>NC_073641.1:46390000-47015000 GCF_029407905.1 Bubalus kerabau
ACCATGTGATAATCTTAATAGATGCAGAAAAAGACTTTGACAAAATTCAGCACTCAATTATGATTAAAACTCTTCAAAAAATGGTCATAGAAGGAACCTACCTCAACACAGTAACAGCCATATATTATAAGCCTACAACAAACATTATTCTCAATGGTGAAAAATTGAAAGCATTCTCCCTAAGATCAAGAACAAGACATGGCTATTGTTCAACACAGATTTGGAAGTCCTCCGATCAGTTGCTCAGTCATGTCCGACTCTTTACGACCCCATAAATCACAGCACGCCAGGCATCCCTGTCCATCACCAACTGCCAGAGTTCACTCAGACTTATGTCCATTGAGTCAGTGATGCCATCCAGCCATCTCATCCTCTGTCGTCCCTTTCTCCTCTTGCCCCCAATCCCTCCCAGCATCAGAGTCTTTTCCAATGAGTCAACTCTTCGCATGAGGTGGCCAAAGTACTGGAGTTTCAGCTTTAGCATCATTCCTTCCAAAGAAATCCCAGGGCTGATCTCCTTTAGAATGGACTGACTGGATCTCCTTGCAGTCCCATGGACTCTCAGGAGTCTTCTCCAACACCACAGTTCAAAAGCATCAATTCTTCAGCGCTCAGCCTTCTTCACAGTCCAAATCTCACATCCATACATGACCACAGGAAAAACCATAGCCTTGACTAGACGAACCTTTGTTGGCAAAGTAATGTCTCTGCTTTTGAACATGCTATCTAAGTTGGTTATAACTTTCCTTCCAAGGAGGAAGCGTCTTCTAATTTCATGGCTGCAGTCACCATCTGCAGTGATTTTGGAGCCCAGAAAAATAAAGTCTGACACGGTTTCCACTGGTTCCCCATCTATTTCCCATGAAGTGATGGGACCGGATGCCATGATCTTCGTTTTCTGAATGTTGAGCTTTAAGCCAACTTTTTCACTCTCCACTTTCACCTTCATCAAGAGGCTTTTTAGTTCCTCTTCACTTTCTGTCATAAGGGTAGTGTCATCTGCATATCTGAGGTTATTGATATTTCTCCTGGCAATCTTGATTCCAGCTTGTGCTTCTTCCAGTCCAGCGTTTATCACGATGTACTCTGCATATAAGTTAAATGAACAGGGTGACAATATACAGCCTTGACGAACTCCTTTTCCTATTTGGAACCAGTCTGTTGTTCCATGTCCAGTTCTAACTGTTGCTTCCTGACCTGCATACAAATTTCTCAAGAGGCAGATCAGGTGGTCTGGTATTCCCATCTCTTTCAGAATTTTCCACAGTTTATTGTGATCCACACAGTCAAAGGCTTTGGCATAGTCAATAAAGCAGAAATAGATGTTTTTCTGGAATTCTCTTGCTTTTTCCATGATCCAGCAGATGTTGGCAATTTGATCTCTGGTTCCTCTCCTTTTTCTAAAACCAGCTGGAACATCAGGAAGTTCATAGTTCACGTACTGCTGAAGCCTGGCTTGGAGAATTTTAAGCATTACTTTACTAGCATGTGAGATGAGTGCAATTGTGCTGTAGTCTGAGCATTTCTTGGCATTGCCTTTCTTTAGGATTGGAATGAAAACTGATCTTTTCCAGTCCTGTGGCCACTGCTGAGTTTTCCAAATGTGCTGGCATATTGAGTGCAGCCCTTTCACAGCATCATCTTTCAGGATTTGGAATAGCTCAACTGGAATTCTATCACCTCCACTAGCTTTGTTCATAGTGATGCTTTCTAAGGCCCACTTGACTTCACATTCCAGGATGTCTGGCTCTAGGTCAGTGATCACACCATCATGATTATCTGGGTG
Source organism: Bubalus kerabau (assembly GCF_029407905.1). Classification (NCBI taxonomy): domain Eukaryota; kingdom Metazoa; phylum Chordata; class Mammalia; order Artiodactyla; family Bovidae; genus Bubalus; species Bubalus kerabau. The sequence goes on from NC_073641.1 coordinate 46,391,787, forward strand.
GTGAAGATCTTTTTTGTACAGTTCTTCTGTGTATTCTTGCCATCTCTTCTTAATATCTTCTGCTTCTGTTAGGTCCATACCATTTCTGTCCTTTATCGAGTTCATCTTTGCATGAAATGTTCCTTTGGTATCTCTGATTTTCTTGAAGAGATCTCTAGTCTTTCCCATTCTGTTGTTTTCCTCTATTCTTTGCATTGATCACTGAAGAAGGCTTTCTTATCTCTTCTTGCTATTCTTTGGAACTCTGCATTCAGATGTTTATATCTTTCCTTTTCTCCTTTGCTTTTCACTTATCTTCTTTTCAGTTATTTGTAAGACCTCCCCAAACAGCCATTTTGCTTTTTTGCATTTCATTTCCATGGGAATGGTCTTGATCCCTGTCTCCTTCACAATGTCATGAACCTCATTCCATAGTTCATCAGGCCCTCTATCTATCAGATCTAGGCCCTTAAATCTATTTCTCACTTGCACTGTGTAATCATAAGGGATTTGATTTAGGTCATACCTGAATGGTCTAGTGGTTTTCCCTACTTTCTCTCATTTAAGTCTGAATTTGGCAATAAGGAGTTCATGGTCTGAGCCACAGTCAGCTCCTGGTCTTGTTTTTGCTGACTGTATAGAGCTTTTCCATCTTTGGCTGCAAAGAATATAATCAATCTGATTTCGGTGTTGACCATCTGGTGATGCCCATGTGTAAAGTCTTCTCTTGTTTTGTTGGAAGAGGGTGTTTGTTATGACCAGTGCCTTTTCTTGGCAAAACTCTATTAGTCTTTGCCCTGCTTCATTCTATATTCCAAGGCCAAATTTGCCTGTTAATCCAGATGTTTCTTGACTTCCTACTTCTGCATTCCAGTCCCCTATAATGAAAAGGATATCTCTTTTGGGTGTTAGTTCTAAAAGATCTTGTATGTCTTCATAGAACCATTCAACTTCAGCTTCTTCAGAGTTACTGGTTGGGGCATAGACTTGGATTACTGTGATATTGAATGGTTTTCCTTGGAAATGAACAAAGATCATTCTGTCATTTTTGAGATTGCATCCAAGTACTGCATTTTGGAATCTTCTTTTGACCATGATGGCTACTCCATTTCTTCTGAGGGATTCCTGCCCGCAGTAGAAGATATAATGATCATCTGAGTTAATCACCCATTCCAGTCCATTTGAGTTCGCTGATTCCTAGAATGTCGACATTCACTCTTGCCATCTCTTGTCTGACCACTTCCAATTTGCCTTGATTCATGGACCTGACATTCCAGGTCATTATGCAATATTGCTCTTTATAGCATCAGACCTTGCTTCTATCACCAGTCACATCCACAGCTGGGTATTCTTTTTGCTTTGGCTCCAACACTTCATTCTTTCTGGAGTTATTTCTCCACTGATCTCCAGTAGCATATTGGGCACCTACTGACCTGGGGAGTTTCTCTTTCAGTATCCTATCATTTTGCCTTTTCATACTGTTCATGGGGTTCTCAAGGCAAGAATACTGAAGTGGTTTGCCATTCCCTTCTCCAGTGGACCACATTCTGTCAGATCTCTCCACCATGACCCGCACGTCTTGGGTTGCCCCACGGGCATGGCTTAGTTTCATTGAGTTAGACAAGGCTGTGGTCCTAGTGTGATTAGATTGACTAGTTTTCTGTGAGTATGGTTTCAGTCTGTCTGCCCTCTGATGCCCTCTTGCAACACCTACCATCTTACTTGGGTTTCTCTTACCTTGGGCGTGGGGTAGCTATCTCTTCACGGCTGCTCCAGCAAAGCGCAGCCAATGTTCCTTACCTTGGACAAGGGGTATCTCCTCACCACCACCCTTCCTGATCTTCAACGTGGGATAGCTCCTCTAGGCCCTCCTGTGCCCACGGAGCCATGGTGTGAGTTTGGTCCTCCCAGCCACCACCCTGGCCTCAGGTGTGGGGTAGCTCTTCCCCCCCTTTGCCCCTAGCCTCGGGCTTAGAGGGGTGGGGTAGCTCCTCCCGGCCACCGCCCCTGACCTTGGACGCAGGGTAACTCCTCTCATCGCTGCCCCTGACCTCGGACACTGGGTATTTCCTCTCGGCCGCCCCCCCTTGACCTTGGACGTGGGGTAGCTCCTCTAAGCCGCGCTTTACTGCGCCCATCACAGCTGCCTGCGCTTTAGCTTGGAAGTTCTAGCTACAGCAAACAGAAGAAAAAGAAATAAAAGGAATACCAATCAGAAAAGAAGTAAGTGAAGTTCTCACTATTTGCTGATGACATGATGCTGTACACAGAAAATTCTAAAGATAGTATTAGAAAATTACTAGAGCTAATCAGTGATTTAGAAAAGTTGCAGGTTACAAAATCACTTGCATTTTTATATACTAACAATAAAAAAATCAGAAAGAGCAATTAAGGAATCAATCCCATTCACCATTGCAACAAAAGAAATTAAATATCTAGGAATAAACTTACCTAAGGAGACAAAAGAACTGTACACAGAAAATTATAAGAAAATAATGAAATAAATCAAAGATTGCATAAGTATATGGAGAGATATTCCAAATTCCTGGGTAGGAAGAATCAATATTGTGAAAATGACTAAACTACCAAACACAACCTACAGATTCAATGTGATCCCAATCAAATTACCAATGACATTTTTCACAGAAATAGAACAAAAAATTTCACAATTCATATGAAAACACAAAAGACCCCACATAGCCACAGAGTCTTGAGAAAGAAGAATGGAGCTGCAGCAATCAGCCTTCCTGACTTCAGATTATACTACAAAGCTACAGTCATCAAGACAGTTTGGTACTGGCATAAAAACAGAAATATAGACCAATATAATAAGACAGAAAGCCCAGAAATAAACCCATGCATCTAAAGGTACCTTATTTTTGACAAAGAAGGCAAGAATATACAATAGGGGCAAAGACAGACTCTTCAATAAATGGTGCTGGGAAAACTGGACAGCTACATGTAAGACAATGAAATTAGAAACCTTCCTAACAACATATACAAAGATAAGCTCAAAATGGATTAAAGATCTAAACCTAAGGCCAGAAACTTTTTATAAAACTCTTAGAGGAAAACATAGGCAGAATACTTTGATATAAATCAAAGCAAGATCCTCTATGACCCACCTCCTAAAGTAATGCAAATAAAAACAAAAGTAAACAAGTGGAACCTGATTAAACTTAAAAAATTTTTGCATAGCAAAGGAAACTATAAGCAAGGTGAAAGACAACCCTCAGAATGGGAAAAATAATAGCAAATGAAACAACTGACAAAGGATTAATTTCCAAAATATACAAGCAGTTCCTACAACTCAATGCTGGAAAGATAAACAACCCAATCCAAAAGTGGGGAAAAGACCTAAGCAGACATTTCTCCAAAGAAGACATACAGATGACTAACAAGCACATGAAAAGATGCTCAATATCATTCATTATTAGAGAAATGCAAATCAAAACCACAATGAGATATTACCTCACACCAGTCAGAATGGCCATCATCAAAAAATCCACAAATATAAATGCTGAAGTGGTCGTGGAGAAAAGGGAACACTCTTGCACTGTTGGTGGGAATGTAAATTGATACAGCTAATATGGAAAACGGTATGGAGATTCCTTGCTGCTGCTGCTGCTGCTGCTGCTGCTGCTAAGTCACTTCAGTCGTGTCTGACTCTGTGTGACCCCAGAGAGGGCAGCCCACCAGGCTCCCCCATCCCTGGGATTCTCCAGGCAAGAACACTGGAGTGGGTTGCCATTTCCTTTTCCAATACATGAAAGTGAAAAGTGAAAGTGAAGTCGCTCAGTCATGTCCGACTCTTAGCGACCCCATGGAGTGCAGCCTACCAGGCTCCTCCGTCCATGGGATTTTCCAGGCAAGAGTATTAGAGTGGGGTGCCACTGCCTTCTCCAGGAGATTCCTTAAAACCTGGGAATAAAACCACCACAGGACCCAATAAATCTCACTCCTAGGCATATACCCTGAGAAAACCAAAATTGAAAAAGATACATGTATATCATTGTTCATTGCAGCACTATTTACAATAGCTAGAACATGAAAGCAATCTAGATGCCCATCAACAGATGAATGGCTAAAGAAGTTGTGGTACATATACACAATGGAATATTACTCAGCCATAAAAGGAATGCATTTGAGTCCGTTCTGATGAGGTGGATGAACCTAGAACCTATTATACAGAGTGAAGTGAGTCAGAAAGAGAAAGATAAAATCATATTCCAACACATATATATGGAATCTAGAAGAATGATACTGAAGAACTTATTTACAGGGCCAACAATGGAGAAACAGACATAGAGAATAGACTTATGGACATGGGGAGAGAGGAGGAGAGGGTGAGATGTATGGAAAGAGTAACATGGAAACTTACATTACCATATGTAAAATGAACAGCCAACAGGAATTTGCTGCATGGCTCAGGAAGAGGAGTGGGATGAGGAGGGAGGTGGGAAGGAGATTCAAAAGGGAAGGGATATATGTATACCTGTGGCTGATTCATGTCGAGATTTGACAGAAGACAACAAAATTCTGTAAAGCAATTTTCCTTCAATAAAAAAACAATAATAAAAAAGAAGTAATGAAAAAGGAATGGAGTAAGCTAACTAATTCAGCATAGACATAGTGGATCAAAAAACATAAATGTATATTTTTAACTTTAAACAGTATTATTTTCATCATTTTTATTAATATACAGATTTATTGTCTGTAGCCAATTAATGCATATTAACTGATACATTTTTGTATGGCATCATGGGCATGATAAAAATATAAAAATTGCTAATAAAGGTGTCCAAAGTGAAAAGCTATAAAAGATTAAAGGTTTCTCTATTTACCATTAATTAATTATAAAGCAAAGAAGAAAAATCACCACCTGTGAATGTTTCTAATATTATGTTAATAAAACAATTAAAATATTAATAGGAACAAATTTCTAAATGGAGCTATGGTTTTTTTGAATCATTACCACAGAATAAAATTAGGTTTCTTTATTTAGTGTTTAACAGCATTATAAAAATACACAAATTAGAGCCTTCAATCACCACACAACTGGAAGAGTTAGATAATGCCCAAGCACATTCTCGAAAAGTCATTCAATAAATTTAAAATAGGTTAATGTGTAAAAATTTATAGTAATAATTTTCTCTCCACATATATCTCTCCTGTTCCTAGCACTAGACACAAATATACATAATAAATAATTCTAAAGGGCCCTTTTCCCAAAATGATGGTGACAATGTTTGCCATTTACATGTAACAGAAGACAGTAAAAATTTTTGCATTTAAGTCTATGTTCTATGTTCGACATATATTTTAAACCTGTAACTCACAGGTTAGTTCTGAAAACATCTTTACTGCATTCTAAGAAATAGAATAAGTAGATTAAGTGCCCATTTCTTTACTTAACCTTACTTTGCAATAGTTGTCTTGTAGAAGATGTGATTACGTCTCAGCTTCTATTGCTATATTCCAACCTAAGAAAAATGATTAGATATTCCAAATTTTTTTACATTATTCATTCACCAATTTCTGAGTGCTTTTCTATTTTACAAATGTTTCCCCACATTTAGATGTTGCTTTAGATGTGGAGAATTTAATATTAATATTTAATGATGAATATTCAGGAAACAATTCTGGGTGATAACTTTACGTTTCAAAGGTCAAAGGACTTACTAGTTCAATTCAGTAGCTCAGTTGTGTCATACTCTTTGGGACACCATGGACCACAATACTCCAGGCTTCCCTGTCCATCACCAACTCCCAGAGCTTACTCAAACTCGTGTCCATTGAGTTGGTGATGCCATCCAACCATCTTATCCTCTGCTGTACATTTCTCCTCCTGCCTTCAACCAAAGGACTTACAATTGCCACATAAAGTGCTCTAAGGGAGCTATGGAACCTGCTTATCACCAGATTTTGGCTGGAATATATAGTAAATTCTCCTATAGTTGTGGAATGTTTTCAGGCAAGTAAGTTAGGAGGTCTGGGTTATTTTAGGAATATGGACTTAAGCTGGTAGAAGCCATGCAGGAGTTTGGCTAATTCCCTCAGTGAATGGAGCTGGATAGAACCATTATTTGCCAAGAGTTCTGCAGTTCTCATAACTAATTTTCTGATTTTCATTTACATTCCAACATATATTACTGTTGTCTTAAGAGAAACGGTCCACAACATAAGAACTGTGAGTTTAAGTTTTATTCAGGTTCCTACTGAGGATGAAAGTATGAGAGACAGCCTCTTAATTGAAAGTGAAAGTGAAAAGTGAAGTCGCTCAGTCATGTCCGACTCTTTGGGACCCCATGGACTGTAGCCTAAAATGCTCCTCCATCCATGGGATTTTCCAGGCAAGAGCACTGGAGTGGGTTGCCATTTCCTTCTCCAACCTCTTAATTAGCTATGGAAAAACTGCTCTGAAGAAGTAGGGGAGAAGCCAGTTTATGTATCATTTTGGCTTCCATGGTGGCTCAGACAGTAAAGCGTCTGTCTGCAATGCAGGGGACCTGGGTTCAATCCCTGGGTTGAGAAGATCCCCTGGAGAAGGAAATGGCAGCCCACCCCAGTACTTTTGCCTAGAAAATCCCATGGACAGAGGAGCTTGGTAGTCTACAGTCCATGGAGTCGCAAAGAGTCAGACACAACTGAGCAACTTCACTTTCTTATGCTTACTCTTCCTAACACAGCAAGAATCTTTAGCAGCTAGAAAACTGATGCTGTTATTGAAGTTTCCAGAAAAACCATAGGACAAAAATAAAATGTTTTGAACATTGAGCTTTCCTCTTGAGATGTATAATGCCCATAGGCTCTGGAACCAGAGATATAACAGTCCTGTTAGTAGACGGCACTTAAGGGTCCAACTTTCACATGCTTCACCTGGAGACTGAGTGTAATCTTATCTCAAGTCCCTTCAGATGAAACAGTGTAACACCAAAATTGGGCAAAAAGTGATGCAATTATCCTGTACTCCAGCTGTAGATGCTAAGAGCTTGCCCTAGTCCTAAAGACAAAGAATAAACTGAACTTCAATTTCTCTTAAAATACAGATCCAGACAGAACTTTCTCATGTAAGGATAAATTAAAGAATTAAAGAAGGGAAGAAAGAAAAAGGTGGAAACAGAAGGAAGTGAGGAATACAAGGACAAAGTGATTGGAGGGATGGAAGGACACAGAGAGAGAGAGATAAAACAACATTATCAGTTCAGTTCAGTTCAGTTCAGTCACTCAGTCATGTCCGACTCTTTGTGACCCCATGAATCGCAGCACGCCAGGCCTCCCTGTCCATCACCAACTCCCAGAGCTCACTCAGACTCACGTCCATCGAGTCAGTGATGCCATCCAGCCATCTCATCTTCTGTCGTCCCCTTCTCCTCCTGCCCCCAATCCCTCCCAGCATCAGAGTCTTTTCCAATGAGTCAACTCTTCGCATGAGGTGGCCAAAGTATTGGAGTTTCAGCTTTAGCATCATTCCTTCCAAAGAAATCCCAGGGCTGATCTCCTTCAGAATGGACTGGTTGGATCTTCTAACAACATTATAGATAAACACAAATAAATAATAAACTTGATGATTCAGAAGATTCACTTTGAACATGTCCTTTAAATAAAAACACTAGGGAAATTTTTCGTAAGGAAGACTTCCAGGAAATATAGAATAGATTGAAGAAAAAAGTCTAAAAAAGGAGATAAAAATAAAAATGAATAGTATGCAAAAATGTTGCATAAAAACAAAAAGAGCAAAAGAAAAAATAATACTGTAAACAATTTAGAAGATAATTTACAGTGGAAAACAATGTAGCAATGTGGAGGGAAAATCTGAGAAACAATCCTACATTTAAGAAAATAAGGAAGTAGAGATAGAGTGTGATACAGATGTTAGACTAACATATACATTAGGAAATATGAACAGGACCTATACTCAAAGAAATAATGGAGTAAATTTTTTAAGCCATAAAGAATAAGAAAGTAAAATTAAGCATAATTAAAAAATGATAATATATATTTTATTTATTTATTTATTTTTTATTATTATTTTTTTTACTTTACAATATTGTATGGTTTTGCCATACATCAACATGCATCTGCCACGGGTGTACACGTGTTCCCCATCCTGAACCCCCCTCCCACCTCCCTCCCCATACCATCCCTCTGGGTCATCCCAGTGCACCAGCCCCAAGTTCCTGTATCCTGCATCGAACCTGGACTGGCGATTCATAACTTATAAGATATTATACATGTTTTAATGCCATTCTCCCAAATCATCCCCCTCTCCCTCTCCCACAAAGTCCAAAAGACTGTTCTATACATCTGTGTCTGATAATATGTATTTTAAAGTTCTGAAACAGCATGCACATATCATTGAGGGACAAAGTGTGAATAATATAAATCTTTATAATATGGCAGGAAAAAATAAGAACAAGAGAGCATAAGAGAAAGAAGTGAGAGAAATTGTGGTGGAGAGATATACAAATTTGCTAGTTGCTTGATCTAACAGTGCTAAGCACAAGATGTTAAAAGTCATTTGAACAAGAAATAGACTTCTAAGGATTAAATATATGTAAGGAGAAAATTCTTCTTGAGTGTTTTGCATATCTCCTGAAAAGGAGAATTACAGTATTTTTGCTCTGGGTAATCTTTTCAAGGATGTTTGTATAGTAAGCAACCTTGAAAGATAGAGAATGCCTCCCTCTGAGCAGATATAACTCTCTAGGATAATAAGATAATAACTCTCATAGGGATAAAGATTGGCAGATTTTCCAGCAGCTCCTTACAAAAGCTGGGGCTTCCTAATGTCAGGGTTCATCTCCTAAGAAGCAGCTCCACTGCAAGTGAAAGCATCCTCTGGCCTTTACTGTGTTGCACTGTAGGAACTGGGGCTCAGGGAATGGGCGAAAGTAGCGTGTCTGGGGCTACTGTTATTTCATTGATCAATATATTTTCTTTTGTCTCTGGCAAAGTTATTTATAAAGTTGTTGCTAGTGAATTTATGAATTCACAAGTAAACTAAAATCTTAGACCTTTCAAAGTTCTTGACAGCATGCTATTTAAAAACACAATCATTAACAGAAATTACTCACATATCAAAAAATTTGAAGTGCTGGCAGGAAGATGTATGTAAAAAAATCTAAATTATTATATCCCTCAAGGGTAGTCAGCAAATAATTCCTTATATCTATTCATCAACACACAGTATTATAATCATGCTCTGTAGAGTTAGAAACACAGGACAACAAAAGACTATAGAATGTAATGTTCAAAAAAATTTGCCTGTGACAAGTCTTAGAATAGGAAAGACAGAACACTGTAGTTTCTTAGGAGATGAAAATTTTTCATTTTTTCATGAATTACATAATAATTAAACCTGGAAATATAATCCTTTAAGTATCCTGTTAGGATAATTTAAAATAGTTAATTTAAAAAAGTAAACATAGTATGATGTAGGTCTTTTTCTCTACTATATTAAAAAAGTGCCAGAAGACAACTGAAGTAGTTTTTGTAGAGTTAAAGGAAATTTATGAAGCCCCAAAATACATAATTAGGACAAGTTTTTCTTTCCTGAATTTAAGCAACAGAAAATCATTCTCAAATATGAAACATTCTTTATTTATACCACCCATTTAGCATCCTTAAAAGTATTTCTTAGATACCTAGTGAAAGTTAATCAAAACAAAAAATTTCAAGGGGGAGGGCAGAGTATAAAATATTTGGCAGGTCACCATAAGAGATTATCAACACACATAATTTGCAACATGTTTCAAGATTCCTTTGGTCAGTTGTTTGCTCAGAAAACCATTACTAATCTGCATACATAGATGATCAGGTAAATAAAGGGACATGCTGATAGTGTCATTTCACTAAGGCAAATGAATTAAATCTTAATAAGAACAAGTTCTTTACAATTTGATATTCCTTAGTACATAAATATAGGAGAATGGGAAATCTCTCCTCAAAGAGTTTGAGAACACATGGAGAGCTCTAAATAAGATTGTACTATTTTAAAGCAAAACTACACTTTATGAAATACTAGAGCTCAAAATCTCAACGTGTTAAAGTAATTAACATTTTAGAGTGTGTGAGTGATACAGGCTTTAAAATTAAATGTCATAAATACATTCGTTCAAACTCTCTGCATTTTCAATGCTTAAAGCATTACACATGCATCAATTTAGTAACATATGATACAATAAATAAATCAATCTTTCTGGTTTATAAATTCCATTTTCTTATTGATCATCTTTAGGTTAAGCCAGATACTTAGATCTTAAACATTCTTCGTATCTGGCAACATCTTCGTATCTGGATGTGCAATGTGGTTCTTCACATAGCCACTACGAATCTTGAAGCACTTGATAAGAATTATAGTATTTTTGAATAAAAAAACAAAATAGTTGCTTTAAATTACTCTTCAAATAAGAGTTTAGATAGTAAATAAAATTCATGTTGAGATGTAGTATAAGTTTCACATAGAAGATATTTCAATTCCAGAATATTTCTTTACCTCATTTTAATTTCAAAGATCACCAGAGAGAAAATCAAGTAATTCATGTCTCCAATTTCTTCCAATTGGATGGGAAAATAAAATATGATTTATTAAATTTGATTTGTGGAAATGTTTAGAATGATGATTGTGCTCTAGGACATGGGCTTGTGGAAATTTAAAATTTATAAAAAAAATTAAGGGACGTTTTGCTTAAGGGGAAAAATAAATCATATACTGTCTTTTATTGAACAGTTCATATTTATAAATGAGGTCACATACATGAGGAAATATTTTCCAAAAAATATTTCCGTACTTGGGTTCCATGATTACTGCTGTGGCAGGATGAGTGAGGAGTAAACGCGGTGTGTGTCTGTGCCCTAGTAATTCCCTCAGGGTGCTGTTCTCCATACCAAAGAACTATGCTAACAGATACTATGCTAGCAGATTTTCTAATTTCTGATGCATACTTCTAAATTAATCATTGATTAATTCAGTTTTTAAGGTGCATTAAGAAAACACTAAGGTCATATATACATATACGATTTCAGATTGTTGGGGTGAAATTTTTGTGTTACAAATATGATTATACTCATACAGGATTAAATCTTCCACACTTTACATTGCAATGGCTTATAAACACTTTTAAAGTTGGCATACTATATAAAACAAAATCTTACTCTTTGTATAGTGAGTTTTAAGACAAAATGTTACTCTTAATAATTTCTCTTCAAAATCAGTAATCGTAAGATTAGAATTTGAAAAACTGGTGCTCATTATAGAATTTTTATTATTTCACTGTCTATTTATAGATACTAATAACACCATATGGTGCAGTGATGGAAACACCTGTCACCCAGACAAATATTGATTAAATCAGTTGGAATTACCTGAGGCACATGGGGAGTTAAAGAAGACTTGATTACACATGTATATATGTTTGATTAAAAATTGTCCTTTAGTAGAACGTAAATGAAGCAAATATTGAAACGGAGTTTTTTTCTCACAGGAAAAATGTTTCTCACTCATCTGCATTTAATACTGGATTTTTTAATTATTTAGACATATATGCAAGACATACTATTTAATTTTATACATTTAAATACTTTTATATATTAAAATATAATCTTGCTACTCTTCACACTTGGTAATTTTAATTGGCAGCAGGGAGACACTTTTCCACAGAAGTAGAGAATTCTCTTCTTGTATATAGTCTTGGAAAAATGCCAGGATTTATTTAAATAGTCGCCGTTTCCAACAACTTTCAAGTAAATATCATTGGTTTATAGATGCCTGCAGGTTAGGTTACATAAAATTGTTGTATATTTCATAATCATTGGTCTACTTACTAAAGTAGTATATTATGTTTGTTGTGTATTTCAATGAGACAAAAATATGCGAGTGCTCTAAAATTCAACTGCCAGGTTGAAAAGTTAAAAAAGAAAAAAAATTAAGTTAAAGTCATCAAACTATATAAGGCTCAAACCTTACCTATAAACTATATATATATATAGAATCCATGAATAATGATGTATACTATATAATGAAAGTGAAAGTCGCTCAGTCGTGTTTGAGTCTTTGCAAATTCAGGAGACTTTGCCTGAATTCTCCAGGCAAGAATACTGAAGTGGGTAGCCTTTTCCTTCTCCAGGGGATCTTCCCAACCCAGGGATTGAACCGGGGTCTCCTGCATTGCAGATGGATTCCTTACCAGCTGAGTCACAAGGGAAGCCCAAGAATACTGGAGTGGTTATCCAATCCCTTCTCCAGAGAATCTCCCCAACTCAGGAATTGAACCGTGGTCTCCTGTATTGCAGATGGATTCTTTACCATCTGAGTTATCAGGGAAGCCCTATAATATATGGTCTATAATATGTGACTTCTCCTGACCCTGAAAATAACAAATAAAAGTAGATTATTATATGTTTTTTTCTGATCATATATCCAACTATTTACTGATGGTCACTGAATATAATGATAAATGCTTTATATTGCTACTATAATGTGAACCTAAATATTATAATATAAGTGTAATGATTTTTGAAGCAATATACATATTGCATTTCTGAGAATTCATAGCCTGAAGTGACATTCAGCCAATAATATGACTTTAATTAATTTTCAGTATATTTTTAGTTCATACTTAGTAGTAGGAAAAAAATCTTTGCATTAATATATTTTAAAAGGGAATATAAAAGCAGTTGTAGTTACCAAGTGGTTTTTAAACATTTAACAGTGATACTCTAAAAGACAATTGATTACGATCATAGATATTATCACAAAGGCAATGCCAAAGATACATTTATTAGGAAAAAATAATATGGCAATGTTTTTTGATAGCTCACCACTGTCAAATAGTCATAAGTTTAGAAATAGAGGAAGAATGTGGTAAAATGTGTTTCTGAGAATAGGAATATCTATAGATAGCTTTATTTTTAATAAATATTAATAAAGTCTTTTTGTGCTTACCTTTGCCTCCAAATATCTTACCTCTCATAAGCCTCTAAGTATTTTCTGAATAATACTTTAAAAGAAAATGATTTCAGTAACCAGGAATTTTAGAAGACAGCTGTTAAATACTTGAGTGTAAAACAGTAGTTTCTGGGAAAAAAAAAAAAAAAATCATGTTCCTAACTTCTTCAAATTCTAGTCTCTTTATGTTTCTTTAAACTTAAATATTATATTAAAAATAGCTTTGCCAGTAAAGCATGTCTGCTTAGGGCCCTACCCTACTCTTCCCCAAAGTCCCATTGTGTAATAAAATATCTCAATACACTCTAGGTACATATGTGTGTCAGGAGTCTTGACACCTGAACCAAACTTTGCCTGAAAGTTTTCAGAACCTATGTGAGGAAGTTGTAAAATAAAAGATATATTTAATACAATTATGTAAAGTTTAAAAATAAAATAAATTAAAAAAAAGATATATTAAAATTAAAATCATGTAAGCTTAAATAATGTTCTCAATTAAAATAACAAAGACTCATATTCATAATTTTCTAATATGTATTACATTTTTATATCATCTAAGTGATTGAGACAAGGCTGTGGTCCATGTGGAAAATTCTTAAAAAGATGGGAATACCAGACCACCTGACTGATGTCATGAAAAATCTCTATGCAAGTCAAGAGGCAACAGTTAGAAATGGACATTGAAACAACAGACTGGCTCCACATCAGGAAAGAAGTATGTAAAGGCTGCATACTGTCACCCTGCTTATTTGACCTATATGCAGAGTATATCATGAAAAATGATGGGCTGGAAGAAGCACAAGCCGGAATCAAGATTGCCGGGAGAAATATCAATAACCTCAGATATGCAGATGACACCACACTTATGGCAGAATGTGAAGAAGAACTAATGAAAGAGGAAAGTGGAAAAGTTGGCTTAAAACTCAACATTCAGAAAACTAAGATCATGGCATCCGGTCCCATCAATTCATGGCAAATAGATGGGAAAACAACGGAAATAGTGCGAGATTATTTTCTTGGGCTCCAAAACCACTGCAGATGGTGACTGCAGGCATGAAATTAAAAGATGCTTGCTCCTTGGAAGAAAAGCTATGACCAACCTAGACAGCATTATTAAAAAGCAGAGACATTACTTTGCCAACAAAGGTCCATCTAGTCAAAGCTATGGTTTTTCCAGTAGTCATGTATGGATGTGAGAGTTGGGTTATAAAGAAAGCTTAGTGCCAAATTATTGATGCTTTTGAACTGTGGTATAGGAGAAGACTCTTGGGAGTTCCTTAGACTGCAAGGAGATCCAACCAGTCCATCCTAAAGGAAATCAGTCCTGAATATTCATTGGAAGGACTGATGCTGAAGCTGAAACTCCAGTACTTTGGCCACCTAATGCGAAGAACTGACTCATTTGAATAGACCCTGATGCTGGGAAAGATAGGGGGCAGGAGGAGAAGGGGACAACAGAGGATGAGATGGTTGGATGGCATCACTGACTCAATGGTCATGAGTTTGAGTGTACTCTGGGAGTTGGTGATGGACAGGGAGGCCTGATGTGTTGCAGTCCATGGGGTCACAAAGAGTTGGACACGACTGAGCGACTGAACTAAACTGAAGAGGGTACAAAACTTATGAACGACTTTATTAGTCAAAATCTCAACTTTGACACAGTCAGATGACTTTAAGCAAAGGAGTAATATGATCTAAGCTAAGTTTTGATAGATCATCTTAGGAATTATGCCATGCCTAGTAGAATAATAGCAGAAGCAAGGAAAGCATTTAGACAACCTTTGCAGTCAGTCTGGTTACATAATTTGACAGACCAGTGCAAAATGAAAATATTGGATTCTCATTTTTAAAAACATTCAAGAAGCCAAGAGCAGAGTCCTTTTATCCACAGGGACCTACTGCACAGTTATGTCACATAGGAAGCTGGTCCTGTTTGCCACTATTCTTGGGTATGGGTGGTGACATTATCAGTGCTGAACTGATCAAAAGTTGAATATTGAAGACTTAACAGACTGGATTTGTTTATAATGTGAATAAGGAAAATGACAGAAGGAGAGGAGACAGGCATAAGCTTAGGTCACCATCCAGACCCAAGAATTGTGGCAAACAGGACCAGCTTCCCATGTGAGATAACTGTACAGTAGGTCCCTGTGGATAAAAGGACTCTGCTCTTGGCTTCTTGAAAATTTTTAAAAATGAGAATCCAACATTTTCATTTTGCGCTGGAGTAGGAGATGGCAACCCACTCCAGTATTCTTTCCAGAGAAATCTCATAGACAGAGGAGCCTGGAGGGCTACCGTCCACATGGAGTCGTAAAGAGTCAGACAAGACTGAATGACTAAACACATGCACAGTAGTGATTTAAGAAAATATATTTGTAATTGTTATCTAAATATGTACATGAGATTTCACATGCATGTTTGCACTTGACTCCACTGAGTGTCTTTAAGATACCTATTTACCGTATCCACTTGAAAGAACTTGTTGATAATTCAAACCAAATACTGATGTTCAAGGAAAATAATTTGTATCTAAATATTTAAATCCTAGACTTATGATTAAATGACAGGGCATCTTTTTTACCTTCATTCTAATTCTTAAATGATTACAAAGTGATTAATTTCTGGATTATAAAAATAATTCATAAACAGTATAACACATTTTGTGCTAAAAATTGATAGGACCACCCTCATAGTAAGCTCATTATTTTTTAAAGCCCATGTGTCTTAGTGTCTGTTGAACTTTAAAATGTACACATTCTATGAGCCAGCAAGTGAACCTCTTCATAGCTTCCCGTATTTCCAACAGCATTCCTTCCTTGTGTTGACTTTTTGTTCTGTAATTTAAAATGCTCTGAGGACACAAATATCAAGGAAATTGCTTATAATTGCATTCCTACTTGTTATTAAATTCAATTAATAAGTATACTCTAAATATATATGAGAATGAAAGTATGCATTCAGGCTTTAATTTTCATGCTAATCTTTTGCTTATTTTCTAATCAGTGCTGAAAAAAGCCTTAAGATGCTCTTCAGCTTTGACTCTGGAGGTCAACAAGGACATTGAAGAGCAGAGAGCTGATAAAATGGGGGCTACACGGCAGAGCAAGCCACTGTGATTATTTCCTCGGTGTCTGTTTTGCAGAAAGATCTTGTTATCTGAAAAACTCAAGAAGATTATAAAGGTTATTTTTCAAGGTAGAAGATGTGTCAAAAAAAACTACTCAATCATGCTGTCAAAGATTTGTGTAGCTGAAATTAGAATTTATATTAGAAAATGTATGTCTCTTCTACATTGAATAAAGTAGAGAATTCAAATTTATAATTAAATCTGTGTTTCATGAATTTGATGATGTCCAACAACTGAGGAATAAAAATCAGTGTTTTGACCAAGATGTGTAATTATTTTCTAAGGTAATGAAATAAAGAATGGACATAACATATCACAGAAACTATGATAGAATGGAGAGTTAATTTCATGTTTTATATTCATTTCAAATTAATTATAATGTTATGATTCTATCACAGATATTTATTTCTAGAAATGTATATTTTATACAAAATCAATATATAATTAAACTTATAAATTTAATATATAATTAATATATATGAAATTTATATTAATACCACTGTATAGTATTTATCTGAACTTCTCCATATAATAAAATATATTAAAAGTATTTAGGGATTTTTACAATGTAATAATGTGTATGCATGTGTGTGTGGGTGTATTATAAATGAGAAAGACATAAAAAATGTTGACATATTGGTAGCTTTGTAAGCAAGTCTTTGAATTTCAAATAAGGGCTTCTCGTATTACATTTTCAAGTAATAATTCAAAATTTATTTGCAGTTTTATAAGATTCTACTTCATGATTCCCAACTGTTGAGATAAAAGACTCTAAAGAGCAGTTTCTTAATGGATTTTAGTAGTGAAAAATATGAAAATAAAAAGCAAGGAAGCACAGTTAACATTTATCATACATTATTTCTATAATAAAAAAATTACTGATTGAGTCATCTAGGAACAATTTTTCTTTGAAAGAATAAATGTCACATGCAATACTAGAGATGCTGATTGTATATATGTATTAAAATATTTTAAAGGCACACAATACCATTTGAAAATATTTGTAATTCATTTTGGATTAAAATATATTAAAAGAGTGCAGTAATTGACAAACTAACACTTGACAGTATTTGTAATTCATATATAGTCAGTTTTAACCAAAGTTTCAAGCAATTTAAAATTTTAAATAAAGTAAAATTATACAGATTTCATAATAATGTGCAAACATAAAGTCCATAAACTCAATAAAGAGATCCAAAATAGTAATTTGAAGGTAGACAAACTGTCCCAAGATTATTTGATAAAATAATTACTGATATTAATGTTTCCATTCATCTCTGATTTTTCTGTATTTTTATATCCATACTCAGATTTGTGAGCATTAAATCACATTTATGGATAGATGGAACTATCTCAGTTCTTCAATTTATATAATTTTCTGTTATTATCTTCCAGAAGTTCAAATCAGTTTCACTAATGTAAAGATCCAAAAATAGTATATTGGACAATGCCTTCTGTCATATGGATACCCAAGAAAAGAAACTTCTCTGTAACAATTTTATCTGGATTTTTTTCTTGTGTCTACACCAAACACTAGCTGGATAGTTAGCAATGAATACTTTATCAAATATTTAGCAAAATTGCATATCATACACCATGCTAGATGCTGAATAAGGCACATAAGGTTGTTTGTCTCTTGATGTTTGCATTCTAGTGGGAAATTCAAACTTTGAAAAAATGTTTCCAAGTGTGCTGAATATAACCTAAAAGAAGAATACTGAAAGTGTAATTAAGAAAATCCAGAGGAATGGATCCTCAATATGGTTTAAGAGAAGGAGATTGTACCTCCCAGTTTGCCTGGAACAGGTCAACTCTTGCCCATTATATATGCGTGTGTGTGCTCAATAGTATCCAATTCTTTGTGACCCCACAGACTGCAGACCTCCAGGCTTCTCTGTCTCTGGGATTTCCCAGGCAAGAATACTGGAGTGGGTTGCCATTTCCTTCTCTGGAAGATCTTCCTGATCCAGGGATCAACCCTGATCTCCTGCATTGGCAGGTGGATTCTTTACCACTGAACCACCTGGGAAGCCCATTATATATCCACATGTTATTGTCAATAAAATACCCCATTTCACTCACAAAATTGTCACTGTGTGAACAATAAATTGTATGGTTTCTCTACTTAATACTATGTTAATTTTCATTTCTCTCAATTGTGTTTTGGTTTCTGTTAAATAATAAATATTGAAAAACCGGGGTCCTCAGGAACTCATAAAAATGTATATTGTTGATTGAAAAGAGTAGCTTTTTGTTGTTGTTGTTCTTATCAGATAGTATACTCAGGAGGCAAAGCTATGGTGATCTTACAGAATTCAGCATAAACTCACCTGGATGGTTGGTCAACTTCTGTTTACATGGAATGTCCTGAGGGAATATGCAGAAAAAAATATAAATCATCCTCTAAGCTAAATTGTGGATCTTTTATTAACTTGATTAGATACTTTGTTGTGATTTACAAGTGCCACAGCAGGAGGAAAGAAAATAATATCAATCTGGTAAGTTATTTAGCAGCAAGTTATAGTTAAAATTGACTAAAATATAGAATACTTCTAAATTTATTTGAGTTTTTGTTTCTATTCTATTGATTTTTTCCAATGTAATTAAAAGAAATCAACATCTTAAACTTCTCATTTCCTCCACAGAAGTGGCCTCTTATTCACCCAAATACTAGTTCTCCATGAGAACTACTTTCTAGACTAGAGTTTGCTGAGATGTTTCTCTATTGTATGTCATGCGCAACCAGGTACCCAGCTTCTGATTTTCACTCTTCTAATGCTACAAACTCAGGTGTACAGTCCCAGGTTTTCCTCATATTCCTGGGGTTCTACTGCTTCCACTCAGTTCAGATAATGCCACACTGTTACTTATTGGTTGCAAGCAATAGAAACCATTTTTGGTTGGGCAAGATATATCAGAGCATTTGTAGAATCAATGGGATAGTAGAACCTGGACAATAACTAAGAAAGACAGTCAAAATCTTTCCACAGGAATAATCAGCTAAAGTTAGCATCACTGCCACCATTTATACTTGATGATCCCCATGCTCTCTGCTTCAGGACTCTGGCTGGCAGGCAGCTGCACTATGACACTTGGTTTTATTTGCTTTCCTGACTCCCCTGTATCTCACTGAATGTGATCTACTTATTCTTTTGAAAGTCTTGGCAAAAAAGAACCAAAGAAAATGTTAATAAAGGACAATTAAAATAGTACAATGAATATATGGATAGAGCATCACACTGGAGAACTGAAGACATTGAGATAGTGCTTTTGTCAATAGTAGCTGAAGAGTATTTTTTAAAAACTCATCTACCTAAGTCATTCAGGTGCTATATACTAAACAGTCCATGACCCTTGGTCATCTTTATTGAATTGGTTGTATAGGTCTATGTTTTTCCATCTCTACTTTTTTCCCTTTAAATGTGTCTTCTCCTCTAATTATCTTATATTATACTTTTCATTCACTTATAATTGTTTTATTAAGGTACATCATAAACTATTATAATGCAGGATAGACTATCATTTTTGCATGAGTAAAAGCATGTTTCATGTTATAATTTACTTTGTTTTTAGATTATAAATTGATGATGTAATATGTCCATTATGCCATTGTGGGTTATTTACTGCTCCTTAAGTACCATACCAAACATAGTGGCTTTAAAC
This sequence comes from Bubalus kerabau, assembly GCF_029407905.1. Lineage (NCBI taxonomy): Eukaryota > Metazoa > Chordata > Mammalia > Artiodactyla > Bovidae > Bubalus > Bubalus kerabau. The sequence goes on from NC_073641.1 coordinate 46,411,508, forward strand.
AATGCCATCTTAATTGTTCATGATGCTCTGAGTAGGAAACATGAGCTTGGCTCAGATGAGGGACTTCTGAGGGGTTTCTCCTGCAGTTTTCATAGGGTTGCAGTCATAATATGACTTGATTGAGGTTGAATGGTCCCATACGTCTTTACTCAGGTGTGTAGCGGTGGTTCTTAAATTCTCATTCATGTGGTTTCTCATGTTCCAGTGGCATATAATACCCTTATGGCTAGAAGAGGAAAGGAAAGGATGTTAAACACTTCTTGAGAAGTTATCTCTTGAACTCTAAAATCATCTGTACATCATGCTATGGGTCAAAGGAAGTCACATTTCCAGTTCAGATTCAGTAGATGAGGAAATAAACTACTTCTTAATAGGACTATTGCAAAGGTACTGCCAAAGAGAATACACACAGGGTAGGAGGAATCATTGACACATTGAAATAAATCAACGCCAATACTTAGCATAAGCATATAGATAGCTAGTTTATAGAAATAACATTTTAATTTATTCTATTAAGGATACTACGTTAAGTGGAAAAGCATAACCTAGAAGAATATAGTAGTAAAGGAAAATTATCCTTTCAACAGTTTTTACACTTTCATACTAGTATGTTATTTCTATTTCATTCAAATACATTTTCAAAAACAGGGTAGAATACTATCTGGAAGCAAAAGATTTTTCGATTCATATTATGGAAAACAGCAAGTGAAAAATAGCAAGATAAAAGAAATATTAAGGCAGTAATAAATAATTTTGATAAACTATAACATTCAATATAGAAAGTGAATGGCATCTTTTAATATTGAGTAAAGTATGAGATAATTCAATTAAAAATAGCATCATTTTAGTTCTCTTTACATTTGCTATCCTGTTGTATGCTTTTATTGCTCATAACAAAGCACCACAGTGGGAACAGAGAAATGACCAATTTATACTGACATTAGGATTCATATTAGGTAAGGGGTAAAAAGGAAGTCATGTATGTGAGAAAGTGAATGAGTACAATGTGATAATTTCTACCATCCTAGAACAGAACAATAGGACTTCTGATTATCTTAGCATTTCATCTCCTTGACCTACTTATAAGAACTCACTGTTCTCACAGTAGTTGTAGAATCTAATTTATTTGCAAAGACCTGCATGGAAAAGGAGTTTACAAATCTCCCCTGGTAATCCTTTTATGGTCCAGTATGAATTTATGTCAAGTGTATCTTCCTGTTGTCCAATCTAAATCACTCCTGCTGTGATTTAAACATATCTCCATGTCTTCTACTCTCAGTGGAAATGAACAGCAGCTGGTTATAATACTCCATGTACTTGAAGGTTATAGTTTTAAAAGGCACTCATTTAATCTGCTCTTTAAAAAAAAAAACTCATGAATTTCTGAATATTTTCTTTACAAGATCATTGAATGTTTTTAAAAGATCACAAGCCATAAAAACCATTAGCATGCTAACACAGCAATAAACAAATTAGTTCCTATATGTGCCTCACTCCTTGTTTATAATGCATTATATGTGTTGATAGATTTGACATAGTTTTTTTTTTTCCCCATTCTATGTATGGATGTGAGAGTTGGACTGTGAAGAAGGCTGAGCACCGAAGAATTGATGCTTTTAAACTGTGGTGTTGGAGAAGACTCTTGAGAGTCCCTTGGACTGCAAGGAGATCCAACCAGTCCATTCTGAAGGAGATCAGCCCTGGGATTTCTTTGGAAGGAATGATGCTAAAGCTGAAACTCCAGTACTTTGGCCACCTCATGCAAAGAGTTGACTCACTGGAAAAGACTCTGATGCTGGGAGGGATTGGGGGCAGGAGGAGAAGAGGGTGACAGAGGATGAGATGGCTGGATGGCATCACTGATTCGATGGACGTGAGTCTCAGTGAACTCTGGGAGTTGGTGATGGACAGGGAGGCCTGGCGTGCTGCGATTCATGGGGTCACAAAGAGTCGGACACGACTGAGCGACTGATCTGATCTGATCTGATGGGGGATCACACTCAGAATTTTAAGTATTTCAATTTGTGTAAAAGTTTGAGTATAAGGAGAAAAATATGAATGTATGTAAAAATATTGACCTATAATTAAAAAGATGGAAATCTTTATGAGTTTACTTAAGGATAGCATCTTGATTTCCTTAACTTTCTAATTTGAACAGTGAAAACAGTACTACCTGGTATATTTTAGGAGTTGAGTCATAATGTTTAAAAACTGTTTAATTCTAGAATTGAATTGGATAAATAATTATGAGTAAACTGGAAAGACATTGTTGGGAGAGATCAATGATTTATCCAGGTGATGTATGGCACAGTAAATCTTCAGAAAGACCACAGCCAAATGTACAAAAGTCTTACATATCTCTTTCTCTACTGCTTATTTAATGCAATATCACAGCTGGAAAGACAATTATTTGTAGTACTGTTAGCATTTTGAAGGATTTCTTACTAACATTCAAAACACCCATAGTTCTAGATTCACCAGGAAATATTTCTATGGATTTAACTGTCTAGCAAAGATCAATACATACATAAGTATGTGTATATAGACATATATATATATACACACACACACAATAGCTCCACCAAAAGATTATTTTCTCTCCTCTTTCTTAATTCACTTTATAAATTTAAATTCACTACACCATTTAAAATATATGAAACAAAAGATGTAGCAATCAGGCTGTTAGATAGCTATTTGGAGGATGATGCAGTGATGTGGTAATAACGTTGTATCATCTCTACTCTTTGGCCAAAAGGTGAAGTGTATTTTTATTGCAAAGTTGCCGCAGGCCTGGTAGAACCTGGGTGTAAGGAAATATCTTCATGTTGATTCTTATATTCCTTGCCATTCTTTATATTCTTAATAATCATTGTAGGGAAAGTAGGGGAAAAGCAACTGGTCCAGAAATTATATTGTATCTATAAGAAAATTGACAATAAGCCAGTAAATTTTTTGTATATTTCTCAAGCAATATGAGAACTCTCTGTTTTCTGCTAGGCAATTTCACAGATAAAGGGCTTGGTGTTAAATTTCATCATTTTTTCAAGCATGAAGTGAGTGTACCTCACATAAGGCTATATGCAACTATGACTGGCACACTCAGGTAAAGTCAGTCTTCTAATATTTATTGTTAAATATTCTTTACCACATTTAATCAGGTGTATAACCTGTTATCATTTGGTGATCTCTTTTACCTTTAGGTTTTCTTCACTATCAGAGTATGTTCAGATCAATCACTGCAAATCCACCTACATTGCACCTATATTGCCTAGAATCCTCAACAAAAAAGTTGGTGGCTTTAAACAATAATATATTATTTCTCATGCATCTATCTGTAGGTCAGCTTGACATTAGCTGTTCTACACTGGGCAGCTCTAAGCAGTCTGTGCATCTGGGGGAGACTTGCTCACGTTTCTACCAGAAATCCAGGGAAAACTGACCAATGTTACATGAGATGTCGCCTCTTGAGATAACAGATCTACGTGGGAATTATTTCACATGGAGATGGAATTGCTGCAAGATGGAAACTGAAATTGGTGAGGGTTTTTTTAGGCCTAAGCTCAAGATCAGTACACTTTCATCACCATGGGTTTTATCACTTGGACAAGTTCAAAGTTAAGGTTCAGATGCACACATTGGCTCTTAGTAAAATGGACTGCAAAATTAGATGCCAAGAGGCATGGTATCTTGAAGAGTGAAAAATTATTTAAATAGATTTGAAACACTTTGCCTGTGAACCCTATTGACTAGAATCTTATTTGTAAGTGAGATAATACTCTTAATTATATGAACTATTTTGATGTTATCTAAAAAGGTTATATCTTTTTATATAAAGATAAGTTGTATTGGTTTTATATATCTATGCACATATACATATGAATATATGTATATATGCATATACATTATATGTGCTTCAGATCAGTTCAGTTCAGTCGCTCAGTTGTGTCTGACTCTTCGCGACCCATGAATAACAGCACGCCATGCCTCCCTGTCCATCACCAACTCCCGGAGTTCACTCAAACTCATGTCCATCGAGTCGGTGATGCCATCCAGGCATCTCATCCTCTGTCGTCCCCTTCTCTTGCCCCCAATTCCCTCCCAGCATCAGGGTATTTTCCAATGAGTCAACTCTTCACATGAGGTGGCCAAAGTACTGGAGTTTCAGCTTCAGCATCAGTCCTTCCAATGAACACCCAGGACTGATCTCCTTTAGGATGGACTGGTTGGATCTCCTTGCAATCAAGGGGACTCTCGAGAGTCTTGTCCAACACCACAGTTTAAAAAAATCAATTCTTCAGCACTCAGCTTTCTTCACAGTCCAACTCTAACATCCATACATGACCACAGGAAAAACCATAGCCTTGACTAGATTAACCTTTGTTGGCAAAGTAATACCTCTACTTTTCAATATGCTATTTAGGTTGGTCATTACTTTCCTTCCAAGGAGTAAGTGTCTAATTTCAAGGCTGCAATCACCATCTGTAGTGATTTCGGAGCCCAGAAAAATAAAGTCTGACACTGTTTCCACTGTTTCCCCATCTATTTCCCATGAAGTGGTGGGACCGGATGCCATAATCTTCATTTTCTGAATGTTGAGCTTTAAGCCAACTGCTTCACTCTCCACTTTCACTTTCATCAAGAGGCTTTTGAGTTCCTCTTCACTGTCTGCCATAAGGGTGGTGTCATCTGCATATCTGAGGTTATTGATATTTCTCCTGGCAATCTTGATTCCAGCTTGTGCTTCTTCCAGCCCAGCGTTTATCATGATGTACTCTGCATAGAAGTTAAATAAACAGCGTGACAGTATACAGCCTTGACGTACTCCTTTTCCTATTTGGAACCAGTCTGTTGTTCCATGTCCAGTTCTAACTGTTGCTTCCTGACCTGCATACAAATTTCTCAAGAGGCAGATCAGGTGGTCTGGTATTCCCATCTCTTTCAGAATTTTCCACAGTTTATTGTGATCCACACAGTCAAAGGCTTTGGCATAGTCAATAAAGCAGAAATAGATGTTTTTCTGGAACTCTCTTACTTTTTCCATGATCCAGCGGATGTTGGCAATTTGATCTCTGGTTCCTCTGCCTTTTCTAAAACCAGCTTGAACATCAGGAAGTTCACGGTTCACGTATTGCTGAAACCTGGCTTGGAGAATTTTGACCATTACTTTACTAGCATGTGAGATGAGTGCAATTGTGCAATAGTTTGAGCATTCTTTGGCATTGCCTTTCTTTGGGATTGGAATGAAAACTGACCTTTTCCAGTCCTGTGGCCACTGCTGAATTTTCCACATTTGCTCGCATATTGAGTGCAGCACTTTCACAGCATCATCTTTCTTGATTTGGAATAGTTCAACTGGAATTCCATCACCTCCACTAGCTTTGTTCGTAGTGATGCTTTCTAAGGCCCACTTGACTTCACATTCCAGGATGTCTGGCTCTAGGTCAGTGATCACACCATCATGATTATCTGGGTAGTGAAGATCTTTTTTGTACAGTTCTTCTGTGTATTGTTGCCATCTCTTCTTAATATCTTCTGCTTCTGTTAGGTCCATACCATTTCTGTCCTTTATCGAGCTCATCTTTGTATGAAATGTTCCTTTGGTATCATTGATTTTCTTGAAGAGATCCCTAGTCTTTCCCATTCTCTTGTTTTCCTCTATTTCTTTGCATTGATCACTGAAGAAGGCTTTCTTATCTTTTCTTGCTATCTTTGGAACTCTGCATTCAGATGTTTATATCTTTCCTTTTCTCCTTTGCTTTTCACTTCTCTTCTTTTCACAGCTGCTTATATATGTACAAAATAAAAATAAACACTTAACTTTGAATTTTATCTTTAAAAGTGTTTTACATTGATCTTTCCTGGTGGTCAGATAGTAATATGTCTGCCTGCAACTTGGAAGAGCCAGGTTCAATCTCTGGCTCAGGAAGATCCCCTGGAGAAAGAAATGGCAACCCACTCCAGGATTCTTGCCTGGATAATCCTATGGACGGAGGAGACGGTAGGCTACAGTCCATGGGGTCACAAAGAGTCAAACACGACTGAGCAACTTCACTTTACTGTAAACTATATCATGAATATTTCAAATTCTAGACATAGGAAAATGATTGGTCAAACACATGCATGCATGCTTAGTCCAGCTCTTTGTGACAGTTTGGACTGTAGCCTTTTTGGCTCCTCTGTCTATGGGATTTTTTAGGCAAGAATACTGGTGTGGGTTGCCATTTCCTCCTTCAGAGGATCTTCTCAACTTTGGGATCAAACACACACCCCCTGTATCTCCTGCATTGCAGGTAGATTCTTTACCAGCTGAGCCATTGGGAAAGTCCATTGGTCAAATATTAGGAGGTAAACACTTTTCAGCACAGGCCATGACTAATAGGTCTATTAATTTTTTAAATGAATAAAAGATTCAAACTCCAAATGTAAATATCAGTCAGACAAGTCTTTTTTAACTAGTACTTTTATATGCTACGGGTGTGTGTCCCATGTGGCGCAGTGGTAAAGAATCCATCTGCCAGTGCAGGAGATGCAGAAGATGAAGGTTCAATCCTTGGGTCAGGAAGATCCCCTGGAGTAGTAAATGGCAACCCACTCCAGTGTTCTTGCCTGGAAAAGTCCATGGACAGAGGAGCCTGATGGGCTACAGTTCATGGGGTCCCAAAGAGTTGGAATGTCTGAATGACTGAGCACACATACAGAGTTTGCTTAGCCAATGACATATTGGAGATTGACTATATGTTACAACATACATCAAACTAATATACATAATATCAAAATAAATAATAGCTCAGACTTTTAAACATAAAATCTTGTGATAGTTAATTTTGTGTGTCAACTTGACTGTATCACTGATGTTCAGATGCCCCGATTAAACATTATTTCTGAGTGTATTTGGGATAATGTTTATAAAAGAGATTAGCATTTGATTTGGTACAGAGAGTAAACAAAATTGCCCTCTGCATATGAATGGGCATCATAGAAACCCTTTAGAGCCTGGATATAATATAATAAAAATTTGGAGAATAATTTGTTTTCTCTCTCTCTCTGTATGCATGTGTGTGTGTGTGTGTGTGTGTGTGTGTGTATGCATGATTCGTTGATCTGAACAATGATTTTTCTCTTGCCTTTGATGCTCCTGGTTTTTGGACTTTCAGATACAGACTTGGAAAATATGCCATCACTTCTCTGGTTCTTATGCCTCTGAACTAAACAACCAGCATTCCTTGGTCTCTACCTTGCAGAAGGCAGATTCTGCAATCTCTCTCTTTATACACATATACATATCTTCTTAATTGTATTTCTCTTGGAAACTATAGCTAATACAGTTCTCTACCTCGTATCTTTAAAATATTTGAGTGGAAATAGAAACTCTCCAATTTTTACCTGCTTGAATGGTTGGGCTGATATTCACCAATATTTAAACTCCCTGTATAAGTACCTGATTACTAATATTCCCTCTGAATGTATTATGCTCTCTCTCTTTTCTATGTATAAAAAGTAGAGATATCCAATTGAAAATTTTATTTTTCTTATCTATAGTCTTAATAATCTAGTTACTATTACTCTTTGAGTGTTAAAGATTAGAACAATTGTAACAGTCCTTATAATGTAATCTAATATATAAATAACTCAAACATTTTGCTGTGAAAATGTATTTAATATTCATCCATCTTGTAAAGTCCTTTTTAAATTCTTTTAAAAAATTAGAAGAATACAAAAGTCCATAAAAAAGCCATATGAAATGACTTGAAAATATGTGCATGTAACTAAAAGAAACATAAATATAGATACCTCTTTCAGGTTACTATTTTTTCAAGGGACAACAGAGAGGGAAAGTTTGGGCCAAAGGAATCTTTTTGCAATAGGATTTTTATAGTAAAACTCTATAAGTTATAAGTTAAAAAAAGAATTATTGATGATAAAGGATGAGAGAAGAAAATTGCAGTATGGAGTTGATACTTGAGTTGATGGAGGTGTATAGCAATCAGATTACAAATGAAAAGACTATTGTCCAACGCGAGTCCATGTGCCCAACACACTGTGAGGACACTCATCTCAAAACATCAGAGTTTGAAGTGGGAGAAAGGTTTATTTCATGGTCTATACAAGTAAAATGGGTGATCGTGCTCAAAGGACCCGAATTCCCAGATGAGTTTGAGGGAAATATTTTAAAAGAGAAGCTGAGAGAGGAGAGCTGCAGGATGCATGATTAAGCTTGTGCACAATTCTCTGATTGGTTGCTGGTGAAATAAAGGGCTTTGTCATAGGAGTTAATATTATCAATCCTCAGGCTCCAGTAGGTCTGGAGGATACTTACTAATGGTCATCATACAATTAACTTCTTCCATTTGGTAGAGGTTTAGCATATGCAAAACAACACAGGATTGTGCAGCAGTTATTGTTATCTAGGTACTTTAGGGAAGAACTAGAGGTTCCATTACAGTCACATGGCTAATTTACTGTTTAAATTCTTAGTTCTTCTAGCTCAATTGCTTTTTTTTTCACTGCAGTTTTACATACATCATTAATTCATGAGTCAGGCTTTTGTGACTAATGTGAGCCCTGGGAGACTACAGCTTTTTTATGAACAAGAGGCAGGTAGAGGACGTGGTTGGGGGTATCTTGTCCCAGGAAGGTCCCATAGGATCCTGCTCAGTTACAAGACCTTTGATAGAAGTAAGGGACTTCTTAACATGTAATATAAGTGAAGTCAGAATACAAGTGTTCAGAAGAAGGAGCATTGTTAGAAGTATGAGAATAGAAGTATGATGTTTTTCTCTTCCAATTGCTTTCTTTTTTAAACAAAATGTTAGTAAAATTCTTCTGCTGAGTTATGCAGGGGCAGGTAGATGAAATATAAAATGGTTATATCAGAAAATGGGAATGTGAAGTTAATATATACATGTAATAGTGCCCATTTGAGATTTGCATACATAAATACGATGAGACTATATAATGTTGTTATATTCTTTTTCTAGTGATATTCAGACACTTAGGTGTGAACTCAAAATAGATCAATAACTGGAGTGAGGGTTGTCTACTTGCATATGTCAGCTGGAGAGAACAGCATAAGACTTTAGGGGATGGTATTGTTAATAAAGGAAGTGAGAAAACAAATTGATTGTTGCATAGTGAAAACTTGTGGCATCAACTGGCTGGAGTTCTCAGTGCAATCAAAGGACTCTTGGAGTACGGCACTTAGAATAAGTAAACTTGGTGGGAAAAGACATGATATCTGGGAGACAGGGTTTATATATATATATATATACACATACACACACACATACATACATACATACATATGGTGGCTTTTTCCCCCTTAGTTTTGATTCTGTCATGAATTATTTTTGTATTTTTTAATTAATTAACTTATTTATTTTTGACAATGCTGCTCAGCTTGTGGAATCTTAATTCTCTGATTAGGATTTGGACTAGGCCCCCAGCAGTGGAACCATGGAGTTCTAACCACTGAACTGCCAGGGAATTCTCTACAAGAGTCTTAAAATACGCACTTCAGAAAAAAGGCAGTTACTAGTGCTGGCAGTCAATTTGAAGTGTGACATGTGAATAGTTAGTTAAGATAAAGTAGGAAAATGACCTTATAATTTTGATTTTATAGCAGCATTACAGGTTGGCTGGATTTCTTTCACTGCCCTGCAAAACTTATTCTTGAAGACTTTCAGGAGATTTGAAACCATCCTGATTTCAAGCCTTTAACTTACTTGAATATTACATATCTGTGGAAGTGCTTCAATAGCCATAACATAATATATGAAGTGTTGATTGTACCTTAATCAATTAATTATTGACAAATAACTTTTGCTTTGAGTTGTCTGCTTCAATTATTCATTTCTTAATATTTTGTAATATGTAGTTAATTATCTTGCTTCAAGTGGTTGCTACTTAACTTTCTCATTTCTCAGTGATTATCCAATCTTTCTTTCAGACTATTGGTTTAAAGTACTGATACAAGAGAATCTGCTACTATATTGTTATTTTGCTATTGTTTTTCTAGAATAATTTTGTCCTCAGTATTATCTGTTTATCTTAACTTTGTATTTTAAGTATAACTCTTTTTCACTGATAGTAAAAATTTTTATTTCCTAGAAGTGAAAAATATGTTTTGCCTTTAACTTTGGCAAGTCATTCTTCCCTTTTTGCCTTCCTTCTAAATTTTTTGCTGTACTTTTGGCCATTATTTCTTTCAATCTTACTGATTTTTAACATGAAGATCCCTACCTAGAGTAGATACTTCCCAGGCAGAATATCTAACCATTCTCCCTGACTTCATATGCACTTTGTCTGAGATTGGTTTTCTTCTCCTTAGAGATTAGACCTGAGGGCTGGATTTGCACAATTCTGGTCTCTATGTTTTGCATTTGCCTGTTGGTAGACTTAGTCTTTGGCATTTTAAAATGTGTTTAGGTTAAAAGTCCTCAAATCACTTCAGATTTGAGGCATATTGTATATTTTATTCTTATCCAGCATATTTTAAGCTTTTGAACAGTTTTTTCCACTTCAGGTTGACCCCAAGAACTTTGATTTTCAGAGAAAATCAGCTCTAAAGCTTCTTCCTCATTACAATTTCCTTAACAGGCCCCCTATTCCTGCAAAATGGAAAATATATAGTGAAAGCACCAAGCATTGTTCAAAAAATTGCTAATCGAGAGTAATGGAGGAAAACTTCAAGGGAGGTGGACACAGTTTAATTGTTTTTTGTACAAGAGCCACTGACCACCTCAGTTTTCTTTTTCTATATTATTTCCTGTTCAATTTTCCCTTTCTAGTGATACCTTTAATTTTAACGAAAAAATGCTATGCTAAGTCACTTCAGTCGTGTCTGACTCTGTGCGACCCCATAGACGGCAGCCCACTAGGCTTCCCCGTCCCTGGGATTCTCCAGGCAAGAACTCTGGAGTGGGCTGCCATTTCCTTCTCCAATGCATGAAAGTGAAAAGTGAAAGTGAAGTCGCTCAGTCGTGTCCGACTCCTAGCGACCCCATGGATTGCAGCCTAACAGGCTCCTCCGTCCATGGCATTTTCCAAGCAAGAATACTGGAGTGGGGTGCTATTGCCTTCTCTGTTAAAGAACAAAGGGGCCTCATTATTAATCAGTCTTTTTCCAATTGTTATATAGGGAAAAGAAAATAAGAAATATATTTTTTCTTCTATTGGTGTTATCAAGATTACAATACAAGTTGCAAGTCAGTTTCACCCAGAAGGACTCTGAGATGGAAATTTACATACAGAAATTTTATTATAAACATTCTCAGAATTAACATTTCTAAGTAAGTAAAGAAGCAGGGTTAGGTAGTAGTAGAAGTTGAACTATAACAAAGGTCTTATCCAAAGGGAGCTCTAGAATCGGAATGGCCCCTCAGAGTTGTATCAAAGTAGAGCAAAGGATATGAACCTTTGTACTGCCAAATCAACTAGTTATTACACATGGTTGCCACTAGGAAGAGGAATGACATTGGGTAAGCGTCTCTCTTCAGCCCATGGCAAGACTTGGAAGTAACTCAGCAGAGAGCTTTCGTCTGCCCGTATTTCACACTTCTGATGCTGGAGAATGAATGTTTCAGGCCAGAAGTCAGGAACAGAGTGAGGAATCTGAAGAATGTAAAACATTTATTATAGTTTGGGAAAACTTTTGGTCTTAAGAGTCATTTGATGTTTTTCCATATGATTCCTAAATCCTCTCAGCCTTTGTCTCTTAAATGCATAAAATTTTTCATATTGCTTTTCTACCACCCTCCCTATGATTATTGAAAAACATGTGACCTACCTAGTATATATTTCTAATTGTGTTGATAAAAAAGCAGCATATTGATTATTGATTCTGATGTATAATTTTGGAATATAAATTTATGGAAAATTTCCACAGCATAATTTGGCAATATATTTTCAAAGTGCATAAAAAATATATTTTGAGATAATCAGCAACCTGAAATTTATTTTTTCTAAGGAAGCAAGTACTACCAGTAATGTCTAAAGTTATAGTCAAAAACTGCAATTTAGAAACAGTAAGAGATTAGCCAAGTAAAATATGGGGCTTACTATAATGGAATAATGTACAAGTTCTTAAAATCAAGGGAAATGCAGGTTACATAAATTCATGATTGCACTGAATATTTATTTATATGTGAATATAAATATAAAATAACCTGGAAGGAAACAAAATGAAAATGTTATTGTCTGGAAGTGAATTACAGATTATTTTTAGACCTTTATCCCTTGCCAGTTTTTCCAGAATTACCATGTATTATTTTATAATCAAAATAAATACATTAAAAAAAGCCACAACATATCATCTTTATATTATTTGTGAAGGTTGATAGTGAAAGTTTTCTCTTCAAAATAGTGTATTTAGCCCAATGATATAACAGTTAGGTTAAATAAGGGGAAAAAAATTTAAAAAGGAAGCAAACAAAATAATAAATAAGTGTCAATAACTCAGACACTAGAAAGTCAGATCCAAGTTTGATATAATATTATCAACATGTAGATTAATTTTATTACATTTACTGAATTTTCTAATATACACATAAATTAAAAATGGGAGTGTATGTACAAAAAATATAAACAAATATTTGTATATATATTTAACAATATGTATTTCATCCACAAAATAATACTTCTTACATTTTGTACAAAATAAAATACATAATGGCTAAATTTTTACTTATAAAATTTTAACTATGATTAATCAGAATCTTTGTGGTATGAAGGATAATCCAAGATTTTAAATAATAATTTATTACATCAAGAAAAACTTTCTAAATATTGGGTAGATATATTAAACATGAAGTCTATTTACCTTAGACAGCTAGCAGCACATAAAATATGTATTCCTTCCACTTATTTTAAGATCTGAAATGTATATATACATTTATTTTGTAGGAAAATATATGAAATTATGAATATGAAATTTATCTTTAGTTGTTCCCTTTTGTAGAATTGTGTGAGTTAGAAAAGAAAATCTTCTTAAACTTAGTTCAGCAAGTAGGTATTATATTTTCAATTTCACAAAAACAAGTGAGGTTGAAGTATATACTTAAGTCAGAATGGGAATTGGAATCATTTTGTATGAAACCATAGTTGACTGTAACCTCACATGGAAACATTAGTCTGAAGGCCATCATGGCAAAAGATATGTCTTGATGGAAATTAGAAATATAAATACTAAGAAAAACTTTATTATGAAGGTGTTGGTTATGATGGGAAATTATTTTTTCACACACACTCTTTTAATCTTATTTGAAAAAAAGAGAAGTGATGCCAGCATGTGAAATCATGCAAAAGTGAAAACTATTTTGTCAGGACAGAGTTGTTACAGGTGGTTTTATTTTTAATTATTAAATTATCTTACAATTTTAATTTAAACTTCAGAAACTGCTTAAATTTTATGAATGACTCAGAATCATTGGGTAACATGAAGTTTAAATCAAGATGGGGAAAAGTAATTTTTCTTGAAATATACCTTGAAGACATTTAGAGGGAGCCATGGGAGCAATTTCTGTCATTATCATTCGTTGTGCTTTAGGAGAAAGGAGAAATGAGCACAAATCTATTCCTTAGGCAAGAGTAAGCTCTCTGAGTTCTCAAATCCAGAGAAACAAAGCAGCCATGGATCAATTTATTAACTGTGGTACCAAGTCCTAGACTTCTCAGGAAAGACTCTCAGATTACTTTAACTTTGTTTTAAAAAGATAAGGTCCCCTTCACTTCAAATTATCTGGTGGTTATAACTGTAAAAATCAGGTCATTTTTTGTGGGTCACTTTTCTTGTGCCTGTTCTAAAGTTTTGATAGTTCCTTAGTTCCTATCCCTATGGACTTAATTCCCAGATACTAAGCAGTGTATACATACATAGCAAAAATGAACAAAACCCCCAAACAAACAAAACCTCAAACAAAACAAGCTGACAAAAACAAAATAAAAAAAACAAAAAGGACACATAGGGATTACATAAAATGAACCAGATAAATATACAGATTATTAATAGTGTGCTTTTATCTACTTTTCCACATAAACATTAGTGTGGCGGATTCATTTTGATATTTGGCAAAACTAATACAATTATGTAAAGTTTAAAAATAAAATAAAATTAAAAAAAAATAAATAAAGATCACACACTTTATGTGGTGAGAAAAAAAAAAAAGAAAGAAAGAAATATTTGGAAGCACAAAAGCAACCAGAAATATTCACATCAAATAGGGTTAAATTTTTAAGACCTTAATAAATACAGAGATTAGAAAATGACAAAAGTCAAAAAAGAATATATAAAATTGACTAGCATCAAATATGATTAATGAAATATAAGCTGACATAGAAAGGTGATCTAGCAATATGGAAGACTGGACTTTATCTTTAAATCCATAATACTCTAAATCCAGAACAAGAGCTATAAATGTCAGAAGAAAATCTTGTTAGCATCCTGGAATACTGGTTGTGGAATGGACCAAGGGGCGAGAATGTCATTCTGTAGAAAAACTGAGGGTAATATCACTAGTCTAGGTCAGAACAAATGCTTTAATACTTTTTGCTTTATTTTTTTTTTAAATTAAGGATAAAGAAAATACACTTGACAAGATTCAATGTACATTTATGATAGATAAATTCTCTCAAGGGAGCAGGTTTAGATAGTATGTACCTCAACATAATGTACACCATATAAGACAAGCCTACAGCTAATTCATACTCAACAGTAAAATACCAAAGTCTTTTCCCCTAAGATCAGGAACAAGACAAGAATGACAATTTTATTCAACATATTATTGGAAGACCTAACCAAAGTAATTAGGCAACAAAAAATATAGAAGGCATCCAAACTGAAAATAAAGATGCAAAGCTGTCACTTTTTGCAGATTATATGATATTATGTATAAAAAAAGTTCCATAAGAAAAGTGTTAGAACTTGCAGGATATGAAATCAATATACAAAAACTTGTGTTCTATGCACTAACAACAAACTATCAGAAAGAGAAATTAAGAGAATAATGCCATTTGCAACTGCTTCCAAAAAAATAAAATACCTAGGAATAAATTTAACCAAGGAGGTGAAAGATTTGTATATAGTAAATTTTTCAACTTTTTGAAAAATGAAATGTGACAATGTCATGTTACCTGTACACTCTGTGTGGCAATAGTTTATACTAAGGATACATAGTCAGGGTTTGAGAAGAAGTACACTCAGCCTCAAAGTGAACATCACGTTAAAACAAAGTTGATCAGTGTAATGTCCAAAAGCCAACATAGTGAAGGATGACTGATCTATGACTACATGTTGGTGCTGTTCAGTCACTTAGTCATGTCAGACTCTTTGTGACCCCATGGACTGCACCATTCCAGGCTTCCCTGTCCCTCACCATCTCTTGGAGATTGATCAAACTCATGTCCATCCAGTCAGTGATGCCATCCAACCATCTCGTTCTCTATATTCCCCTTCTCCCCCTGCCTTCAATTTTTACCAGCATCAGGGTCTTTAACAACCAGTTGGCTCTTTGCATCAGGTGGCCAAAGTATTGGAGCTTCAGCTTTAGCATCATTCCTTCCAATAAATATTCAGGAGTGATTTCCTTTAGGATTGACTGATTTGTTCTCTTTGCAGTCCAAGGGACTCTCAAGAGTCTTCTCCAACACCACAGTTCAAAAGCATCATTCTACAGTGTTCAGACTTCTTTATGGTCCAGCTCTCTCATTCATACATGACTACTGGAAAAACCACAGCTTTGACTAGACAGACCTCTGTTGGCAAAGTAATGTCTCTGCTTTTTAATAAACTGCCTAGCTTCATCATAGCTTTTCTGCCAAGGAGCAAGTATCTTTTAATTCCATGACTGCAGTCACCATCTGCAGTGATTTTGGAGCCTAAGAAAGAAAAGTCTGTTACTTTTTCATTGATTCCTCATCTATTTGCCATGAAGTGATGGGACTGGATGCCATGATCTTCGTCATGACTATATGAGCTATGGAATATTTGGGGGTCTTAGTGTCAGGATGAAACAATCACAGCACCAACTACTAAGGGGAATGAAGGGAGGGAAGGAACAAGGGACAGAGAGAGAAAAGAGAGACAATTTTCATTCAGAGATTCAGGGTAAACCTACAAACTATATGTCCAAAGTACACGAAAGAAAAAAAAAAGTGAATTGGAAGAAATGGTTAGACCAGTAAATTTTTGTTTCTGTCCATAGTAGAGACCTGTGACTGTTCCTAGAAAGCAGCTGTTGGAGCATGTTCTACCTGCCTGTGTGTGTTTGTGCTCAGTCATGTCCAACTCTTTTTGACCCCATGGTCTGTAGCCTGCCATGTTCCTCTGTCTATGGAGTTTTCCATGTAAGAGTACAGGGAGTTGATTGCCGTTTCCTAGTCCAGGGGATCTTGAATCTATGCGTGGCCATGGGATTTTTTTTTCCCCCCATTGGACTGTTGAAGTGATGAGTTCATTTTCATTTACTGTAAGATTCTAAACTGTGGATGTGCTTTTCACATATAATCTCTTTTCTCTTCTGCCTTCTGCATGAAAAAAAAAAAAATTCTGAGGCTCTTACTGATAGAGGTACAACAAGACGGAAGGAGACTAGGATATCTACCATTAAGAACTGCCATTTTTGCTTTACTGTTATTAGAAAAAATAAATCATAATTCATGGTGCTTTTTGAGCTGTTATAAATTCTGTTCAGTTCAGTTCAGTCACTCAGTCATGTCTGACTCTTTGCGACACCATGAATAGTAGCAACCAGGCCTCCCTGTCCATCACCAACTCCCGGAGTCCACCCAAACCCATGTCCGTTGAGTCGGTGATGTCATCCAACCATCTCATCCCCTATCGTCCCCTTCTCCTCCTGCCCTCAATCTTTCCCAGTATCAGGGTCTTTTCAAATGAGTCAGTTCTTCACATCAGGTGGCTAAAGTATTGGAGTTTCAGCTTCAACATCAGGCCTTCCAATGATCACCCAGGACTGACTCCTTTAGAATGGACTGGTTGGATCTCCTTGCAGTCCAAGGGACTCTCAGGAGTCTTGTCCAACACCACAGTTCAAAAGCATCAATTTTTTGGCGCTCAGCTTTCTTTTTTTTTTTTTTTTCTTGTTTCTTCATTTTTATTTTTAATTAGAGCATAATTACCACATTGTGATGGTTTCTGCCATATATCAACATGAGTCGGCCATGGGTACACGT
Organism: Bubalus kerabau; assembly: GCF_029407905.1. NCBI lineage: Eukaryota > Metazoa > Chordata > Mammalia > Artiodactyla > Bovidae > Bubalus > Bubalus kerabau. The sequence goes on from NC_073641.1 coordinate 46,428,692, forward strand.
ACGGCCCCTCCCTCCCCTCACTACCCCTTTAGGTTGTCACAAAGCCTGGCTTTGGGTTCCCTGCATCGTACATCAAACTCCCACTGGCGCTCTATTCTGCATACGGTAAAGTGTATGTTCCAAAGCTACTCTCAAATCACCCCACCCTCCCATTACCCTACTGTGGCCAAAAGTCTGTTCTCTGTGTCTGCATCTCCTTTGCTGCCTTGCAAATAGGATCATCGGTACCATCTTTCAAGGTTCCATAGACATGTGTTACTGTATGATATCTGCCTTTCTCTTTCTGACTCACTTCACTCTGTTTATACAGAGTGAACCTAGGCTCTAGGTTAATCCGTCTCATTAGCACTGATCCAGACACATCCCTTTTTGTGGCTGAGTAATATTCCACTGTGTATAGGCACCACAACTTCTTCTTTTTTTTTTTTTTAAGAAAAGCAGTGCTTCTTTCTTTATTTATTTATTTTTTCATTTCATACATGATATTTTACATGTTTCAGTTTTCTTTATAGTCCAACTCTCACATCCGTACATGACTACTGAAAAACCATAGTCTTGACTAGACAGACGTTTTTTGGCAAAGTAATGTCTCTGCTTTTTAACATGCTATCTAGGTTGGTCATAACTTTCCTTCCAAGGAGCACGCATCTTTTAATTTCATGGCTGCAGTCACCATCTGCAGTGATTTTGGATCCCAGAAAAATAAAGTCAACCACTGTTTCCCCATCTATTTGCCATAAAGTGATAGGACCAGATGCCATGATCTTAGTTTTCCAAATGTGAGCTTTAAGCCAATTTTTTCATTCTCCTTTTTCAGTTTCATCAAGAGGCTCTTTAGTTCTTCCTCACTTTCTGCCATAAGGGTAGTGTCTTCTGCATATCCCACCCTTCAGGTCATCACAAAATGTGAGGCTGTGCTCCCTGTGTTATACAGCAGCTTCCCATTGGAAAACATATAGATGGCCAATAACGACATGAAAAGATGATCAGCATCACTCATTATGCAAAATGAGGAAAAAAAAAACTACAAAGAGTATAATCTCACACCAATCTGAATAGCCATCATCAAAAAACTATAAAGAGCAAATACTGGAGAGGATGTTTAGAAAAGGGAATCCTACTGAACCATTGGTGGGTTGTAAATTGATACAGCCACTATGGAGAACAGTTTGGAGATTCCTTAACAAACTAGGAAAGACCCAGCAATCCCACTATGGGTCACACACCCTGAGGAAACCATAATTGAAAAAAGACACATGTACCTCAATGTTCATTGCAGCACTATTTACAATAACCCGGACTTGGAAGCAACCCAGATGTCCACTGAGAGATGAATGGATAAATAAGCTTGGTACATACACATAATGAAATATTTTTCAGTCATAAAAAGGAAAGAATTTGAGTCAGCTCTAATGAGGTGAATGAACCTAGAGCCTATTATACACAGTGAAGTAAATCAGAAAGAGAAATATCATATATCAATGAATATATATGGAATCTATAAAATTGTACCCATGAACCTACTACCATGGAAAGAATGGAGACACATATATAGAGTAGACATGTAGACACAGTGGGGGAAAAACAGGGTAGGAAAAATTGAGAAAATATTACTTGTAAAGAGTTATCTTTTAAAATTCCCAGAAATGCTTGTTATTATGTTTATCTGTATGTGTTTGCTACATAAATATTTTAACCATTACTAGTTTAGTAAAATATTGATATCTACCCTATTTTTATTTCTATCTTGATATATAGCATGTATAAAATATCTAACTGACTACTCCCTTCCTTCCCCATTTATAAATGGACCTTCTTCTTGCTTTGTGTTCTCTCTGTTCAAAAACATATGTATATCAATTTCAAAAAAAAAAATCTATAGAGGAAATTTGTAATATATTCCACTGATTTTAAGGTGCTTCTTTTTATCATCAGAGAATATCCAATCAAACTGTCTACACCTATGAATATTCAGATGAACTTGAACGAAATTCTTATCTGATCAATAACTAGCTCTGTTAAACACTACAGTGTGTTAAACTGCTTCAAAATGCTAGAAATCCAGTTTATTTAATAACAAAACATTCAAAATAACGACTGTATTCACATTTCGTACTTATATGTTCAAAATGTTTGTTATACCTATATACTAAGGAGATTTCATTCATTCTTTATACTTAATCAATATCCTAAGGTTAGTTTTTTTACACAATGATAAAAATTAACAGTAATTTAAAATTCATCTCTAGTGCTAAAAATTGCAATTTATGGGGGTTAATGGATCTGTTCTTTTGCTTGCTAAATAAAATTTGTCCCTTTAGACGATGGTTACCATTTCTTAATTAAGAATCCACTAAAGTGCCATCCAAATGTACATAATTTATTCCCTTTATATTATTGGACTGGGAATTTTGCCAATGAATAAAACATCTTATTCTGAGGCAAAATTAAAACTAATATTTTAAAGCATGGTGAAGAAATATCATTTTCTTAACTTCTTTTAAAGAAATCATTTCTTTAACTTGTTAAATAATAAATCTATATTATAATGAAAAGCAAATCAGGATAATACCTAATCAGACTTTCAATAATGGCACTAGCTAAAGTCTGAAATGACTGTTTCTAAATTAAAATATAGAACCCTTAAGAATGAAGGGAAATATGCATATATGTACATATGTTCCTGTGTGTATATATGCTGTATGTGTATATATATATGTATTATTTTTGTTGCTTATTATTCTTTTCTTGTATGAAATAATTGGTCTTGCTTTTAACTATACTTGTCACAACAGACAGTATACATATGAACTTTGTTTTTTGAATGAGAAAAGATGTCAGGAGCTTTATAAGGAAAGAGTTTTAAATAAGACAAAAAGAACCAGATGGCAATATTCTGTAGCGGTCAACAGAAAACCAACCAAAAAATTGTTCAATATTTTGAATTTTTATTTCTTTGCTTGATTCATAAATCTCCTTTGAAACATACTATGAGGTGTTTAGAAAGCCCCTCTGAAGAAACAAGTCTGAAATTTTCAGTAAATATGATTGCCAGAGCTACTTCTGTGTACTTTTACTTATACAGAAATAGCATCAGTGTCTCAACTTTGCCTAGTTTCTGAGTTATGGTTAGTCTCTAGATCTTTTAAGTCACTTCCATACACTATTTTTAATGCATATTTTATACCTATTATTGGGCTAATGATAATTGTATTGTGCATGGTATGGAATTATTTCATTTAATAACGGTCTTAATGAGAAATTGTTTAATTTTAGAAATTTGTTTGCTTCAAAAATATTCCTTTATTCAGTGGAAGAGTTAAGATTTATAGTACATTTGGTTCACACTGCTTCTTGTGAAATATCCAAAAATAATAACTTAAAACACAATTATCAACAAATACACTAGAGACATATAGAATATAAAAATCAAGACCATAACATTTTTAAAATTCAGTTGAAGATGTTCCATTGGCAACTTTTTTTTTATATTATAATTTAGATAGAGGTTCTTTGTTGGGAAGGTAATTTTTATTACTACAACATTTAAGAGCAATATGAAAATAAATTTAAATTATCTCCTGGAATAATTTAGTCAAACATTGTTTAGATTAATCACATAGCTAAAAATTACTTGCTTAGAACTCTAGCATCCATGTCAAAGTAAAAATACCTATTTACTTGATCCCACTCTTATTCAATAATCCACAAGTGACTTTTGCATAAATAAATTTGACTTCTTACCAACTTGATATTTCAGTCATGACTGTTTTCCATTGTTTTGCTAATGAGTGATAACACAAAATGCAGAATATAATTTTTAATTTTTTGTTTCTAAAATTTTAATTTAGACGTATTTTTCAGAACCTATGGACCCACATGTCTGAAGAATGTTGCCTAAGAATGCTGCTAGATGTAGGAGAAATTTATGAGAATTATTTCATTTTATCTCAATTTTGCACTTGTGGACTCTTAACAAAATCTCAAGCAATGCAATGCAAGTATTCATGTTGAATTATTAATTCATGGATAGAAAAAGAAGAGGGGCAGATACAGAAGCACAAATCGTAAGACTTTTCTACTATTTGCATCTGGCAATGAAAAAGTGACAATCATTTTGAATCGCTGAAAGTGCTGACCTATTTTAGCAGTCTCTTCAAAAATCCAACTCATAGCAGTAACAACTTTCGTATCCCCTTGTATACTGATTCTACAGTTTTTGGTATGTGTGTATAAAGAGAAAATGTAGGGAATGTAATGCAGAAATATGGTTTCTATGTAGCAGGAAGAAAAACTACATAAGTATTACCTGAAGCTGAAGGTTAGACTAGAGTCTTACCATCCTTGAAAATAGCGTTTGTTGACAACACACTGATTAGATTTTTAAAAGATTAATATTAATTTTCCTGTTAAAGTTTGTTCATTTCCATCTAAAGTTCATGTTTCAAATCATTTTCATATAATTAGGATGCAAAAGCATGCTTAAGAAACTAATTAAATTACACCAAACATACTGGCTACAAAAGTAGAATTTTATAACAGAAAATGTCATGTTTTACATAATAGCAAACTATTTTTAAACAAATTGCCTGTCATTTTAGATTTTTTTTTCCTAAAATGATTCATCTAAAAACCACCACATCCAATTTTTAATTTAAAGTACCATGTGCTTCTCTTTATGTATTAGGAGGGCAAACTTATTAAAAATCCTGATGTTTCCTTTCATGAGGATGGGACACCCATCAGTATAACTCTTCTGGTCTGTTATCTATTTCCTCACTGCTTCCTCCTTTAGGCAGAAAGTATGAGAGTATTTAGAAGAGAAAGTAGAGGGTGCCTTCCTACCTCACATCTTTTAGGTTATGCTATCTTCTAGAGCACAAGTTCTTTGTTACTCTACAACGTAACTCACTATGATAGGCTCTGTCCAACAGACATTAAAGTCCAGCACAGCCTCTTACAAAGAGGATAAGTTTCTCCAGTTCTGGAGTATGGGATCAAAGCCCTATTGTCAAACATCCAAGGCATATTATCCAATGTCAGTTATATCAAGAGTATGGTTATTTATCTGCTTTTGTCTTTTCCTTCAGTTGATTCAGAACTTGCAAGGGGAAAGATGATAAATTGGGGGCACCTTAAAATTCTCAAAGTATATAACTAGTACTTATTATAATATTAAAGCATTAGATTACTAGCACTTATTTGTTTGCAAAAGGATTCCAACTAATTTAGGCAGAAAAAAAGTTGAATTCAATAGCTTTTGTAAAAAAGAAATTAATATATCAGGAATGTATATAACCGAAGAAATGACTAGAATTATAGAGTCGAGCACCGTCTCTCCTCTTTGATCTGTCTATTCTTTCTGATTTCTTTTTGTTTTCACTTCTTTCTCTAAGGCTTGTTCTCTCTATACAGTGGAAGCTGTGGCTGCAGACAGTCCTGTGCTTCTATTTTTAAGAGTATCATAATCAGATGGGGAAAAAAAATGAGCCTTCCTTATCTGCCATTAATAGAAAACAAAAGCAAAAACAAACACAGAAGAAAAATATCTCAAAAGGTTTTCTCACTGATTAGGCTTAAGATTTACATGTATTCCTTGAACAATCCTGTTGGTAAATCAGGTTTACCTGGCCTGCATCATTGTAACAGAATTCTGTGACTGAGGATTTAGCATGTTACTAGAGAAAACAAACAAACCAGTGTAGAATAGGTTTAGTTCATGAGATTCAACATTGTGTAAAACAAGAGCAGAACATGTTGGATGCTTTTAATATACATGTTGGTGGGGGGCCATGTAGAATACAGAAACAGATGTGATGCCCATCTAACAATTAACATATGCAAGAACTGGGATATTTAACAAGGACTCTTTCTTTCCTCTCTCAGTAACATTGAAATAGCTTTGGGGGATGTGGTGTATGTTGATGGTAGAAAATAGATAAATGAATAGCCTATGCTATTCAATGAATAGCCATGTCAAATCACAGCTATTAAAGTACTCAAATTTCAGATTTTTCAGGGTAGCACAAGTAAACTTTTTTACAGATAAGTCTTCTAGGGCAACTGTCCATGTGATTAGATGTATTATTTTCTTTATATACAAATGTGCATGATAAATCTTTCTGCCTTAATTATATGTGTATTGTAAGAATAATATGGTTTCATAAATTATGATTTTTTTTATATTTCCTATTTCCAAGAAGGCAGCGTATGCATGAAACTACTCTTCCTTTGGGGGCTGAGGGAAGTGAGGCATTGTAAACCTTGGACCCAGAAGATTATTGATTTAGTTGGATCAATGAGAAGCAATGAAATATTCTTGGATATGATAATAATACCTTGCACAATTCATGTTCATATTGAGATTGCTAGAGAATATATTGGATCTTAATTTTATTTTTGTATTTTGAAAAACTTAAATAAACACTGTTTGGGGTTACCATAGGGAAAAAAAAATTCTTCTACAAGAGTCTTATTTAGAATAAATGTGATTTGAATAAAATATAAAATCTGGCTTTGCTTTCCAATATTAAAAAGATTTAAAAATTAGCATTTTTAACCAGAATTACAAGAAGAATGCTTAACTTAATTAAGAGGAAAAGTTGCATTTAGAAACACCAAATTATATGTAAGTGGCTTATTAATATATGTCATTTATCCATATTTGAAGCTCTATTAGGCAAGAAAGAAGTAACTAGTTCACGGCAATGTGCACTTTTAAACAGCAGAAACTGTTAACATGACAGATAAATGAAATATTTTATGTGTTTAAACAAAACTTTATTTCAGATAGACAATCAGTAGAGGCTGGCTATTAATGTGTGATTATAATTTGCCATAACCATTTAACAGCTTATAAAATATAGAAGACTTTCTGCTTTCTCTCTGTTGAGGCTAGATTTATAAAAAGTGTAAACATTCTCCTTAGTTGTCAACATCATCTGTTCAGATATCCACATGATTACAGAAATTTTGGTCCTGCCTACCAAAAATGAAAGATCTCTGAGAAAATTTGAAAGAAGAGATGAAGGAATATCACCAATAAGTACTGAATGAAAAAAGAATTTTCCAGGTAAATTTTGTGCCAGCTTTTATATAAGAACACTGTAATTTTTAAAACAATCCAAAAATAGATCACCATTTTACAGTTGTGGAAACTATAAATTAAATGATTTTTTCCTCCAGTAATCATAGCACAAAAAAACTAGGGTTAGTTGTTTCCTATTGTATGTTATTTCTATTGTATGGTATTGTTAGGTCAAGTCACACATTTTGAAAAAAGTTTCCAGGCATGGTCAACAAGTCTGGTCATTTCTGGCAAAAAATAGAAACACAGAGTTTGGAAAGACAATAGGTAAGTGTGTGATCTGTAATTCCTTCTGGAGAGGAAGCAAGACAAGTTGGAGTCAGAGCTGGGGAATAAAATTGACTTGAGGGAACATGAAGGAATAAACTATAACTCTTAAATCAGTAGTGTTTCTAATTTATTGTTATTTTTTATAATCAATGTATCCTCAACATGTGTAAAATAACACATTTATTTTATATTTTATAACAATTTTTATTTTATTATTAAATATTTGTCACACAATTCTGTGTTAAGACAATATATCAATGTAAAGCAAAATTACATGTAAATATTTACACTGATAGTAAACTAGCAGGGTTACAAATGATGCAAATAGAAAATTTTTGATCCTTGTGATGATTTATATTCTGCCATATTTTTGCCAAAATTAATTTTATTGATTTCATAATTAGCAATTCACTACAGAAATTTGAGTTTCATGTTCATTCCAAAAAAGCCATTTTTGATAATGTAACATATTGTTACAACTTCCAAAGTTCAAAACATTTAGTTTATGGGTCAATGAGACCATTGGTGGGATTTGATTCTGCTCAGGAATTTGTTGAAGGGACAATCAGGCAAGAAAAATACATTAATGACCTAACTTGCCTAGAGAAGCCTGTACAGAATACAGGACTATTTGTGTGATTATAGAATACATTTAATAAAATCTAAAAGTAGCTTAAAATGATCTTGAGAATTAAAAAATGTAAAACCATATTAGAAGCTATGATTTATTCACTGTAATATATCCTCAAAACTGATTATTACTTTTAAATCATGTGAAATAATTTCACATGTGGAACTCAGCATTTAACAAAACATGATTTTTATGAGGAAAATATGAAAAGCATGTCTGTAAGCAAATTGTACTTTTTTAACAATTTAATGGTAATTGATTTTCTAAAGATCTGTAACAGCATCCACAGTAGGCTTTGTTTTATTTTATCAATTTTTGAAAGTTTATTATATGCCTGGCAAAATTCCAAGTCATGTTAGCACTAAGTCAAAGAAACTCTTTGTCTTTATAAAACTTAGGAGTCAAGCCCTTGGAATTGTTGATATAGATTATATGCATCATATTATAATTTTATTTCATTATAAAAGAACAAATGTAATATGCTTTCTTATAAATCTTTGAATTCCACCAATTAACCATGTGTAGGAGGAAATTAAAGAATCATTAAACTCTGATAGGAAGACAGAGAGAAGACGCCAAAGCAGGAGAAAGAGAAGGAAGAGGAGAATTCTTAGGTAGTATTTATCATTATTTATGCTACTATATGTTTTGTACTTATGTTATTATATTTATGCTATCATTAAAAAATTGAGAAACAGGATCTTAGAAAATGTATGGATAGTAAATTATCTCTGATTACACAAATGTTTAAACCTTTTTATTCTTGACCAAAATATTTTGATAGATATTATTTTTCTATTAATGATACTTTTGCTGTTATACAAAAGAATAAGGAAATAAATTCTGTGACACTAAACTAAATATGGGACTCTGTGCACCCTTGTATTTCTGGGTATGATAACTGTGGATGATGCAAAATTCATGTCTCATTTTGGGTAAAATGCATAGGTTATTCTCACAGGTTACCAGTACAAGGAAACACTGTCTATGTTCAGGAGTTTAATTTCTTGTAAAGGTTAATCACTATTAGTTACCCTAGCTGACAAACAGTAAAAGGGCATCAGGTCAACCCGTTGGAAAGAAAACTTCCAATTTGTACAGCTGTACACCTAACAGAAATCCGTGTGTATTTGAAGATTCATTTTCTCATTTTTAATATGCATATGGTTACAGATTGCTTTTCATATCAATCTGCAAAATGTTGTGTGGCATGTGAACATTTGCCCATCTGGAGGACTGGTCATAAAACTCATTTTCTGTGATTTAATGAAACTAGAAATCCATGAGTAAGAATGGTTTTATCTTTGTATCCAAACATTGTTAGGTGTTGCAATCACTTATATATCCATAACATGTTCCTAATTTTATAAATGACTAATTTATGTTTCAAAGATAATAAACCTGGTAGTATGACCTTTGGATATAAGTTCATAGCAAACTATATCAAAGAAATATATGTTTTAATAATTTTCAAATATCATTCCCCATATCTCCCCTCCTCTTTCTCAAACCCCACTTCTCAGAAAAGCTGAATGTCTCAGAAAACACTATTATGTAGCTTTGTGAAAGCTGTTTTTGGCACTGAAGAAAATGAAGTATAGATTATATGATTCAAATGTACCAAAACAAATGATATTTTTGGAATTAAATTAGAATTTTATTGCTTTTTCTCATCATTTTGGAAACTATTCTGTAACAAAAGATTATTACCATCCATGCATGCTTTCTGGAACCTCTCAAAATCAGACATCAAATCAGAAATTGCCCACTACCAGCCTCTCAGAAAAAAATAAATATCTGGAAAATATTAATTATAAGTTGAGAATAAAAATGTTTCATAAAATAATTTAAATATACTCCAGTCAATCTTATAAGTGTCTTTGAGATAAACAGATGAGTATAATATAGCCCATGGTCCTTAAAATTGTGTAGTATTTTCTAGTACAATGTAGTCTAAAAATTTATCTTCTTAGCAAAAATCTATGAAAGACTCTAGGCCATTAATATGCAATTGCATCTTAATTCTCTCTTTGCAGGCTGTTTTATTTAATAAAATAACTAATTTCAAAAGAAAATCTAAACTGCAATGCCTCTGGATTTGTAAATAAGGAGCACTTGGTGGTAACTATCAATATGTCCTAATTTTAAATAATAATAAGCAATATGGAAGAGAACAAAATGTAAAAGTAATATATATATTGACATTAATTAGAATGTTCTCTGTATTATGTTTTCCTTATAATACTTTATAAGTATTATCTAAGTTACATTAAAGGAACATAATTTATTGATTACCATATTCACTTGTTAGTTAGAAAGATAATATTGAAATTGAATTAGTATTGTGATTTCAGATATAGTGGCTGTTAGTCATATGTAGCTAATGTGAAGTTAAAAAGTGATGTTCGAACTGAGATGTATTGTTAAGCATAATATACATACCATATTTTGAAGATTTAGTGTTAATCTGTGCTAATATGTAATATTAATGTATAGTGTATCTAATGAAATCTTTTAAGAATATTCAACCTTCTTTATAAATCATTATTTTCATGAGTGGAAAAAATACACAAGTGTTTTGTTTTCTAACCAGTTCTTATGTATAATGATGTGAAATATGGACATGTTAGTTTATTTTGCTAGACTTTTGGAGAAGAGCTGAAACTCTGGCAAAGAAAAGCAAAGGATAAGTCAAACTGTGTACAGGTGTATATGTGTCTGTACTTCTTTGTTTTCTGAATGCGCTTACTTTTGTTGATGTAAAATATATTTTAAAAGATTTAGGGTTTTATTGAAATACATGTCTGTATATTTGAAGTGGGGGAACTGAATGAGGCAGAGATAAATACAATTTACTTGTAAATGACAGATTCATTTATTATTTACCAACAGATTCAGAGGAAATCATTAAAAATAACCAGAAAAGTGAGGCTCAATTAACAACAACAACAACAATTAAAAATATTTGAAAAATATTTGAAGACTTGTTAAAGCTACCAAGTAATTCAGGGCTTAAGGGACAAATGTACCACAAAGAATAAAAAGTGCAATGAGATTAGCTAAAATTCATGAAACAATGCTTTGTATTGCACTTTGTAAGTGGCTCATGGGGAAATGCCACTTAAATGGAAGCTAAGAAACTAAGAAACCAAGCAGAGTTTGATTATTGACATCTCTGGTATTTGGAAAGACAGAAAATGAAGTTCACAGACTACCAAAGAGAAAGATAAAATCTTAGGGTTTCAATTATGATCCATGGAGTGCTATGCTGTAGAAAGCAGCAGAGACCATTCTTCAAAAACTTAATCTTAGTTTTGAGTATTCTCAGTCTCTGTCTGTATTAAATGACCTGACCTTACACAGAAGAAATTGTAAGCCTCACTTGAATAAAAAAAAAAATGTCATTGAGAAATTGACATTGTATAAATAATGACCAGTATTAAAATGAATAACAAAGAAATAAACATACAAACAACAAGCATACAAAAGACAAGACCAAATTCCTGGTCTAAAAATGAAAACCAATTTTGATATCAGATTTACACAAGTAGATTTTTAAAGTCATTGATATGCCAATATAATATAACTGGTAAATATGACTTTGCCCCAGGATTAACTGTGTTGGTAACTTAGAAAGACTAACAAAATCCTCTGTGCCGAAAACTATGAGCATTTATCTAATTGAGAATGATTTTTAAATGAGTGTTCATGTAAAGATTCAGAAAAATATTCAAAACAAATAATTAGCACCACTTAGAGACAGGTTGTATAAGCAAAAATGGATTCTGATTAATATACAGTATAATATAATTATTTTCCCTGTTATTCAGTGGCCAAAACAATATAATTATATGCTTGAAGTCAGAAGCAAAAAGTGAATGATTTTAATAAAAATGTCATGTTTGTACAATGTATTGAGAATATCTATTCCCAAGGAAAACATACTGAGTAACTTTGATTTTCTCTAATATAATTAATAACTTGTATTTGGAATTTTCCATTTTTCTATTCCATTTCTCACCTTTGCTGACTATTTTGTAAAATAAAATGACCACACAGGCTATCTCTGTGTTTTCACATATTGCCCTACAAACTGAAGGAGCATATTAAATGGGAAATTATAGGATTTGAGTATTATACTTGTTATATAGATAAGGGAATTTATTGCATTAAGATATTTAATCTTTATGAAATATTAAAATGAATTAATGAAACAATTTTAAAAACAGGTAACCTTATTCTTCAACCTTGGTTTTAAAGAGTATCATTATGGGAAAAGAATAACTTCATTCCAGTGCTTTATACTGACCTCACCTCTCTTACTGTCTTTTTAACGTTTCTTTCATGTCTCAAAAGCCTGTCTAGTGTACCCTTTCCAAAACTGAACCCTTGGTTGGTTTCTTCCTTTCCTCTACACACCTTGCATTGTGTTTGTTTCCCCTTAAAGGCCCTAATATCCAATAGGTTTCGTTGATCATAAAGATGAAATTATCTACATAATCTCTTTGAGCAAAGAGTTTGGTACATTTTCGATCATAGTAATTCCATCATTTGTCATCATACATACATACGCACACACTTGCAACTATACACATACATGTATGTATATGTATAGTCTTCAAATGAACCATAGCTATCAATACAATAATTGCATCTGCGTTATTCTTTGTTTTATAATCAACCCCTTATAAAAATTGTGACAAATATTTGGCAATCAGTATGTACTTGAGAATAAATGAATTAATGAACTTAAGCTCTTTGAGACTAGCATTTTCTTTTATTAGTTCTTTAAAATTCATAGCATCTTAATTTGTTTTATAACTGTTTTTATGCATGATTTATCATCTGTAATAAATTTTAAAACTTTAAATATGGAATAAATCAAGACATACTAAATACAATTTTTGAATTAATGAATAAATGATAAATCATTATTATTATTGAGAAATGAATGCATCTATCTTCTAATGTTTAAAAGGATACTTCATTACTTGTAATGAAATATGTAATTTAGTCACTTATTGAAAGGCAATTCTCCTAATAAATCATAATTTTGTCTCTATTTTGTGATTAGTTATTAAAATAATGGCTTAGATATATAAGCAATCTATATGTTAAATTGAAGCATTATAATGTTAATTGTTCAAATATTCCTATTAATGTTATAAATATGAACATTTATGAGATCTATTACTAAATCTACTAGGACTGTTATTAATAGAGAATAGAACATTGATTTTGAAAATGATATTTTGGGACTGCCTATCATGCATCTGAATCTCTCTATTCAACGAATAAATTTGCTTAAGAAAAAATTTTTTTAATTTTATAAATAAAAATTCTTGCCTGCATGTCACGGACACCAAATCTCAGGAGCTAAGCTTATTTGTATTTTCTCTAAGCTCTGAACACTTGTGAAAGTTTGCTAAATATAGAGAGCCTCTTGCTTAGTTGGTATTCTCACTTTACACTCAGCACTACTATTCTGTCTTATCCCCTTTCTTCAGTGTGATCAGGAGAAAAAAGGAGGATGATTCTTAGTCCATGGCACCATTTGTATTATCCAACCTATATTTTATGACTTTTTCATCATGTAGCTAGGAAAGTGGAAGCTCTTGATAAATGTTGAAAGAACTAGTAAATAATAGCAAGGTACATACATGTTTGTATTTATTCTGATTGAAATAAGTATATATATATATATATATATATATATGTGTGTGTGTGTGTGTGTGTGTGTATACCAAAACAATTTGACAAAAATGTTTGTTATTCATTTCACTGAAATTATCAATTTGTATAAAACATGCAATGGGCATCATTTATTGGCTAGAATATTATTTATCTTTTAAAGATTTATTTGGAACTTGTATTGACTGGTTTTTATTTTACTTACCTGACCTATTGAAGATAACATTCCTTGAGGAAACTTCATATGTCTATGTCTACCTATCTTATCTATTATTCATTTATCTACCTTCATTCCAATCCCAAAGAAAGGCAATGCCAAAGAATGCTCAAACTACCGCACAATTGCACTTATCTCACACACTAGTAAAGTAATGCTCAAAATTCTCCAAGCCAGGCTTCAGCAATATGTGAACCCTGAACTTCCAGATGTTCAAGCTGGTTTTAGGAAAGGGAGAGGAACTAGAGATCAAATTGCTGACATCCGCTGGATCATGGAAAAAGCAAGAGAGTTCCAGAAAAACACCTATTTCTGTTTTATTAACTATGCCAAAGCCTTTGACTGTGTGGATCACAATAAACTGTGGAAAATTCTGAAAAAGATGGGAATACCAGACCACCTGACCTGCCTCTTGAGAAACCTATATGCAGGTCAGGAAGCAACAGTTAGAACTGGACATGGAACAACAGACTGGTTCCAAAAAGAAAAGGAGTACGTCAAGGCTGTATATTGTCACCCTGCTTATTTAACTTATATGCAGAAGACACCATGAGAAACGCTGGGCTGGAAGAAGCACAAGCTGGAATCAAGATTGCTGGGAGAAATATCAATAACCTCAGATATGCAGATGACACCACCCTTATGGCAGAAAGTGAAGAGGAACTAAAAAGCCTCTTGAAGAAAGTGAAAGAGGAGAGTGAAAAAGTTGGCTTAAAGCTCAACATTCAGAAAACGAAGATCATGGCATCTGGTCCCATCACTTCATGGGAAATAGATGGGGAAACAGTGGAAACAATGTCAGACTTTATTTTGGGGGGCTCCAAAATCACTGCAGACAGTGACTAAAGCCATGAAATTAAAAGACGCTTACTCCTTGGAAGGAAACTTATGACCAAACTAGATAGCATATTCAAAAGCAGAGACATTATTTTGCCAACAAAGATCCATTTAGTCAAGGCTATGGTATGACTGACTAAACTGAACTGAACTGATGCTTCTTTAGGGCATTCATTCTTTCAGCCAATTATTACCTACCTTCTCCTGTCTCCAAATCTCTACACCTCCTATTTCTCACCAGAAGCTGATATTCTTGTGTCTTATACCATTCAGTTCAGTTCAGTCGCTCAGTCATGTCTGACTCTTTGCAACCCCATGAACATCAGCACGCCAAGCCTCCCTGTCCATCACCAACTCCCGGAGTCCACTCAAACCTATGTCCATTGAGTTGGTGATGCCATCCAACCATCTCATCCCCTGTCATCCCCTTCACCTCCTGTCCTCAATCACTGGAGTAATTAAAGACAAACTCACCAACTCCCAATACCAATTCTATCTTTTTATACCATTTACACAATTTCCTCTAATGGCCTTTCAATCTCTGTAGAGCAGGTGCCAACTAGGTGCCAACAGCCCCTAAGATTCCCATGGGTAGAAACTAGAGTGCTCATAAATTTTGATGAAAATAACCTATATCTTTACTTTCACTAATTCCAAAACTGACATTTTATATTTCTTTAAATTATGAATACTGGCAATCATTGAACTGCAATATTTCAAACTCCATCATCATTAGAAAGCACATATAGTTTCAAATTATAATTCTTACAGTCTTCTAAGATATTCTTTACATTAATCATAGCTTGAGAGCAATCACAAACTTACCACTTCAACTTGTTATTTAAACCATTAATAGAGAAACACATGTTACTATAATACATCTTTATGTTTTTAAAAGTATATGGACAGAAGCACTGACATATGATTGGTTTTAAGTTCTAAAATTGTACTTTGATAAAGGGACAATAGGCCTCTCCACCCTTCCCAAAAGTCCATGGTATAAAAATTTTAAAAACTCCTCTAGAAGAAATGACCATGTCTTAATTATGAGTCCCTTTATATGTACATTGGATCATTTCCTTTTACCTACTCAAAAATATCTCAGTAATTTTACGTGCTTACTTCTATATTAGTCAGGGTTTTCCAGAGAAATCAGAATAGGATCAAGAAGGGGTGTATTAGTCCTTCATTTGTGTCTGACTCTTTGTGACCCCATGGACTATAGACTACCAGGCCCCTCTCTCCATGGGATTCTCCAAGCTAGAGTACTGGAGCGGTTTGCCATTTCCTTCTCCTAAGAAGCAGTAGGATAGAGGGAAAGAAATGGAAAAATGTGAAGGCAAAATTCCTTTATCCTAAGGAGATTTCAGAATTTTTTCTCTTAAAGTCATCAGCTGATTTGATGAAGTCCATCCACATTGGAGAGGGTAATATGTTTTACTCAAAGTCGGAAAGTGAACATGAAAGTCACTCAGTCATGTCTGACTCTTTGCAACCCCATGGATTGTCCATGGAATTCTATAGGCCAGATTACTGGAGTAGGAAGCCTTTCTCTTTTCCAGGGGATCTTTCCAACCCAGGGATTGAACCCAGATCTCCCATACTTTGGACAGATTCTTTACCAGCAGAGCCACAAGGGAAGCCCAAGAATACGGGTGTGGGTAGCCTATTTTTTCTCCAGCAGATCTTCCTGACCCAGGAATCGAACTGGAGTATCAAAGTCTACTGATTGAAATATTAACCATCTCTGAAACTTATCTACACAGCAACTTCTAGATTGGTATTTGACCAGGTAACTGGGAAGAATAGACTAGTCACAGTAACACTAAAAATTAACCATCATACTAGATTATTTTCATCAGCATAAAAGTATCTTGAAATTTCTCTTATTTAAAATTATAAAAGCTGAAACTCCAATACTTTGGCCACCTGATGTGAAAAACTGACTCATTTGAAAAGACCCTGATGCTGGGAAAGATTGAAGGCAGGAGGAGAAAGGAACGGCAGAGGATGAGATGGCTCGTTGGCATCACTGACTCAATGGACATGAGTCTGAGTAAACTCCAGGAGTTGATGATGGACAGGGAGGCCTGACGTGCTGCAGTCCATGGGGTCACAAAGAGTCAGACACGACTGAGAGACTGAACTAAACTTAAAATCTAAAAAGCTACAAATAATTACTTCTGATCTGATCCTCTTTTCCATATCAACTACAAATCCATTCCTCTGCTTTTCCCTTTTCAGGTAAGTTCCTTGAAAGAGTTGTTCACCCACACTGTTGTCAAATTCTCTCTACACATCCTTTTATGAATGGATTAATCCCGTTCTAGCAAATTTGCTCTTGTTGATGCAATCAGTGATTTTTGTCTTACTAAATCCAATATATGATTCTCATTCTTTGTCTTACATGGCCCATCAGCAGTATATAATTCCCTTGATCTTTATATCTTCCTTGATAGGCTTTTCTTGTTTTACCTTCAGGTCACTAGTCTTGTTTGTTCTTCTAACTCTTGTTTTTTTTGTTTTTTTTTCCCTTCCTTTGTCTCTGACTTCATAATGATGACTTCTCAGGTCTCTACTTCTTCATTACAGTGGTTATCTAATGCAGCCTCATGGTTTATGTGCCAATGACTCCAAAATACAGTTTCTCATCTTTTTCACCTGAAATCCAGATTCATTAGTCCAACTGCTACCTAACATCTCAACTGGAGCCTAACAGACATTCGAAATTCAAATTCTACATATCTAATAATGTAGTACCCTGGACTTCCCAGGGTAGCACAGTGATAAACAATCTACTTGCCAGTGCAGGAGATGCCAGTTCAATCCCTGAGTTGGAAAGATCCCCTGGAATAGAAAATGGCAACCCACTCCAGTATTCTTGCCTGGAAAATTCCACAGACAGAGGAACCTGGTGGGCTACAGTTCATGGGGTTGCAAGGAGTTGAATACAACACAGCAACTGAGCATACACATAAAATAACATAGTATACTTCATGTTTTTCCTCCAAATCTACTCTGCCTACTAATCTCTTTGTTTTCATTGGTGACATTTTCATCTTTCACATCTTTAGACATCATTCTTCAAATACATGATATCATTCCTCATTGTATTTTTCCTTCATACTGGACGTGTGGACACATTTATGGCTCTCCTCTGAAAATATAAGCAGAATCCAAGTCCTGAAATTGGATACAAGAATCTCATTTGACAGCTGCTTCTTCTCCAAGTTCATTTTCTGCTCTCCTGATAGCTCCTCCACTTCAAATCATATGGGGACAGGGGTTGTGGGAGTGGTATTCTTGTTTTTGGAACATGACACGTCTGCATAGGGCATTTGCCCCTGAATTCCATCTGCCTGGAAAATATCTCCCCACATTTCCTCATGGCACTTACCTCCAAGCACTGGCTCAAGTGTGCCCTTCTTCGTGATGCCCACTTTAATCTTCATTTTGAAATTATAACCCACACTTCCAATCTCTATGCATAACATAACCATTACATGGTTTTCTTTTGACAGAGCACTTATCTCCCTCTAGCACAATAATTAGCATACTTATGTATCAAAGTGTAGTATATATCTACCTGTAGTATATATCAACCCTAAATATTCATTGGAAGGACGGTTGCTGAAGCTGAAGCTCCAATACTTTGGCTACCTGATGCAAAGAGCCGACTCACTGGAAAAGACCCTGATTCTGGGAAAGATTGAAAACAAGAGAAGAAGGCAACAGAGGATGAGATGGTTGGATTGTATCACCGACTCAATAGACATAAGTTTGAGCAAGCTCCAGTAGATATTAAAGGACAGGGAAGCCTGGTGCGCTGCAGTTCATGAGGTCACAAACAGTTGGACACGACATATAGAGATGGAACAACAACAACAAAAGAACTATTAACAAAACTTCCCTCCATATTTTTAAATAAATATTGACTTATCTATAGATAATCAAGTTTAATAGGATACAAAGCTTGGTAATTGTTTTCTTGCTTATCTTTTGTAAATGCTTCCTTCCTATTTTTTCTTGTTCTCATCTTTAAATTTAGGTGCATTTTCTTAACTAAAAGTAAACTCTTCTTTTGATTCATTCATCTAAGGGCTTTTTTTTTTTAATTACAAAAAGTCTAGAAGGTAGTTTTGGAGACAAATACCTTTGGTTCAGATGTTTGATGTGATACGATTTAACTGCTTTGTGGTACTATATGATTACTCCATGCTTCAATTTCCTCATTTTTAAATTAGGAAAGTAAGAGTATTTTAGAATTTTTTGTAAAAGTAATCATTTTACACATCCAGTATTTATAACTATGTTTTGCACATGCTAAAAATTCAATATTAGTCCAGCTTACTTCCTACATTCATAATTCTGGAGGATATTACTAGAGGTTCTCAGTACATGGAAATATATTAAAGTTATTATTTGGACAATTAGAACTCAACAATAACACAGAAAACTCATTTTCTTCTGCATTTGTTCAGATAATGAATCATGTTAGATAGTTAAGGTCATCTCTTGGGTAAAATGTACTGTATTTATTATTAGTTGTCAGTTTGGAAGTCATGCTAATTCTGAAAGCCAATGTCTATTACAAAAAAAAACTAACATATTTTGATATCCACTTTTTCTAATCTATTTGTTCTATAAGGAGAATATAAACTGTCTTTTACTGATCATAGCTTTCACATTTCTTCCCACTCTTCTCATTTCTATCACCTTCGGATTACAAAGTTATGCTGTGTGACCTTGAATGTTGAGAGTTTTTATTGAGTTTTTCTTTTACTATCATGCTTTTTTTTTATTTTTTCATTAAAGAATAGTTCTTTGAAGCATATTTTCTTTTGAAAACAAATTCACTTTTGAAGGTATTTGACAGCATCCATTATTTGTGTTTGTTGAGAGTTCATCAGAGACAACACGTGATGAGGAAATATCTCACCTCCAAGCTCAGATCAGAGTACATAATCAGCTTCAATTGCTACATTTCATCTTCCAATTTTAAGGGGGCTAAATATCATCTGAAACTACTTATGCATTTGGAAAGAATTTAGAACTACTAAGATTTATCACATATCAGTGGCATCTAGAATGGTACAGGATCCTTCCCAACTTGCCTGTCTGCTGTCCAGCAGGAAAGAGCATTCACAAATATGTTGGCACCTGCTTTCTAGTTGCAACAAGCAGGGAATTAACATCTGCAAGAAGAAGATTACACTCATGCATCATACTGAGATTTTTCACACACTTCTGTTATTGCTTCAAAAATACCTCCCTTGTGGCATATTCCATGAAGGAGCTAATAAATCTGCAGGCAAAAGACAACCTTGAAACACTGCCACTGCTGCTGAAAAGTAATTAATGATAATATCTTCTCCTCACTACGATGGTTGCAATTTTTTTTAAGCTCTTGACGAAGATACTCAAGTATTACTTTTTAAAAATTAGAAGTTTCCATTCATATTATCCCCTAAACCGTCTTATTCTGTTATTAACTTCAAAACATCTTAGATTGTCAAATTAGAAAGTATTTGCATATATTAAGAAAAAGAAACTATGTATTTTACTGGTATATAAATGGCATTTAAACTTAAGCTTTCCCTTTATTGGTTTCATACCTTTTTAATAATTTTTACATTTCTCTGTGAATCTTCACCTGGGAGCTGTTCATTCTGGTGAGTGTTAATTTTAGTTGTTTGTGTATGTGAAAATAAATTTTTATCAAGATAACCTGGTGATTTCCTCTTTCCTTCAATGAATTCTGTGTATTATACTGTCAACTACAAATTGCCACTTACCAAGAGCATTGCCAAGGACTGAACAACAAAGGCATTTGTCATGTGCCTCTAGGGAGATTGAACCCCATGCTGCTGTAGCTGTTGACCTTCAACAATCCCTGAGGGAGTTCAGGGTAGAGTGAGACACTCTGTGCTCCAGGGAATCTGGTTGGACAGGTCTTTAGACAGATGTTTTTAGGAACAGATTTTATCATCTTAATCCTTCAGTTCAGTTCAGTCGCTCAGTTGTGTCCGACTCTTTGCGACCCCATGAATCGCAGCACACCAGGCCTCCCTGTCCATCACCAACTCCCGGAGTTCACTCAGACTCATGTCCATCAAGTCAGTGATGCCATCCAGCCATCTCATCCTCTGTTGTCCCCTTCTCCTTCTGCCCCCACTCCCTCCCAGCATCAGAATCTTTTCCAATGAGTCAACTCTTCACATGAGGTGGCCAAAGTACTGGAGTTTCAGCTTTAGCATCATTCCTCCCAAAGAAATCCCAAGGCTGACCTCCTTCAGAATGGACTGGTTGGATCTCCTTGCAGTCCAAAGGACTCTCATCTTAATCCTTGCATCTCCTTATATCTGGAGAAGCACTAAATCCCTTCATGGTAACATCGGACCCTCAGGACTAACAAAAAACCTTTTGTAAATTGATTACTTCATAGTATTGAACTCCTCTTCACCAAAATCTTATATATTGACTTTCCCCCACTGCTGCTTTGGAGCAGTTTCAAAGCTATCTGAGATGCTGCCTCCCAGGCTGCAGTCCTCATTTTGACCCAAATAAGACTTACCTCACAACTCACAAGTTGTGCATCTTTTTTTAGTCAACAAAACAGAAACTGTATTTTAGAGGTATTTGCCTTCTTGGTGCAAAAACATTGTGCTCCACACAGTATATCAGGAAGCTTATGCATATTCTAATTTTTATAGGTAAAACTTCTTTTATATAGTGTCAATACTTCAAATTCCTGGATGATTATAGGTGGTACAGTGAATTAGGCATATTTCTGACATTTATTACAGGTCTAGTAGGTTTATCTGCATTTACCCAATGTAAATATGTTAATTTTGAATATAAAATACAAAATGAGTCATGAACACTTATTAGCATAATCATTAGAGAGCCACTTTCAATGGGTGTTATTAGATGTCAGGCACTATGCCAAACCTTTTACATAGGTTAGCTCATGTGATTTTTTACATCAACCTTAGAAGGTGAGTTCCATAATTATTCCTTTTTTATAGGAATTCCCTTTTTACATTCCTTCTGAAGTTCAGAGAGGTTAAATAAATTGCCCAAAGTCATAAAGAAGATAAGCAGCGGAGCCTGAATTCAGGCCTGGCCAACTTACTGAAATTTAAGCACTTATCCCAACTGTCATATTTCTGTTAAGTTTTCTTTTTTCCAGCAATAATAATAACCATGAAAATGCACTTAATTTCCCACATAGATAAAAATGTTGCAAATTCTTTAATCTTCTTTTCTTTACTCTTTCTTTATTATCCTAGTCTGAGGATTTGCTAAGAATTTTTAACTTTTATGTTTGTTTTTGTTAATCAGTGTAATTAAAATATACTTATAAAAAAGGGGAAAGGTCAATATGAATAGCAAAATTATTTATTATTAGAGTAACTTTATATAGAATTTAATGGTATGTTTATGATTGTACAAAATGGGAATTTAATATGTAATCAACTGGATTTAAATTTAAATAATATATTTTATGTAAATTGCTTTAATTTAATCAGTCTCTATTTCACAGAAGAAAAACTCTACACTGTGAACAAGAATTACTGATATATTTAGTCTTTCTAAGTTTTTGAATTAAAGGACACTTAAAGGAAACAAAATTTAAAAGTGATACAATTTAAAAATAAATGATACAAATGAACTTACTTACAAAACAGAATAGACCTACAGACACAAATACCCAACTCATGGTTGTGAAAGGAGGGAGGGGGTGATGGGAGAGATAAATTAGAAAGTTGAGATTAACAGATACATGCCAACATACGTATAAAATAAGTGAACAACAAATACCTACTGTATTGCACATTTAATATCTTGTAATAATCTATAATGGAAGAGAATGTGGAAAAGTATATATTCCTCTTTTTCAAACAATCACTTTGCTGTACATTTGAAACTAACACAACAATGTAAATCAACTATATTTCAATTAAAAATATAAAAAGATTTTGACTCTGAAATTTAATTTTATATTGTGTTCTCCTGTTACTGTTTCTGAATATAAGCATGATTTAAACTATTCAGACTCTGTAACTTTTACCTCATGATCTGACAATCCTCTCAACTTATTGAATAAATGCAATGCAAGTTTCCTTATGCTATAATTGCCATAAATTCAACCTTTGTGTATTTTGCTTTCTCATGAGAAACCACATCTTTGATGAATTTTACTAGCACAATCTATACTATTCGAAGGGTTAAATGAAATGAACAATTGAGCCACAAATTGTATTGGTCTGCTAAGGCTGCTGTAACAAAATAATGCAGACTGAATGGCTTAAAAAAGAGAAATTTATTCTTCCTCAAATCTGGAAACTTGATATCATCCAATATCAAGATGTTAGCAGTTGGTGCTGGTGAGGATTCTCTTCCTGGCTGGTAGATGGCACCTTCTGTTTGTGTCACATAACCTTGCAGGCAGAGAGAGAGACAGAGAGAGGAAGCATTAGTGAGCTCTAGTGTCTCTTCTTGTAAGGACACCAGTCCTATTGGACTGCATGCTCTATAAGACTCTCGGCCCTGAAGATTCAGAGGGAAACAAGATTCACTGCCTCCAAGAAGCTCACATTCTAGTATGAGAAACAGAGTAAATGTTATTGCCATGCTTAAAGTATGAAAGTTGGAATGTAAGTAGGAAGGATGGTTGTAACATTTATGGAGAAAATGACCAAAAAAATCACAGATGTCACAGTAATGGATCAAACAGATAAGTTAGAATTCAAAAGCAGATGAATGATTAGCGTTCATGTCAAGCTGTGTATTGCAATTTGCACAAACTTGCATATAACTTCAAACAGTTGAATACGGCTAGAACAATGAAGGGGAAAGGTGAGAAAACAAAGTAAAGGCCATATTTAGGTGCTTGTACTATGTACTAGAAATCAATAAAAAGGTTTTGAACAGAGGAGTAACATTATAAGCTTTTTATACCTTTAAAATAACATGCACAGTATGATCTAAAGAGGTGTCTGAGAACAAAGATACCAGAGGTTTGGAGCCCAGGGGATTTTGCATTAGTTCTGGTGTCAGCAATTGAGAACCTAAATTATATAATATATCTTTAACAGGGAACAGAGGACAGAGTCAAATTATAGCTTGAGAGGATCCATGAGTGAATCATGATGGGTGGTAAGGGGCAAGGGGGAATCAATGTCAAGACCTGCGTTTTAACTTTTACCTAATATTTCAGTGAACTGAATATATTGTCTGTGGGTGGTAGGTAGTTGTTGCTGTTATTATGTTCATGTGCGCTGGGAGTCAAAGGATGGTTGTTTGTTAGCAGGTTTCCAAAACGGTGTGCACTGAGTTGTCTGATACATCTAATATATACATTATTTAAAGGAATAAGTCTGGTTGGTAGTATACTGCATATGGATATGGAACTCAGAGGTGAGGTATGGGTATGGTTTTGGGAAGAGGTAATATGAGGTGGGTGATTATGTGAGGTTGCTTAAGAACTGATTGCAGTATTACGTGAGAACTGAAGAACAAAACCTAGAGCCAAGCAATGTTTCAGAAATAAGCAGATAGTTGGCTAACCGACTGCCCATTCCCAAATGACCACTTCCTTGCCAACTTCACTGTCTCCATTGTCTTCACTGTTGCTAGAAATGACAGATAAATCAATCTTTACCATAGAAACTGAGTAAAGCAAAACTGAGGGGAAGCTTCAGGGAAAGTTTTTACTTTCCGGATGCAAGGGAGTGATTTTTCTGGTCATGTCTCTTTCCCCCTTCCTACTGTGTTGAATATAAATAAGATAAGTGAAGTTGCAGGTTAGACATTGTGAAAACACCAGAGAAATCGTAAGATGTTACCCTTATAGCTCTGAATCTGTTATGCAAGATGAATAAATTCTGGAGATCTGCTGTACAACACAGTGTCTATGTTATAGTTAATACTGTGTTGTTTTTGTTCAATTGCTCAATCATGTCTGATTCTTTGAGACTCCATGGACTGCAGCACACCAGGCCTCCCTGTTCCTTACCATCTCCCAGAGTTTGCCCAAGTTCATGTTCATTGCATCATGCTCAATGAATTACATTGCCATCCAGCCATCTCATCCTCTGACAACCTTTTCTCCTGCTGCCTTCAATCTTTCCCAGCATCAGGGTCTTTCCAATGAGTCATCTATTCACATCACATAACCATAATAACTGACTGATAACACATAATCAGTCCTTCCAGTGACTATTCAGGGTTGATCTCCATTAAGATTGACTGGCTTGATCTCTTTGCTGTCCAAGGGACTTTCAGGAGTCTTCTTTAGCACCGCAGTTTGAAGGCATCAATTTTTTGGTGTTCTGCCTTCTTTACGATCCAGCTTTCATGACTGTATGTGACCAGTGGGAAGATCATAGCCTTGATTATACGGACCTTTGTTGGAAGAGTAAATGTCGTTACTTTTCACCACAGTGTATTAACTACACTTAATACTGTGAAAATGAAAGTGTTAGTCGCTCAGTCAATCCAACTCTTTGCGACCCCATGGGCTGCAGACCACCAGGCTCCTCTATCTATGGAATTATTCAGGCAGGAATACTGGAGTGGGTTGCCATTTCCTTTTCCAGAGGATCTTCCCAACCCAGAGATTGAACCCGGGTCTCCTGTATTGGCATCCAGGTTCTTTACCATTTGAGCCATCAGGGTTAATACTGGTGCACTTAAAAAACTGTGAAGGTATATCTCATATTAAGTGTTATTTCCCCTCTCAACCCTCTCAAAAAAGT
Organism: Bubalus kerabau; assembly: GCF_029407905.1. Classification (NCBI taxonomy): domain Eukaryota; kingdom Metazoa; phylum Chordata; class Mammalia; order Artiodactyla; family Bovidae; genus Bubalus; species Bubalus kerabau. The sequence goes on from NC_073641.1 coordinate 46,454,188, forward strand.
GGAGGGGGCACTAGGAACCTGTTGGAGGTGAAGGATTTGTTTATTACCTTTATAATGGTGATGGTTTCATGGATACATGCATACACCAAACTCATGAAACTGTGTACAATAAATATGTATAGTTTTTGTAACTTAATTGTATCTCAGTAATTTATATTTAACTACACATGTCAATATTTTGTTATCCTGAGAAAATACAATACTTCTTTTCCAGCTGGATAGTAAAGCCCGCAATCTCTTGAAGAAGGATGTATGTATCCTATCTACCTCAAAAAAGTAGTAAGGCAAAGAAGGAAAACTCAGAAGCAGTCAAAATGTTAATATCCATTGTAAACTTTATACCAAGAAGAAATTGAGAAAGAAACTCCAATTATTAATGTAAATAAGAAAAACAATTTAATTCATGAAAATCTGATTTCATCTTAACATTTAGAAAATTTCTAAATTCACATATGGATCTAAATTTATGATAGACACCTCATATTATTATTACATGATGCTTTCCAACCACTTTAAAATGTAGTACTAAGTTAATTTGAATAGATCTACCAGTCAATAAACATTATTTTTTAAGACTAAAAGATGTTTACTTTAGTTTTCTTCCAAATTGGGAAGAGACCCTTTAAGTTATAAAAATAACATATGCTTATCAGAAAAACACACAATAACAGACCATATAGTTAAGTATAAAAAAATGTTTGAATATACCTAGAATTTTCATACCAAAAAAAAAAACCCTCTGTTCATGTTATTCATATTATGATAGCTAAACTTCCATATTTTTTCCTTTTGTCAACACATTATCTAATAGATGTGACACAGATATGTTATGCAGAAATTAATGAAATACATGTATAACATAATTTTATAAAGATATATTTTTATTATATAGGCAGCTCAGAGAATAATATAATAGTTTATTCTTAGTTTTTCTCCTCATTTCTTCCTTTAAAAATATATCTTATTTCCATTAATATATTTTGGAAATGAAAGTCCTTGTCTGGGGCTTCCCTGGTGACTCAGTGGTAAAGAATTCACCGATGAAGGAGATGTGGATTTGATCCCTGATCAGGGAAGATCCCTCATACTATGTAGCAACAAAGCCCATGTGCCACAAGTACTGAGCCTGTGCTCTAGAGTCCAGGAACCTAAGCTACTTAACCCATATGCCACAAGTACTGAAGCCCATGAACCCTTAGAGCCAAGGCTCTGCAACAAGAGAAGCCATCACAATGAGAACCCCGTGCACTATAACTAGAGGGTAACCCCCACTCGTGGCAACTAGAGACAAGTCTGCAGAACAATGAAGACCCAGACCAGCCATAAATAAATAATTTTTAAAAGCTCTTGTCTTTTTGGTTCATATTATTTAATATTGTAGATGTATTCAAGCTTTGCAACCCCATGGACTTTAGCCTACCAGGCTTCTCTGTCCATGGGATTTTCCAGGCAAGAATACTGAAGTGGGTTGCCATTTCCTTCTCCAGGGGATCTTCCTGATCCAGGGATTGAACCTGGGTCTTCAGCATTGCGGACAGACGCTTTACTGTCTGAGCCATCAGGGAAGCCCAGTGTGGATTAGACAACATTAAATAATCAAACAAGCAAAAAAAAAATTCTGGAAGCTCTGGTTAGGTTGACTTTGTTTTGCAGAAGAAATACTGCAACTTAAGAGCTAAAAAAAAGTGATTTTTGTTCCTTTTTTTTTTTTTCTCTTGCTTGTCATAAATGTAATACATATTTATCTCAGAAACTGGGTTAAATTATTTTTGCTTTCACATTTTTTCTGAATCAATTCCAAGGCAGGTTGATAAGAAGTCCAAGGTCCCTGAGAAGGAGGAGAAAGGGATCTGGGGCTCTCAAGAAGGAGATAGGGGTCTGGAATTCTCAACGAGGAGGAAAGGACAAATGTCTCTTTTTGGTCTCTACATTGCTTAGTCTTAGTCACATAAAACATTTTTTTCTTTAAATCCAAAACTGATGATTATAGGAAAAAGGAGCTACCCCCGCCCGAGGTCAAGGGCGGTGGCGGAGAGGAGCAACCGCACGTCCAAGGAGCAGTGGCTGCATGGGCACAGGAGGGCAGAGAGGAGCTACTCCACGTTCAAGGTCTGGAGGGGCAGCCATGAGGAGATACCCCTCATTCAAGGTAAGGAGCAGCGGCTGTGCTTTTCTGGACCAGCCATGAAGAGATACCCCACGTCCAAGGTAAGAGAAACCCAAGTAAGATGGTAGGTGTTGCAAGAGGGCATCATCAGAGGGCATAATCACAGAAAACTAGTCAATCTGATCACATGGACCACAGCCTTGTCTAACTCAATGAAACTAAGCCATGCCATGTGGGGCTATCCAAGACGGGCGGGTCATAGTGGAGAGGTGTGACAGAATGTGGTTCACTGGAGAAGGGAATGGCCAACCACTTCAGTATCCTTGCCTTGAGAATCCCATGAACAGTATGAAAAGGCAAAATGATAGAATACTAAAAGAGGAACTCCCCAGGTCTGTAGGTGCCAAATATACTACTGGAGATCAGTGGAGAAATAACTCCCGAAAGAATGAAGGGATGGAGCCAAAGCAAAAAGAATACCCAGCTGTGGATGTGACTGGTGATAGAAGCAAGGTTGGATGCTGTAAAGAGCAATATTGCATAGTAATCTGGAATGTTAGGTCCATAAATCAAGGCAAATTGGAAGTGGTCAAACAGGAGATGGCAAGAGTGAACGTCAACATTCTAGGAATCAGTGAAATAATATGGACTGGAAAGGGTGAATTTAACTCAGATGACCATTATATCTACTACTGTGGGTAGGAATCCCTCAGAAGAAATGGAGTAGCCATCATGGTCAACAAAAGAGTCAGAAATCCAGTACATGGATGCAATCTCAAAAACAACAGAATGTTCACTGTTCATTTCCAGAGCAAACCATTGAATATCATGGTAATCCAAGCCTATACCCCAACCAGTAATGCTGAAGAAGCTGAAGTTGAACTGTTCAATGAAGACCTACAAGACCTTTTAGAACTAACACCCAAAAAAGATGTCCTTTTCATTATAGGGGACTGGAATGCAAAAGTAAAAAGTCAAGAAACACGAAGGGTAACAGGCAAATTTGGCCTTGGAATACAGAATGAAGCAGGGCAAAGGCTAATAAAGTTTTGCCAAGAGAATGCACTGGTCATAGCAAACACCCTCTTCCAACAACAGAGGAGAAGACTCTACACATGGACATCACCAGATGGTCAACACCGAAATCAGATTGATTATATTCTTTGCAGCCAAAGATGGAGAAGCTCTATACAGTCAGCAAAAACAAGACCAAAGAGCTGACTGTGGCTCAGATCATGAGCTCCTTACTGAGAAATTCAGGCTTAACTTGAAGAAATTAGAAAAAACCACTAGACCATTCAGGTATGACCTAAATCAAATCCCTGATTGCCAGGGTCCAGCCCCGGTGGATCCAGGGAATTCGAAGTGGGGACGGCATCAGTGAGGTTCAGGAAACAACTGCCTAATTAAACGTTAATTAAGGAGATAAAGAGTAATAGAATAAGGATAGCTCAGTAAGGAAACTCAGTGGAGAAAAGAAGCTGAATAATTCAGCCAGAAGGTGAAAGAAAGAACGACATGGGGAGACCAAGTTTCGGTGAACAAGGCCCGCCCTTTATTTTCCAAAGTAGTTTTTATACCTTAAGTTATGCATAGAGGATAATGGGGGAACTGGTAGAGTCATGCAGCAAGCCAGGCTTTCTTCCTGCAAACTTATCATATGCAAAAGCTTAGGTGATTTGCATCATCTTCTGGCCCAGAGGCCTGTTAACATTTTAAGACCCTTTCTTCAGAAAACTTATTTTTCTCTAAAGGTGATTGGTCAGGAGCCACCCTCCAAAAGCATTAGATTAAGTTGCATTCCTACAGAGCAAAGGTGTGGTGGGCTATAACAAGAAAAAGAATTAACTCAAGGGTCCCAGTTTACAAACATTAAAGCTACTACTTACATCAATTATATTAATCAATACACTGCCAGGGACACAGCAGGTAAGGGATATGGAGACTTGGCAGCAAACATTGGCCCAACAAGTGAAAAGCCCTTCACCAATACAATTTCTAATCAATCTTTTAACTGCTCAAAGGAATCTGTGTTTAGACAGTTTAGAACATCTCATGCCTCTCACAGTTGGGAGGCTCTGAACAATCACATGTGGCCGGAAAAACCTATTCAGGCAAGCTAGAGGATTTCCAAAGGAATTTGTAGGTTGAAACACTGTCACACCCAGGAATTATTAACTGGAGCTGTAAGCTAACTCTTTTTTCAGAGAGAGGTAGTGGGAGACAGCCCCCCATAAAGTCAGAGGTGTAGGTGAAAGCACAAAGCAGAAAGTAGGCAGACTCTGGTTTTGGGGGTAGATGCTCGAGAATTTCCAGGGGGACTCCTGAGGCTCGATCCCGCCTTTGCTTATGCCGAGCCTCCTTCCTCATGACCTTTGCCACAGGCAGAGCTGGCTCCCAGCACCTGATGATTATACAGTGGAAGTGAGAAATAGATTTAAGAGACTAGATCATCTAGACAGAGTGCCTGACGAACTATGGATGGAGGTTCATGACATTGCACAGGAGACAGGGATCAAGACCATCCCCATGGAAAAGAAATGCAAAAAAGCAACATGGCTGTCTGGGGAGGCCTTACAAATAGCTGTGAAAAGAAGAGAAGTGAAAAGCAAAGGAGAAAAGGAAAGATATAAGCATCTGAATGCAGAGTTCTAAAGAATAGCAAGGAGAGATAAGAAAGCCTTTCTTAGTGATCAATGCAAAGAAATAGAGGAAGACAACAGAATGAGAAAGACTAGAGATGTCTTCAAGAAAATCAGAGATACCAAGGGAATATTTCATGCAAAGATGGGCTCGATAAAGGAAAGAAATGGTATGGACATAGCAGAAGCAGAAGATATTAAGAAGAGGTGGCAAGAATACACAGGAAGAAATGTACAAAAAAGATCTTCATGACCCAGATAATCACGATGGTGTGATCACTCACCTAGCGTCAGATATCCTGGAATGTGAAGTCAAATAGGCCTTAGAAAGTATCACTATGAACAAAGCTAGTGGAGGTGATGGAATTCCAGTGGCGCTATTTCAAATCCTGAAAGATGATGCTGTGAAAGTGCTGCACTCAATATGCCAGCAAATTTGGAAAACTCAGCAATGGCCACAGGACTGGAAAAGGTCAGTTTTCATTCCAATCCCAAAGAAAGGCAATGCCAAAGAATGCTCAAACTACCACACAATTGCACTCATCTCACATGCTAGTAAAGAAATGCTCAAAATTCTCCAAGCCAGGCTTCAGCAATACGTGAACTGTGAACTTCCAGATGCTCAAACTGGTTTTAGAAAAGGCAGAGGAACCAGAGATCAAATTGCCAACATCTGCTGGATCATGGAAAAAGCAAGAGAGTTCCAGAAAAACATCTATTTCTGCTTTATTGACTATGCCAAAGCCTTTGACTGTGTGGATCACAATAAACTGTGGAAAATTCTGAAAGACATGGGAATAGCAGACCACCTGACCTGCCTCTTGAGAAACCTACATGCAGGTCAGGAAGCAACAGTTAGAACTGGACATGGAACAACAGACTTGTTCCAAATCGGAAAAGGAGTACATCAAGACTGTATATTGTCACCCTGCTTATTTAACTTATATGCAGAGTGCATCATGAGAAAAGCTGGACTGGAAGAAACACAAGCTGGAATCAACATTGCTGGGAAAAATATCAATAACTTCAGATATGCAGATGACACCACCCTTATGGCAGAAAGTGAAGAGGAACTAAAAAGCCTCTTGATGAAAGTGAAAGAGGAGAGTGAAAAAGTTGGCTTAAAGCTCAACATTCAGAAAACAAAGATCATGGCATTTGGTCCCATCACTTCATGGCAAATAGATGGGGAAACAGTGGAAACTGTGTCAGACTTTATTTTTTGGGCTCCAAAATCACTGCAGATTGTGACTGCAGCCATGAAATTAAAAGACGCTTACTCCTTGGAAGGAAACTTATGACTGACTAACCTAGATAGCATATTGAAAAACAGAGACATTACTTTGCCAACAAAGGTCTGTTTAGTCAAGGCTATGGTTTTTCCTGTGGTCATGTATGGATGTGAGAGTTGGACTATGAAGAAAGCTTAACGTTGAAGAATTGATGCCTTTGAACTGTGATGTTGGAGAAGACTCTTGAGAGTCCCTTGGACTGCAAGGTGACTTGGACTGCAAGTCCAATGGACTGCAAGGTGACTTGGACTGCAAGTGCATTCTAAAGGAGATCAGTCCTGGGTGTTCTTTGGAAGGACTGATGCTAAAGCTGAAACTCCAATACTTTGGCCACCTCATGCGAAGAGTTGATTCACTGGAAAAGACTCTGATGTTGGGAGGTATTGGGGGCAGGAGGAGAAGGGGATGACAGAGGATGGGATGCATGGATACCATCACCGACTTGATGGACTTGAGTTCGGTTGGACTCCGGGTGTTGGTGATGGACAGGGAGCCCTGGCATGCTGCAATTCATGGGGTCGCAAAGAGTTGTCATGACTGAGTGACTGAACTGAACTGAACTGAACTGAACTGAATAACTAATTAAACGTGTATATAACTCCCTTGCTTAGACTAGCAAGGGGGGCACTCTCCACCCCTCTTCTGATGTCTATGTCAGAAGCTTCCTCTGTCCCTTTTCTTACTTTCATAAAACTCTGCTACACAAAAGCTCTTGAGTGATCAAGCTCGGTCCCTGGTCCCAAAGCTAAATCATCTTCAGAGATCAGGAATCCAACATAGTTCACCGTAAGCTATCAGTTCAAAAGAAATCATGGTTTTATTGACATGATAAATATTGAAATTTAAAAATTGCATAAGGAGTATATGGATCAATTTTAAATATTATGGAATTTGATCTATACATTTCCTAATTTATCTCTGGTCTTGTTTTTTCCCCATAAATTTGGAATCATATAATGCTTATATGCATTTAATATGTTGGTACCTCTGTATTTCCTGCTTTACTGTGGTCATGAAACAACAAATTTGGATCCAAGTTGCCAGCTCTTATGACTATTTAATGTTGCATTTCATAGATATATCTTAATTTAAATAAAAAAAGTTTACTGCTCAATTAACATACAAATTGATATACCTTGACACAAGATGGCATATGAGTTTTATTGTTTTAATATAAATTTATTTATTTTAATTGGAGGCTAATTACTTTACTATATTGTAATGGTTTTGCCATACATTGACATGGACCCGCCATGGGTGTACATGTGTTCCCCATCCTGAAGCCGCCTCCCACCTCCCTCCCCATCCCATCCCTCTGGGTCATCCCAGTGCACCAGCACCGAGCACCCTGTCACAACATATGCATTTTAGTTGCTCTAATTTTTGAAGGTTACTGGTAAAGTTTATTTTATAAATGATATATGTGGCTAACATACCTTTTCGTTACACTGCTTTATTTAATATTGGAGGCTTATCTGTTATTTTCATTTTAATAAAGTAAGTGAGAGAGATCATTTGGTGATTTTACTCGGTTTAAGACTTCCAATATTGGGATTTCCTTGATGGCCCAACTGGTTAAGACTTTACCTTTCAATCAAGGGGGTGCAGGTTTGATCCCTGGCTGGGGAGCTAAGATCTGACATGCCTCATGGCCAAAACACCAAAGCATAAAGCATAGGAATTTGTAACAGATTCAATAAAATCTAAAAATGGTCAACCTCAAAAAAATCTTAAAAAAAAATGAATTCCAGTATCAACTTCTCCATCTTTTCTTCATGTATTTTTGCTTGCAGTTTGATTTCACAAAATATTGACAGAATGTTTCACTACATGAGTTTTTGTGAGTAAACAGAAAGATTTGTCTGTAAAAATCTATGTGGTTAAGTTTTACATTTGCTCTATTAAGTACTACTTGGGGCTTCCCTGGTGGCTCAGATGGTAAAGAAGCTGCCTGCAACTTCCCTTATGCTCAACTGGTTAAGAACCTGCCTGCAATGCAGGACACCTGGGTTTGATCCCTGGGTTGGGAAGATCCCCTGGAGAAGGGAAAGGCTACTCACTCCAGTATTCTGGTCTAGAGAATTCCATGGACTGTATAGGTCATGGGGTCACAAAGAGTAGGACACAACTGAGAGACTTGCACTTTCTATTAAGTACTGTTAGAAATTAGACACAACTTATTAATTTTTTAGAACCATCTCATTTAGCAAAAAAAAAAAAAAAAAAAAAACCCTCTAATTTGCTTTCATATGATTACTAGATAAATAGGTGAAAAAATAAAAATGTAGGCAAGAATATGGTAACAAGTAACATTTCATTTCAAATATATAGTTTTATATACAGTATGCAGCACTTAGCAGGTTAATAAAAATATAGGAGTAGACAATCATTTAGAAACAATCAAATTACAAAGGTATTTAACTAAATAAACAAGCTAATGAAAACAGAACATCTGGTTATCTTTGCTCAGAAACCATTACGCAGAGTTAATGCCTTCCATATCTAACGCACATACTTAAGTTCTAAGTCCATTTATTATCAAAAGAAGTTCTCTTGCCCTGGATGTGGTGCTGGACAATACTGCTGTGTTTACAGGCAATACATTCACACATGCAATTTTGATTCATCAAGGCCTAATCTTAGAGTAAGCCATAGGACTTTAGTAAGTCTAGGTGAGACCACCTGGATTTTATCATTATAAGAAATAGATTTCCTTTACTGGCTTAGAAAAAACTGTATCAAATGTCACCCAGATTTCTGAGACACTAAACAGGTAAAAAGTAGCAGAATGTATGAACACCAAAAGCAAATTTTCAACAGCCATCTGTGTAGACTCCTCTGGCCTTCATTTACATATTGCAGTTAAGGCAGCTCACAATATGAGTGTCTATCAGGTTTCAAAGAGTCAAAAAAGGTTAAAACAAAATATCCCCTGTGGCTTGACAGGTACTTCTGGGCTCTAAAGACCACTTTGAAATATTCAAACAGTTAAATTACAGACATTACGGCATTATATTTAAATTCTAAAAGACTTGACTCAAACTTCAGGCTATTAAATAGCTACATGTTAAAGAAATCAAACAAAATACGACTGAAATGAGGAAAGAGGTTGTGCCACTATTTGAATATAAACTTGAAATAACCACTAAATACTCTCTGGGCTTTAAGTTTCTATATCTGAAAGATGAAATTTTGAAACCAGAAAACTTGCAATGCTTCTTCCAGTGCCAACATATATCCCTATATTATTTATATTTCCACAAGAATGATCATTCTTGTTTTAGATGACTTGTTGAAAATACAAATAATTAATTTTTAATTAACATTTCTCAGCTATTCTCCAATCTTATGACTATAAAACTAAGTTTCTCTAAGCTTTGAACAAGACTACTTTTAACCAAAATATAGTTTATCTATTTCTGTAACATATATAAATCTTTGTATATTGTAAATGCATAATGTAACCAAAGAGGTATACACAATAAAGCAATCATGAAAATAATTATCATTAAAACAATTTCATTTTTGTTTGGAGGGATAAAGTTGCTGAAAGTTTTGGTGTTCTCTATTTGATCTATCCTCTGAACTAATTTTGAGGACAAAGACTTTGGGGATCTTCCTCACATTTGTAGTTCAGATGCTCAGTTGTGTCTGACTCTTTGCAACTCCATGGACTGAAACATGCTAGGCTTTCCTGTCCTTCACTATTTCTAGGAGTTTGCTTAAACTCATGCCCATTAAGTTGATGATATCATCCATCCATCTCATCCTGTCACCCTATTCTCCTTCTGCCCTGAGTCTTTCCCAGCATTAAGGCCTTTTCCAATGATTCGGCTCTTTGAATCAGCTGACTAACATACTGGAGCTTCAGCTTCAGCATTAATCCTTCCAATAAATATTCAGGATTGATTTTCTTTAGGATTGACTGATTTGATCTCCTGGTAATCCAAAGGAATCTCCAGAGTGCTCTCCAGCACCACAGTTTGAAGGCATTAATTCTTCAGCACTCAGCCTTTGTGCTCCAACTCTCACATCCATACATGACTACTGGAAAAACCACAGCTTCGACTATATGGACTTTTGTTGGCAAAATGATGTCTCTGCTTTTTAATATGCTGTCTAACTTGTCATAGCTTTCCTCCAAGGAGCAAGCACATTTTAATTTCATGGCTTCAGTCACCATCCAAAGTGATTTTAGATCCCAAGAAAACAAAATCTGTCAGTGCTTCCTTTTTTCCCCTCATCTATTTGCCATGAAGTGATGGGACTGGATGCCACGATCTTAGTTCTTTTATGTTGAGTTTTAAGCCAATTTTTTCACTCTCTTCTTTCACACTTATCAAGAGGCTCTTTAGTTCCTCTTCACTTTCTTAGTGGTGTCATCTGTATATCTGACGTTGTTGTGACTGAGCGACTTCACTTTCACTTTTCACTTCCCTGCATTGGAGAAGGAAATGGCAACCCACTCCAGTGTTTTTGCCTGGAGAATCCCAGGGACAGGGGAGCCTGGTGGGCTGCTGTCTATGGGCTTGCACAGAGTCAGACACGATTGAAGTGACTTAGCAGCAGTAGCAGTAGCAATAATCCTTGGGATTTAATCTGATCTGTGGCACTGTCAACCAAGTAAATAAGAGAGAGGGGAAAAGAAGTATGTGTGCAGGAGAGGAATAGTTATGGTTACACATAAAATTGGGGGCATCTTCATACTCCACATATGAATCACTTTTTAAAAGGTTTTAGTCCAGTTCACTAAAAGGTTAACATTTTAAGATATCTGTCTGTTATGTACATAAATGTTTTTCCCTGTTGAGGTTGAAACAAATAGAGAAATCAAATAGAAGACAGACATCTGAATTAAAATTATGATGAAAGCTTTACTATTAGTAAATCCATCTATCGAATATAGATTTAGATTTGTGGCCAAAAGACTATGAGTTTATAAACTGCCATTTTCACTGCCAAAACTATGGGATTCCCAACTTAGGAAAAATTGGGGAAAACACAGCAGCCTTGACTACCTAGGATTACTGCTGCTCATCAGTTTAGAATAGACTGAAGAAAAAAAAAATTGTAGTTCTTTCAGCCTTTTTATAGCTTAATATCTCATAATCAAGAAACATGGGCCAATGGAAGTTGCACACTTTTCAGTTAACAGCAGTCTCCTAAGGAGGGATAAGTAATGGTGAGGGGAAATTTTTCATAATCTACTATCATATAAGACACTCCCTGTAAAAACCTAAATATAGTGGAAATATCAAATGTCTAATAAATTAAAATGATAAGATACTTAGATTTGAAACCCACTAATGCTCATTAAAACCTATGGCAGTAAAACAATACATATTTAGTGTAATTTTACAAAATTTAAAGTATTCAGAAATAAATAGGAAAAAACAATTGTTCAAATCAACATCAACAAAAAATATAAAGAAAAAATAAACATATGAATATGAATATCAAGCAGAGAACAGAAACAAGAGCGAGAGAAACAGTGAGATTAATACAAATAGATGCTGAAGTCTGGGGGGAAAACGTCAGCCAAGTATAAATACTTCTTATAATTTCTACCTTATCAAAAGAATTAAAAGAGGGCATGAATAACAACTCAAAAAACTGAGAACTAAGAAAAGTATATGAGCAAATACAGATACAAAGTGTGTTAAATTGCAGAGTAAAGACTGAAATAATCCTTAGAGAACAGTGTGAACAAAAGTATACTGTAATTTTGAAAATTTAAGTGTAATAAGTGTGCCTCTGAAAAAATAAAAATGGAATTTACACTGCAGGAAGATCTAGAAAACACCAAAAATCAATTACCATAAAATAAATTTGTAAAAGTATCATGCATGATAAGAAACTAGGACCAGAGGGTCTTTCAGATTTGTTAAAAGTCACTTTCAGAAACACATAATTCCCACATAGTATCACATTTTCAGGAAGTGAAAAATAAAGAAGTAGTCCAATGTATTCTAGAGGAATATAATTGCATGCACACAGTCACACACACACACACACACACACAAACACAAATCTAAGATTAAGTGGAAAGACTTGTGTTCAGCAAGCCTGCTACCCACATACCATCTTCTGCCTCCAGGAGAAGTTATCAAAGGTTTAGTGTAGCATCCATAAAGTGCAGAAACTGATTCCTAGATACACTTCCCAAAACATGTGTTTGGTAACTATACCAAAGAGAAAACAATATATACACTCTGATATCACAGAACATGTTATCTAGTAGAAGAGAATATTTGTAGTAATATACATGTAAGGAAAGACAGAATATAAAACGATGTTATAAAATTTTCCAAACCTTAAAAAATAAATAAATAAATAAATGATTTACTGGAAAGAGAGGGTAAGGAGAAGGGTGAGACATTTGTGGAAATAGTTAAAAATATGGTGTTTGCTAAAAAGGAAATCCTTGTTATTTATCTATTTTATTCATAGAAGTTTGCTTCTGTTAATCCCATACTCCTAATTTGTCCCTCCTTCCCTCCCACTGTCTCTATTTTGTTAACCATATAAGTTTGTTTTCTATGTCTGTGAATCTGTTTGTGTTTTGTATACAGATCATTTGTGTTGTTTTTAGATTCCATATATAAGTGATATCACAGGGAACTATATTCAATATCTTATAATAAATTATAATGGAAATAATCTTAAAAAATTAACTGAAACACTTTGATTTGTACCTGAAACTAACACCAGATTATAAATCAACTATACTTCAATAAAATATTTAAAAAGATAAATAAAGAACAAAAACAATACTAAGTTAAGGCAACCAAGTGACTGGACTCTAAGGTTTCATTTACAGATTTACCCTAAGTGCCAAAAACACAGCCTTTCATTTTCTAGACAGTTATGCCTCCAGTTAATTGAAAGTAACCTGGAAATTCAAAACAGCCTTCCTCTGTATATTTGCTCACTTACAAGGCAGGCACATTTTTATGATGTGTTTAGTTAGCAGATTAGTGAAGTGAGTATGTCAGAAAGATTCAGCTTGCTAATTAGTGTTTTTAATGAGTTTTTGCTGTGTCACTTCTTGGTAGTCTATTTACAATTTTCCATACTGTAGCTTGGAAGCCAAAATCCTAGTAGGTTTCAATTAACTCAAAGTATTTCTACTAAAATCATCCCAGTCATAATATTTAATGAATTCCATCAATAGAAGAGATGGTAATAATAATGCAATGCATGACACATATAAATTTCACATAAATATAAAAATATATGATATATATATATAATTAGTTTTACTAGCTGCATACTCTGTGATAGATTATTTGCAAATTCTGTGGCATTGGTAAATACAATATAACTTGTAAACAGTACCTGTATATCAACTACTTTGATTTACTAGTATACTGCTACCTATTATTATATTTTTATGGTAAATCCTATATTGGTCTGTCACATGTCATAGTAAAATGAAGAAACACATGCCTACTCATTGAGTGTCAATCTATAGTTCAGAACAATCATCAGTTCAGGAAATCTTAACTGTGCTATTTATTAACTGGCTTTCATTGTATGTTATCTTCACATTGGATAGGGAATTGAGAATCAGATTTCAGATTTGGTAAATGTTAAGCTTTGTACAAAGCTGAGGATTGTTTTAATTCCATCCAAGGTGAGAAACTTCTTTTAAATTTCCTGATTTTTTTTTCTTATGGAAGCTGCAACATATATAATTGTTTTACAACAAAATCTATTTCTCTTCCCATGTTATACAACTTTAATTGGGAAGTGACTTCTCAGCCAGAGATAGCATTCCTTAGACTCCTTACATGTGGTGGTCATATGAGTTGTCTCTGATGAAATATGAGCGTAATTATGAGTCACTATCAGTTCAATTCAGTCACTCAGTCATGTCCAACTCTTTGTGACCCCATGAACCGCAGCACGCCAGGCCTCCCTGTCCATCACCAACTCCCAGAGTTCACCCAAACCCATGTCCACTGAGTCAGTGATGCCATCCAAACATCTCATCCTCTGTCATCCCCTTCTCCTGCTGCCCTCAATCTTTCCCAGCATCAAGGTCTTTTCATAGAGTCAGTTCTTCACATCAGGTGGCCAAAGTATTGGAATTTCAGCTTCAGTGTCAGTCCTTCCAATGACAGAATGTGGTCCACTGGAGAAGGGAATGGCAAACCACTTCAGTATTCTTGCCCTGAGAACCCCATGAACAGTATGTGTCATTATAGGCAAAGTCAATTAAGAATTAAGGGAGTCCAAAGGTTCATCTAGTCAAGGCTATGGTTTTTCCTGTGGTCATGTATGGATGTGAGAGTTGGACTGTGAAGAAGGCTGAGTGCCGAAGAATTGATGCTTTTGAACTGTGGTGTTGCAGAAGACTCGAGAGTCCCTTGGACTGCAAGGAGATCCAACCAGTCCATTCTGAAGGAGATCAGCCCTGGGATTTCTTTGGAAGGAGTGATGCTAAAGCTGAAACTCCAGTACTTTGGCCACCTCATGCGAAGAGTTGACTCATTGGAAAAGACTCTGATGCTGGGAGGGATTGGGGGCAGGAGGAGAAGGGTACGACAGAGGATGAGATGGCTGGATGGCATCACTGACTCGATGTACGTGAGTTTGAGTGAACTCCGGGAGTTGGTGATGGACAGGGAGGCCTGGCGTGCTGCGATTCATGGGGTCGCAGAGAGTTGGACAGGACTGAGCGACTGATCTGATCTGATCGGATCCTCTTCCTCTTACTTGTCATTTTTACTTTTGAGGACTGAGAGCAGAATTCTGGGCACAGTCTGGGAGTAACTTGGTCCCATCACTAGATATCTAGATATCTTGGTCCCATCACTAGAAATCACTAGATAGAGGAAACACTCCTAAAGCAGACAGGAATATCCACATTAACTAGTAAAATGAATAAAACTGGTATACTAGTAAAATGAGTAAAATTAGCTAGTTAAGTGAGTAAACTTTTGTGTCACTGAAATTTGAGGCTTTTTTTTTTTTTTTCTTTTTTACATTATGGAGAGCTAACTGCAGAAGAGATTCAGCATTTTTCTATGTACATGAATATCTTTCTTTAAATTGCAGTATCTCAGAGATTGTATGAATGCTTATTAGGTGCATTTACAAACTGGCCTCCTAAAGGTGACCTACCAAACATAAACTAACACGCGTGCACGTGCGCACACACACACACACACACATACACACACAAACACACATCAATCATCCACAGTTCAAGAATGGGATAAAGTAAAGTTCAAATGTTAATATTTAGAAAACTGCCTGAAAAGCAAAATACATGCATACATTTTTGTTCATCCAGCTTATCAACACATTGTGGAATAAAAAGGGAAATAGGAAAATATGTTCTCTTTCTCCAGGGATTACTTCACATCCTCTTTTCTCTTTATTTTATCATGCACATTGCTATGGGGATATGGCAGGCCTGTTATTAAAACAATCCTTAATCCTAAGGGAAAGAAACAAGCTGGTTATGCAGATGGGATCTAAGTGAAAAGACTAAGTTATAAAAAAAAGTTCAGTGAAATCATATTACAGGAAGACTATACAGAACACTGGTTCCCCCATAGAAATCTATGATTATATGAAATTAATTTTAAATCCTCTTTGTTTGTTATTACTAATTGATGTTTGGAGGCAACATAGCTAAAATATGAAAAGAGGAAAAATCCAATTAATTTCTTGACCAACTTTTAATAAAAATATTTTATTTATTTACTAAATATATTAGTAAAATTTCCATATATAACTACCATAAATTCATTTGAAGGATGAGTATGAGTTTGTCTTCAAAAACTTCTATTATGGTAGGGTCAGAATCCTTTGGACTTCCCAGGTGGCACTTGTGGTAAAGAATCTGCCTGCCAGTGCAGAAGACATGGGTTCGATCCCTGGGTTGGGTAGATCCCCTAGAGGAGGAAATGGCACCCCACTCCAGTACTTTTGCCTGGAAAATTCCCTGGGCACAGGAATCAGGTGGACTACAGCTCATGGGTCCACAAATAGTCAGACACAACTGAGAGACTGAGCACACACACACACACACACACACAGAATTCTTTGGGCTTCCCAGGTGGTACAGTGGTAAAGAATCTGCCTGCCAGTGAAGGAGACACAGGAGACCTGGGTTCAACCCTTGGGTCAGGAAGATCCCCTGGGGAGGAATTGGTTGGGAGGTTCTATAGACTGCCCTGACTACACGCAGTAGTCAGTTAAAAACCAGTTAAAAGCAAACACAAGAAAACAAGCCAAAAATGAAAACATTTGGCACTCCAAGACAGATCCTGGGGTAGCCTCCTGTGCACTTTGGAACTGGACATGTTCATCCCTTCACTGGGTATGGGCATGTGAAATATTCCAGATGTCAGTTTTCCTTGAAATCCTTGGATATTTTGGTTTGCAATTAACTGACAGAACTGTCATTATGATTAGAGTCATGTGTATCCCCAGGAAGAAAGGGTTGGGAGTAGCTTTTCATTGTAATTAGACTTATTGTGGTGATCATTTTGAAATGTATGGAAATATTGAGTCATGATATTGTGTAGCAGGAACTTACATGGTGTTGTAGGTCAGTTATACTTCAAAAACAAATAGCCACGTAGAAAAAGAGAAAGTGAAGTGAAGTGAAAGTCGCTCAGTTGTATCCAACTCTTTGCGACCCCATAGACAATGCAGTCCATGGAATGCTCCAGGCCAGAATACTGGAGGGGGTAGACTTTCCCTTCTCCAGGTGATCTTCCCAATCCAGGGGTTGAAACCAGGTCTCCCAAATTACAGGCGGATTCTTTACCAGCTGAATCACAGGAACAGCCCAGGAATACTGGAGTAGGTAGCTATCCCTTCTCCAGGGACTCTTCCCCACCCAGGAATCAAACTGAGGTCTCCTGCATGGAGGCAGATTCTTTATCAACTGAGCCATCAGGGAAGCCCAGAAAAGGAGATCAGATTGGTAATTACAAGGGGGGTAGGTAGGATTAGCATAAGGCAGTCAAAAGCTACAAATTTCTAGTTATAAGTACTAGGAATGTTATGTACAACATTATGAATATAATTAACTCTGATGTAGGTTATATATGAATAGACATAAGAGACATGGGTTCATTCCCATTGGGTCAGGAAGTTTCCTTGGAGGAGGGCACAGCAGCCCACTCCAGTATTCTTGCCTGGAAAATCCCATGGACAGAGGAGTCTTGTGGTCTACAGTCCATGGGGTTGCAGAGTCAGACACAAGTGAAGCAACTTAGTATGTAGAAGTGTTACATGAAAGCTTCTAAGAGGGTAAATGCTGAGTTTTCATCACAAGGAAAAATATTTTTATTTTGTATCAATTTGAGATGATGGATATTCACTAAACTTACTGTGGTTTTATATATATATATATATATATATATATATATATATATACACACACATATATGTGTGTATATACATATATCTTTATGGCTCAGACGGTAAAGCGTCTGTCTACAATGTGGGAGACCCGGGTTTGATCTCTGGGTCTGAAAGATCCTCTGGAGAAGGAAATGGCACTCCACTCCAGTACTATTGCCTAGAAAATCCCATGGACAGAGGAGCCTGGTAGGCTACAGTCCATGAGGTTGCAAAGAGTCAGACGCAACTGAGCGACTTCACTTACTTACTTATCTTTATCACATATATACTTTGGTGTTTTATATATATATATATATAGTTTATGGACCCTTGTGTGCCCTGGCTCATCATAATAAAGTGCTTAAATGTGAATGTTATGCAAGATCTTAATTGCTGTAAAAATATTTACAGTTATAGTGCTTTGGTTTCCTAGTCTTTGAGTGATGGTTCTGTAGTATGGGTGCTGAGTAGCTTGTGTGAAAATTATGTTCTTCCACTCCTCTCTTATGCACAGTATCTGTTTCTGTTTTTTCATCCTTATTGTGATATGACTGACAAATAAATCTATAATATACTTCAAGTGTACAAGGTACTTAAGATTTGTATACACTGCAAAAGGATTCCCACAATTGAGTTAATTAACATATTTATTACCTCATATATTAGCCTTTTTTTTTTTTTTTTGGTGAGAATAGTTAAGTTCTACTTTCAGCAAATTTCAATTATACAATATAGTTTTATCAACTATATCTACCATGTTATACATTAGATCCTCAGAATTTATCTTTAAAATGTTTGTTGTTCATGTAGACACCATGACCACTTTTGTGAGGGGGTCCCAAGGTGAACCAGAGTGTTGACTGGGAGCTGGGTGAGAAGGCAGCCTGGCAGTAGGAAGTGCTGAGAAGCTGGGCTGCCACAAACCTTGCCTCTTCTGTTGGGTCACTGAATCCTTGTAGTGAAAAATGGCTCCCAGAGTACAGCTGGTCTCAACATTGTCAGTTTTCCGAGTCAGCATCAGAACTCTGTCCCCTAGAAACCTGAATTCTTACAGCACCAAATTGACAAGGGTGAGACCCATGCATACCTACAAAAGGGTTATTGTGTGGGTTAATTTGCATTGTCCGATACACTTCCCTTGCTGCAATCTCAAAAGTCTCCAACTACATGACTGCCCCTATTCTCTACATCTCAGTTCAGTTCAGTCACTCAGTGGTGTCTGACTCTGTGATCCCATGGACTGCAGCACACCAGGCCTCCCTGTCCATCACCAGTTCCCAGAGTTTACTCAAACTCATGCCCATTGAGTCGGTGATGCCATCCAATCATCTCATCCACTATCATCCCCTTCTCCTCCCACCTTCAATCTTTCCCAGCATCAGGGTCTTTTCAAATGAGTCAGTTCTTTGCATCACATGTCCAAAGTGTTGGAGTTTCAGCTCCAGCATCAGTCCTTCCAATGAATAGACAGGATTGATTTCCTTTAGGATGGACTGGTTGGATCTCCTTGCTGTCCAAGGGACTCTCAAGAGTCTTCTCCAACACCACAGTTCAAAAGCATCAATTCTTTGGCGCTCAGCTTTCTTTATAGTCCAACTCCCACATCCATAAGTGACTACTGGGAAAATCACAGCTTTGACTAGACGGACCTCTGTTGGCAAAGTAATGTCTCTGCTTTTTAATATGCTGTCTAGGTTGGCCATAACTTTTCTTCCAAGGAGCAAGCATCTTTTAATTTCATGGCTGCAGTCACCATCTGCAGTGGTTTTGAAGCCCCCCAAAAATAAAGTCTGTCACTGTTTCCATTGTTTCCCCATCTATATGCCATGAAGAGATGGGACCAGATGCCATGATCTTAGTTTTCTGAATGTTGAGTTTTAAGCCAACTCACGGGAAGAGTTGACTCATTGGAAAAGACCCTAATGCTGGGAAGGATTGGGGGTAGGAGGAGAAGGGAATGACAGAGGATGAGATGGCTAGATGGCATCACCGACTCAATGGACATGGGTTTGGGTAGACTCCAGGAGTTGATGATAGACAGGGAGACCTGGAATTCTGCGATTCATGGGGTCACAGAGTTGGACACGACTGAGTGACTGAACTGAACTGAACTGAAAACTTAGATGTTCTGAACATTGAGTTTTAAGCCAACTTAAAACGTAAAAGATGTTCCAGAAAAACATCTACTTCTGCTTTACTGACTATGTCAAAGCCTTTGACTGTGTGGATCACAATAAACTGTGGAAAATTCTGAAAGAGATGGGAATACCAGACCACCCGATATGCCTCCTGAGAAATCTGTATGCAGGTCAGGAAGCAACAGTTAGAACTGGACATGGAACAACAGACTGGTTCTAAATCGGGAAAGGAGAGCATCAACGCTGTATACTGTCACCCTGCTTATTTAACTTATATGCAGAGTACACTATGAGAAATGCTGGGCTGGATGAAGCACAAGCTGGAATCGTAATTTCCAGGAGAAATATCAATAACCTCAGATATGCAGATGACATCACCCTTATGGGAGACAGTGAAGAAGAACTAGAGTCTCTTGATGAAAGTGAAAGAGGAGAGTGAAAAAGTTGCCTTAAAACTCAACATTCACAAAACTAAGATCATGGCATCTCCGCATCTATGAGGTGAAAATTGGCTGCAGAATCATGAGGCTAAAAAAAAAAAATTGTATAAAAATTCAAATTCTTTACTTCTTCCATTTTGTGAACTTTGTTTTAAAGGATTTCTGCCACTCTGCTGGCACACAGCTCACAGAGGCCAACTGGCTCTGTCCTAAAATATTGTAGTGATTTCAACATGTTCCCACTCTTCATTGAACCTGGGACACAAACAAGGGCTGATCAACTCCCTCACATCTTTGGCAACTTCTCTCTCCAATTCAAAAGTACTTTATTACTTCATTTTTGCTACTGTTTCCAAAGCCTTTTCAAAGGATTTAGTTGCCGCATAGGCACTTTCAGATTTCTTTATATAAATGTTTGTTCAAGTCTCTGTTTCTCCCTATAAAGTCTGCATTGTCTCCCTTGTGCCATCCGTGAATGTAGGCATCATTTCCCCAGAGCAGGTAGATGAGAGTTGCTTCTAGTTCTTCTGCTAATTTCCCTAGAAACGTTTCATTTTATTATTATTGATTATTTTAAAATAGATTTTGTCAATTATTTCAAGATTTCAAATGGAAGAAATAACAACAACCTGAAGCTAGAGTATTATTTAATTTTGCTCTTAAACCATTTTTAAGGGTTCCTTTTTTTAAAATTGAGGTAAAAAGGACATAACATTTCAGTCAATAAAATTTGATATGTGTATATATTGTGATTACAATATTTCTAATTATATGTTTCATATATATGACATATATATATATATATATATATATATATATATATGCTGCAAAGTCACTTCAGTCGTGTCTGACTCTGTGCGACCCCATAGACGGCAGCCCACCAGGCTCCCCCATCCCTGGGATTCTCCAGGCAAGAACATTGGAGTGGGTTGCCATTTCCTTCTCCAATGCATGAAAGTGAAAAGTGAAAGGGAAGTCACTCAGTCGTGTCCGACTCTTAGCAACCCCATGGACTGCTGCCTACCAGGCTCCTCTGTCCATGGGATTTTCCAGGCAAGAGTACTGGAGTGGGGTGCCATTGCCTTCTCCATCTCTCTCTCTCTCTCTCTCTCTCTCTCACAGTTTCTCTACCCATCTACCCATATCCATCAATGGATATTTAAATTCACATCCAGTAATGGTGCAATGAACATGGAGATGCATGTATCTTTTTGGTTAGTGTTTTCATTTTATTTGGATAAATAATCAAAAATAATGAAAGTGCTGATTTATTTAGTAGTTATATTTTTACTTTTTGATGAACCTCCATACTGTTTTCCATAGGGGCTGCAATAATTTACATTCCCACCAACAATTCACAAGGGTTCCCTTTTCACTGCATCCTCTCCAACAGCTGTTATTTCTTGTCATTTGAATTACTGGATGTGAGGCAATATATCATGGTTTTGATTTGCATTCCCCTTGTGATTAATGATGTTGAGCATCTTCCCATGTCTATTGGCCACTTGTATGTCTTCTTTGAAAAAAGTATCTATTTGTACCCTCTGCCATTTTTAAATGGATTGTTTGTATTTTTTGGTAATGAATTGTCTGAGTTCTTTATATATTTTGAACATTAACACCTTATCAGATACATGATTTGCAAATATTTTCTTCCATTCAGTAGGCTGCCTTTTAATTTTGTTGATGGTTTCCTTTGCTGTGTCAAAATGATTTTGTTTGATGTATTCTCACTTATTTAGTTTTGCTTTTGTTGCCTTTGCTTTTGGTGTCAAATTCAAAAAATCGTCATCAATATTAATATCAAGAATCTTACCACTTATGTTTGCTTCTAGTTTTATAGCTTCAGGTTTTATGAAGAACACTTAATTTTATACGAAACAAATTAAATTTATTTTAAATTAAAGATAAATTGCTACAACCAAACAGGCTTCAACACTTGGAAATATTAGACCCTAATATACACATTTTTGGTTCATGATGTTAATATAATTACAATATCTATGCACTACACATAAACTTTTACTATATTTGAATAACCTTAAATATCTCATAATACTTTATTAACATAATTTTAAAGTAAAATCATATGCTTAAATACTTTGCTTTTCTGCTAAAAGTCTTCTTTCTCCAGCTAATCAGAGTTAGGCCAGAGTCTCTAGGTTAAGGGCATGGTCTTCACTGCAGAACACTAGC
The DNA here is from genome assembly GCF_029407905.1 of Bubalus kerabau. Taxonomy (NCBI): domain Eukaryota; kingdom Metazoa; phylum Chordata; class Mammalia; order Artiodactyla; family Bovidae; genus Bubalus; species Bubalus kerabau. The sequence goes on from NC_073641.1 coordinate 46,476,373, forward strand.
TACAAGTTTTGAGGTCCCCAGGCCACCCTTACTTCTGATCCACTAGCTATAAATGTGAAGGTTCTCACCACCCACTCAGGTTTGATAATTTACTAAAACAATCCAAAGAACACAGAAAGAGCTATATTTATGATTACCATTTGATAATAGCTGCTGCTGCTGCTGCTAAGTCGCGTCAGTCGTGTCCGACTCTGTGCGACCCCATAGACGGCAGCCCAACAGGCTCCGCCGTCCCTGGGATTCTCCAAGCAAGAACACTGGAATGGGTTGTCATTTCCTTCTCCAATGCATGAAAGTGAAAAGTGAAAGTGAAGTCGCAAATAGGTACAAATTAGAACCAGCCAAAGAGAAATACACATTGAGCAACTCTAGGAGGATTTCAAACACAAATCCTCTTTTGTCCTCTCCTTGTGGGATCAGCAAGCATCAAGCATATATGTGATAATACACAGAGTGCTAAACAAGGAAACTCACTCAAGCTTTAGTATCTAAAAGTTTTGGTTGGGACTTCATTCTTTTTCTTTCTTTCTTTTTGTTCTAGCCACACCATGTGGCTTGTGGGATCTTAGTTCTCTGACCTCAGCAGTCAAAGCATGGAGTCCTAACAAACCACTGGAGCACCAGGGAATTCCTGGGGTTTCACTCTATAGGGATAGTTGGTTTGATCATTGGTCATGCTATTGAAAATAATTTTCAGCTTCATTCACCTCTCCAGACATTTGATTGGTATCACGTTGCTCTAAGTGCTAGTCCTCACATACATGGTCCATTGCCAGCCTCTCTCCTATGTCATCTCCTTCATATATCTAGGGGACCACCCTGAGCCACCTCAGTGTAAACTATCAGGTATAGTCAGAACGCACCATAAATAACAATGACACTTCTGTTGGTAGGGAAGATCCAAGAGTTTAGAGGGGGACTTCCTAGGAACAGGAGACAAAGACCAACCAAATTCATTATTAGACAAATGCTTAATCATAACCAAAATGAGCTAAAGAATACTTGTATAGTGCAGTCAACACTCACTATAAAAATTGAGAAACAAAATCAGTATTCTCACTCAGATAGTAACTCTACCTAAACATTAAAGAAAAATTGGTTCTAGTGTTCTCTGATGGCAGAGCTAGAATTGTCCTCTGAAAATATTTTCAGATGCATTTTAGCATATGGGGAAAAAATAGGATGGTTTCTCCCCAGAGTTCCATATCATAGCAGGTATTAGAAACAATGATGCGTTGAAATGTGTTCCTAATCTTTAGTTAGGACTCTGTTGTTTGTGGGGAGAAGAGATATACTCAGGAATGATCTCATAGGCCAGCAAATTCTAGAGGATGATTTCTGTGTATGTCTACATAACAAAATAGGAGGAAAATCACATCTTAGATACTTGAAAAGCTTACATGAATGTATAAGGTTGTATTATCTGTGATCCAGATGTAGAATAATGTTCAGATATTGTGCAATCCAATATAACAAAGTGTCTTAAAATTCATTCCCTGAAGGTGGCCTTGTTGTTATTGCTGTTTAGTCACTCAGTCATGTTGACTCTTTTTGACCCCATCAACTGTAGCCTGCCAGGCACCTCTGTCCAAGGGATTATCCATGCAAGATTACTGGAGTAGGTTGCTATTTCCTATTCCAGGGGATCTTATGGACCCATTGATCAAACCCATGTCTCCTGCATTGGCAGATGGATTCTTTACCACTGAGCCACCAGCTAAGTCAGAAAGTGGCCTACGTGCAAATACTTATTCACTTAACAGTTGTGCATCTCAGGGAAAGAAAATCAATTTATAATGTTGATAATACTCCCTCAGAAAACTATAAAATTTAATTAAGAGGATTCAACTAAAGTTGTTGAACAATATTTGTTTTGTTGCAAATATTTAACAAATGGGAACTAATAGTAGTAGTAATGGTAACAGAGTCATCAGCAAAGCCCATTAACAATTCCTGGGAAATAAAAATAGAATATGGGTAATAAAATAAATGTCTAATATTTTTTCTTTTCCTTTGTGTTTAGTCTAGTCTCATGTGCTCATGCTCACTGGGTACCTCACGCAGAGGCCTTGCCCTCAGAACCTGAGGCCCGAGTTCCTAGTGTAAGATGGCTGCAGGAGGAGACACCTCAGCTCAGAACAGCGTGAAGAAGTGCAGCCCAGGTAACTGAACTCAAGATGGCGGCGGCAGTGGGCCGTGTGCAGAGAGGATGCCTGAGCACTGGGCTTCGGAGCCTGAGCAGCACCGCTGCGCAGCTGCCTGGAGAGAACTCCGCCCCCCAGCCCCCACTGGCAGAGCCCTAGAAAGCAGCCCCGCCCACTGCCTGTGGGGAGAGCCCACAACCTCTTCATTCTCTGATCAAAGGTAAAGATTTCCTTTGCTTCTGAACCCATTCAATCTCATTCTATTGGCACAAGCGATAGGGGGCAGAAGGACCCTTGTTAGGGACCAACTTGGAAAGGCCAGAAACAGTAGTAGTAGTAGTAGTAACACTGGTCTCAATAGAACATTTAGCATGCTTTCCTTTAATTCAAAATTAGAGCATCTATACATGTGCCTTTTAAAACAGAGGAAACACTAATCTTAGTTGGAAAATTTTTAAAAAATATGTTTGTGAAGAATAAAGCTCCCATGGGTGAGTAATGCCTGATAGTTCAGAAACTGTCCCATAAAGAACAATGAAGAGACAGAGCTCTTGCCTGATCGTCAGGTTGAGAAAAGGATATTCCGTTTCCTCTTTTTGCATTGCTCAAGTGCCTCTATGAGTGCTCATTTAATGTAACTAAGAGACCACTTCTAGATACTGAATAAGAGCATTCACTTATGTATTCCTGGCTGCCATGGAATTTGTAAGGGCTTTGTTTTGATAAATATCCATTTGTCCCATTTTGAAATTCCATCTCCATAACATGGTACCCAGAGTAGAGTTCCTTCCATTCTTGAGTTGTCTAGGGCCAATCTTTCTGACTATATATTCAGCCTGTTAGCTACATAAGAAGCTGTGTAAATTCATATCTTACCATTGCTGTTGTTTTATAGTTCTTCTGATGAAATGAAAAGTATGACTTTTAATTCTGCTCATTTAGAAGATGTACATTTTCCTTCTTTAGTCAAATGCAACTGTCACAGGTCAATATGCAGCTGAATGTTGGTTCTCCACCCTGAGTCATAAGGCTTGCTAGGAGCCTCTAGTAACAGATTATGCATGCATGCTAAGTACTTTCAGTTTTGTTCGACTCTGCAACCCTGTCGACTAAAGCTGACAGGCTCCTCTGTCCATGGGATTCTCCAGGCAATACTGCTGGAGTGCGTTGCCATGCCCTCCTCCAGGGGATCATCCCGACACAGTGAACCCGGGTCTGCTGCGTTGCAGGCTGATTCTTTATGTCTCAGCCACCAGGGAAGCTAAACACATTTCTTCAGGGGATACTACTAATATAAATTTTCCACTAAATTCAATATAAATATCTTTTGTGTTTTCAAAGCTAAAGCTAATAACTACACATACTAATGTTTATGAAATTACAATTTGGCATCTGAATCACCAGGGAAGCCCCATTATCGGGAAGATATTTTTGCATAGTGATTTCTAAGACAAATGAAAAGTTAAAGTCGCTCAGCTGTATCCAACTGTTTGTGATCCCATGGACTATAGTCCATGGAATTCTCCAGGCTAGAATACTGGAGTGGGTCGCCTTTCCCTTCTCCAGGGGAACTTCCCAATCCAGGGATTGAACCCAGGTCTCCTGCATTGCAGGTGGATTCTTTACCAGCTGAGCCACCAGGGAAGCCCAAGAATACTGGAGTGGGTAGCCTAGCCCTTCTCCAGGGGATCTTCCCAACCCAGGATTCAAACTGGGGTCTCCTGTATTACAGGCAGATTCCTTATCAAATGGGCTATGAGGAAAGTCTGTACGACAAGCAGATACTGCATTTGTGAAGACAAATAGATACTGTAATTGTGAAGACAACTTTTGGAACATTAAAATGAGAATAAATTTGAGCTTTTGGATGTATCAATATTATCAGTGGCTCATTTTCTACTTTATGGAAAAAATAAAAACCTTATCCCATATCTCCAACATTCACACATTGACATGCTGCTGCTTAGTTGCTCAGTCCTGTCTGACTCTGCAACCCCATGGACTTAGCCCACCAGGACCCTCTGTCCATGGAATTCTCCAGGCAAGAATACTGAAGTGAGTTGCCATTTCCTTCTCCAGGGGATCATCCTGACCCAGGGATTGAACCTGGGTCTCTCACATTGCAGACAGATTCTTTACCATCTGAGCCACCAGGGATAAACACATTTAAAAATACACTGAAATTACCCACATGAATAAAATTATTTGTGTATGCTCTTCCATATCAACCTTTAAATATTTTCAAATGGTTATTTTATGTCATCAATGTGAATACAAATTTTTCCATGAAACCATTCATGTATTCTAGAAATTTATTATAGTTATACTATAGCACATTATATTAAAATTTCTTTTTTACAAATATACATTAAGTGTGACTTACATCAAAAGTGAGCAATTTTCAGTATTTCATTGTATGATACATGTGGTAAGTAATATGGGAAACAGACTCAAATATGGGCAAATGAGTAGTTCACTGTGACAGCTGCTGGCTCGACAAAATCATTATGTCTTATACTAATATATTTTTCCTGTATCTAACTTGTATATCTAAACATCATTAACACTTTAGGAAATATAAGCCTTTCTCCATCTGGCACATGGTTTTTAAAACGCATTTGCTGTAATTTAGAAAATCTGTAAACAGCTGGCAAAAAATGTATTTTTATTAAGCTGTTCAGCACCATATTTAAAAGATCTGTAGTTTGCATACATTTCTAAATCTCAGAATACTTTCTTCATTGATCAATTCTGTAATCTCCATAATCTTTTTCTAAATTTTAAGAAATTAAGTGGCTTTGTCTTCAGTTATGAACCTGTACATCTTCTGTATTTAAATTTTATATGTGGATAATTCAACTGACGTTTGATCTTAAAAATTTAAAACATGAGAGTCTCCCTTTTTTGTCTGTTTTAACAACAAAGATTTCAGTCAGCGTTTCTCAATTCATACAAGATCATTGAATGAATATTTAGTATGCTTTTGCTCTTAGAGTATCTTTTAACATGTTATAACCATATGTATTTTTTCCTATTGCTAAAAATTAGCTCATATCCATAGTCATCTTATGTGCTGCTGTGCTCAGTCTCTCACATCCAACTCTTTGCAACCCCATGGACTGTACCCTGCCAGACTCCTCTGTCCATGGGATTTCCCAGGCAAGAATCCTGCAGTGGATTGTCATTTCCTATTCCAAGGGATCTTCTCCACCCAGGGTGGATCTCCTGCATCTCCTGCATTGACAGGCGGCTTTTTTATCACTGAGCCACCACGGTAACCCCATAGTTTGCAGATCCATGCTCAATATGACAACTTAGTAGATAGGAATGCTTAGAAGATGTGCAAAGTAAGTAGTGTGTTTAACTCAAAAAGACCAGAAGTCAAAAGTAAAACACATGAAGTTTCTAGATTTTATTCTTACTTAAGGCATCCCTTGATTTTAATCTAATTTATTTTCCTATTAAAAGATTCTAAGGAAGCACAGAGATGGTCCAACATATATTGAATTCTACCCATTGCTAGAGCAGCCCTGCAGTCAAACATAGCTGCACGAAGAAGGGACTGACAGAACAGCACCCTCAATTGACAAAAGCTTGATTCCTGTAACTGGAGATACAGTATAGCAATTGCAAGAAATAATAATGATGGTATCAAATTAATCAAAAATATGTTAGTCCACTTTGTGGCGTCTCTTCTCGCAAGAAACTCAGGCTTTTAGAAAGCTTTACAATTGTATCTGTGTGAGTCTTCATATATTTCAGCTGCATTCTGAACAAAAAGCAAGCCAATCTACACCTCTTATTTATCACCTATGTGGATGGAAATTCTGTTTTCTTCTGTAATCATAGCTGTGAGCTCTCCAAAACCACTTCACAGTGGACCCTTCTTGAGAGTCCACTAAATAATGTTTCCCAGGGAATGAGATAAGATGTCTTAACATAACTTGTATTTTGTTACATTTTACATAATATGATAATTTTAGCCCCAATCTGACCGCAAATGATCAGAAATTAAAGGAAAATATTATCTAGTGACAGACACTGAACTGTAACCAGAATTCCTCTTCTTGAAATAGAAGTTACTGAATCTGGCTGTAAGGTACAGTCTCATTTTCCCTTTGATGAGTTTCCTTTAGGAGGGGCCTCTCATCCTCTACAAAAGACTTCTATTGAACCTGTATGTTCTATATTCAATGTTCCCAAACATGTCTGAACCCTAGCGCTGATAACAGCCAAGATTCAGGTGATATCTCTGAAATACATAAGTGGAAAAGGAATCAAAATTTTTTTTTTTTAATTTTTGCTTTTTGATAACTCACCAAAATAAAAGTAAATTAACTTTTAAGATATTTCTGGAATTCCCTGCTGGGAAAATCCTGGTCAAGAATCAGCCTGCCAGTGCAGGGTACACAGGAAGATTCCACGTTCTACAGGATGATTAAGTCTGTGCCACAACTACTGAAGCCTGCAGGCCCTAGAGCCCGTGTTCTGCGACGAGAGAAGCTCCTACAGCGACAGGCCTGCACACCGCAGCTAGAAAGCAGGCCCCACTAGCTGCAACTAGAGAAAGCCTGCAGATAGTAAGGAAGACTCAGTATAGCCAAAAATACATACATAAATAAAAATTAAAAACAAAATAAAAAATATTTCTAATTAGTAAGTTAAAATACAGTTGACCATTGAACAACATGGGTTTGAACTACGTGAGTCCACTTATAAGCACATTTGTTTTTCACTAAATAGTTACTGCAGTACCATATTTCTCAATTGTTTGAATCTACAGAGGGCCCACTGCAATGTTATAAGCAGATTTTTAAATTCAAGGAGGACTGGTACACCCTAATCCCCACATTGTTCAAGAGTTAAATGTATTATATTGTTTTATGATAAATATCAAATACATTAAAGGCCAAATTACAGAGCCATAAAAACACTTCATTTTACCTTTGTTGACAATCATTTATAATAGTTAAAATAAAAGAATATACCTTAATGATAAAAATTTATTTTTCTCTTTTATTTGAGAAAAACATCTCATCAAGGTTTGTGATATTCAAACTATTTCCTGTATTCAAACTTGGTCATTACTTCTACTTGTGATTAGTCTTTTATTTATATAGGGGAAAAAAAAAACTGTTCTATTTGAACCTCATTAAATTATTTGTCTGATTATGTAAATTGTAAATGTTTTAATGACAAAGTTACTTGAAATACATAATGCTACTGACAGCTAATTATATTGTAAATTGCCTTATAGCATGTTTGCTATTTCAATTTTTACTCCTCAGCCAGGAGGTATAAAATTTGTAGTTAAGTATTCAAAGTATAATTACTTTAATAAATGTGCCATACCTTGCATATATTTTCAAACTCCTATTTACTAAAAGAACTGCAACTATGCTCCAATAACAACAAAAAACTTAATTCTGCCATATCAAAAGATAATTGAATTTTAAAACTATACTGTTTAAATTGAAAGATTCTAAGAGCTTTGAAACCATACTAATATACTTACTGAAAACACAGGTGTAAGTTAACTAAACTATTTTTTTCATATTGTATATAGTTTATTCTAAAAATTGGTTGTTAAAACATGATATATATATATATATATATATATATATAGTAGCTCTTTGTGCAGAAAACATGAAAAAGAATTAGATTATATATGAAGATGATTACAGATATCAATGACTCAAGGCAAAGAAGAAAGAAGAATGAAAATCTATTTTACATATTCATTGTCTGTTTCTATCAAGGACATCATGCTTTGCCAATAAAGATCTGCTGTCCCTAGGAGACCCTGATCAACTAACATAGCATTCAGATTATACAATGACTCAGGTCAGCAGAAAATATTTAACAAGTTGGTAACACAGCTAAAAATGCCCAGAACATAGATAGAAACAATATTGCATATTATATACTATTTACAGATTTTTTTATTTGTTTTTATGTAGTGCAACATCCCTTTTAGAATATAGCCCATTTGCAACATGTTATGCAAGTACAGAATTGGGAAACAAATTTTGCAAAAGCCTTACTTCAAAATCTTGTGATTCAGAGTGGTCAAGTAGTCTCAGTGCACAGTGTGCAGAAAAGATGTATGCAGCAACATGACTGGACCTAGAGATTATCTACACTAAGTAAAGTAAGGCAGACAGAAGAAGACAAATATCATATGATATCACTTATATGTGGAATTTAAAAACATGATACAAACAGACTTATTTAGAAACAGACTCACAGACTTAGAAAACAAACTTATGGCTACCAAAGGGGAAAGGTAGAAGGGAGAGATAAACTAGGAGGTTGGGATTAACATATACACACTACTATATATATATATATATATGTATATGTATATGTATATGTATATATGTAATAAACAAAGACCTACTATATAGTGCAGAGAACGCTACTAAATACTCTGTAGTAACCTATTTGGGAAAATAACCTGAAAAAAAAAGATATATATGTATGGAGGTAATGGTAATGAGTGTGTGCTTGGTCATGTTTGACTCTTTATGACCCCATTGGCTTTCCCAAGCAAGAATACTGGAGTGGGCTGCCATTTCCTCCTCCAGGGAATCTTCCTGCCCCAGGGATTGAAACCACGTCTCCTGCATCTCCTGCACTGGCAGGCAGATTCTTTACCATTTAAGCCACCTGGGAAGCATATGCATAACCAAATCACTTTTCCGTAAACCTGAAACTAGCATAACCTCGTAAATCAACTACACTGCAATATCAGGATGGGGAACACATGTATACCTGTGGCGGATTCATTTTGATATTTGGCAAAACTAATACAATTATGTAAAGTGTAAAAATAAAATAAAATTAAAAAAAAAATAAAAAAAAGAGTTAACACTGCAGACTGGAGACTGGATCATAAAAAAGACCTACTTGTCAAGTGACTCTTGGCTGGTGATTGGAAATCTGGTGAGAAAACCTTCTAATAGTAGTAAAAAAATTTCCTCAGTGATAACACTGGCTTACTGTGCTAAACTGTGGTCGATGCTGCACATTCGCTTTCATTCTAGGAGTCTGGGAATTTTGTATGTTCCTGGTAGGATGTCATTAAGGGTCTAACTCCAAATTTTGATGTTTTATTGGAAATACTAAATTCTAAGTCTTCTACCATTCTAGCTCACATTTGGGTAAGTTAGTTAGAAAGTAGAAGGCTTGCTCCTTTCTTTTGTGCTGACATGAAATTCAAACTATGAGACCCTCATCCCAGCCCCATCATTTAAGCACCATAAAACCTTCAGCTGGTCTCCTTTCCAAAATCTGTTTGGGTGCCATGCTGCTCCCACTTTTTCACCAGCAAGTCTTACTATGTGAGTATAAACCTTTTCATATACAGAACTCTTCTTTTTATGTCACATTTCTACTCAGGAAATGGCAACCCACTCCAGTTTTCTTGCCTGGGAAATCCCATGACAAAGGACCCTGGTGCACTACAGTATGTGGGGTTCCAATAATTAGCAACTAAACCACCACCACCTATTCCAGTAGTATTAATACTTGGCTAGATTTACTCATATAGCTGATCTAGATACCACTTCTCTATGTACAGTGAATTTCACAATCAGTTGTTTCAGTAATGTATGCTGATTCAAAGAATGATTTTTTTACAGTCTTTTCCAACTCAAATCAAATGATATATGATAATAAATAATCAGTCAGAAATAACAGCACAATTTGTTGCTCAGTCTCTCAGTTGTGTCTGACTCTTTGTGGCCCCATGGACTGCAGCACGCCAGGCTTCCCTGTCCTTCACCATCTCCAGGAGTTTGCTTTAACTCATGTCCATTGACTTGGAGATGCCATCCAAACATCTTCTCCTCTGTTGTTCCTTTCTTCTCCTGCCTTCAATCTTTCCCAGCAGGAATTTGAGTTTTTAATAATATCTTACAAATTCATTATCAGCTGAATTTTTAATATAAAATTATTATATATCAGTATATTATTATCAAAACAATGCATATATAAAAATCCTATATTTGATAAATATTAAAATAAAATGTTCTGTTTGTGTCTTAGTTTGATGTGAGACCTATTTAAAATCATTAAATATACAAATAGATATTAATATTTCCTGAAACTGGGTCCAAAGGTTTTCCTTTTTATAACTATAGACTCTGAGAAAATTTGTTCACATACAAAAGTGTGAATAAATAGAAGTGTAGTGTATTTTATAGTGATGTCACTCAACTTCTTGTACTCTTCTTGACTTACATGACCAAAATTTCAGTGATTTATTATGAAAAAGTGTTTTAATGATCTATAATAATATAAGAACCGCACTGTGCTTTTTTAATCCAATATACTTAGACCAACAACAAAAATAAATGGACTGGTTTAAAAGGATTTGTTACTCAGGAATTGGCATTTTCCATTTTAACTTCATAAGTTAAGCACTATGTCCCTTTGTTTGTTCTACTGATTTTTTTTTTTTTTTTTTACTTGTAGGATATTCTTAAGATTCCAAATACATGTGGAATATGTCAGTAGGTACAATGTTGAAAGTGCAATTAAGAAAGATTCACAGATGAATTTTTATAGGGGTCAGTTTTAAGGAAAAGTGTAAATACATTCTTTGAGGTATAATGAACTTTGGAAAGTGTCATATTTCCTAAGACAGCCATGTGCGTGTTGAGTCACTTCAGTCGTGTCCAACTCTTTGTGACCTCATGGACTGTAGCCGCCAGACTCCTCTGTCCATGGGGATTCTCCAGGCAAAAATATTTAAGTGGGTTGCCATGCCCTCTTCCAAGGGATCTTGCCAACCCAGGGATGGAATTGCATCTCATGTCTCCTGTATTGGCATTCAGGTTCGTTACCACTAGCGCCACCTGGGAAGCCCCTCATCATACATCATTGTAAAGACTGACACATTCTTCTGACTTCAACTTGATCACTGTTCACATATCCAACTGTAAGAACATTCTACAGCAGGCCCACAAGGCCTAATAAAGAAGCTGACTTAAACTGCATAGGTTGAAGGAATGATAAGGTAGAAAGCATAAATAATGTGAAGAAGAAGAGAGATTCAAGTACAAGAGTAAGTGCTTCTCTAGGAGTGCCCATAAGCTGTTCAAGCATTCTGTGATTCTAAGAAAGAAAGAAGAGAGAGACAGAGATTACTTAGAAAACATATTAAATGACTTCAGAGATTTTATTTGAAAGAAAAGTATGATTTAATTTGAACATAGCAGGGCATGATACAGAAGTGGGAGAAGATAATTAAATGGTAAATATGTTCAAGATTTTTTAATTAACATATTATCCCCATTCTTAATGGGGAGATAGTCTTTAATTCCAGATAATCACTTTAATTACTGTTTTTTTTATATTGCATTTGAAAATGTTACTGATGTTGAGAGAAGAATCCTGAAATATACATACATGTCAAAGACATTGCTATTTCTATATATGGTTTGATGAGAACAATTTAGCTTTTAATTCCACACTGAAGGAAAATTCAATTTATATAAAGTGACATACTGCTAATATGATTTAGAAATATTTTATTAAAGTGTAGGAAAATGTTTTTCTAATATACTGAATTATTTTTTCATGATTCTATTGAAATTTACACTTTGGTTCCTTTGTTGTTGTTTTTTTTCCCTCCAATTTTTTTCCCTTTTGAATTTTAAAAATATATTTTTAATTGGAAGATGTAGGCATGCTACATAGCTTCAGTCATGTCTGGTTCTTTGCAACCCTATAGACTGTAGCCTACCAAGCTCCTCGTTCCATGGGATTCTCCAGGCAAGAACACTGGAGTGGGTTGCCATGCCCTCCTTCAGGGGATCTTCCCAACTCAGGGACTGAACCTGTGTCTCTTGCTTCTCCTGTATTGGCAGGTGGGTATTTACCACTAGCATCACCTGGGAAACCCAACTGGAGGATAATTGCTTTACAATGTTGTGTTGATTCTGTGTACAACAACAGAAATCTGACATAAGTATACATATATCCACCCCTCTTGAACCTCCCTGCCACCCACCACATCCCACCCCTCTAGGCTGTCACAGAGTACCAAGTTGAATTCCATGTGTTATACAGCAACTTCCCACTAGCTGATTCCTTTGCATAACATTTTAATTGAAAGCTCTGAGACTGAAGTTTAGACTTATTTATTGGACTGTGAAGAAAGCTGAGCGCTGAAGAATTGATGCTTTTGAACTGTGGTGTTGGAGAAGATTCTTGAGAGTCCCTTGGACTGCAAGGAGATCCAGCCAGTCCATTCTAAAGGAGATCAGCCCTGGGTGTTCTTTGGAAGGAATGAACCTAAAGCTGAAACTCCAGGACTTTGGCCACCTCATGCGAAGAGTTGACTCATTGGAAAAGACTCTGATGCTGGGAGGGACTGGGGGCAGGAGGAGAAGGGAACGACAGAGGATGAGATGGCTGGATGGCATCACCAACTCGATGGACATGAGTTTGAGTGAACTCCGGTAGTTGGTGATGGACAGGGAGGCCTGGCATGCTGTAATTCATGGGGTCGCAAAGAGTTGGACACGACTGAGCAACTGAACTGAACTGATTGACGGCTGGGAAAATTTTTGAAGTTTTTTTTCATGTCATCATTCTGTATTAGAAAGAACAAATTTGACTCCATGTTGGATCTTTTCCTTTTACTTTATACTTTGTATTCTACTGCTTTCACTGTAATTTAAGAATGTTGCCTATAGCCTGCGATATATAGAATAGCTCATTCTCAAGGCTTTTACTTTCAAAGGTATAATATTTTTTCATCCTTTTAGAGACAAACATTTACAGAACAGAGATTAACATTTGTCTTGCTGGCGATTTATAGGAACACCATGGCCTGACCTACAGGGACAGCAGCAAGAAGAAAGGATTCTGACACTTGAGAAGTTTGCATCAACTTTTCAGATCCCTTCCTCTCTGAGCATGAAAGAAGCCTGAATTATAAGTCAGGTAACATGGTTCTTTGGGACACTAGTCCACGATCTTCTCAGTACGCTGGCTTTCTGAATAAAGCTGCTATCCCTTGCCTCAACAACTCATCTCTCAATTTATTAGTCTGTCATGTAGCAAGCAGTATAAGCTTGTACTCAGTAACTAATCTTTTCTCATAATATCCCTTTGACAATTTTGAATATCATCATAGATGTTTAATGTTAATCTACTTTTCTACAACCTATTTTATATAAATTCTACAAACGTGAAGAATTAAGTAAAATTCATGACAATAATGAGTTTCCTTAGCTCATATTTTGTAGCATGGAGACTGTGCATATATTGGTTGCTAAAATATTCCCAACTTTATGGCTCCAGCTGAAAGTTTCCAAGACTCTTTACATAGGAAGTGTGGATATCCAGATATGTTCCTCAGTCCCATTAGTTCTATTGTTGCCTTTTGTTTTTCTGTATACTCTCTAAACTGTTCTCTATCTCCACCCTGGTAAATTAATGCTACCTAGAGACAATATCTCTTCTTTCTTGTCCTGACATGGGTGTTACTTGATTTCCATTCCCAGTTATCTGGCAGACATAGAACTTAAGAGAAAGAAAAGAATGGAGACATTTATGTCATCTTGGATATCTGCTTACAAAGCCACAATCTAAGGTGTTCCACTACAGAGAGGAATAGAAAAGACTGAAGTTTATTGTTTCATCAGGAGTAAGTGTTAGTGGCTCAGTGGTGCCTGACTCTTTGTGATCCCATGGACTACAGCCCACCAGGCTCCTTTGTCATGAGATTTTTCAGGCAAGGATACTGGAGTGGGTTGCCATTTCCTTCATCAGGAGTAGTTTTCCTTAACTATGAAACATTCGTCTTCTATCAAATAATAAAACTTACTTGTGTGTTTTGGGCTTCCCAGTTGTTGCATGGTAAAGAATCTATATGCCAACACAGGAAATGCAACAAATGCAGATTTGATCCCTGGTTCAAGATGATCCCCTGGAGAAAGAAATGGCAACCCTCTCCAGTATTTTTGCCTGGACAGAGGAGCCTGGTGAGCTACAGTCCATGGAGTCGCAAAGAGTTGGATATGACTGAACACACACATTATTGTGTATTTTATTCTCTGGAACAGCTATTTGTATTTATTTTTTCTTTTTTTTTCTGTTTTCAGTCATGTCCTAGCCTTGAACAAGAAGAGATTGATGACTACATTTGTCTAGTGATTTACTAGACTATCCACTCAATTTATTGTAGAAAATCTCATTCCTTTATTAATGCTATTATTTACTAAGCAGCATATGCCAAATGCTGTAGCTGAAACTGCTTGGCTTCTCAAATCAATCCTTTAAAAACCAACTTTATTTTTAGTGTTAAATAACTTACAAAATTGGCTTCAAGTGAAGCTAAGCTAAATGTCTAAACTGGCTTGTAAAATAACTGCCCAATGTAGCTACATGTTCAAACCTAGATAAATATTCTTTGGCATCTTTCCAAACCAATTATTTCACATTGAAAATTTTATTCTCTATAGGAACATTCCCTAACTTTTATCTCTGTCCCTTTTTAACTTACTTTTAGTCTTTATCCTTTTTTAAAAAATATGAACGCTGTGTTAATTTACAAAAAGAAACTAAACTGACAAAAACATAACTGAATTACAAGTAAATACTCAACTGTGAAAATTTAAGATAATAATAAAAAGTAATAATTAATGTGAATATTTACAAAATGTATATGTATTTGCTTTTTAATACTAACACCCATGTAGCTATAAGTAAAGAATATAAGAAGAATATAGGAGAGATGAAAGGGTCATCCTTATAAATCAAGATTACAAATGCATTATTTTTTTTTGTTTCTGTAAGAAGAAAAAAATTACTATTTACTAATTCATCATCATATTTTTTATATATTATCATTATTAATTTTAAATAATTTTGGCTTTAATTATAAACTCAAATAATATTATTATGTATATTACAATAATTGAAATGACTTGCCCAATGTCTTCTTTTGTCAATGAACTTCACAGAAAAATTATCCAAAATTTGAAAGTAAGTGAAAAGAATATATAGTAGGATTACAATGTCATACCAGCTATTGCTCAACAATTTCTTCTACCCTTCGGTTCAGTTCAGTTCAGTCACTCAGTCGTTTCCGACTATTTGAGACCCCATGAATCGCAGCACGCCAGGCCTCCCTGCCCAACACTACCTCCCGAAGTTTACTCAGACTCACATCCATTGAGTCAGTGATGCCATCCAGCCATCTCATCCCCTGTCGTCCCCTTCTCCTCCTGCCCCCAATCCCTCCCAGCATCAGAGTCTTTTCCAATGAGTCAACTCTTCCCATGAGGTGGCCAAAGTACTGGAGTTTCAGCTTTAGCATCATTCCTTCCAAAGAAATCCCAGGGCTGATCTCCTTCAGAATGGACTGGTTGGATCTCCTTGCAGTCCAAGGGACTCTCAAGAATCTTCTCCAACACCACAGTTCAAAAGCATCAATTCTTCGGCGCTCAGCTTTCTTCACAGTCCAACTCTCACATCCATACAAACATAGCCTTGACTAGACAGACCTTTGTTGGCAAAGTAGTGTCTCTGCTTTTCAATATACTATCTAGGTTGGTCATAACTTTCCTTCCAAGGAGTAAGCATCTTTTAATTTCATGGCTGCAGTCACCATCTGCAGTGATTTTGGAGCCCAAAAAAGTAAAGTCTGACACTGTTTTCACTGTTTCCCCATCTAATTCCTATTAAGTGAAGGGAACCGATGCCATGATCTTCGTTTTCTGAATGTTGAGCTTTAAGCCAACTTTTTCTCTCTCCACTTTCACTTTCATCAAGAGGCTTTTGAGTTCCTCTTCACTTTCTGCCATAAGAGTGGTGTCATCTGCATATCTGAGGTTATTGATATTTCTCCCGGCAATCTTGATTCCAGCCTGTGTTTCTTCCAGTCCAGCGTTTCCCATGATGTACTCTACATATATGTTAAATAAGCAGGGTGACAATATACAGCCTTGACATACTCCTTTTCCTATTTGGAACCAGTCTGTTGTTCCATGTCCAGTTCTAACTGTTGCTTCCTGACCTGCATACAGATTTCTCAAGAGGCAGGTCAGGTGGTCTGCTATTCCCATGTCTTTCAGAATTTTCCACAGTTTATTGTGATCCACACAGTCAAAGGCTTTGGCATAGTCAATAAAGTAGAAATAGATGTTTTTCTGGAACTCTCTTGCTTTTCCCATGATCCAGCGGATGTTGGCAATTTGATCTCTGGTTCCTCTGCCTTTTCTAAAACCAGCTTGAACATCAGGAAGTTCACGGTTCATGTATTGCTGAAGCCTGGCTTGGAGAATTTTGAGCATTACTTTACTAGCATGTGAGATGAGTGCAATTGTGCAGTAGTTTGAGCATTCTTTGGCATTGCCTTTCTTTGGAATTGGAATGAAAACTGACCTTTTCCAGTCCTGTGGCCACTGCTGAGTTTTCCAAATTTGCTGGCATATTGAGTGCAGCCCTTTCACAGCATCATCTTTCAGGATTTGGAATAGCTCAACTGGAATTCCATCACCTCCACTAGCTTTGTTTGCAGTGATGCTTCCTAAGGCTCACTTGACTTCACATTCCAGGCTGTCTGGCTCTAGGTCAGTGATCACACCATCGTGATTATCTGGGTCATGAAGATCTTTTTTGTACAGTTCTTCTGTGTATTCTTGCCATCTCTTCTTAATATTTTCCGCTTCTGTTAGGTACTTACTATTTCTGTCCTTTATCGAGTCAATCTTTGCATGAAATGTCCCCTTGGTATCTTTAATTTTCTTGAAGAGATCCCTAGTCTTTCCCATTCTGTTGTTTTCCTCTATTTCTTTGCATTGATCACTGAGAAAGGCTTTCTTATCTCTTCTTGCTATTCTTTGGAACTCTGCATTCAGATGCTTATATCTTACCTTTTCTCCCTTGCTTTTTGCTTCTCTTCTTTTCACAGCTATTTGTAAGGCCTCCCCAGACAGCCATTTTGCTTTTTTGCATTTCTTTTCCATGGGGATGGTCTTGATCCCTGTCTCCTGTACAATGTCACGAACCTCATTCCATAGTTCATCAGGCACTATATCTATCAGATCTAGGCCCTTAAATCTATTTCTCACTTCCACTGTATAATCATAAGAGATTTGATTTAGGTCATACCTGAATGGTCTAGTGGTTTTCCCTACTTTCTTCAATTTCAGTCTGAATTTGGTAATAAGGATTTCATGATCTGAGCCACAGTCAGCTCCTGGTCTTGTTTTTGTTGACTGTATAGAGCTTCTCCATCTTTGGCTGCAAAGAATATAATCAATCTGATTTCAGTGTTGACCGTCTGGTGACGTCCACGTGTAGAGTATTCTCTTGTGTTGTTGGAAGAGGGTGTTTGCTATGACCAGTGCATTTTCTTGGCAAAACTCTATTAGTCTTTGTCCTGCTTCATTCCATATTCCAAAGCCAAATTTGCCTGTTACTCCAGTTATTTCTTGACTTCCTACTTTTGCATTCCAGTCCCCTATAATGAAAAGAACATCTTATTTGGGTGTTAGTTCTAAAAGATCTTTTAGGTCTTCATAGAACCATTCAACTTCAGCTTCTTCAGTGTTACTGGTTGGGGTATAGACTTGGATTACTGTGATATTGAATGGTTTGCCTTGGAAACCAACAGAGATCATTCTGTCGTTTTTGAGATTGCATCCAAGTACTGCATTTCAGACTCTTTTGTTGACCATGGTGGCTTCTCCATTTCTTCTGAGGGATTCCTGCCCACAGTAGTAGATATAATGATCATCTGAGTTAATCACCCATTCCAGTCCATTTGAGTTCGCTGATTCCTAGAATGTCAACATTCAAACTTGCCATCTCTTGTTTGACCACTTCTTATTTGCCTTGATTCATGGACCTGACATTCTAGGTTCCTATGCAATATTGCTCTTTACAGCATCGGACCTTGCTTCTACCACCAGTCACATCCACAGCTGGGTATTCTTTTTGCTTTGGCTCCATGCCTTCATTCTTTCTGGAGTTATTTCTCCACTGATCTCCAGTAGCATATTGGCCCCTTCTGACCTGGGGAGTTCCTCTTTTAGTATCCTATCATTTTACCTTTTCATACTGTTCATGGGGTTCTCAAGGCAAGAATACTGAAGTGGTTTGCCATTCCCTTTTCCAGTGGACCACATTCTGTCAAATCTCTCCACCATGACCCACCCATCTTGGGTTGCCCCACTGCCATGGCTTAGTTTCATTCAGTTAGGCAAGGCTGTTGTCCTAGTGTGATTAAATTGACTAGTTTTCTGTGAGTATGGTTTCAGTGTGTCTGCCCTCTGATACCCTCTTGCAACACCTACCATCTTACTTGGTTTTCTCTTTCCTTGGTCAGGGGGTATCTCTTCACGGCTGTTCCAGCAAAGCGCAGCCGCTGCTCCTTTCCTTGGACTAGGGATATCTCCTCACCACCGCCCTTCCTGACCTTCAACTTGGGAATGCTCCTCTAGGCCCTCCTGCACTGGCCCAGCCACTGCTCCTTGGATGTGGGGTTGGTCCCCCTCTACCCTTATGTTTATTTAATTATTTAGGGGAATGTTCCCACCTGCTGACTTTGCTGTTTACTGTTTGATTAATGTCCATACAATGTAAAATACTTGCTACTATGCAGATTTCTTTCGAAGAGAGGAGACAACCCCCAAATTCATGGAATTATTATCCTTTTAGCATTATCATTTTACTGATTTCCTCATTAAGTGGTGAAAAAAACCTTTGACATGTTCATACCATACTTGTAGAAAAGTATGCTTTTACCTTTTTAAAAAAATTATATTTTGTCAGTATAAAATATAGTTTCCTATGTTTAATTATTGAATTTAATATTATATATTTAGCCACCATAATTGAAGTTAAGTCAAAGAGTTAGCTACAAGTTTAAAATCTTTCTTTGACTAAAAATATTTAACTTTCTATAACTGACCAAAATAAAGAACTTTTAAAAATAAGCGTTGATTCCCATTTGATTTTACAACTGACAAAAGTTGTACAGATTAATGGATTTCCTGAAACTTTCACTTTTATCTCAATGCCATTTAGCTCTTGACTTATCCCAGCTCAATAACCATTTTAAGAGGCAGATTTGTTCACTGGTTTATGTGTCTTTATTTCTTTTTGTAAAGTGTATAAACCCTGAATTCTTTTTATCGCCTCTCTCACTTGGTTTTTTATACTGTCTAAATGGAATTAATTTCTTCTGCTTTTCTCTATCCTATGCTAGTTGCCCACAGAAATCTATAGTCAAGTGCATTTTCCTTCCATTTTTACAATTCAACTTAGTTTATAAGAAGGATTTAGGTATGAGCTTCTCTTATCTGTTAGGAACCAAAATATTTCCATCACATTTTTTATTGAAACTATGCATGCAAGTTTAACTCAAAGGCAACAATAAATGAAAATTTATAATTTAAATATTTCATATCATTTACAAAGTATATTAAGTAAAGCATTTTTCTCATAAAGCCTCCTCTATTGAAACATATGTAAAAATGTCAGGCACTAAATAGGTAAATTTTACTTGGATTGAAGAATCAATGTAAGGAAATTATTTCATTTGCATAATGCAAATATTCACAGCTTTTAAAGTCAAAATTGATAAAATATCAAAATACCTCCTTTTATCCCACTGAACATATTGCATTCTACTGGGAGAAGGTAGCTTATAAAACAGAGAAAACTGTGTTGGAATTTTCAAAGTATCCAGCCCAATGTGTTGATGTGTTTCTTCACACATGTCCTGGCAGCTCTGAGGTTTCTTTGTCAATCAGAAGTACATGAGATATTACTAGTGAAAGGCACTGCCATATCCCAACAAATTTGTCTTGCCATCAGTACCATCAGTCTAAACCAGAGGATTTTATTTTCCACTATTAAAGAATATAAACTAATATGTGAACCAACCTAAATCATATTCTTCTTCTTCTTGTAAATCATCTTATTCAAATAGTCTCTCTGTTCACTTAAGCTCTGGTGCAAACACTAGAAAGAGATATTCATATTCTCTTTGCAGAGTAAATTGTACTTCCTCGGAAACTACTGAGATTGATGGTTTACAACGTTACTTTTAACATTCTTATTTACATGGTATCATTTTCCCCTATATAAATTGAGGAAATCAACCTACTTTATATCTTTCTCTGAAATCTTTCTCATGCATACTTTCCCTTTGTTTATTCTGGGAATTAGAATAAAGGTTATTGTTTTCAAATAAACCATTATTATATTCTTTGTATTTAAGAACACACTGTGAGTGATAAAAAAGAAATTTATTATGCTGATATGATCCTATATAATTATGAAACTGAGGTAGGCCCACCACGAAGTCTGTTACCTGGCCTCTGGTACTTGTTCTGAAGTGAGCAGGCCTGGCTGCCAGGAAGGAGAGATGAACATGGAAAGGAGTAGTCACACAAACTAGTTCCATCAGGGATGAATGAAAGCCATTGAAATGAATCCATGTTTGTCTATGATTACTTCTATCCTCCTACCTCAATGTAACTTGCAAAAGTACTGGTGCACTATATTCCAGAACTCCGTATGCACCATGCCTAGTAACTGAGGAAGCTAAGCAAAGAGATCAAGTGGAAGCTGAGGGAATTAAATCTCAGCTGCTGCACTAACGAGATGGAGAATTTAGAGCAGCCAAGTGCCCTGAAACCATTAGTTACCACCAGAGTGACTCAGCTGAGACTGACAATGTGCTTGAGCTGAAGAAGTTCCTGGACTTCTTCTTTTTAAAAAAAATTTAAATTTATGTATCTTAATTGGAGGCTAATTACTTTACAATATTGTATTGGTTTTGCCACACATCAACATGAATCTGCCACGGGTGTACACGTATTCCCCATCCTTAACCCCCGTCCCACCTCCCTCCCCGCACCATCCCTCTGGGTCATCCCAGTGCACCAGCCCCAAGCATCCTGTATCCTGCATCAAACCTGGACTGGCAATTCGTTTCTTATATAATATGGTTATTCTGTGCTTCACTCCCCCTACCCCACCCCGCCACTAAATCCTGTGAAATTTACCTTGTATCCCAAGAAGCTTGCCATCATTGTTCACTGTCTTTTTAAATTGTAATTTCCCCATTTGCTGTTATTTTCATTCATCTTGAACTTGTTCATGTGTGTGTGCTCAGTTCACTCAGTCCTGTCGAACTCTTCTGCAATCCCATGGATGGTAGCCCACAGGCTTATATGTCCATGGGATTTTCCAGTCAAGAAAATTGGAGTGGGTTGCCATTTCCTTGTCCAGGGAATCTTCCAACCCAGGGATAGAACCCGTGTCTCCTGCATTGGCAGGCTGATTCTTTACCACTGAGCCCTGGGAAACCCTTAATTTGTGTATATAGGGCTTAATAGTATTTTCCAGGAAGTTAATATACATAGTGAACTTTCAATTTGTTGAACATCTGGGAAGCTTTGATTTCTTTTAAAAATTCTGAGCTACTGAACAACTTTGTTATTGGTGGTAGTGGTAGTGCTATTTTAGCTGCTGTCTCTGTTATATTGTTACTCTTATTATTGATTTGATACCTCTAAGAGCACTGTTTCCTTTATGCCTTACTTTATATCTTTTTTTCCTCATAATGATTATTGATGATTATATTGATTTTTTAAACTTCAGTATTTTCAGTGTACAATTAGATATTTCTTCCCAAATTTTCATTATAATAAATGATCTCTTGCTTCCCTGGTGGTTCAGATGGTTAAGTATCTGCCTGCAATGCAGGAGACCCGGGTTTGATCCCTGGGTTGGGAAGATCCCTTGGAGAAGGAAATGGCTGCTACCCACTCTTTTTACACCTTTCCTGATCATATAATCCCTTACCACACTGGGCTCCAACTGATATGCATTTGTATTTTTATGATTTTCAAGTTGTCCAATTTTTCTCTATAGGCTTCAGAACTTCTATTCTTTATTCATCAATGGAAACTAAAAAATCTATGAACAGAATTTATACTGTCTTGACTTTCTATATATTTATCTATGCTTAAAAATGGAATGACAGGATTGTATTTTTTTTTTTTTTTTTACATAAATCCTGTGTGAAGACCCCTGGTTGAACAGAAGTTGAATGTTATTTTTAAACGTTAATGTCATATACACTAATAACTGCTTTAAAACACTCCAGTTTTGAAATTTATTTTGGCCCTTTTATTTCAGATGTCATTTTTCTTTAATTATATCTTTTGAGTTTCAAAATATCTTTCATATTTTTACCATATTTGGGTTAGAGATATATATTCAATATAATTCAAATTTTTAGCATGTGCACTTTCTGGTTTTAAGAAATTTCTCCAAGTTTCTTCTATTGGGGAAGAGAAATCCTAATACTCAGAGAGTGTACAGAAATCATACATTTTGTTTGTTGTTGGCTTGTTGATTGGTTGGTTTTTCATTTTCTCTGTTATCTGGACTTCAGCCTCCAAGCAAACTTGTAGCTGTAGCAATGATTGCAATTGGAGCCTCTAGGAACCAAAATTTAGAGAGTCTGGTAACTTTCCCAAAATTTGGAGTTGTGATTGCAAGAGGATGGAGCCAACCCTTGCTGCTTTTTTTTTTTTTTTCCCCTCACTGATCTC
This sequence comes from Bubalus kerabau, assembly GCF_029407905.1. Lineage (NCBI taxonomy): Eukaryota > Metazoa > Chordata > Mammalia > Artiodactyla > Bovidae > Bubalus > Bubalus kerabau. The sequence goes on from NC_073641.1 coordinate 46,499,114, forward strand.
CTATCACTTAACCCTGGATGTGGTTTTAGTTGTTGAGGTTCAGGGCAGAGTGAATTAACTAAAGCAATTCCATCTTTATGACTGGAAGAATGAAAGATGGAACCATAGGGAACCAAAAATTACCACAGAGATCAAAGAAAAAGGAGAATTCAGGAAAGCAAGCTCACAAAATTTTTATGACTTCCTTGGCTCACCACTGATTTCAAGAAGAGTCTCAAATAAAAAGGGAAACTTTTCTTTTACTTTCAGAAAAGCCAAAAAAAAAAAAAAAAAAAGGCAAAATAAACCAAAGAAAGCAAAAGAAAGGATACAATCGTTACATGTGCTAAATCATTATATTTGAAAGCAGAATTGTAATAAAATAACCAATACACTTATTTGAAGTGATCAACGCAGTGGATAAATGTTTAGCAAGACTGATCACAACAACAGCAACAAAACATAGAAGACACATATTACCAATATCAGGAGTGAAAGGTGGGATATAAAAAAAGACACCATACACATCAAGAGAATGAGGGAATATTGTGAAGAAATCTATAACACAATTTTAGTGGCATAAATGAAATAAACCAATACCTTGAAATATATAAATTACTAAAAATTACTTAAGTTGAAATGGCAAATCTCTATAGTATTCTATTTAGAAAATAGTGATTTTTAAATTTTGAATTTCTAAATCAAAATTGTAATTAAAAACATTTCACAGAAGAAAACTTTAGGCCCAAATGGTTTTCCTGGCAAATTTTACCAACATTTAAAGAAGAAATAACACCAATTCTACAATATCTCTCTCAGAAGACAGAACACAAGAGAATATTTTGTAAGTCATTTAATAAGGATAGAATTACCTTCATTTCAAATCAGAGACAGTACAAAGTAGAAAACAGTGTTTAATATCTATCATGCAAAATTCCCCAACAAAATATTAGCAAGTTTAACCAAACAGTATATAAAATGAATGTATCACAACTAAGTATGATTTATTCAAGGAATGTAAGTCCGGTGCAAAAATAGAAAATTAATCAGTTTAGTTTACTGTATTGTGTATCTCAAGGAGGAAAAAGAACATATATGTCAATTGACACAGAAAAGGCACCTTGCAAAACCACATCTATTCACAATGAAGACTGTCACTAAGCAAGGAATATAAGGGAAAATTCCTACCTATAAAAGGATCCTATATTAAGCTTATCTCAAATATTATGCCAAAGGACTGAAGGTTTTCACTGTAAGATGAAAAAGAAAAGAACAAGCAAAGATAGCTACACTTACCACCCCTACACTCATATTCAATATTATAATTGAAGGTAGATAAGAAGGGGAAGGAAATGTTATATCAGTTTAAATCAGTTCAGTTACTCAGTCATGTCTGACTCTTTGTGACCCCACGGACTGCAGCATGCCAGGCTTCTGTGTCATCACCAACTCCCAGAGCTTGCTCAAACTCATGTCTATCTGTCTGTGATGCCATCCAACCATATCTTCCTCTGTTATCCCCTTCTCCTCTTGCCTTCAATCTTTCCCAGCATCAGGGTCTTTTCCAATGGGTCAGTTCTTCAAATCAGGTGGCCAAAGTATTGGAGTTTCAGCTTCAGCATCAGTCCTTCCAATGAATATTCAGACTGATTTCCTTTCAGTTTAGTGCAGTTCAGTCACTCAGTCATGTCCGACTCTTTGCGACCCCATGAATAACTGACCAGTTAAATCTCCTTGCTGACCAAGGGAGTCTCAAGAGTCTTCTCCAACACCACAGTTCAAAAGCATCAATTCTTTGATGCTCAGCTTTCTTTATGGTCCAACTCTCACATCCATACATGGCTACTGGAAAAACCATAGCTTTGACTATATGGACCTTTGTCAGTAAAGTAATGCCTCTGCTTTTTAATAAGCTGTCTAGGTTTGTCATAGCTTTTTTTCCAAGGAGCAAGTGTCTTTTCATTTCATGGCTACAAGTCACATCTGCATTGATTTTGGAACCCAAGAAAATAAGAATTTTCACTTTTACCATTGTTCCCCCATTTATTTGCCATGAAGTGATGGGACCAGATGCCATGATCTTAGTTTTCTTAATGTTGAGTTTTAAGCCAGTTTTTTCACTCTCCTCTTTCACTTTCATCAAGAGGCTCTTCAGTTCCTCCTCACTTTCTGCCATAAGGATGGTGTCACCTGTGTATCTGAGGTTATTGATATTTTTCCTGTAAGTCTTGATTCCAGCTTGTGCTTCATTCAACCTGGCATTTTGCATCTTGTACTTTGCAGATAAGTTAAATAAGCAGGGTGACAATATACAGCCTTGACATACTCCTTTTCCAATATGGAACCAGTCTATTGTTCAATGTACTGTTCCAACTGTGTTTCTTGACCTGCACACAGATTTCTCAGGAGGCAGGTCAGGTGTTCTGGTAGTCCCATCTCTTTTAGAATTTTCCACAGTTTGTTGTGATCTACAAAGTCAGAGGCTTTGGCATAATCAATAAAGCAGAAGTAGATGTTTTCCTGGAATTCTCTTGCTTTTCCTATGATGCATCAGATGTTGGCAATTTGATCTCTGGTTCTTCTGGCTTTTCTAAATCCAAATTGAACATCTGGGAGTTCTTAGTTTATGAATTGTTGAAGCCTGGTTTGGAGACTTTGAGCATTACTTTGCTAGTGTGTGAGATGAGTGCAATTGTGCAGTAGTTTAAACATTCTTTGGCATTACCCTTCTTTGGGATTCAAATGAAACTGACCTTTTCTAGTCCTGTGGCCACTGCTGAGTTCTCCAAATTTGTTGACGTATTGTGTGCAGCACTTTAACAGCATCATCTTTTAGGATTTGGTATAGCTAAACTGGAATTCCATCACCTCCACTGGCTTTATTCATAGTGATGATTCCTAAAACCCACTTGACTTAGCATTCCAAGATGCCTGGCTCTAGGTGAGTGATCATGCCATCTTGGTTATCTGGGTCATGAAGATATTTTTTGCATAGTGCTTCTGTGTATTCTTGCAACCTCTTCTTAATATCTTCTGCTTCTGTTAGGTTCCTACCATTTCTGTCCTTTATCGAGCCCATCTTTGCATGAAATGTTCCCTTACTATCTCTAATTTCCTTGAGGAGATCGCTAGTCCTTCCCATTCTATTGCTTTCCTCTATTTCTTTGCAGTGATCACTAAGGAAGGCTTTCTATCTCTCCTTGCTATACTTTGGAACTCTGCATTCAAATGGGTATATCTTGCCTTTTCTCCATTGCCTTTGGTTTCTCTTGTTTTCTCAGCTATTTGTAAGGCCTCCTCAGACAAACATTTTGCCTTTTTCATTTCTTTATCTTGGGGATGGTCTTGAACACTGCCTCCTGTACAATGTCACGAACCTTCATCCATAGTTCTTCAGGCATTCTCCATATCAGATCTAATCCCTTGAATCTATTTGTCACTTTCACTGTATAATCGTAAGGAAATTTACTTAGGTCATACCTGAATGGTCTAATGGTCTTCCGTACTCTCTTTAAGTCTGAATTTGGCAATAAGGAGTTCATGATCTGAGTCACAGTCAGCTCCTGGTCTTGTTTTTGATGACTCTATAGAGCTCTCCATCTTTGGTTGCAAAGAATATAATCAATCTGATTTTGGTTTTGACCTTCTGGTGATGTCCATGTGTAGAGTCTTCTCTTGTGTCGTTGGAAGAGGGTGTTTTCTGCGACCAGTGCACTCTTTTGACAAAACCCTGTTAGCCTTTGCCCTGCTTCATTTTGTACTCCAAGACCAAATTTGCCTGTTTCTCCATGTATCTCTTGACTTCCCACTTTTGATTCCAGTCCCCTATGATGAAAATAACTTATTTTTTGGGTGTTAGTTCTAGGAGGTCTTGTAGTTCTTTATAGAACTGTTCAACTTCAGCATCACTGGCTGGGGCATAGAATACACATATGCAGAGTACATCATGTGAAATGTCTGGCTGGTTGGCTCACAAGCTGTAATCAAGATTGCCAGGTAAAATATTAGCAATCTCAGATATACAGATGGCCCCACTCTAATGGCAAAAAGTGAAGAGGAACTAAAGAGCCTCCTGATGAAGGTGAAAGAGGAGAATGAAAAACCTTGCTTAAAACTCAACATTCAAAAACAAAGATCATGGCATTCAGGTGGATCACTTCATACAAATATATGAGGAAAAATGGAAACAGTGACAGTCTCTGTTTTCTTGGGCTCCAAAATGACCATGAATGGTGACTGCAGGCACTAAATTAAAAGATGCTTGCTCCTTGGAAGAAAATCTATGACAAACCTAGACAGTGTAAAGAGCAGAGACATCACTTTGCCGACCAAAGTCTATATATTCAAAGCTATTGCTTTTTCAGTAGTCATGTATGGACCAAAGAGTTTAATCATAAGGGAGACTGGCAAAATGTGCTGGAGAAGACTCTTAAGAGTATCTTTGATAGCAAGAAGATCAAGCCAATCAATCCTAAAGGAAATCCACCCTGAATGTTCATCAGAAGGACTGATACTGAAGTTGAATCTCCAATATTTTGGCCATCTGATGTGACAAGCTGACTCATTGGAAAAGATCCTGGCGCTGGGAAAGATTTAGGGCAAAAGGAGAAGTAGGCAACAGAGGATTAGACTGCTAGATGGCATCACTGACTTAATGGACATGAGTTTGAGCAAACTCCAGGAGACAGTGAAGGACAGGGAAGCTACAGTCAGTTGCAAATAGTGGACGCAACTTAGCAACTCAGCAACAACAATAAACGCAGAGTAATTAATGTGAAATGTGGGGCTGGATGACTCACAAGCTGGATACAAGATTACCTGGAGATTTATCAGCAACCTTAGATACACAGATGATACTCTAATAGCAAAAACCAAAGAGGAACTAAAGAGCCCCTTGATGAGGGTGGGAGAAGAGGGTGATAATAACTTGTTTAAAATTCAACATTCAAGAAACTAAGATCAGGCATTTTGTCCTATCACTTCAAGACAAATTCATGGGGAAAACATGATGGGGAAAAAACTAATGGGGAAACAATGACAGATTTTATTTTCTTGGGTTCCAAAATCAATGTGGATGGTGACCCCTGCCAGGAAATTAAAACTTGCTTGCTCCTTGGAAAAAAATCCATGACAAACCTAGACCACGTATTAAAAGGCAGAGACATCACTTTGCTGACAAATTCTGAATAGTCTATTTTTGTTTTTCCAGTAGTCGTGTATGGATGTGAGAGCTGGAGCATAAAGAATGCTGAGTGCTAAAGAATTGATGCTTTTGAGTTATGGTGCTGGAGAAGACTCTTGAGATTTCTTTGGACAGCAAGGAGATCAAACCAGTCAATCCAAAAGGAAGTCAACCCTGAATATTCATTGCAAGAGCTGATGCTAAAGTTGTAACTTCAATACTTTGATCACCTTATGTGAAGATAAGATTACTTGGAAAAGACCCTAATGGTGGATAAGATTGAAGGCGAGGAGAGAAGGGGAGGAAAGAGATGAAATGGTTGGATTCCATCATCAACTCAGCAGACATGATTTTGAGCCAACTCTGGGAGATAGTGAAGGACAGTAAAGCCTGCCTTGCTGCAGTCTAGGAGGTTGCAAAAAGTTGGACATGACTTAGCAACTGAACCTCAACAAATAGTAATAAGTAAAAAAGTAAGCACATGTGTGCTAAGTCATTTGAGTTGTGTCTGACTCTTCAACCCTATGGACTGCAGCCCACTAAGCTCCTTTTTCCATGGTATTCTCCAGGCAAGAATACTGGAGTGGGTTGCTACCCTTCTCCAGGGGATCTTCCTGACCCAGTAATCGAACACAGATCTTCTGTGTTTCCTGCATTGACAGGCAGGTTCTTTACTACTAGCTTCATCTGGGAAGCATAAAGGTGAGGTGCTCAGAGAATGCTGTGCCAAGAAGGACATTAAGGCATAGATATGGATTGCAAATAGAGGTCTGCTTTGTAAAAAACTGGGGACAGCTTTCATGGGACATGAAGAAAATATATAAAATCCCAGGAAATTAAACACATGTATGGTTTTTAATGGCCATAGTAGGGCAAATATGAATGGAATAATTAATAAGGGCTATGACAATTAGGAGATTAGCAAGTGGTAAAGAACCCACCTGCCAATGTAGGAGAAAAAGAGATGTGAACTCAATTCCTGGGTCAGGAAGATTCCCTGGAGAAGGAAATGGCACCCTCTCCAGTATTCTTGCTTGGACAATCCCATGTACAGAGGAGCCTGGGGGCCTACAGTCCATGAGGCTGCAAAAAATTTGGACATGACTGAAGAAACTTAGCACTGATAGGAGAAGCTAATCAGGGACTTTGTAAACCATAATAAAATCTTGAGATTTTTAATTTTAGCTAACAATCAGATCAGATCGGATCAGATCAGTCTCTCAGTCATGTCAGACTCTTGGCGACCCCATGAATCGCAGCACGCCAGGCCTCCCTGTCCATCACCAACTCCCGGAGTTCACTCAGACTCACGTCCATCGAGTCAGTGATGCCATCCAGCCATCTCATCCTCTGTCATCCCCTTCTCCTCCTGCCCCCAATCCCTCCCAGCATCAGAGTCTTTTCCAATGAGTCAACTCTTCGCATGAGGTGGCCAGAGTACTGGAGTTTCAGCTTTAGCATCATTCCTTCCAAAGAAATCCCAGGCCTGATCTCCTTCAGAATGGACTGGTTGGATCTCCATAGAAGGCATTTGAAAGTATAACCAAGAAAACGATACAATTTATGACATTATATATTCAAATATCTGTCTTTAAATATAGACAATAGATTGAGTGGCTGTACAGTAGTATTGGAAGTAATTGAGGAAGTCAAATCCCAGAGTAGATGAGAGAGGTTAGAATTCATCTTCCATTGGGTGAATTTAGATGAGAGCAGGGCTGTTTCTTCCAACATGTTAGGAGAAAAAACAAGCAGGAAAAAGTTTTACTGTTATGTTAATCTTCATTAACTTCAACACTGCTCTCTTTTCTTTATCCATGAGGAACATTAATAATGTATTTGTGTGGGCACATGTTTTTGGTAAAGTTTGTAAAATAACATTTTATCTAGCTAACATTGCTTTTTCTTCCTGTAAATGTTTCCCCTATAGTCACAATTCCATGTGACCAAATGGTGTTGCAATGGCCACTGTTAATCTATACAATAGGAAGATGGCTAAAACACATTGAGTCTGATTTTAGTGTTTTATGTTTATGCAGCTCATGTTCATTTCTGGCTTCCGGGAATACTTGCACCTACTATACTGATCTTCTTCTTACAAAAAATGACTTTACTGAACTGAAGTATTGTAGAGTAATGGAAATCATTTGTAACTTTGACATTTATTCTAAACACTGGGTGTGCTAGGAAGACATATTTAATTGATCTAAAAAAAAGTAGAAGAAATATTGAATGTTATGCTATTGGAAGGATAAAAGCTGAAACATGTTGTATAAGAAAGACTAAAGTGACACAGTATGCAAGAGAACTGGAATTGAATTATTATTATTAGGTTTTTATAAATTCAATTTAGTTGCAAAATTAGGACTTCCGCTATTAGAATGAAGAAAGATGGGTACAGAGAGTAGAGATTTACTAAATTATATAAACACTTTAACATGTTATTTAACAAATTGGATCATTAAACTATTACAGGACAGTCTCTATTATGTCACCCTTTCTTTAAATATGTCTATGATAAAAAAAGATATAGCTATAACCAAGTTCTCACCTCTGATTCTATAAAAGGTAGCACTATACACGTACTTAATTAAGCCTTCTAAAATTTCCCCCAAACTCACCAATAATAGTTAAATTAGCAGAGCACCATAAACTAGGACGAGGTGCAGAATGTATGTCTCTTCTCTGCCTCCAATAAATTATAATCACTTGACTTTTTCAGTAATTCTCAAGGCAATAAAAATGGAACAAAAAAGAAGGCAGTAGCTATTGATCACTATTTGTGAAGTCTCACGAAGTTACATGATTCTTTTCTTTCAGTAATGGATTACTATCTGTAGCCTACAAATTAGAACAAGTGCCATTTATATATTTCTTAAAAGGCAGTGATGAAAGAATTATTTGTGTTGTTTGAAAAGAGAAGTGGTTTCCATTTTGGTAAAGCAGAGTGATAAAGTGGAAAGAGAACATAACCCAGATTTATGAGCTCACATTTTTAGTTACTAGTTATGCCACTTCGGGAAAAATAATTCATTTCTGGGAACTTCAGTTTACCAATGTGCACTAATATAGTTAGATTTATAGCCTCTAAATTTGCAAATAATACAAAACTACACCTTATCATTCTAATATGCTGGATATACAAATTATTAGTCATTACAGTCTATAAACAAGATTTCAAAAAACTAAACTTTTTTTTTGTAAATTTGCTTTAGAAATAATATAAAGATTAAAGTACTATATCAGTTTCTAAACATATTAATAACATAACTCAATACCAAATAATATTGTGTTCATTTCTCAGAAACTAAGGTATCTTCACATGAATGATTTATACATTCATTGGGGATCATTCATATCCTTTGTCCTAGAATACATTTCTACAGTAATAAACTATCTCTTCACAAAGTACTAAAGAGGAAAGCTGAAAGAGTCAACACAAGAAGATAAGAACCATTTTCCAGGTGAGTCATTAAACACTCCATCTGGTACAGAATTGACAGATTACCAGAAATTTTGGATGCACAATAAAAAAGTGAAAATCTAGTTTTATCAGAAGTTTTAAAATCAACAAGTTTCCCTCACTGAAGTAAAACAGTTCAATAGATTTTTAAATCTTATGAAAGCTTCATAACTACTTCTAGAATGAAGGTATTAAGACCTTTGTAGACACACTTTCAAGTTAAACAGGGTTTTTAATTTTCTTAAAATTTTCCTAAGGGAATACACTAAATGAGAAAACATTTATTCAAATAAATCTACTGAATCTTGTAAAGAATGGTAAAATATGTGGCATCTGAGTCGTAACTCTCTCCTTTCTATAAGCTCACCATGAAATTTTAGTGAAATGTCTACTCTTGATATGCAGGTAAGATCACAGGGCTTCTTATTCTTCAAGCAACCGGACAGATCAACAGCATTTTTCATGCACATCTGCTTCAAATTGCAGAAGTTCTATGTCACGCAAGAACAGCTTAGAAGGCTGAGGTTCTATCCTACCTAACCCCATTCTTTGGGTCAGGCTCCACTTCAGCTAGAACGTTGTAATGAGTCGGACATGACTAAGTGACTGAACTGAACTGAACTGAACCTCAAAGTATGGAGGCCCCAGTTGCACTCTCTGCAGCTCAACAGTAGGGTTGAGGTTTCTTGAATGGAGAGGCAAACCCAAAAGACCATAGTTTATTGTCCTTGCTGAGTTCTCCCAAGAGAACTCACAAAATAAGTGTCATTCCAAGAGAAGTGGGCACTCTATCCATGCCTACATATGGAGCAGTGGCACAGGCTTTTGGCTTGTGGGGAGTTTCTGAAGCCCCAAAGAACTGACATTACTTGAAACAGTTTGAGGCAAATCAAGCTTAAGGGCACTTTAGAACATAACAGAGATTTTTGTGGTAAATTAGGAGTAAGGGTGGTATTTTCATAAGTCAATAAACTAAACTCTACATAAATTGTTAATACAAGTTTACCAGAAAGAGCTAGGCAAAGAGATTGCTAATAACAGCCCTTCTTGGGTCAGACCAAAGCTTGAGGACTGGCTTGAAAGAATACCCTTGAAGAAGGAGCCTAAATTTAATTTGATTAGACTACGGAACAATATATACCTGAGGTAAATGTAAAAAACCAATAGAGAAATCAGCTGTCAATTAGTGGAAACTGAAATTTAAATATAATATCAACACAAGTAAGCGGATTAACAGAGACAGGGACATTCGAAGGCAACATTGTGAAAACCAATATTCAAAGGGTGACTGTGTGTGAGCCCAGGGCTGTTTTTCTGGAGAAAGAAATCAGAGTAAGCATCCTTCTGGGAAAATAACAGAAAGCAAAACAGTACACCCAAGGTACTAAACACATAAAGAGACAACCTCAACAAGCTCTTGGAGGGGCATGGGGAGTTATAGTGGTGGTGCTGCTGCTATCAGAATACAAAATTATTGCCATGTTATCTAAAATATTCCATCTGTAATGAAAAATTATGAGGTAATAAATAAGCACGTAAGGAACAATGCATAGAAAGGAAATAAAGCCGAAATTGCTCATGGTGGGGGGGTGTCCACAGCTTGAACTTAGCTGATGAACTTCAAAATAGCCATTGTAAATTTTCAAAGAATATCATGCTTAAAGAAGCTAAGGGAGGCATAATGGCAACATCTCATTATAATGACCATATTAATAACAATATATAAATTATAAAATAGATTGAATGAACATTCTGTATTCTGGAATTAAGCACGATAATTAATTTGAGAAAGTAACTACAGGGACTCAACTGGCACATATGAACCAGTAGAAAAAGAAAAAGCAAAAGGATAAGAAAACATAGAGATAGATCAATAGAGATTATGCAATCTGAAGGAGAGAAAGAAATAAATGAACAGAATATCAAAAAAACATGAGACACTTACTTGTACCAACATACAAATAATAAAAGCACAAAGGAAAGGAGAGAGAGTGTAAGAAGCAGCTAAGGGAATGATAGGTAAAAAAAATTCCAAATTATGGTAAAATATTAATTGTACACTCAAGAAACACAGTAAGTGCTAATTAGGATTATTTTAGCATTTCCTTGGGCTTCCTTGGTGGCTCAGATGGTAAAGAATCTGCTTGCAATGCAAGAGACCTGGGTTCAATCCCTGGCTTGGGAAGATCCTCTGGAGAAGAATACCCACCCCAGTATTCTTGCCTGGAGAATCCCATGGACAGAGGAGCCTGGCAGAAAGAGTCAGACACAACTGAATGACTAAGCACTAGCATTTTCTTAGTCACATCATAATAAACATACTGAAAGATTAAGACAATGAAGACATTATGAAAGCAACAAGGAAAAATAGCTTAATTTATATGAAAAGCTCCAATAATACTAATAGCTAACTTTAGATCAGAAAACAATGAGGTTCAGAAGAGAAGTCAGTAGGACTTCATATAGATCGTGCTGAAAAAAAAAAGAAAAAATATATCCAGTCAAGATGTTATCTCCAGAATGTTTCAAATGTAAAGGTAAAAAAATTACTTCCCAAGAGAAATAAAATTGAGAGATTTATTTCAGTTAGATTATCCTTAAAGAATTAGTAAAATAATTATTTTATCTAAAATTAATGTCTCAAGACAGTAATTCAAATATACACACAGAACAAAGAGAATGCTAAAGATAATTACATAATTATGAAAGACAATACAAATGCATATGCATTCTCTTCCTTTACCTAAACATTTACAAAAATCAGATCCATAAAGCATGTATATACTTGCATTGTTCAGCCTGTCACATATACAAATGTAATATATTTGACAATGGACAATGCAGTGTTTGAACTCCAAACGGTTTGAACTGCAAAAGGGAATGACACAAGATAGTAACACACATTTATGGAAGAAATGAAGAGACCCAGAACTGGTTAATAGGTTCATGTAACAAATACTATACACATTTTTCTTTAGTTTAAAAGACACAAAAATGCTTAAAACAATCATTTAAAACCATTTAATTTTTATAACATAAATTTGATGTAACATGTATAATAATAAGACCACAAAAGTGAGGAAGAAGGAGTTGAGCTACACAGGATGAGGACTTCTATAGAAGACATTAAGAGACACGGGTTCGATTCCTGCATCAGGAAGATGCCCTGGGGGAGGGCATAGCAACCCACTCCACTCTTCTTGCCTGGAGAATCCCCATGCACAGAGGAGCAGGGTGGACTACAGTCTATAAGGCTGAGAAGAGTCGGACATGGTTGAAATGGCTTAGCATGCATGCAGCCTGATGTTAAGATATTTATAGTAAGCCCCAGATCAGCTACTAAGCAAAGAACTCAGAAAAATATAGTGAAAAAAGTGATTAAAGAAATTAAAAATATTTCGCTGCAAAATATTCATTAAAGAAAAAAAATTGAGAAACATAGGAACAAATAAGACATAAAGCACTGTCAAAAAAAAGGCATATATAAATCAAAACTTTATAAATACGGTACATATGAATGAATTAAACAATTAACTCAAAAAAGATTGACACACTGGATAATAAAAATAGGACTAAGGTCTTTGTTTTATTCTGGAGATATACAAATCTGTTAAAATATGGTACAAATATGTTAAAAGTAAAAGGATGACAAATCATCATGTAAACAGCAAAAATAAGAAAGCGAGAGTGACAATAATAACCTCTTAGAAAATAAACTCTAAAATAAAAGAAAATTACTAGAGATAATACTGAACCATAAAAATGAATGAAGTACTGATATGCTATGGCATGAATGATCCTTGAAAATCCTATAGGTGAAAGCAGTCAGTCCCCTGCCCCTTGAAAAAGAAAAACCCTACATATTGTATAATTCCACTTATGTGACTTAATTTATTATGAAATAACTGTCCTTTGGCAGTTATGTATGCATTTCAGAGCAGGTGGTACACGCATAGTTTTGTCATAGAATACCCACTCATCAATTTAATCAGCACCATGCTAGCTGTATAAAAATGCTACCCATTCAGAAGCACAGCCAAACACCAAAGTTCAAATACTTATAAAATGTTAACATCTAAAAGTTGTAAGAAATCATAATATCAGTTTAACACAGAGATCAAGAAGGCATTCTTTTGTACATTTTCCCTGGTACTTTCAAATCTTTTAAAATTCACTGGCTTTTTAAAAAATAAGCTTCTGATTACTTAAAGTTTAAAGACAGTTATGTGGATTCAGTTCTACAACAGTTGAACACCAGAGCTTGCTCTAAAGCACCACATGCTGATGAGTTGCCAAAGTCTTTCAATTAATTAAGTCACTATATTTGGCTCAGTCTCTGGTGGGTTTACTGCTTATCCCAAGCAGGTGTTGATGGATTAGGACATTTCTTCCTGGCTGATTCCTGATTAAATTTGGACAAAGAATCTGACAGCTGTCATGTCTTTGTTTTCCAGAACTCTTTCCTCAAATCAAAAAGCACCCAGCCTAACACATGAGAAAAGTGTGTAGAGCTATTTTGCGCAGATAACTCTAAAGTTAGCAAGAGGTATGAAAAACCACATTATTTTAATTATCTTTAACTCAGCCATAAGGTCCACTTAAATTGAATGATAGCAAGAACTTTGAAAAGTCAAATTTATTATGTGCAATTAAAAATAAGAAGGTGGTGTTCATTTTCCATTATCTCTATTTTATCTTATTAACAATGCAACATACTCTCATGGTCTGAGATTCTTACTCTCAAGATAAATATGAGTAAGGGTCATGAATTATGACTTGGTTGCACTGGATTACTTGTAAGCCCTTTTTATTCAGGGAACAATAAAGAAGATAAGTTGTATTTTAGTTCATTGTCCAAGCATAAAGTTGATTAGCCTTCTATCTCTTTATAGTATTCAAATTATTTCAACTCATTTTGCTTTTGTTAAGGAAATTTATTTCAGAATAAAATTCTTACCTCATTTTTATGTTCCTTACAGATCTATTTCTTTTTTTTTTAATGGACATGCATGAAACAAATTATTGTTAAATTTATAAATAATACCCTATACAGTAACTGCATCTGCTTATTGCTTTTGTTTTCTGGAAACTGATAGTGTACATTCTTTGCAGCAAGAATAACAGAAGTCTATTTACCCATCTCTCTCTCCCTTATATTTCCTCTGAGCAGAAAAACACAGAGTAGAACTGTTTATGAAACACATGAGATGAATTGTATTGTACATACAATCTTCCTTTCCTTGGTTTTACCCACCTCAGGTGTCGCCTGCCTCTTTGTGGATGTCTCTTCTCACTGAGTAAGCAGTGAAGCACTGTGTGAGCCCCCGTGATTCCACCATCTGAGGCCAACCAGGCAAAGGTCTGAGCCTGGTATCTGGTTAAAATACTACTCAGTACATCATAGCATCAGCCTTCTTCAAAAGCTTCAAAAGAAAGCAACCAGGTAATACCCTCTACTATGTGGTGAATGGTGAGAGTGATTAATTCCTCATGAAGAAACTCCTTCCCATAGAAGGTGGACAGAGAACAGGAGACAGATCGGGTTGGTTTTCCTCTACTTCATACAGTGGTCAATTGTGAGGCAGTATTTTGTTTGTTTTCTGTTGTTTTTTGTGTGTGGTCTCTTGCAGAACATCCACATGGTGGAGAGACATACTTCTGCAGAACTCAGTAGGTGATCTGTGAAATGCACCACTCCTTAGGTGGTTGTGAAACCTGCAGGGACACTTGCTTCTCATCTTTCTCCACCTCAATGCCTGTCTTTCTCACTCTCTCTGCTCTACAGATGTTCCAACCAAGTCATATGCCCTTAAGCCTTGCCTCACCTATGTCTTCAAGCAAACTACACATAAGACATGAGGGCAAGGAAGCTTTCTCATCTTAGACAATCCTCTCATGAAGTGGTACTGCAGACCATATAAGAGAGCCATCTTCCTACCTTTGCTGCTAAGTCACTTCAGTCGTGTCCGACTCTGTGCGACCCCAGAGACGGCAGCCCACCAGGCTCCCCCGTCCCTGGGATTCTCCAGGCAAGAACACTGGAGTGGGTTGCCATTTCCGTCTCCAATGCATGAAAGTGAAAAGTGAAAGTTAAGTCGCTCAGTCTTGTCCGACCCTCAGCAACCCCATGGACTGCAGCCTTCCAGGCTCCTCCGTCCATGGGATTTTCCAGGCAAGAGTAGTGGAGTGAGGTGCCATTGCTTTCTCCATTCCTACCTTTAGGGTGAGAGAAATCTTCTCAGAGGAAGTGATAGATGGGCCAGTATCTAAAGCAGGATACTCAGCAGTATTTAACATATATGCTTGAGTAACTATTATAATATCCTTAAAACCAGGGGGAATAAAAGAAAAAGATATAATGATGAGGATTTGATTTTACTCCATTAATAATAGATTATTTTTCTCATCTAAAAGAATGAAGGAAAACAGTATAAAACATATCATGTAATACATATGGCATATATATTGTTACACAGACTTCTAAATCAGAAGGACCTGGATTTATTTAAATAAAATGATTTTGAAAGGGGCAAGCTAGATAAAAAGATAGGTCTGCTGCTGCTGCTGCTAAGTCGCGTCAGTCATGTCCAACTATGTGCAACCCCACAGATGAAAGCCCACCAGGCTCTGCTGTCCCTGGGATTCTCCAGGCAACACTGAAGTTGTTGCTATTTCCTTCTCCAGTGCACGAAAATTAAAAGTGAAAATGAAGTCGCTCAGTCGTGTCTGACTCCTTGCAACCCCAGGGACTGTAGCCCACCAGGCTCCTCCATCCATGTGATTTCCCAGGCAAGAGTACTGAAGTGGGTTGCCATTGCCTTGTCCGAAAGATAGGTCAGAATATAGCTAAAGTATAAAAGCTTAGATACTGAGAAAACCATTTTCTTTATTCTCTTACTTTGATGGCTGTTATCGTCTTATATGATGATCTTGCGAGTTATCTCCCATTAACTGCTTTGGGGCTGAGGAACTTGTTAACTTCAACTTTTCATGGGTTTTTTTTTTTTTTTTTTTTTCTCAATTCATTTATTCATTCTGTATATATTTTTAATTAACTACTATGCCTGTGATACAGCAGTAATCTGAACAAATGAAAAGTCTGACCTTGTAGAGCATATTTTCAAGAAGATGGGCCCTTTCTGCTCCTTTAATCTCTTCCAAATCACTGGATTATTTTCCTCTAGCCTAAAATGTGCTAAATTACCACCCATAAACAAAACAAAAATACTCCATGTTTTTGCTCCCTAGAAATCTAATACAATTTGTTTTAAACAAAGTTTCTACAGTCTGAAAATATTATTGTCATTTTTCTGACCTCCCATTAACTTCTCAACCTACCATAATAGAGCTTCAACCTTCTACATTTCTAATAAAACTGTTTTCCCCAGTTCAAAAATTACCTCTTAGCTTCAAAACATGATGAATCCTTTTCAGTTCTTGTCTCACTTGACCTTGCTGCACCACTTAATTTGTGCTCCATTAATTTATTCTTGAAAGTGGCCTTCTTAGTTTCCTTGACACTGTTCTCTACTAGTTTTCTCTCAGTCCCTCTGGGCATTCAAGCCTAATAGTGAATTTCAATTTCTCTGACTTTGTCTATTTTGTTAAAAAGTGTTCCTGCCCCAGGCCCTCTTCTTTTTTTAATATACTAGTCCTGCTTCTTGAACTCTTTCCTGTCCCTGCATATGGGCATCCCTCCATCATGCCCACACTACTCCAATGTATTTTCCCATTGCTTCAGATTCATGGTTCTAGACATTTTTCTCTATGTGTTTAGTGCCTCTACAGCATGAGGTCCTGTGGCAGTCAGGATTTTTAATCCATTGGTATTAATAGTTTCTAATATAGTTTTGAATATATTCTAAGCACTTAAGAAAGAAATTTATATGTGATCCTAATTAAATTATGTAACGGGTGATATTACCCACTCCCATTGGCATAAAACCCCTACCATGCTTGATAACTCCCATATGTGTATTTCAGGTTCTTTTCTAAAGAAGTCTTATGTCATTACTCACAGTGGGGCCAGAATCATCACTGAACAATGAGCTCAAATCTTGACAATTTTCTTGCCTAAAATTATTCTGCATCTCCTCATTTTTTACAGGATACAACCTATATTCCTTAGCAGGCAATATAAATGTCTTCACTTTCTGACCTCTGCCGACAAACTACAATACATGTAATTTTTCTTTGTCATCATGATGGTCATTTTAGTGCATCAGCTTGTCTAGGCTACAATTCCCAGTTATTCTGACAATTGCTTGGTGTTTCTGTGAACATATTTTGTAGATGTGCTTAAATTCCATAATCAGTGAATTATAATCAGTTTAAGTAAGTATGGAATATTAACCTAGAAAATACAGGTGAACCAGATTCAGTTAAAGGTCTTAAAAGCCGAGTCGAGGTTTTCCTTAAAAAATAGAAAACTCTGCCTATGGGTAATAGTTTCAGCCTATGTCCCTGAGCACAGGTATGCTCTCCCTGATGGCCCACCTTATAGATTTGGGGTTGCCTACCTAGCTCCCACAACTGTGTAAGACAATTTCTTTTTTTTTTTTTTAAATTTTATTTTATTTTTTAAACTTTACATAATTGTATTAGTTTTGCCAAATATCAAAATGAATCCGCCACAGGTATACATGTGTTCCCCATCCTGAACCCTCCTCCCTCCTCCCTCCCCATACCATCCCTCTGGGTCATCCTAGTGCACTAGCCCCAAGCATCCAATTTCTTGCAATAAATATCTTAGTGTATATCTCTTATTCAATCCACTTCTCTGAGAATCTTTTGTGTGTGTGTGTGTGTAATAAAGTTTTATTAAAGTATAAAGGAGCTGACATAGGCATCAGAAGGGGACAGTGAGAGTACCCACTTGCTAGTGTTAACAATGAGGTTATATAATCCAAAGAATGTCTGGAGGTTGTAAAGACCTCATCAGACCTACTCCCATAATTTACATTTTAAGATAACACTGTCCTCAGGAAAGATACATCCTTGTAAAGACCAGGTCTACTCCCATAATTAACATTTTAAGATAACAGAAGGTTGAATCCAAAGACTGTCCTTAGGCAGGATACATTATTGTTATATAATCCTAAGGAATGTGGAGAAAGAAAAAAAGTTTGTCCTTTCTTCCTCCTTGAGAATTCCAGACCCCTCTCTCCTTGGGGACCCCTAGACTCCCTATCAACCTGCCTAGGAAATGACTCTCTCATTCCCCCCTTTTCTTTTAGGAGAATTATGGTGCCTAGGGAAAAGGGGCATCGTTCTCCTTCCATAATTGCTTCTGAGTTGACAAGGGGCATTGTCCCTAAATTGGTGAGGCAACATATTCTCCTAATCCTCATATTGAGGATATCTGATCCAGGGTCCCCAAATAGTAGCTGGAGGAAGCTACAGCAGTAGCAGGAGTTTGAGCAACCATTTGTAACTTAAAAGCTTTCATACGGCTAGAAACAAATCCAGTTATACAATTACAGATGCAGGGAGCAAATAGCAAAAACACAACATTCAGAATCAAAATTAAAAGTCACATCATGTCCATAGTTAAAGTGCAAAGTGTTGCACCAGTCCATTTTAGGGTTGGTAGATGTCATCAGATGAAGAAGAGGCATCGCATGTGATTGTTGTCGAAGGTATTCACAGACTTGGAGAAAGTCTTTTCCTTGAAGTGGGGATGTCCACCACGGGAAGCCTTCCACTGATGAAGAGAGGAGTGCTCTGCAGACCCAGCAGTTAGACCAGATTTTGGTACTGAGAGTTGGTCTAGAGGAACAGAACCTTAAGAATTGAGTGTATTCTGAATTGGTTTTGTATGACATGGACTTCCCTGATGGCCCAGATGGTAAAGAATCTGCCTGCAATGCCAGGTTTGATCCCTGGGTTAGGAAGATCCCCTGGAGAAGGGAATGACAACCTAATCCAGTATTCTTGCCTCGAGAACTCCATGGACAGAGGAGCCTTGCTGGCTACAGTCTTAGAGGAGCCTGGCTAGATACAGTCCATGGAGTCATAAAGAGTCAGACACAACTGAACAAATAACAAACAAAATTGACATGGTATTGGTTCTCTTATTTGAGCAGATTTAAAAGCATTTGATTATCCTATTTTTAGTGGGAATGTGAGTACTGATAGCTCATGACATAATATGTAACAGAGATACACAAAATATCACCATTGGATACTTCTAACCAAGTACTCATAGGAGACAAGATTCAGTGTGACCATGTATTTAATATTTTGGAACAATTTTGTCAAACTACTGAGTGTAATGAACTGGTTGCTTCTAATTGAGCTAGACAAAGTAGAGAAAGAAAAATATGAGCTCAGGGGTTCAAATTTCTACCTCAAGCTCTGCAGACATGATATACAAGCTTCTATACTGCCCTAAAGAGAAGGAAATAGCAACCCATGCCAGTGTTCTAGCTTGGAAAATCCCACAGACACAGGAACCTGTCAGCCTACAGTTAATAGGATTGCAAAGAGTTGGACATGATTGAGTGAATGAACATATATTGCTCTTATACCCTATAGTCAGAGTTGAGATTTCTGAAAACTAAACTTAGAGTCTAATCCTTTAAGTGACTGAATTAAAATTCAAATTGCATTCCTGACTTTACAAGTATTTTCTGTTAAAGAAAGAACATTGATTGGGAAGGAATAGGATCCTAAAAATTGTAATCAGAACCCATGAGTGGATTCTGATAAAGCTGAACATTGAACCCTCAAATGCTGATGACAAAAATTGCCAGTTGAAGCAAACTCCCTACCTCTGCCAGAGGATGCTAGCCATAATTGTCCCCTAGAATCTGTTATTGTCTCCCTTGAAGTAGTTGCCTTTCAAGGTCCTGCTGATTGTTTCTCATGGTCTACGCCTGCTGCACCATTTTTGCTTCTAGACCTATAAGTACACTCAAATACAGTCAGTACCCAAAGAGTGAGATACAAAGTGGCCTACATGGAGGTGTGATACATACAAACAAGTTTACATGGTTTTTCCAAATTATATAGATAGAAATCTGGAGGTATATCTGTAAGGGTAGATCTTAAGTAGAGGGATGAAAATCGAAGAAATATAAAGCTAAATCCAGGCTGAATGTGCTGATAAGGATCCATGACCAAGGATTTTTTATTCAGTGCTTCAGCTTGACAGGTGAGAAAGGCTTTAACAATTTGGTTGGTTGGTTGTTTGGATGTAGCATCGATACAAAAATGGACAACACAATGTAAAGTTGAAAAATCAAAACTACTTTGATTTTCCATGTAAGAAGACACCTAAAGTCTCAGGGTAATGGAAGGTCAGAATGGATTTATCATAAAAGATCTTTTCCTACTCCCAGGGAAGGTCCAAGGGACACACTTTTTCATGAAGACTTTGAGTTATACATTTATGAGAGGAGCCCCCAAATTTTCAGATTTTTGTGGTGTTTCTTCACTGTTGGCAAGAAATTACAGCAGGAATTGATATTCTTTAGGTGAGATGACATAAATACAACTGGAATAATGGGATTTTGTGGTGTCAGTACCAGTGGTGACACCAAAATAGCCAAAAGAAAGGAGGTTGTGGTCCTGAAGATTCAAGTAACTTGCAGTTGAAAGCAGAACAAGTACCAATGCCCTCTGCTGCTGCTGCTGCTAAGTCACATCAGTCGTGTCTGACTCTGTGCAATCCCACACACAGCAGCCCACCAGGCTCCTCTTTCCCTCGGATTCTCCAGGCAAGGACACTGGAGTGGGTTGCCATTTCCTTCCTCTTCTAATGAATTATCATTTTTCTTCTTGTGTGTACCTATGACTTCATTAGGTATTTCTGCAGAGTCAGAAATAACTGAGTAACTGAACTGAACTGAACAAGACTAGCAGACTGAGGAGAGAAAACCTGAGCTTGGTTTAGTTAGTTTGTATGACATGTAGATATTCTTTGCAAAGGAACAGCCTCTTTATAGGGTATTGCTGAAGGACACTGGTAAAGAGATATTCTCTGAGGGAGCAGTACCACCTATGTGACTCTGAAGACATCTGTAATACCACCTCAGGCAAGTTTCCTTACCTGATAAATGCATGCAAATAATAACACTGTGTGAACATTTTGGAAGATTATTTGAGGTATATATATACAAAGCATTTAGGGCTGGTACCACGTTGTAAGCATATAATGTGTTTATTATTGTTATTCTTATTCCATAGTGTTCCTTAATTCTTCTCAAATAATGCATGTTAACCTTTCTAAAGGGCTTCCCTGGTGGCTCAGTTGGTAAAGAATCCACCTACAATGCAAGAGATCCTGATTCGATTCCTGGGTCAGGAAGATCCCTGGAGAAGGGATAGGCTACCCACTCCAGTATTCATGGGCTTCCCTAGCGCCTCAGCAGCTAAAGAAACCGCCTGCAATGTGCAAGACCTGGGTTTTTTCCCTGGGTTGGGAAGATCAAGAACTACTTAGATATTGACAAAAAGGAACTTGAGAATTTGTAAGCAGAACTGACCACTCAAATTTTACACTAAAGACTGCTAAATTGGAAGTTACCTAAAAGTTAGCCGGACATATATAATTCATAAAATTGAATAATATAATTGAATGAGAAATCCAGTGTTATAAGTTCATTTGAAAATTAAATAAGCAGAGTCTTATTTTGAAATATTGGATATTTATAATAATAACTACTTCACTAACTTTTTTTTGTTTGTTTTGGAAGCACAAAACATATTATATAGCACCATAAAATGTCACATAAAAGAAGAGAAAAACAAATACAGAAAAGAAGTTCTTGAACATTTGAATTAAATCAAAACTGGATATCTTAAAACTGACATCCTTTTAAAATGTCATTATGAAACAAGAATTCACAACAGGAGTTAGAAATGCCAACTGCAAAGAATGAATTTCTTTGCTCTTGTCAATGTAACAAAAGGCCTAAAATATTGTTTTGAGTACATTCAATCTTTCTTATTTAAAAATATCTCAATGGTTGAAAAATTACTATTATCCTAATTTAAAAGCATATTACACATATACCTTTTATGCTCCCATATTTTGGATAACCCACAGGCATTTTGCATATCTCTAGATTTTTGACAGGCATTGTTAATAGTTGAAATAATCTGCTGGGATGTGAGTAACTTCTTAAAATTTTTTTCTGAAAAAGGGATATGTGGAAAGAGCATGTTCTCTTCTTCTATGGACTTAAATTTTCTTGTTGAAGGTCTGTTATTAACATATCATTGTCCACTTTATAAACACAAGAGGCCAAATAAGAGGTAACAGGCTGAGGATGGCAAAGGGAACAAATTGATATAATCTGTTATTTTATGATATTGTACCACTCTTTAATTACCTCTAAAGTTGCCATTTCTTTCAAATTTTTGTATTAATTTTAATAATAAATTTGCATTTTAAAATTCCCTGGTGGCTCAGTGGTAAAGACTTTGCCTGCCAATGCAGGAGACAAAGTTTCAATCCCTGGGTCAGGAAGATCCCCTGGAGAATGAAATGGCAACCCACTCCATTATTCTTGTCTGAGAAACTCATGAGCGGAGGAGCCTGGGGGGCCATAGTCCATGAGTCACAAAAGAGTTATGCACTACTTAGTGACTAAACAACAGAAAAAATTTCTACTTATATTTTCATTTTCCTATTGATTCATTAAAAGTATTTTAAATGACATACACTTCAGGAGGCATCCAAATGTGGGTATTCTACCTAGTTTTCAAGCTATTTTTATTGTTATTCAGAACTCACAGTCATCCATAAGCTACTCCCTAAAGGTAGAACTGCACTAACACTTGAAATCTGAGAAAATATTGTGGGAGATTGCCAGCAATCTTAGGGGAGTTGGGTAAGGAAAAATGGCAATAGTTTTGTTTGGGGGCTACCCAAACGGCGATAGTGGTAAAGAATCTGCCTTCCAATGTAGGAGATATAAGAGATGCTGGTTCAATCCCTGGGTCAGGAAGATCCCCTGGAAAAGGGCATGGCAACCCACTCCAGTATTTTTGCTTGAAGAATCCTATGGACAGGAGCCTGGCAGACTACAGTCCATAGGATGGCAAAGAGTAGGACATGACTGAGCACTAAGCACAGCATACCATAGGAATCGTTAAATATAATTGATGATATACCACAGATTTTACATATTGTTAATCATTTCAGAATTATCTCGATTTAAATTTAACATTTTTTTTCTCCCAACTCAATCTTTTTATTACACACAGTAAAATTCAGTACAGCTTTTGGTATTTGAGACAATTCACTGTTTTTCTTCTTCAATAGGACTAAGTCAAATTAAAAGTGCTTTGTCAGTTTCTAAATCTAGAACACAACATGAAGTTTTATTTCTTACACAATACTTTCAATATTTGCTTCAGTTTCCTTTTTAAGTATAAAGGATTTTTTTTCACTTTTTCACTGAATATCTTCTTTCAAAGTATACAATTCTGCACTCTCTAGCATGCTGCTTTCTGACAAAGTATACATATTAACAATTCTTTCTTGTGGGTTGATTTATATCTTCAGCTTATTTACTTTTAAGCACATGTTGTCCTACCCAAGTTTGCAATTATGAATGAGTAACAGGAAAAATGTTTTTTCTAGGCCCTTCTATTATTTACCTTGATAATATTTCCTTCCTACAATTCAAAATGTATATAAGGTGCTAAAGTTTATATTGGTTTCTATTCTTTTCTGTTCTCTGATTTTTTTTTTTTTCTTTTTTTTGGTCTCATATGGCAAGACCAGATAACATGGCTCAATCCTTCTTACAAAGCTGAGGAAAACAGAGCCTTTCAAAATTCTTCCTTGAATTCTACATCATGTTAATCATTGAAAGTATTGTAATAGCTAAGTTCCATGCCATATTTCAATTCTGTTGAAATGATTCTGTCTAAAATAAGGTGTTTATTTAAATGAGAGGAGGAGGTTGCTATTCTCAGTCTCCATGTAGCCAGATATATGCTTTGGTTTGGAGAGTGTTTTTCAGAAAAAAAGTATTTAACAAATTTTCAATGTTCAGTTCAGTTCAGTTCAGTTCAGTTGCTCAGTCGTGTCCGAATCTTTGCGACCCCATGAACCGCAGCACGCCAGGAATCCCTGTCCATCACCAACTTCCAGAGTCCATCCAAATCCATGTCCATCGAGTCGGTGATGCCATCCAACCATCTCATCCTCTGTCGTCCCCTTCTTCCCCTGGGGAAGATGCCCTCAATCTTCCCCAGCATCAGGGTCTTTTCAAATGAGTCAGCTCTTCACATCAGGTGGCCAAAATATTGGAGTTTCAGCTTCAAAATCAGTCCTAACAATGAAAACCCAGAACTGATCTCCTTTAGGATGAACTGGTTGGATCTCCTTGCAGTCCAAGCGACTCTCAAGAATCTTCTCCAACACCACGGCTCAAAAGCAGCAATTTGTTGGGACTCAGCTTTCTTTATAGTCCAACTCTCACATCCATACGGGACCACTGGAAAAACCATAGCTTTGACTAGACGGACCTCTGTTGACAAAGTAATGTTTCTGCTTTTCAATATGCTGTCTAGGTTGGTCATAACTTTCCTTCCAAGGAGTAAGTGTCTTTTAATTTCATGGCTGCAATCACCATCTGCAGTGATTTTGGAGCCCAGAAAAATAAAGTCAGCCACTGTTTCCACTGTTTCCCCATCTATTTGCCATGAAGTGATGGCACTGGATGCCATGATCTTAGTTTTCTGAATGTTGAGCTTTAAGACAACATTTTCACTCTCCTCTTTTACTTTCATCAAGAGGCACTTTAGTTCTTCTCCACTCTCTGCCATAAGGGTGGTATCATCTGCATATCTGAGGTTACTGATATTTCTCCTGGCAATCTTGATTCCAGCTTGTGCTTCTTCCAGCCCAGCATTTCTCATGATGTATTCTGCATATGTTGTAGTAGTAATTGATAATTGTTTGAAAAGGTCTAATTCCCTAGAGTCATACAGTTTCCAGTATTAAAACTGAATGGCATCTACCATTGTGCATGGTAATAATTTCCAATTATTCCTTTAAGAGATTTCAATTTTCACTAAATTATGAGGTAAGAAAAAATTATAGTACTCCCAAGCCAAGGAAATGACAATGGCAGGGTTATTACATGAAGAGCGTGGAGAGGAAGAATAGATATTCTAATATATATTGTTTCAATAATCATCTTTAGATCACAGTGAACTCTATAAATAAACAATTTGTCTTTAAACAATAAACATGTTTATGTCAAGAAACTGGCTTCCAAGATTAGTTTCTTACTGAATTAAACTTTTTGAAATCTGTTTGTTTAAATAAAATAAATAGTTTAAATAAGTCTATTTCTTCTGTGAAATGTATAGAGATTTCAATGTAACAAAAAATAAAAATTACTAAATTCATTTCTCTGTCCTTTGGAAAGTAACATGAAGATTTTAAGTTCTTCAGTGATGAGATATACATTTAGGATTCAAGTGACTTAAATGAGTATTATGTAAGAATTCATTTATTATTCAATAACAATAAACATCATATTAGGTGCAATATGACAACTTAAGTCTTATGGGTAATAAATTGTGCATGAAAGTGTTAGTCACTCAGTCATGTCTAACTCTTTGCGACCACATGGACTGTATGTAGCCTGCCAGGCTCCTCTGTCCATGGAATTTCCCAGGCAAGAATACTGGGTAGTCATTCCCTTCTCCAGGGGATCTTCCTGACCCAGGCATCGAACCCTGGTCCCCCTCATTGCAGGCAGATTCTTCATCATCTGAGCCATGGAATCCCCTGGCTTACCTATACTACCTCTAAGTATTAGAAAGTAATAAATTGTATGTACTACTTTATTATTTTGTTTTTCTAATTGTAGAAATGTATAGTGTAGCAAAAAAAACAAACAAAAAAAACAAACAACTTATTCCTGCAATTTGTTTTTTTAGAAACAAATATTTATACCAGAGCAAAATGTTTCTCTGCTTAAGCCTATTATACTAAACCAATATACTGAGTCTAAATAATTTTATTCAACAGGTGTATTAACATCATGCCTTCTGAAGGATTTCTCTGTGTTTTATTAAATGCATACATATATTCAAAACACTTCACTGTATTCCATAAAAGGAGTTATTTATATTTCCCTACCAAACATTTTCCAATTTTAATGGTTCCCTTTATACATCAGATTATCTGATCATGTATACATATGGCAAGCAAAATCTATTTTTCTTTTCTAGTATTGTGAATTTCATTATATTGTAGTCCTTTCTCCCAGGCTTTTATGCCAAAAAATGATAATTGTCCTTGCGCCTCATTCTCCTTCACTAGCCATTATTCAACTACCAATACTGCCAGTTCTATCATAACAATTATCTTGAATATTTCTATTTTTCTCCAACTTCCCTACTATTATAGTTGTCAGGGAAACCATCATCTCTTACCTGGGTAAATATATAACTCATTTTTCTCAATTGATCTATTCTTCATATAGACTTTATATCTTTAAGCCAAAACCCAGTATGTGTTGCCAATTATATCTAGTCCTTCTTAGGGCTTCAGTTTTCTCTCTGATAGACCCATACAATACCACAGTATTTGAGGGATCTCTGTATATTGCCTCCCTAACTAGACCCTGTCAAATACTTCCTACTCCTTTTCCTTCAAGAATGATGTTCTTCTGCTTAGAAAATTACTTTCCTCTGCTCTCTACCTGGCTAATTTTCAATTAGCCTTCCAGACTTAGATAAAATACTGAATCTGCTCAGTATATCGTGGCTCTCAGGATTGTCTTTATAAGACATCAAATTTTAAGTTCAAATGAGTAATTATCTCCATAAGTTTATATCATATATTGGTTTACAAGTTCTGTAAGAAAGAGAAACCTGCACAGTTGTAAGCTACACCATTTTAATTAAAGAAATCAATAAACATGTTTTAGTGAAGGAACACATATTTGGAAGTTAGAACTTCTAAATCATAGGTGAAGATAAGATAATGAAAGATGCACTGGTTAATCTAGATGACTTTTTATCTGGAGACATGTACTATTTCACCACTTCTTTGAAAATGACATATTTGGTGCTTCATTAAATGTAACTTGCTTGTTTTTGAGTGTTCATAAGTTTAACAATAGACCTGACTCATTTTCATGTTTATGTACATTTTATTTATGCAATAAGTATCATTTTTGTGCTCCTTTTCTATTCTAGGCATTTTACTAATCATTCTATATATATCATATATTTTAATCATTTCTCTAATGCTTCCATTATTTTTTCTCATCTGTACATATATATTCCATTTTCCCTCTCATTAATTTTGAAATGTTTTTTTTTTAAATCTTGAAATCATCCTTGACAAACATCTTAAATTTAACAATTAATCTGTTTTAAAAATCCTCAAATAGCTAGCTCTGTCTTTCTCAAATGCTCCACCAGACAGTACGTTAATAAAGCCTTTTACCCCTGTTAATACAACTCTGATCTTGTCTCCTATAATTGATGACGTCCTTGCTTACTGTACCCAAGGGTTAATAAATTGGTTGATTTTAAGTGTCACCTTATTGGAATCTATTTTATCTATTTAAAACAGCTCCTTTTGTCCAAGGCTCTCCTTTTTCTAATTTCATGTATCTTTATTTTTCTGTACTCATAAGTGTCTCTCATAAACATTTAATTGTCTCTTTCACTTTTAAAAGCTCTAACCTAGACTTTAAAATGTTTATCTTATTTTAATGTTATTTATTTAATACATAACATTTAGTAGAGCCTCAACATTTGTGAACTGATAAAATGATCTTCTCCAAAACTATAAGGTATAGTAAAAGAGAACACCAATTCTTGCACATGTCTTCTTAACCACAAAATATTTCCTTGCATATTTTAATCCATATCTTTTAAATTCTCTATAATAATGTAACTATGAGAAACAAGTCATTTAAAGTCATTTTAATGTGGTCTGTGAGACAGTATGTTTACCATATTGAAAGTAGTTTATACATATGCTAGAGTAAAATAGGCTAAAATAAATCTATTGTTGCATAAATGCTCAAGGATTTTAAAGGCATCATATTCTAGTTATCTGTTGAAATGATGAACAAAAATTAAAATCCAATTACCACAAAATGTACTATGAATAAAAATTAAGGATGAATTCTTCCCACACAATTTTTGAACAAGTGCATTTCAGGGTGGTTCAGATCAGACTGTGAATAATTATGGCAAGTTGAAAAGAAGCATATAGTTTTCCCCTTCTCAAAAAAATACTAACACTTGAATTTACCATGATTCTAGTTAATTTTAAACTTTGGAGTTTTAGAGATACACTGCA
This sequence comes from Bubalus kerabau, assembly GCF_029407905.1. Taxonomy (NCBI): domain Eukaryota; kingdom Metazoa; phylum Chordata; class Mammalia; order Artiodactyla; family Bovidae; genus Bubalus; species Bubalus kerabau. The sequence continues at coordinate 46,527,035 of NC_073641.1, forward strand.
TGGACTCCTTCCAAGACCTGTATCTAATTTGGCATATTATTCATGCTTATATATTACCTTTCTTAAAAGAAAATCCCTTTACATTATATAATGCTTTATCCCTCAAACTATACCTGCTGTTGAGAGCAGATTAAATATTATTCCTTAAGGTAAAACCCTCACAAGCAAGGAAACAATGTAAAAGAAGAGCAATCAAATATTGAAAAATGGAAAGCAAATAAATGACTGGTAACTAAAGTATTAAACCATAAAAAGGGAAATTCTAAACTTACACTTGGGGATAGCTGATTATAAAACTTTACCTTTAAAGTATAATATTTAAATTATTTATGAACTGACAGCATCTGATACCTCTGTAAGTAGTGATAAGACTGGGATTATAAAATGCTTTAAACAATTAGTATATCCCTGAATTCCTTCTACTCTTTCAGTAACATAACTGACAGTCCCACAAACTAGCAATAACATACCAAGTTGTTTCCTGGAGATAGTAAAAGGCCTATTAATTATGGGAATTCATATACAGTTTCAAGCAGAGATACTATACCAAACCAAAAATCATAACTATATATGCAGACTGAAAGCTGATAGCCTATATCCACCTTAATTGTGTGTTCTAGCATCACACAAAGACCTTCCAGGAGTAGTCGCTGGGAAAACTGACCAGCCTAAGAGGAAGTACCAGAGAGAGCAACATTGTGATCTTTCCCTAATATGCACCAATCCTATAGACACTCACTGGAGCTCCAGTACAAACAGTTCTTTGAAAAAAATAACAGACAATAGAAAGTAAACTATGAAACCTAAATGAAAAGGGCTAAAACCAACAGATAAGAGACATAGGGAATCTGTCAAAATGGAAAATTATTTATTTGTATACATATACTTATAAAATGTATAAATCTCAGTTATAGTCTCACATTAGTGGATATATTGAGTCTGTGATACAAAAGTAAGATACAACAAAAAATTCAAAGAAAATACTAATGGAAATTACAAATATAACAAGGTGGCAGAAATTTTTAAGTTATTGAATGTTTGAAATATAAAATTGAAGAAATAACTGAGAAAGTTAAAAGATATGGAAAATAGGAGAAAATAGGAATGATCAACTAAATTGAACATAAATGTACATAGATTATTTACTCAATGGACACACACACACACAAAAAAAAAAAACGTAGAAAATCTTAAATTACATAATGAAAATATTTTAAGACTAAAGAACATTTTCCACATTCAAGGTCCATGGAAACCCGGGCACAGTCATGAGTGTAGATATTTATTAAGTCACTAATAGAGAGGAACTAAGTTCAGTTCACTTCAGTTCAGTCACTTAGTCATGTCCGACTCTTTGCGACCCCATTGACTGCAGCACGCCAGGTCTCCCTGTCCATCACCAACTTCCGGAGTTTACTCAAACTCATGTCCACTGAGTCAGTGATGGCATCCAACCATCTCATCCTCAGTCATCCCCTTCTCCTCCCACCTTCAATCTTTGCCAGCACCAGGGTCTTTTCAAATGAGTCAGCTCTTCACATCAGGTGGCCAAAGTATTGAAGTTTCAGCTTCAACATCAGTCCTTCCAATGCATATTCAAGGCTGATTTCCTTTAGGATTTATTGGTTGGATCTCCTTGCAGTCCAAGGGACTCTCAAGAGTCTTCTCCAGCACCATAGTTCAAAAGCATCAATTCTTCAGTGCGCAGCTTTCTTTACAGTCCAACTCTCACACCCATACATGACTACTGCAAAAACCTTGACTAGATGGAAATTTGTTGGCAAAGTAATGTCTCTGCTTTTTAATATGCTATCTAAGTTGGTCATAACTTTTCTCCCAAAGAGTAAAAATCTTTTAATTTCATGGCTGCAGTCACCATTTGCAGTGATTCTGGAGCCTCCAAAATAAAGTCTGCCACTGTTTCTCCATCTATTATTTGTCATGAAGTGAAGGGAACGTATGCCATGATCTTTGTTTTCTGAATGTTGAGCTTTAAGCCAACTTTTTAACTCTCCTCTTCCACTTTCATCAAAAGGCTCTTTAGTTCTTCACTTTCTGCCATAAGGGTGGTTCATCTGTATATCTGAGGTTATTGATATTTCTCCTGGCAATCTTGATTCCAGCTTGTCCTTCATTAAGGCCAGCATTTTTCATGATGTACTCTGCATGAAGAGGAACTCTAAAGAACCTCTTAATTAGGGCGAAGGAGGAGAGTGAAAGAGCCGTATTAAAAATAAATATGAAAAAAACTAAGATTGTGGCATCCAGCCACATTACATCATGGCAAATGGGGGGGGGGAGGTGGAGGTAATGACAGATTTCCTCTTCTTGGGCTCTAAAATCACTGTGGAAGGTGAATGCAGCCATGAAATCAGAAGCTATGACAAATCTAGACAGTGTACTGAAAAGCAGACACATTATTCTTCTGACAAAAGCCCACATAGTCAAGACTATGGTCTTCCCAGTGGTCATGTACTGTTGTGAGAGCTGGACCTTAAAGAAGGCAGAGTGCTGAAGAATTGATGCCTTCGAACTGTGGTGCTGGAGAAAGACTTCTGAGAGATCCTTGGACAGCAAGGTCAAACCAGGGAGGAAATTGACCCTGAATACTCTTTGGAAGGACTGATGCTGAAGTTGAAACTCCAATATTTTGGTAATTTGATGTGAACATTTGACTCATTGGAAAAGTCTGTGATTCTGGGAAAGATTGAAAGAAGAAGGAGAAGAGGACATCAGGGGATGAGATGGCTGGATGGCATCACCAATGCAATGGACATGAACTTGGAAAAACTTCAGGAGATGGTGAGGAACAGAGGCCTGGCGTGCTGCAGTCCATGGGGTCATAAAGAGTTGGACACTTCTGGGTGACTGAACAACAACACAATGTCAAGAAATTTTAGAACATTGTTGAGAAAAAGGAGACAGAAGAAGAAAATGGATCACATAAAAACATAATCAAAATGACTCGTGTTTATGAATAGCAGAAAGTGAAAGATAATAAAGATAGTGGAGTAATGTGGTCAACATTGTGAAGAGAAATTGTTTATTCATCTATATTTTATAGCAATCTAAAGTATTAATCACATAGAATAATAAAATAAAATATTTTCAGACATGTATCAAATGTTTATAACTCCACATATCCTTTTTCAGGAAGAGGGGATATACTGAGAAAAAAAGCACTGAAAGAAACCAAAAATCTAGCAGGGAAAAGAGGCAGACAATGCTTCCAGGAAGAGAGAAATGTGACATCTAGATATACACATCAGATCAGATCAGATCAGTCTCTCAGTCGTGTCCGACTCTTTGCGACCCCATGAATCGCAGCACGCCAGGCCTCCCTGTCCATCACCAACTCCCGGAGTTCACTCAGACTCACGTCCATAGCGTCAGTGATGCCATCCAGCCATCTCGATATGCACATAGACACCACATATAGAGGGAAAGCAATTCAGACTGAAGCAGGTCAAAAAACTTAATGAAAATTTTCTCTAAGAATAAAGTTATTAATAAACTAAAGTAAATAAACTAAACAAAATAAGATAGAGCTAATACCAAAAAATTGTAGCTGAATTCTTGATACAGGGCAAATTAAGCAAATATACCTGAAAGACATAAAGAAAATAATGAGGAATGAGGCAGAAATAAGTAAGCATATCTATTATGTGACTCAGTGAATACCATTCATTTATCACTCAATATTGACGTCATGCACATAATTATATATCCATTTTTGGAGGATGGTAGATGGGAAATGTGCACTTCCCTGGAGGCTCAGCTGGTAAAGAACTCACCTGCTAATGCAGGAGATGCATTAGACATAGGTTCAAACCCTGGGTTAGGAAGATCCTCTGGAGAAGGAAGTAGCAACCCACTCCAGTACTCTTGCCTGGAAAATTCCATGAACAGAGAAGCCTGGTGGGCTATTATAGTCCATGGTGTCACAAAGAGATGGACATGACTGAGCACACATGCTCAGGAGATGGGAAATGTACATGTATGTGCTGGGGCTTGAGGAAGAAGAAAAAAAAATTATATGTTCAACTTCTCTGTTGTAAGCCAATAGAGAAGGCCTGAAAGATCAATCAAGTACATTCTCTACAGATATGGAAATAAATCACAAAAATTCAACTAATAGATTCAAAAACAGTTACCTGAAGAAGAGGAAATGAGGAAGGGTAAAGGAAGGGTCTTTAGACTAATTTTTTCCTTAATAAACCTTATAAAACTGGCTGTCTCTTCGTATACGTATCTCTTTATATTTAATTTGGTAAATTAAATAATTATAATAATTTAAGTCAGAAAGTTCAAAGAAGAACATCACCATTTATATATAAAAAATCTTGAGTGACATATCATTTTTCAGTGCATATATGCCACAGCAATCAAAGTGACAATTATTAGGACAGTGATTGAAATAGAAGGCTAAAAAAATAAACTTTCAGTTGCAACTAATTCATATGTGTAATGAAAAGAAAGATTATTCAGTGAGAAAATGCAGCTGATAAATCAGAGAAAACTGAATGTACTTGTAAATTCTTTGATGACCATGTTTATTGTATTTGGACTGCAGTGGTATTAATAAGAGCACTAGAGAAATGGGTGGGTAGAATTTCCTTTTAAGTAGCACATGAATTAACATTTCATCTTTTTGATTTAGTCAATTCTATCCTTTGTTCTCTTCACAAAATAAATCAATTCGTCTCAAATAAAGCTTAATGTATTCTTATACACTGAAAGTTCATCTTTGGAATAGGTGTTTCTGTAGCTCTGCCCTTTAGAATACATTAGAAGGAAATTTTCATTTTATACTCTGTTTCTAACATCAAAGAATGTATACTGAAGCATTCAGGGAGCTCCACATTAAGAAGGAACTTGATAAAAGAATGTTAAGATTGCTTCATTGGAAGCAAAACTGGTTAATGTCTCACAGAACAATAAATATAAAGGGTTATACTTTTCAGCAGAAATAAATCTTTTACATCTCAGCCAGACAAATATATACAAAGCAGCATGTGATTTCCTTAAATTAAAGTCCTTTTAATCAAAGTTTTCAGTTCAGTTCAGTTGCTCAGTCGTGTCCGACTCTTTGCGACCCCATGAATCGCAGCACACCAGGCCTCCCTGTCCATCACCAACTCCCGGAGTTCACCCAGACTCACGTCCATTGAGTCAGTGATGCCATCCAGCCATCTCATCCTCTGTTGTCCCCTTCTCCTCCTGCCCCCAATCCCTCCCAGCATCAGAGTCTTTTCCAATGAGTCAACTCTTTGCATGAGGTGGCCAAAGTACTGGAGTTTCAGCTTCAGCATCATTCCTTCCAAAGAAATTCCAGGGCTAATCTCCTTCAGAATGGACTGGTTGGATCTCCTTGCAGTCCAAGGGACTCTCAAGAGTCTTCTCCAACACCACACTTCAAAAGCATCAATTCTTTGGCGCTCAGCCTTCTTCACAGCCCAACTCTCACATCTATACATGTCCACAGGAAAAACCATAGCCTTGATTAAATGAACATTTGTTGGCAAAGTAATGTCTCTGCTTTTGAATATGCTATCTAGGTTGGTCATAACTTTCCTTCCAAGGAGTAAGGGTCTTTTAATTTCATGGCTGCAGTCACCATCTGTAGTGATTTTGGAGCCCAAAAAACTAAAGTCTGACACTGTTTCCACTGTTGCCCCATCTATTTCCCATGAAGTGATGGGACCAGATGCCATGATCTTCATTTTCCATCATTGAATCAAGTTTCTACTATTGAAGAAGAGGGTGCTTTTACATCTGATAACTTGCCTCCTTTTTTCACATGTATTTCTCCTTCCCATCAGAAAACATCTTCATATTTACCTTAGATTGGGTACATTTCCTCTATCCCATATTTTGAATTATTTATGCTCTAGAAAAGTCCTTTCCAGGTCAAGAATGTCTTATATCCCATAATACAATGGCTCAATAATTTCATTTACGTCCTTTCTTGTTTTTAGCACTTTCATAATGCTAATTTTCCTTTAAGCAAAATGAAAGTGTAAATTTACAAGGGAAAAGATGTACACAAGAGCATATAGAAACTAGGAATATATCTGAATATTAAATTTGTTACATATTTTCACTCACATATCTTTAATACATGGGATCACTATTAGTTAAAATTATTATTTAATATTATTATATGTGAAAACATGGATTAATGAAGTTAAAATACTTGGTCCAAATCAAAGAGAGAAACAGTATAAAAATAATTTCAAAATACCTCTAACACAAAGACCCTTCTTTCAGTAAGCTATGATGATTGTCAAAGGATCTGTTGACTCATATATTAGAAGTGACATGAAGTTGACAGAATAAATGTCCAATCTTATTTTAATTTTCTAATCAATTGTGTTTGTCCTGGAAGAAATGTCTGCTTTGATAAAGAAAATCAACAACTAAATCAAGTGAAACAACAACAGCAATGTAATATAAACTTCACAGAGAACAGGAAACCTTATAGCCATTACCACTTCTTTTTGAGTGTTTATATTCTAATAAGATAGTCAATAGTCACATTCTCACCAAATAGCTCTCTTAACTGACTTATTTTCATTATCTGCATTAATCATATGGATTAGTTAAGTTGATTTTTTTAAAAAGTCTTGATAAGAATACTGTTATCAAGTCCTTGATCAATAATCTCAATATGTGTGTAAAGTAAATCATAGATTTTAAAAGTTTATTTAAAAAGCATTGCAATAAAACAAGGAAAATCTGAAATAAATAGCCTAATCTTACACTGTACGGAACTAGAAAATAAAAAATAAACAAAGCCCAAAGTTAGTAGAAGGCAAGAAATTATAAATATCAGAGCAGGCATAAATGAAATAGTAAAAAAAAAAAAAAAAAAAGAAAAAAAAAGGTAGAAAGATCAATGGAACTAAAACATAGTTCCTTGAAAACATAAACAAAATTGATAAAACTTTACCCCAATTCATCAAGAAAAAAAAGAAAAGACCCAAATTGATAAAATAAGAAATGAAAAAGGAGAAATTATAACTGACACCACAGATATACAAAGGTTCACATGGGACTATTACAAATGATATGTGGATAAATGGACAAATTCTTAAAAAGGTATATTTTCCATGACTGAGTCAAGATGAAATGGAAAACATGAAAAGACTAATTACCAGTAATGAAATTGAATCAGTAATTAAAAAGCCTCCTAAAACAAAAGTCAAGAACAGATGGCATCACAGGTGAATTCCAACAAACATTTAGAGAAAAGTTAACATTTATCCTTCTGAAACTATTCCAAAAATCCAAGAGGAAAGGACATTTCCTAATTCATTCAATGAGGCTAGCATCACCCTGATACCAAAACCAGACAAAGATATCAAGAAAAAAAAAAAAAAAAAAAGGAAGAAACTACAGGTCAATGTCAGTGATGAGTATAGATCAAAAAAAAAAAAAAAAAATTCTCAACAAAATTTTAGCAAACTAAATCCAGCAATGTTTTAAAGGGATCATATAACTGTGATGTTGGAGAAGACTCTTGAGAGTCCCTTGGAATGCAAGGAGATCAAACCAGTCAATCCTAAAGGAAATCAATCTGGAATGTCCATTGGAAGGATTGATGCTGAGGCCCCAATACTTTGGCCACCTGGTGCAAACAGCTCACTTGTTGGAAAAGACCCTGATTCTGGGAAAGATTGTAGGCAGGAGGAGAAGGGGACAGTAGAGGACAAGATGGATAGATGCATCACTGACTCAGTGGTCATTCTCTAACACCATATACAAAAATAAACTCTAAATGAATTAAAGGCCTAAATGTAACACCAGATGTTATAAAGCTCCTAAAGGAAAATATAGGCAGAACACTGCTTGACATAATTTGCAGCAAAATCTGTTTGGATCTGTCTCCTAAAGCAAATGAAATAAAACCAAAAATAAAAATAAATGCAACCTAATTATACTTAAAAGATTTTGCACAGAGAAGATAACCATTGACAAAATGAAATGACAACATATTGACTTGCAGATGATATGACTGATAAGGGGTAATGTCCAATATACCTAAACAGTTTATACAACTCAACATCAAAAAGGCAAACAACATGAACGAAAAATTAGCAAAATAACTGAAAAAACATTTTTCAAAGAGGAAATGCACATGGTCAACAAGCACATCAAAATAAGATGCTCTACATTGCTGTGTTTCTCTGGTGGCTCAGATGGTAAAGAATCTGCCTGACATGCAGGAGACCTGGGTTCAGTCCCTGGGTTGGGAAGATCCCCTGGAGAAGGGAATGGCGACCCACTCCAGTATTCTTGCCTGGAAAATTCCATGAACAGAGGAGCCTGGTGGGCTACAGTCCAAGGGATCACAAATATCCGGACACGAATGAGCGACTAACACATGTGCACACACACACACACACACACACACACACTACATTGCCAGCCATCAGGGAAATGCAAATCAAAACCAGGGTGAGATGAGTGAGCTATCACTGCACACCTGTCAGAATGGTTATCATCAAAAAGAAAACAAACAACAAATACTGGAAAGGATGTGGAGAAAAGGGAGCTCTCATATACTGTTTGTAGGAATATAAATTGGTGCAGCCACTTTGGAAAATAGTATACAGTTTTCTTATATAACTAAAAATAAAACTACTACATGACCCAGAAATTCTACTCCTGGGTATATATCCCAAAAAAAGACACTGATTTTAAAAGATACATGCACCCCAATGTTCATAGCAGCATTATTTACAATTGGTGAGGTATGGAAGTAACCTAAGTTTCCATGAACAAATGAATGGATAAAGAGGTATATATGGTATAGCACATACCATGTATATAGAAGGCTACTTAGCCATAAAAATGTTTGCTATTTGCAGCAACATGGATAGAACTGGAGGAAACTATGCAAGTGAAATTAGTCAGACAGAGGAAGACAAATACTGAAAGTTATCACTTGTATCACTTGTATATGGAATCTAAAACATATAACAAACTAGTGAATAAAACAAAAAGAAAAACAGACACGCAGATATAGAGAATATAGAGCATAGTGCTTACCGATGGGGAGAGGCCTGTGGAGGGGAAATACAGAAATAGGGAAAAAAGAGAAGTTATTATTGAATTATATGAAATCATGTGTGTGAGACTTTTGAAAATTGTAAAGCACTATTGAATTTAAATAATCCATCCTTCAATTAAATAAATAAAAACATAATGTGTATATTGACAATTTGATGTTTCTAAACAGTTGAGAAAGCAAATAAAGTAACAGGCAGAAACCTGCACTTGAGCTTAGGAAAGCATCCTGTAGTGTAGAAACCAGAAGCACAAGCTAAGTGAGCTCCAGGTTTGGCAGATATGTCCCATTTCTAGACAGTACTGTATTTATACTATCTCCTCATGTAGACTATTTTAAGGAATGGAAGCATAAAGGGGAACTAAATGCAGGTAAACAAACCCCCACACTTGCAAACTTACCAATAAATTCAGCCTATGTATTCCTAAAGGGAGTTTCTGGTGGCTCAGTGGTTAAAAATCCACCTGCCAATGCAGAAGATTGGGTGTTCCACCCCTGGGTCAGGGAGATCCCCTGCAGAAGGAAATGACAACCGACTCCAGTATTCTTGCCTGGGAAATGTCATGGACAGAGGAGCCTGGTGGGCTATGTAGTACGTGGGGTCATGAAGAATTGTATATTTAGTGATTGAACAAGAATGAAACCAACAGATGAAGCTGTTTCCCTCCCAAATTAAGTATAATTGCAAAGAATCTTGAATTAGGATACTATCCAATGTCCCTTGCTATGGATTTCCATTATTATAAGATACATCTTTGCTTGAGTTAGTTTTATTCAAACACATTGAAAATTAGGTGTGAAAAAATATTTTAAATGAATGGATTAATATGTTTAATAGAACTGTCAGGAAATTCTAAAATAATCTCTCAAAATTACTCAAATACTTTTTAATAAAGACAAGTATATTGGAGAGCCATTGTTACTTATTTTTCCATTTCTGACATATCTCTCTAATTTGATGTTAGTTATTCCATTTCCATGGAGAGTCCTTTTATTTCACTTAACTCAAGTAGTCCAGAGTTGATAATATGCATAGTGATTACTTTCAAAGCTTAGATATTAATATGCTTTCTGATTTTGCAGAGACATAATTTAAATTTATATGTAAACTAATCTTAGAAATATCACATTTCATAACACTTGGTTATGAATTTTAAGAGTAGTATTCTATCACCACTTAACTATCAAGGGTATTGAGTAGGGACTTTGTCATTTTCTCGGATCAGGCTAGATCCATCTACTGAGAGGTTAGAAATTTTGACTTCCAGTTTTTTGTGGGTTACCTCCAACTCAATTTTCCATCTTGGTGGATATTGGGTTTTTTATCAGCTGCACCTATGTTTCTCAATGTCAAGAAAATGGAAGCTCAAGTACATCTCACCTTAACAAAAATGTCAGATTTAGGATTCTTAATTTCACTTGATTTTGATATGTAAATATTTCTTACTACTTTACCACTTTATTAATTGCATTTAAAGCAATTGTAAAGATACTCTCATTGTTCATTTTTGACTTTTATCTTGTTTCTCTAGTGAGATCATCAATGAAAGTACTCAACCAGTTTGATGAATAGAAAACTCTGACTTCTAAAAATTATAATTGAACATTTTCTAAATATTACTTTTAGACATCACAGTCTTTAATATAATCTTTCCTCCATATACATGATGTAAATGTAATTATTAAATGGTTATTTTGCATTACAGTGAAAGGGAAAAATTTGCACTATACTACTTAAAATTTCCCTCCACAAATAAAAGAAACACACCTATTTTTCTCATCTTTCAGACAAGAGGTGTAGATATGGTATTCTGATTCACTATTATTTTGGAGCTTTCAAATGATTTTTATCTCTCAGTTTTCATGCTCTTGGAAAGTCACCTCGCACTTTGACAATGGGCTTTTTCAGGTGACTGGCAAGCATGAGGGAAGGAGAAGCACACCAGGCTGTCTCATTAGGGCTTCTTCTCTGAAACAGTTCTTTCCTGGAATCCAACTGTTTGATCTATTTTAATAAGGAAGATCAAGCTATACCGTGGAGAGACATCACATGCAGATATCTGAGGCTTGCGGTCAATGGTTCCATCTAAGCTCTCAGCTAACAGTCAGCATCAACTTGCCAGCAAAGTGAGTGAGCTATCTTGAAAGTGTATCTTGTAGCCCAAATTGCCTTTGCCAGCTAAAGCTAAGCAGACAGAGATGAACTATTCCCACCAAACTCAGTCTGACTTGCAAAACCCTGTCATTAAGATGCAGAATGAGTTCGGTGACAATCGATAACTGACAGCATCAGTGCTAAATAATATGATCTTTGTAGATGAATCCTTACATATCAACAAAGAGAATTAACACCTTAAGCAACCTTGATAGTTGAGAGAAAGGAACATGAAGATTCATATCAGAAAATAAGGGTTCTTTTGATTGTATTGGAGAAGAAAATGGCAACCCACTTCAGTAGTCTTGCCGAGAGAATTCCATGGACAGAGGAGCTTGCTGGGCTACAGTCCATGGGGTAATGCTAACAAATAATTAGTATGAAAACTGTGAGGATTAAATGAAATAACATGTGAAAAAAGGAACCTACCCCATTCTTTGGCACATACATATAAGTTAAATAATAGCAATGATGATGATAATGATATATCCAGAAATATAATTTTGGTGATCTATCACTTTCATACATTTTCTTATTTCATATCTTAGAGCTTATGTAATACTACATAATGTTCAGAAGCAATGTTTATTACTACTGAGCAGAGAAGAGATACACTGTAATTAAGAATAAATATTATAAATTAAAATGTTTCTGTTTTATTATTGATCCATTTTATCATATTATATTTAAATTTCCTTACCATTTTCTACAGCACATTTGTATACAAAATAATAAATTGATTGGTGCTTCATTGGGAGACAAATTTTACATTTCCTTTGTCTTATCACTTCTTATAACTGAGCAAAATAGTTTAATTTTTCCATTTTTGTCTACTCATAAAAACCATATCAGCATTCCCTACCAAATATAATAGTCAATGCTTATAGTTATATACTCTGACACCCACGGTATTCAATTAAACCATAAATTTGGCACATTACAAAAGAGAATTACTTTTATCATAGATTTCTATTGCTGAAAACAGTTTATTTTGTTTGGTTTTAGACTTGATATCCAACTGTGTCTAATTTCAATAACTTTCTCTCATCGAAGAGATTACTGGGAGCCATTTGAGTTATTTCTATCAGGTGGCAAGAGATGAATTAACAGTGTCAAAAAACCCAATTTCTGGTAGTACATTGTTGAGGAACAAACATATCTCTTAATTGGAAACTGACAGCTTTGGCACTCAGTTGAACTAATCATTACTCACATTCACACTAGCTTCCATTTCCTCAAGCTCTATTAAGTCATTAAAATGCCATGACAATCTTCTCCACAGGTGTGGAAAACCAGATCCTTGCCTGTGGCAGACTTAATTAAGATAACAGCTGGATCGTCACACTAAAAAAGGAGAAATTCAAGACATGACAATGTTTCTCAAAGTACCCAAAATGAAAAGAGTAGTCGGGGAGTGGCCTATTTTGTTGTTATCTGACTCCAATTTTGTTCTATTTTATAGGTGCTTGCTAAATCTGTAAAGAAATTATGATTAAAAGAAGTTAAACATAACTTGTACATGATATATGCATGTAGGTTATATTTAAATAATTTTAAACTTGAAGTTTACTGATAACTCTTTCTAGATAGCAAAATATATTGCTTTGTTTTCTTCCAGTAATAGTTCTCCTTTTCTCTCTCACCCCCCTGGTTTGACACAACCATTCCCAAAACTAAGTGTTTTGGACTTTCTGGCATTAGGAGAGGAAGAACAACTATGTTACTCTAATTCTGTTTTGACAGTGTAGGTGAGCAAAGTTTGTTGTTGTTCAGTTGCTCAGTCATGTCTGACTTTTTGAGATGCCATGAACTGCAACATGCCAGGCTTCCCTGTCCTTCACTATCTCCCTGAGGTTGCTCAAATTCACGTCCATTGAGTTGGTGATGGCATCAACCATCTCCTCCTCTGTCACCCCCTTCTCCTGCCCTCAATCTTTCCCAGCATCAGGGTCTTTTCCAATGAGTCGGCTCTTTATATCACGTGGCCAAAGTAGGGGAACTTCAGCTTCAACATGAGTCTTTCTGATAAATATTCAGAGTTGATTTCCTTTAGAACTGACTAGTTTGATCTCCTTGCTATCCAAGGGATTCTCAAGAGTCTTCTCCAGCACCATAGTTTAAAAGCATTAACTTTTTGGCACTCAGCCTTCTTTATGGTCCAGGTCTGTTTGAAATGTATTATTTCAAGCTGAAATCAATCAAAACCCAAAAGACTCAGGGAGAAACATTGACATTCCCCCTAACTACCTAAAAAAAAAAAAAAATGTAGATATAGTGCTGCTTATTCTTGGAATACAGATATCACCAGATTTACCAGCAAAGAATATGGACCAAGTCTGGTGGGGAAAACCCAGCAGGGCTTGATATTAGAGTCCAATCTGTGTCCCATTATCTCTGCAAGGCCTAGAAAATATTTCTTTACCAAACATTTGCCTTCCATCTCCCTGTGAGTTGCCTTTCTCTCCTTTGAGGTACGAAACCCACTACTTTGTAGCATCCGTCCTCTTTGTCTTTACCTAAAGATGGTATTTTAGGTAAGATCTCCAGCCATTTTGGTGAGTTATTCAGTTTTCCTGGGTCTCTTCCAAATATACATGCTATTAAATTTTTGTTTAATTTTCTCCTGTTAATCTGTTCCAAGTCAACTTAATTTTTATACCAACCGGAAGAACCTAGAAGGACTGAGAAAAATTTCTTCCTCCCAGACAACAGTGACGCTTTCACTGGTTTATAATAGTTTCTGTGGCTCACAATACTATCTCTCTCTTCAGGAAGGTATTAGCTTAACATTTTCTTGAACAGCAAGATATGAGAGAGATTTTTTTTTAACCTATGAAATAAATATAAGAAATCTGATCTTTTATGAATTGACTTTCTTGGTTTGAGTATAGAGTTACTCTTTGGAGTAGACTATTGATTTATAATCTCAGCTTAAATATGACCTTACTAAAGACCCTCCTTTCTACAACATATGGGATGCTTTTGACTCTTTCCAGGATTCTCCTCCTTAAGCAAAATTCAAGACAATTAGAAAATGATTTGTCAATATTTTAAATGCTTGCAACATTTTATAACCAGTTCCTCCTTGTAAGTCAGAATTAGGTTCTGAGTTACCTTAGTCAGTAAGTCCACAGGGTCACAAAGAGTCAGACACAACTGGTTACTTGGCACACATGCATATTCATACACATATTAGAAAGAAATCAAATCATAGCCCCAAATATCTGATCTACATACATCCACATGTGTTTGCATGTGTGAGTGTGCTGTGCTCAATAGTGTCTGACTCAGTGATCCCATGGACTGTAGCCCACCAGGCTTCTCTGTCCAAAGGGTTTCCCAGGCAGGAATACTGGAGTGGGTTGCCATTTTCTCCTCCATGGTATCTTTCTGACCTAGGGATCTAACCCGAATCTCTTGAGTCTCCTGTATTGGCAGGCGGATTCTTTACCACTAGCAGCACCTGGGAAGCCCACATTCATCCATATATTAGTAAAGAAAACAAGAACCCTCTAGAATTTAAAATATGCTTCACTAGTATTTGAATCCATATATGGGATTCCCTGGTGACTCAGCCAGTAAAGAATCTGCCTGCAATGCAGGAGACCAGGGTTCAATTCCTAGTCAGAAAGATCCCCTGGAGAAGGAAACAGCAACCCACTCCATTGTTCTTGTCTGAGAAATCCCATTGACGGAAGAGCCTGACAGACTACAATCCATGGAGTTGCAAAGTGTCGGATATAACTAGGGTCTAACACATACATGTAATAAGTTAATATGCTTATCTCATAAAGTATAAAGATCTATACTTAAATTTACATGTTTTAAGTTTGCTACTAATATTAATAAACAATGATAAGTGTATTAAAAATATTTTTTTTGTTGTACAGGGAAAATATGTTATTAATAGAACTGCTTAATTCATAAACAAATTAGGAGTGTGGGATGAACAGATACCAACTACTGTATATAAAATGTTAAGAGATAATCAAAAAGTATTTGCTATATAGCACAGGGAATTATATTCAATATCTTATAATAACTTATAATGAAATATAATCTGAAAAAAATAGCTGAGTCACTTTGCTATACACCTTAAAGTAGGACCTTATTGTAAATTGACTCCACTTGAGAGACAAAAATGTTTAAAATTCAGATATATGCATGAGTCTTAATTTCTTATTTTTTTCTTACATTGAATAACATTAGTCATTTTCACATGACTATACACAGAATGCTGCTACTGCTGCTAAGTCGCTTCAGTTGTGTATGACTCTGTGAGACCCCATAGACAGCAGCCCACCAGGCTCTGCTGTCCCTAGGATTCTCCAGGTAAGAACAATAGAGTGGGTTGGCATTTTCTTCTCCAATGCATGAAAGCGAAAAGTGAAAGTGAAGTCGCTCAGTCGTGTCTGACTCTTAGCGACCCCATGGACTGCAGCCTACCAGGCTCTTCTGTCCATGGGATTTTCCAGGCAAGAGTACTGGAGTGGGTTGCCATTGCCTTCTCCATATACACAGAATGTAGACACAGCATTTTGAAATTCTATGTTGGCAAAGAATAGCACTTGGAGTACATGACAGAGCAAGCATTGGGTCCAACACCAAAAATGGGATAATTATATGCTCTCAGAGATTTTTCATGATATGTAGAAATGTTAGTCTTTTCCATTCTTGCTTTATGTACTGACTCAGAAATAAAAACACGAGTTGGGAAGAGCGCCTAAAGAATATGATAACTCAAAACATAAATGAAGGTATGTTACTGTTAATATATGAGAAAGAAGTATGATTGTCAATTAAATATAATGTTAACAATGTCTGCAATATATATGAGGGTATCCTTGCCACTCTTAATGTTCTCTTGAAAACCTTATCTGGGGCCCTAAGTTAATATCCTATTACAAAATGCACAAAGTATTTTCCTCCTTGAGGTTGCTGAACTTCATGTATAGTACTGAAATAAAATAATGAAGAGTCAGCATGTCACTGTTAAGCTTTAGACACTCATTAAAAATAGAATATTTTCCCATTTTTTGAGATTGTGTAAATAATGTTTGGGTCAGCTTCTTCAGTCTTGGTCTCTTTCCACCATGTTTTCAAAATTTATATAACTTTCTCCCCATAGTAAATTGCCTTAACAATAATTAGTGCTTTCTTTAGTGACAAGTTACTGAATAAAATTAGCTTTTTTAGGTTGAACATTGGTGATATTTAAGTCAAGAGTTCAATTGCATAGCAAATCATTTAACTTTTATTCCTCATTCTAGAAAACTCTCCTAAAAATCTGTTTTATTCATTATAAGAAAGTTGATAAGAATAAAAGAATGATCTACATATATTAGTTCAAACTAGTCAACAAATTCAAAGCACATGTTCTAATAATGCCAGGTGAACAATGTTATTTTAGGATACACATTTGCTCAAATATTTCATATAACAAGGAAAATCAGGGTGCAGAAAGGATCCATTTTCTCACAGACCAGCTATGGAAAGTTAAACATGCTATTATACACAGTATGAGATATAAACAATGCATATAAAATCTGTCCCTAAATGAAAGACAGAGAAAATGTTATCTTTCTATCTATCAACCTATAGGACTTCTCTAGTAACTCAGATGGTAAAGAATCTGTCTGCTATGCAGGAAACCTGGGTTTGATCCCTGGACTGGGAAGACACCCTGGAGAAGAGAACCCACTAGAACCCACTAGAACCCACTCTAGTATTCTTGCCTGGACAATTCTATGGATAGAGGAGTCTGGAGGGCTACAGTCTATGGGATCACAAAGAGTCAGACACAACTGAGAGACTTCCTTTAATCTTCTGCTGCTAAATCGCTTCAGTTGTGTCCGACTCTGTGCGACCCCAGAGACGGCAGCCCACCAGGCTTCCCCGTCCCTGGGATTCTCCAGGCAAGAACACTGGAGTGGGTTGCCATTTCCTTCTCCAATGCATGAAGTAAAAAGTGAAAGTGAAGTTGCTCAGTCGTGTCCGACTCTTAGCGACCCCATGGACTGCAGTGCACCAGGCTCCTCTGTCCATGGGATTTTCCAGGCAAGAGTACTGGAGTGGGGTGCCTCCTTTAATCTATCTATCATCAAACTAGATATCTATTCAGCCATTTAGTACAAAAATAGAACCATGAAAGATCTTCGATTCCTATCATACTATGCTTTCCCCTTCTTTATCTAGGCCTCATTAAAGGTTTTTTTTTTCTCTCCTAACCTTACGAAGTCTTGGTACATGTCATGTGTTTATAGTCAGGGAGGACATTTACTTTTCATTATATATGTGAGATTAAAAATTGTGTGAAAGATGTTTTCATTTAAAGAAAGAAATATTAATGAATGTCCATTAGCATATATGTGCTAAATACTCATAACTAATAGTATATAATTACTCTACATACAGGTGCCCAATTCATCATCGGGTTTCTCTGGTGGCTCAGTGGTAAAGAATGTGCCTGACAATTAGGAAATGTGGGTTCAATTTCTGGGTCTGGAACATCCTCTGAGAAGGAAATGGAAACCCACTCCAGTTTCCTGCTTGGGAAATCCCCTGAAAAGAGGACCTTGGTGGGCTACAGGCCATGGGGTCGACATGACTTAATGACTAAATGACAACAACAATTCATCATGATATAATCATACAATGTCTTACTACTTTCAAACTGATGCTATTGCTAAAGCAACTAGGCTCCAATAAAATTTTTTTTAAAAAAGAACAACAAACTGATGCTATTGCTATCATTTCTGATATTTTTCTGCTTCAATTTTACTGCTACATATTTTTCCCTTAAGACTTTTATTTATTTATCTTTAGTGATTAATATACAGCATTCATTTTACAATAAGACTTCAATATTTCTGTCTACATGGAAATATCATTAATACCTAGTCAATGATTTGATTACCTTGAAACTCTCTTGGTTTTCCTATAAAATATAAGCTTGTACTCTACAAGGGTTGAGCTGTGGAATGTTTTCAAAAGTATTTCTAATCTCCACTCATTTTGTATTCTTTCCAACAGAAATCCAAGCAGCCTATCCCTTTATACAATTCTGATTGAACTCATATCTATCTTAGAAAGCTTATATGTTAAAATAGTATAAGAGTTTGGAAACTTCTGATCAAAGTAGCTATCAAAATGCAAAATATTGCTTTCATTGTTCTCAAAAGGTAAATAGCAATCATTCATGGGCTTTGTACATTGCCCTCCAGTCACTGTGATCTGATCTGCTCCAAGAAGCTAGTTTTCCATTGATTAAATGTTCTTATCTCTATTGCCACGGTAATCTTGTGTGGCATCCAAGATTTTTTTTTTTTTTTTTTATCTTCTTTACACAATCTCCTTCAGGCTCTACAAATGTGAGTAAACTTTAAAGGAATTACAAACCAACAGTCATCCTTTCATTCTCAACAAGTTGTTTTTCATAAAACATTATGCAAGTCACTAACTTAACTTCAGGTTTCTCTAGACATCCTTTTCTTTAAGAACTAACAATAGCTTTAATAGAAGGTTTTGTTGTTCCCCTAAGAACTGTTACAATAAATAATCAGCCAAGGCATTTATGTCGTAGACTAGGAAGAGTAGAGGAGTTCAACTGCTAGCCATGAATGTGAGTAAATTATGATCATAACGTGAGTGAGGAGGATTGTTTTCATTGTCACATTAGTTCATACTCATACCAATATCGACATATTATTCAGCTAATGTGCATTTATCAGAAATATATGATGCTTTAAAAATGAAATATTTTATCCCAGGATGCATTTTGATTTTTACAAAATATTCTACAACATAAATCACATGGAAATTACAATTTACTGTAATAAATTCAAAAGAATAGAGCCTCAGCCCTGGATACCAGTGTTAGGTGGAAGAAGTTCAGTGTACTTGACTTCTTGAGTCTATGAAGTTATTCTGTACGGGACGTATGTTTTGGTTATATCCCATAATAAATAGGATATGCATTTTGGCAATTTCTGTTCTGGTTGAGGTCCTGCCAGTTTGTTGGAAACATAAATAGATTTGCAGTGTCTCTCACACATGAAAAAATGTATGCTCAATATCCAGCATAGTCTCCTAATAAGGCTTAAAACAGTATTTATTAAGACACATCACTTGATTCTAGTTTCAAGAGCCTGTGGAGAAAATTTTATTTAAATGACTAGTTGCTGCTACAGTAGGCAGCAGAGACAACAAGAAACAATGCCACAAACTAAAGAATAAAAACTTTATGTTAGATATTAAGAATTAGCTTTCCACACAAAAAGGCAATTGGGTTTGAATTATACTTCCTAAAAGCTATGCCAATGACTATTTGACTTTATATATTCAAAACCTAAAAATATTACACAAAAACCACATAATAGATTGCATAGTGGCAAATGTCAGATTGAATGGTTTTTATGTCTCTAGACTATAGGGATGAGAGAACTATCATATCTACCTCAGTGCAGTCCATATCTACCTAAGAGTCTGCAAAACCCGTGCTGTGGTATACAAGGTGGTAACACACTGTCTGAAATTATTATATTATATTTAGTTAGACCTACATTTTCCCAAAAGTCTTCCTGTAATGAAAATATTTACAAGGAATTTTTTTTTTTTACAAGGAATTGTGCACTACAGAATACCAACAAAGGTCCGTCTAGTCAAGGCTATGGTTTTTCCCGTGGTCATGTATGGATGGATGTGAGAGTTGGACTGTGAAGAAAGCTTACTCCTTGGAAGGAAAGTTATGTCCAACCTAGATAGCATATTCAAAAACAGAGACATTATTTTGCCAACAAAGTTCCGTCTAGTCAAGGCTATGGTTTTTCCTGTGGTCATGTATGGATGTGAGAGTTGGACTGTGAAAAAGACTGAGCACCAAAAAATTGATGCTTTTGAACTGTGGTGTTGGAGAAGACTCTTGAGAGTCCCTTGGACTGCAAGGAGATCCAACCAGTCCATTCTGAAGGACATCAGCCCTGGGATTTCTTTGGAAGGACTGATGCTAAAGCTGAAACACCAGTACTTTGGCCACCTCATGCGAAGAGTTGACTCATTGGAAAAGACTCTGATGCTGGGAAGGATTGGGGGCAGGAGGAGAAGGGGATGACAGAGGATGAGATGGCTGGATGGCATCATTGACTCGATGGACGTAAGTCTGAGTGAACTCTGGGAGTTGATGATGGACAGGGAGGCCTGGCGTGCTGCGATTCATGGGGTCGCAAAGAGTTGGACACGACTGAGCGACTGAACTGAACTGAACTGAATACCAAGAGGTTGGTATATTTTAAAACAGTCCCTAAAAATATTTTACTAATCATATTTTAACCACATTAAGATGATAAATTTTCCTATCATTCATCTATTTATTCACCAGAGTTGAAGCAATACATGACTAAGAAACAATTCAAAATTGTGGAATATTTCTTTTATCTGCTATCTATCCACCCATCCAACTTAGTCATGGATATTCTTATTCCTACAGTAGTAAAAGAAACCATATGCATGAATCAGGAATTATCTTTAGCTTAGTGTTTGATGCTTTTTTATGTTTTTTTGGCACAACAAAATTTGGCGTTTGTTTTGTTTTCCATGTACCCTGACTTAGGATGCCATTTTCTGTTCTTAAAATTATTAGGACTGAAAACAAGTAAACAAGTTTAGTTTCATGTGATTTTCTAAGCTAATTCCCTTTGTTTCTATATTTCAATGTGTTCAGTGCAGAGAGAGTTCTTCCTAGTCTTTATATGTGACATTAGGGGCATCCCTGTTCACTTACAGTGGAGGATCAGAGGGAATCACAAATCACTCACACCTGGTTATTGCTTTTTTCATTCAGTCTGTGAGACCAGTTGTGGAAACTCTAGCCTACTTTTCTGCACTTTAGGAACAGTTGTTGTTCATATCACCATATTGAGAGTATTATATGCCATCTTATACAACCTGGTATTATATATCTGAGTCACCTAAAAGACATGTAGATGTGATTACATTTTCTTGAAGAACAGAAGTGAAAGCAACATGTTAAACATTTCAGGCAAATAGATGGATCTTTGTTGCTGTTATTGTTTAGCTGTTTTTTATTGTATTTTTTAGCACAAGTATTTGCCAGCATTTCCTAACCAAAAATCTGCTAGATTTTTACGTTGCTTTTTTGGTAATAAGGCAACCCAAAATAAGTCTTTGGTTGATGACAACCCTTTGTAAATGTCATTATGGCCTGGATTATTTTCCACCAAAATTCACTTGTGGAAGTCCTAACTTCTGATGTGGCTGTGTTAAAGACAGGGGTTCTAAAGAGGTGATTACAGTCAAAGGAGGTCATATGGGTCGGGCTGAATCCAATAGACCTGGTATTCTTATAAGAGGAGGAGGAGACACTGGGGTGGGTTTACACAAAGCAAAAGCCATATAACAACACAGAGAAGGTGGCCATCTGCAAGCAGTAAGGACTTGGGAGAAATCAAACCTACTGACACTTTGATATTAGATTTCCAGACTCCTGAAGTATGAGAAAATAAATTTCTGTTGTTTAAGCCAATTATTCTGTGGCACTTTGTAATGGCAGCCCTAGCAGACTAACACAAATCCCATAAACAAATCAGAGTCTTGTAAGCCTAGGTTCAAAGAATTATGTTCTTACTATTGGAACATGTCTTCAATACTCACAGGGGGTTGTATCAAATCTTAGTTGACCGAATTCAAGTTCCATATAAATTGTTTAGTCACTAAGTTGTGTTCGACTCTTTTGGCACCCCATGGACTGTAGCCAGCCAGGCTCCACTGTCCATGGGATTTCCTAGGCAAGAATACTGGAGTAGATTGCCATTTCCTTCTCCAGGGGATCTTTTCAACCCAAGAATAGAACCTGAGTCTGCTGCATTGGCTGGGTGGATTCTTTACCACTGAGCCACCAGGGAAGTCATATTATCCATCCAATCTACTGTCTCATTAAGATAAAAACAGATAAGTAAGTAATTTAATTTTCAGGTTCCTTGATTGGATGCAACAAACAGGCTGCTGTTTAAAAACTGACAAGGAATTAATTATTTAGGACCCTATTCTGAGAGTTTGAGTATGAGCACAATCCACTCTGATACCATAAAATTTCTCCACTAGAAGTGGGGTTGTATTTGTTATTCTCACAGGAGAGCAGAATACTTTTGGCTGACTGAAGACAAAGGACACATGGGATCCTGGAGTTTCGAGACATACTTCCATTAACCCATTGTCTTCTGTACAAAGACTAGGACAATATTGGAATTCGGTGAAAGAATAACTGGTTTTCTTCTGGAATGTATCTATATACTGCCTGTGTCTGTGTCTGGAATGTTTCTGAGGTCCTCAGGGGCAAGAATGATTCTCTTACATTCTCTTTCTGAAAACTAGCCAGGCACACCCATGACAACAGTCATTTTGTTATTTTAAGTATAAATATATTGCTTTGCCTGTTAGGTTTTCATCTTCTGGAAATCAAAGGCTACGTCTGATATGTTACCTTAACTCTTAAAAATATAAAGCACATAGTCTTTTATTAAGAACTTTTAATTGATACTTTTATTTACCCCCCCCCCCGGCCACCAATAATATTCCTGCTTCTGATTATCTGACTAAAAAGGAAGTTATTGTTGTTTAGTCACTTCAGTCATGTCTGAGTCATTTGCGACCTCATGGACTGTAGCTCACCAGGCTCCTCTGTCCATGGGATTTCACAGGCAAGAATACTGGAGTGGGTTGCCATTTCCTCCTTCAGGGGGTCTTCCTGACCTAGAGGTATTGAACCTGCATCTCTTGATTGGCAGGCTTATTTTTTTAACACTGAGCCACCTGGGAAGCCCCAAAAAAGTAGATGGGAGAAAGTAAACTTGCAAAATGAAAGGGTTTATTCTTAGTGAGAGATTTTAAATATATCCTTACTCTTGAATATACTCAGAATGTATATGAGTTATCATTCTCTTTTTGGGATAAGTGATGAGATGAGGGACTAGTAAATAATGTACACTTGTTGTTTCATAAAAAAAATATTTAAATCAGATGTTCCTTACTTCCTAACCTACACTGAGAAAACAGTCATGATAAGTAGGGGATATAATGATATGTTTCAATATTTGTGATGGGAGAAAATACTTCCAAATTTTCAAATTACTTTTAGTCAGTTTAGGCATCAGCAAAAATTCTATATGAAAGATATACTCACCTAATGCTTTTCCCAACCTCCATCTTAAGAACATTTTAAGAAGATTTTAATTTAAAAAAAACTTCATATTAAACTAAAATTATGTTTATTTTTCAAAGATTAAGACCATAAAAATATAAAAGTAAATATCATGAATATTTTAATGTTCTGCTTTTAAAATTAAGATAAAATAAAATTCATAAGCAGTTTAAAAAAATATTTCATCTGTCTATTTAGTAAATACAGGATCTGGCACTAGTGGTAAAGAACCTACCAGCCAAGTGCAAGAGACATGAGAAACAGGTTCAATCCCTGGGTTGGGAAGATCCCTGGGAGGAAGGCATGGCAACCCACTCCAGTATATTCTTGCCTGCATAATCCCATGGACAGAGGAGCCTGGCAGGCTAGTCAATGGGATCACAAAGAGTTGGACATGATTGAAGCAACTTAGCAGCAAGAAACATTTGTAAGGAAGAATAGTGAATAAAAGCTTTGTTTCTATATCAATGATACTACTTACTAATCTATCTTATGAAATAGAAGTGACTTTTAAGGCTAAGAAATAAATTATTTGTGTTCGGTGATTAAGCTGATTTTTAATTATAGAAAAATGTTGGCAAAGTGATCATTGACATTAAAACTTTCCATACATTTTCTTGCCTTTGCAATATCAACATTTTTCATGATACAAACTTAATTAGATGTTCTTACTAGAGTCAGAATAATTATAGCATTTGAAAAATAATATAATACTAAGTATAATATAACTGCACTGGGACGACCCAGAGGGATGGAATGGGGAGGGAGGAGGGGAGGGGGGTTCGGGATGGGAAACACATGTATACCTGTGGCGGATTCATTTTGATATTTGGCAAAACTAATACAGTTATGTAAAGTTTAAAAATAAAATAAAATTTAAAAAAATTAAAAAAATAATGGGAAAAAAATAACTTCATATGCTAGAGATGCTACTATTTTTATGCTATCATCTAAATAATACACATAAAAAAGCTTTGACAACAAACAGTTCTGCTCTATTACATGTTATCTAGGTGATCCCCTGGAGGAGGAAATGGCAACCCACTCCGGTATTCTCTGCCTGGGAAATCCCATGGACAGAGGAGCCTGGTAGGCCACAGTCCATGAGGTTGACAAGCAAGAGTCAGACATGACTGAGCATGCAAGCATAACTACAGTAGATGAAACGTGGATAGTTGAGGTAAATATTAGATTTTTAAAATTCAAGTAGGTTCCCATTTAACACTGCTTTATACTTTACTAAGAAATTAAAATTATTTATTTTCTAAAGACTATTTTCTTAAATATATTGCATTATCAGTGTAAAGCACCATTTTCAGAGAAATGTGAGGCCCTCTTGAATGAGCCCCCTGCACACACTGACCTAACAGTTCTACCTCTTTGTGAAGCCAAGTTCAGAGCTTCCAGTTGTGTCTCTGAAGTGCAGCATCTCTGCCTTTCCTGGAGGTTAATCCTACCATCTGTGCTCCAACCTCTACTCCACATCCTCTGTCAGGGCTTCTTCTGTACCTTTCACGTCTACTCATTTCTATCAGCGAATTTTCCTCAAAGTAAACATATGTTCAATTCTCTTCTACTTCAAAATAAATATAGCTGTCCTTTACCACCAAATACCTTGAATGACATTTCCTTATTTACTGCTTTTACTTCCTTATTTTCAATCCTCCTTCTATCTGCCTCAAATACACATATCCACATTATTATTTATTCAAACAAACCTGTATCGTCCTGTGGTACCTTTCTTATAGCATCATCTACCCATTTACAGAAAACAGAAAAGTGAAAGTCACTCAGTCGTGTCCGGCTCTTTGAGATCCAGGGACTATACAGGCCAGAATAGTCCTGGCCTGTATAGTCCTGAAGGAGGAGTTACCTTTCCCTTCTCAAGGGGATCTTCCAAACACAGGGATTGAACCTAGGTCTCCCACATTGCAAGCTGATTCTTTACCAGCTGAGCCACAAGGGAACAGAAAACAGAAACCTGAGTTAAATTAGTTTCCTTCATTTCCCCCAAGGTTTGCATCCAATTATTTTTCTATCAAGATTTGTTGGTCATACTTTATTATAACTATTCAAGTCTCTTTCATTTTTTATATATTATCAGGGAAAAATAAAACATTCCCCTGTTCTAGGTTCTTTTGGCTGGTCTAAGAATTAAATTACCATAAGGTAGATACACAGAAGAATCAAACTTAAATAGCAGAGTTATTCACAGGGCAACAACAAGAAAAGATGATGTTTGATAAATAGAAGTCTGCTCTGTCATATAGATGGGGTCACTTAGATAAAGTTTATCTCTGGCAATAACTCCTTTTCAGGAAAAATAACTCCAACTTAAATTCTTCAAGATAGTTAAGACAGGGACAGTTGTGTCTCCTGAGGCCAGAGGATCTCCTTTAATGAAAAACACCCACATGCCAAAGTGCCACATTTTGGGGTGGTCTGTTCTGAACCCCTAACAACATTCACTACATTATATTAAATATTTATCATTTTTCATCCACCTATGGAAAGAGATCTCTGTTATTTTCTTCCCCCAAAATTATTACATTTTGAACTTTCAATAAGAGAAACCTTGCTAAAATGTGTGGTTTATCCTGTTTTCCCTGCATAAGCTTTAGTGTCATTTTGGGCATTAATTAAAATGTTATATCAATTTTGTAAAGATTAAAATTAGGCTGTTATAAGCTGATATGATATAGATTTCTAATATTATTTGAATTTTTATAAATTTTTTAAATTTGTTCTTATTAGTTTAATCCACCTGACATACTCCTTCCCTTACATAAACTTGAATAAGTTTTATTATTTACCTATGTAAATTATCTGAAAATTGATTTCATAATTAAATGCATTATATTATCATTATTACTGCAATATTATTTCCTTCTGAATATTTATAAGTAATCTGTACATGGAATTAAAAAATATAAATTATATATATTTCTAGAAAACTTACCTGAATTTAACTAGAATACTCAGATATTATTAGTAAATCAGAATATCATATCATATTGTCAGATACAACGATACTCTACAAAGTTAACAGATCACTGATTACACCACAAATACAAAGATGCTGGAAATGACTGATGTTTAAGCTGGTATGCATTCAATTTTTGAAATTCAAACCTGAATAAAAGTTTAATAGTTGAGTTTTTTAGTGAACATCCTAGTCAAAATCTAAATTTAATCCTATTTGTGTTTGTGTGTGTATGCAATATTAAAATTTTAAAAATTAATATTTTGGGTCCAAAACATTTCAATTAAAGATTTTTGTCAATTCATTAAATTTATTTTATTTTTCACTTAATGGCTTCCAAACTGCCACTCAAAGATGTTAAAATGCAGTATAAATCATTAGTAAAGGTATTACTGGGATATACACCAAAAGAAGGGAATACATTGAATTTCTTGGTACCAGAATACTTGTAAGTGAAATTGAAAGTCACTTAGTCATGTCTGACTCTTTGTGATTCCAAGGACTATAAAGTCCATGGAATTCTCCAGGCCAGAATACTGGAGTGGGTAGCCTTTCTCTTCTCCAGGGGATCTGCCCAACCCAGGGATCAAACCCAGATCTCCCGCATTGCAGGCAGATTCTTTACCAGCTGAGCCACCAGGGAAGTTCCTTGGTACTAGAATACTTGTAAGAAGAAACTGGAACTTTGCATCATGTGAGAAGGTCATTTGGAGAGCTGTGAATGAGACTGAGAATTTTGAATCTTGATGTTCCTCTCAACAGCTTTGGCGGAGGAGACAACCCCAATCTACCACATTTGAGGGAACAACCTTTTGTTTGCTACATAAAATATTGTCAATAACTGCTTTACCAAAATCTGATACTGATTCTCCTCTGGGTTCTTTTCTCATTCACCATCACATCTTACTGCTCTCAAGTACAAAATGAATTTGATTCCAACATAATCTTGAATATAAATGTTCAAAATTTATTCTAGAAAGAGATAGCCTATACACTGAAAGGGCAAGCTTACAGTAGTTTATATTATTAGGATCCTGAAGAGCAATTTCAAGAGTGTTAAAAAAACATGTAAGAATAAATATTAGGCTTAGTAAAGCCAATCTTTTCTTTTCTTTTCTTGACTCCAGGTTTGATGCATGATACAGGGTGCCCAGGACTGGTGAACTGGGATGACCCAGAGGGATGGGATGGGGAGGGAAGTGGGAAGGGACTTCAGGATGGGGAACACATGTACACTCATGGCAGATTTAAGTCAATGTATGGCAAAACCAATACAATATTATAAAGTAAAATAAATTAATTAATTAAAAAATAAATACAATATTAAAAAAAAAAGCCAATCTTTTTAATATGAATATCAGTTCAGTCACTCAATTGTGCCTGACTCTTTGTGAACCCATGGACTGCAGCACACCAGGCCTTCCTGTCCATCACCAATTCCTGGAGTTTACTCAAAACTCATGTCCATTGAGTCGGTGATGTCATCCAACCATCTCATCCTCTGTCATCCCCTTCTCCTCCTGCCTTCAATCTTGCCCAGTATCAAGGTGTTTTCAAATGAGTCAATTCTTCACATCAGGTGGCCAAAGTAACTATATGAATATAGTCACCTAGAATTTCAGATATAGTGTGTTGATTCATAAACATGGTTATGGAGTTACTGTCTTGGTATTTTGGCAATTGTCACCGGGATTAATGAATTATTTACAGTTATTATTCTTCAATTTTATCATTCAGAGTCTTGAGGAGAAGTTAAAAATAATGTCTATTTCTTTTTTACTATTTTCCTTCATTGTAAAAAATAACAGTGTGCCCTAGATCATACACTTGATCCACTGCCTGCCTGAATAGTTTCTGTGGGTTTCTTGGTCACAACTGTGTTTATACTCAATGAAGTTTAGACGTGCTTTAAGATTTAAAAAATGAGTACACATTTTTTAAAAAGGTCAAAAGATGGGACCTTTGGCATGCTGAAGACAAAGAAATCTGAAGACTCAGGGGGAAGGAAACCTTCCAATGGATCTATTATTTACAAGCTGCTCTGTATCTCTGAAGCACACCTCCTGAGAGGATCAAAACCTCTCTCTTTACCAACGATTTAGGAAATGCATTAGTGAAGGAGGCACAACTATTCCTGGAGTAATCTCCCTTGACTCTCTTGTTTTGATTGGAGCTAACCAAATCTCATTACCATCAAACTGGACCATTTCATTATTTTTTAAAGATATGTATGCCATTCCAAAATTTTCTTTTTTATTTGTTTTCATTTTCATCACAGGTGAATGAGAGAAGAACCATGGTGCTTGCTCAAGTTATATCATCCTTAGCATTATTTATAACAGTTCATGACCCAAACTTGATGGTCTATAAATATAAATGGATGGACAAATGAAAAGATGGATGGATGATACATTAACAGAATGAGACAAGATAACTCTATATGTGCCAATCCCCAAGGATCTACTGTTGATAAATGGCCTTAAATTTGAAGGCTATTAGGATTTATTGAAGAATTTGAGGAGAAGTAACATAATCTATTTAGATTTTCAGAAAGAGTACTTTGACAACTGAGGAAATCTGTCCCAAAGGAGAAGGGCAAGCTAGAAGCAATACAGAATAGACAGAATCCTAAGCTAAATTGTATGTGAGATGCAGAGAAAAAGTGATAAATATTCAGGGGGTAAAATATATCAAACCTAATAAAAATGAATATTGAAGATAATAGGCAAAGTGGAGAAAATTATATTAAGTATATTAAAGATTTCTCTGCTTATTATCTTACAAGGCACTTGAGATTTTGTTTTTGGACTGTCATTTATATTTCCATAGAAATGCTTAAGTACTTATTCAGTATAATGGTATCTCTCCCATTTAACACTTCTGGGAGAATGAATGCATATAAAGAGCTTAAAATACTTGTAAAGAGTTATATAATTGTGCACATTGTAATAGTTTATATTTCCATCTTCAAATTTATTTGAAAATATTTTTGATGTTTTAGAAAGATGCTTTCTTAAATATACAATTGTTATCTAAACTACTTAAACTTTAAACTTAACTACTTAAACTACTTAAATATTGGAGAGTCTTTATGACTTTAAAACAGTAATATTTTAAATAAACTGTTTTTCTCTAACTTAATCATAAAATTTTGTCTTATAAACTACTTTGCAATTGGCATGGTCATCTGGTATTTAAATACATTTAGGTTATACTTCAATAGCTTATTTATCAGAAAAGTCTTTCAGGCTAAGAGATTTTGAATGTTTTACTATGTGGTGATTTCACTTACAAAGGAGACATTTTTAAAATTATTCTATATGGATGTAACTCAGGGTTGATGAGCACTCTAGATTTCTTTCTATTTTTGAACCCCTGGTCTCTGGAAAATAGAAATTCTTACACATGGGACCATGGCTTTGAGGTGTTTTTCTCAAAATGTTCCACCTTGTGTGTGGAACCAGCCAAAGCTAACAGGGACATATAGGCAGGGCAACTCGAGCTCAGATCTGGATCCATTTAGTCTTAAATCCACCCTTCTCCATTTTGGAGCCTTTGCTAACAACACTGTCAGTAACATGTTTGATTCTGTTGCCATCCCATGAAATTATTTAAATAATAAATCATATTATCCTGCAGGACCTGGGGTCACCCCTTCCCCACTGGCTCCTGCCTCTTTGATATGATGCTACGTGCAACTCCTTGTGGCTTTGTGTGGTTTACTTTGTCATCCTCCCCAGGGCTGTGAGTGTGTGCTATTAATAAACTGCTGTCATCTGTCAGGTGTTAGCTACCGTGTGTTTGGTCATTCCCTACAACTCTAGGTGGAAATCCCTCCCTCACTGTAAGACAGCCAGTAAGGAAATTTTACTATGGCGCCTTAGAAGTCAGTGACTCTCAATTCTTAAAATTTACTATTGTTTCAACATGAAAGGGCTGTTTCTGCTCATAATTGTTTTCATTACATTAACTTGACTATACTTGTCAAAAATTTTCCTTCAAATTTCCAAAGAGGTGCTTTAAAAAAAAAAATCAAAGGTTTATACTACTTATTGGTGCATTTATATAGTACAAAGAAAAACATACACAGAAACAACAACAACAAGGACGACAAATGTGGTCGATTAAAGGAATAACTGCTTAGAGATTATAAGGATGGATGGTCTGTCAGTGATATGAGTGATTCTTATTCTCTAGAATGAATTCTTAATCTCTTTAAAATCATAAAAAAAAAACACTTGAGGATTTTAATAGAAATACTTTACTCTCTAGAGAAAACTGCAAATTACATCAAGCAAAAAAGTTTAATCTCAGACAAGATTTGAGATGAAGAATTTTTCTCATTCACTGTAGACTGCATTCAATACAGGCACACATTTTAAAACTCGATATTATTTGTTCTGAATTCTCTACCCATGTGTTATTTACTTATCTCCAATCTATATGCACAGACCTCATATCCACAACTGGACCAGGTACAAACCTGTGCAAAATTTTAACTCTAGTATTGCCAGGTAGCAGCATTGGTTCAGCACCATTTTGTCCCTGCCACAGAAAATCTACATTTTGGTCTTTCAGTTTTTTTTTTTTTTTTTTTTTTTTTAACCAAGAGATTTATATTCTGACTAGTTCATCTAAATATTTATGAAAGAAAGAATGATGAGCAGGGCATTTATAAAGAAATGAACTCATTCTTTACACTATTCTGAAAGGAAAATATTTACAAAACTCCTTGATTTCACTGAGAAAATCTGCATATATTTATTACTGTTTTGATATTTGAAAATTTGAGAATATCTACACTTTCCAAATTGAAAAAGATTAATACAAAGTACTCATGAAATTTTGAAAGTTATATATTACAAAATTCAAGTGTCTCATGTTTAAGATTTATTCAGGTAAGATTTTTATATTCATTAGTTAAATGTTTGGGTTACTAAAGTATTACCTGAGCTATATGCTATGTTAGATAAGATGCAAGAAAGTATTTAAGAAACAAATCAGTAGGAGAAATACTAAAAATAATTTCTGAAATGGTATTTCTTAACAGAGTGCTACTGGCATTTGGTTAGGGACAGTTTTTCCTTGTTCCGAATAGTCCCGAGCTTTGCAGCATGTGTAGCATCCTGGTCCTTTGTCACTAAATCATAATAGCAATTCCCAATCATTCTGGCTTCAAGTAATACTGTCACCCAACTACAATTACACCTGGTCGGTATCACTCCTGGTAAAGACAGCCTGTTTGAATTTCTATATAATCTATTCGGTACCACAATACCTGGTTGGGGCTTCCCTTGTGGCTCAGTTGATAAAGAATATGCCTGCAATGCAGCAGACGTGGTTCAATCCCTGAGTTGGGAAGATGCCCTGGAGGAAGGCATGGCAACCCACTCCAGTATTCTTGCCTGGAGAATTCCCTGGACAGAGGAGCCTGGCAGGCTATAATTTCTAGGGTTGCAAATAGTTGGAACGACTGAAGCGACTTAGCACACATAAACATTCAGTTCATAAAAAAATACCATAGAAACAATGGTTGGGGTCTTTTTACATTGTAGAATGGGAACATGACAAATATCATGATACATGAACTTATCTACTGACCCTGAAATGGACTTTCCTTGTTTTCTTTGTCAGGCATAACACTGACATCCAATTAGAGTTTTCAAGTCAAATTTGTGGAGAGTTAGCTCTAAAATCTGTTTTGTCTGCCTGTTTGTTGGACTGTATCTTCTTGGTCACCTCTGAGGCCAGATGAAGCTGGAGGATGAATAAACCACATGCTCCCTACTGTTCTCCTGTCTCCTACAGTCCACTGATCATATCAGCACCACTTCGGCAATCACTCTATTAGTGAAGTCTGGTTAGAATCGATTTCATAGCTCCTCAGAGCCTCCAACACCAGCTGTGGGTACCCCAGCCCCAAGGTTTGAATTAAATAGATCTAGCTAATTCCTGTGGAACCTTGGAAATCCCTCTTTCAGAGAAGCAGAGTGACATGAGGGCTTGAGATGGGATGCTGCCAGTGTGCATGGAAAATGAAGCTTCATCTGCATTTTCTAATCAATTCATTTCATTTCAAAAAGTGTCTCTCTAGGGTCTGTCTTAAAATTGATGTATAGAATCTTTTAAGTACTATGTTATTAAATATAGTGTTGCAAACAGTTTACATTGCAATTCACTGAAGTAGATGGTGGCAGAGGACATCTTGTGGTCAAAGCAGCAAGTGAATTTCTTTGAACAAAATTCAGGAATATTGGAACATGATCATTTTACATGCAGAAGAAAATGGAGGAAAGATCAATATAAGACACAAAAGACGTAGGACTAAAGATGATATAATATAATTATTACCTATAAGAATCTCTATCAGAATTGATTTACACAACCCAGAAGTGATAACTGATTTACACAATCCAGAAGTGACAATCCATAATTACAAAAAATGATGAAAGCAAAGTCTTTTAATTTAAATATCCCACTTTTTGGTCAATGTAAAATTATTCAAATATATTTGCTTCTATCCATTTATATCTATCTATCTGTATCTTTTATTTGTTTTATAATTATATTGATGCATGATTTCACATATTCTGGACACTGTATATATCATAAAACTTGTATCTCTTAGTTATATTTTCTACCTAAAAGAGATGTCATTATTACATGTAAAGTATGTTAAAACTGTATAATTTAAATTTCATTTCACATTTACATGTTCCCAACATTCCAAAATTATCTTTAGAGTTTTTTGTTTATAAATTAGGGTTCTATCAAAAATGAAAATATTATGTTTGTTTTTTAGTTTACATTTTTCTTTATCACGGCCTTTAAAAACCTTTCTTAACATTTGTTATGACATTTTTCAAACATATACAAATATTAAAACATTTTAGAAAAAATATTTTTATACTTCCCACTGATACTTTATCATTAATATTTTACTTTAATTTATCACATATTTATGCATCACTTCATCCCTATGCTTGTCCTTCATTCTACTACAGTTAGCATTGGACAACTATTTTACCTTTGATAATTGCTCAGAAGTCTACAAAGTGTGCAGATGAGTTTGATGGCTGGCCAGAGCATCTTAGCATTGCTACGATGACTACCTGAAGTGTAATTAACTGTGATGACCCTTGGGTCTCATTTTATGTTAGGATTTCCTGATTAATGTAAAGAAAATAGCAATTTCCTGCTGATCTCCATCATGTACATTGATGGTAATGCCATCTGTAAATTATGTGAACCTCATTCTCTGTTTACTCAGTTAATAGTAGGAAGTTCCTTAAGTAGCCCAGAAGTCTGAGAAAGGATCTCCTCCAGCAACATGACATCTGTCAAAAATACTGCAGGAAGAATCTATAAGAATGTCTTTGTTTACCTCCATCTTGTAGCAAGGAGACTTCAATAGCTGTGCCAAGTGTGTGGGTAACTATTTCAATGATCCAGAGTAAGTAGCTTAGCATGAAGGATAAAGAATTGTCACTCTAATGACAAATACTATAGCACCATGAGGGGAAGTTCCTTGCATAAGAAAGCCTTGTGCAACTTCTGACAACAAAACTGCAGGCTAGACTACAGAAGTCATGAGCCGAAGTTTCTAAAGCGTCTGCGTGAAGGAGTTTTTGTTGGCACTAATAAAAGTGTTTTATGAATTGCTATATGTATAGACACTAGTATCTTTTGTTGAAGGGAGCCTCACTGAAGATGGGCTGGCTTGCAAGTGATAGAATAAATGGTCTTAAGCAGTTAAACTTGCAAATAATAAATATTTTGTTAGGACCACCAAAAATCCTACCAGATACTTGTCTTATTTTAACATCATAGGTACTGAGAGGGCAGTAGTTAGTTTGTTTGTTGTTTGTTTTTAACCAATATCATGTCATTATTTTTTATAAAATTTTTTAACCAATATTTTTGTTAAGTAACCAATAATTTACTTAACCCAAGTAAGACAGTAGGCACTGAGAGAGGGGATCAGACAGCAGACAGACTGAAACTACAATCACAGACAACTAGCTAATCTGATCACATGGACCACTGCCTTGTCTAACTCAATGAAACTAAGCCATGCCATGTGGGGCCACCCAAGATGGCCAGGTCACAGTGGAGAGGTATGACAGAATATGGTCTACTGGAGAAGGGAATGGCAAACCACTTCAATATTCTTGCCTTGAGAACCCCATGAACAGTATGGAAAGGCAAAAAGATAGGACACTGAAAGATGAACTCCCCAGGTCCATAGGTGCCCAATATGCTACTGGAGATCAGTGGAGAAATAACTCCAGAAAGAATGAAGGGATGGAGCCAAAGAAAAAACACCACCCAGTTGTGAATGGAACTGATGATGGAAGCAGGGTTCGATGTTGTCAAGAGCAATATTGTATAGGACCTGGAATGTTAGGTCCATGAATCAGGGCAAACTGGAAGTGGTCAAACAGGAGATGGCAAGAGTGAACATCAACATTCTAGGAATCAGTGAACTAAGATGGACTGGAATGGGTGGATTTAACTCAATGACCATTAAACCTACTACTCTGGGCAGGAATCCCTTAGAAGAAATGGAGTAGCCATCACGGTCAATAAAAGAGTCCAATATGCAGTACTTGGATGCAATCTCAAAAACGACAGAATGATCTCTGTTTGTTTCCAAGGCAAACCTTTCATTATCAAGGTAATCCAAGTCTATCCCCAGACCAGTGACAATGAAGAAACTGAAGTTGAGCAGTTCTATGAAGACCTACAAGACCTTGGCAAAACTAATACAATTATGTAAGTTTAAAAATAAAATAAAATAAAAAAATAAAAAATAAAAAAAAAGAACTAACACCCCAAAAAGATGTCCTTTTCATTATAGAGGACTGGAATGCAAAAGTAGGAAGTCAAGAAACACCTGGAATAACAGGCAAATTGGCCTTGGAGTACAGAATGAAGGAGGGCAAAGGTTAATAGAGTTCTGCCAAGAGAATGCACTGGTTATAGAAAACACCCTCTTCCAACAACACAAGAGAAGACTCTACACATGGACATGACGAGGTGGTCGACACCAAAATCAGATTGATTATATTCTTTGCAGCCAAAGATGGAGAAGCTCTATACAGTCAGCAAAAACAAAACCGGGAGATGACTGTGGCTCAGATTATGAACTCCTTATTGCCACATTCTGACTGAAATTGAAGAAAGTGGAGAAAACCACTAGACCATTCAGGTATGACCTAAATCAAATCCCTTATGACTATACAGTGGAAGTGAGAAATAGATTTAAGGGACTAGATCTACTATACAGAGTGCCTAATGAACTATGGATGGAGGTTCTTGACACTCTACAGGAGACAGGAATCAAGACCATCCCCAAGAAAAAGAAATGCAAAAAACAAAATGGCTGTCTGAGGAGGGCTTACAAATAGCTGTGAAAAGAAGGGAAGTGAAAAGCAAAGGAGAAAAGGAAAGATATACCCACTTGAATGCAGAATTCCAAACAATAGCAAGGAGAGATAAGAAAGCCTTCCTTAGCGATCAATGCAAAGAAATAAGGAAAACAATAGAATGGGAAAGACTAGAGATCTCTTCAAGAAAATCAGAGATACCAAGGGAACATTTCAGGCAAAGATGGTTACAATAAAGAACAGAAATAGTAGGGCCCTAACAGAAGCAGAAGATATTAAGAAGAGGTGGCAAGAATACACAGAAGAACTGTACAAAAAAAAAAAAGATCTTCACAACCAAGATAATCTCTATGGTGTGATCACTCACCTAGAGCCAGACAACCTGGAATGTGAAGTCAAGTGGGCCTTAGGAAGCATCACTACAAACAAAGCTAGTGAAGGTGATGGAATTCCAGTTGAGTTATTTCAAATCCTGAAAGATGACACTGTGAAAGTGATGCACTCAATATGCCAGCAAATTTGGAAAACTCAGCAGTGGCCACAGGACTGGAAAAGGTCAGTTTTCATTCCAATTCCAAAGAAAGACAATGCCAAAGAATGCTTAAACTACCGTACAGTTGCACTCATCTCACACGCTAGTAAAGTAATGCTTAAAATACTCCAAGCCAGGCTTCAGCAATACATGAACCATGAACTTCCAGATGTTCAAGCTGGTTTTAGAAAAAGCAGAGGAACCAGAAATCAAATTACCAACATCCGCTGGATCATGGAAAAAGCAAGAGAGTTCCAGAAAAACATCTATTTCTGTTTTATTGACTATGCCAAAACCTTTGACTGTGTGGATCACAATAAACTGGAAAATTCTGAAAGAGATGGAAATACCAGACCACCTGACCTGCCTCTTGAGAAACCTGTATGCAGGTCAGGAAGCATCAGACTGGACATGGAACAACAGACTGGTTCCAAGTAGGAAAAGGAGTACATCAAGGCTATATATTGTCACCCTGCTTATTTAACTTATATGCAGAGTACATCATGAGAAACATTGGGCTGGAGGAAGCACAAGCTGGAATCAAGATTGCTGGGAGAAATATCAATAACTTCAGATATACAGATGACATCACCCTTATGGCAGAAAGTGAAGAAGAACTAAAGAGTCTCTTGATGAAAGTGAAAGTGGAGAGTGAAAAAGTTGGCTTAAAGCTCAACATTCAGAAAACTCATGATATCCAGTCTCATCACTTCATAGCAAATAGATGAGGCAACAGTGGAAACAGTGGCTGACTTAATTTTTCTGTGTCCAAAATCACTGCAGATGGTGATTGCAGCTGTGAAATTAAAAGACGCTTACTGCTTAGAAGGAAAGTTATGACCCACTAGACAGCATATAAAAAGTAGAGACATTACTTTGTCAACAAAGGTCCATCTAGTCAAGGCTATGGTTTTTCCTGTGGTCATGTATGGATGTGAGAGTTGGACTATAAAGAAAGCTGAGTGCCAATGAATTGATGCTTTTGAACTGTGGTGTTGAAGACTCTTGAGAGTACCTTGGACTGCAAGGAAATTCAACCAGTACATTGTAAAGGACATCAATCCTGGGTGTCTATTGGAAGGACTGATGTTGAAGCTGAAACTCCAATACTTTGACCACCTGATGCAAAAAGCTGACTCATTTGAAAAGACCCTGATGCTGGGAAAGATTGAGGGCAAGAGGAGAAGGGAATGACAGAGGATGAGATGGTTGGATGGCATCACAGACTCGATGGACACGGGTTTGTGTGAAATCCCAGAGTTGGTGATTGACAGGGAAGCCTGGCATGCTGCGGTTCATGGTGCCGCAGAGTTGGACACAACTGAGCAACTGAACTGAACTTAATCAATATCAGGGATGGAGTATCCTTCTATTGACAATACAGTTTATAGAAATTTAAATGAGGCGATGGGGCTTGCTATGTGTAGGGCCATGTCCATGCCTATTTGTGAAGCGTTTTGTATCTTCATTGTATCTTCATATCCTGAAGGAGTCAAATGAAAGTCCTCAGAGGAGAATTTCATCAGTGCCATTTTCTCCCTGTACTCCTAGATATAACTGGATATGTTAGATAATGCCTGTAAAGATTGTGTGTATTTCAGAGCTATTGGGTTAGCCCATATATACCCAGGTAAAATATATAGTGTATCTTCATCTGAGATGTTGAAATAGTCACTGAACAGAGTATATTAGCCTGAACTAATAATAGCAAAATATTTACCAGCTGTTGATTGGATAGAGTCAGAAGTTCTAATAATATTGGTTATGAGAATTTCAATGGATGAGACCATGGCATTAAAAGGTATTAATTGTGATCATCATTTTGAGGTGTTATTCATCATTTCCAAGTTTAAGACCAGACTCGACTATAAATAGAAGAGTAGTGGAAATAATCGCTCCTTCTTTAAAAAAGTCTTGTACAATGAGTTTCAGTTCTTGATAGAATTTACAATGGCCTTATCATTGGGGGAAGGGCCAAGTGGTCTTATTTGTTAAGTCAATTTGCAAATGCCCAAGACTTAATATAATTTTAGTCTATTATTCATTGGATCAGCATGTCCATGTGTACCGTGGGATATTTTAAAACAATGGGAGATATGACCATGGTAAATTTAGGCAAGATTAAGGCTCAGTGGTAAAGAATCTGCCTGTCAATGCAGGGGATGC
The DNA here is from genome assembly GCF_029407905.1 of Bubalus kerabau. Lineage (NCBI taxonomy): Eukaryota > Metazoa > Chordata > Mammalia > Artiodactyla > Bovidae > Bubalus > Bubalus kerabau. The sequence continues at coordinate 46,565,547 of NC_073641.1, forward strand.
AAGAGTCATGGTTTTGATTACTGGGTAAGGAACATTCCCTGGAGAAGGCAATGGCACCCCACTCCAGTACTCTTGCCTGGAAAATCCCATGGACAGAGGAGCCTGGTAGGGTGCAGTCCATGAGGTCACTAAGAGTTGGACATGACTGAGCGACTTCACTTTCAATTTTCACTTTCATGCATTGGAGAAGGAAATGGCAACCCACTCCAGTGTTCTTGCCTGGAGAATCCCAGGGACGGGGGACCCTGGTGGGCTGCCATCTATGGGGTCGCACAGAGTCAGACACGACTGAAGTGGCTTAGCAGCAGCAGCAGCACCAGCAGAGCACAGCAGCACATAGTTACAACAGCTAAGTCAAGGCATACTTATTTGTCCTCTATTCTTTGTTCAGTAACTTCTCTAAGATTACAGTGGAACTTCATTTAAATTTAGTGGGACTTCCAAGTATAAATGAAATTTGACCCTCTGTGTTGATTAAGCCATGAATGATTGCCAATTGTACATTTCTGTTTACATTAGAGACTGTTTTAGAGGTGCAAAACCAAATCTGCGCCTTGTTACATGTGTGATGTATAAATTATTTTAGTAAACCCTGTATTTTCAGTAGGTCACATTTCTTCAATTCTTTCTTTCTTGTTTTTGTTATTGTCATCCTGCTCATATTTACGTTTCCTCCTCCAGAAAGCGTCAAATCAGTACCATCGGGGTTAAACAATTGCACCCCAGAAATGGTCAAATTATTTCCTTGGCTCTGCCACAGGGGTGTCATAGTTCTTTTCCTTATAACCCTGAGGATCAATTTCTTTTTTTGGTGACAGAGATGTAGGTAGACATGGCAATAACAAGGTTGTTTTGCAGGATCCTAGTGAGCCATATGCTTTTAGAAATGTGGACATCAGTAAACCAAATAGTGATGCTTTTGTTCTACAAAAGCAATCATCTGTGGGGCCTATATATCATACATGGTATACATATTCCACATGAGTGCTCTGCTGAGAGGCAGCCAACACCAAGCTGAGACACACATACAGAGGTCATAGGAAAGAAAGCACTCCTCTGAGCCTGATGTTGTTTATGTGTATGCTGAAATTGAGACGCACAATTTCATCCAAGACACACTGATAGCTCTGGGCTAAGTCACATAACCCAGGACCACTTTAAGGAGGGTCTCAGTATTCATGTCCCTAAATGCCAATTATCAAAACTACTGACTTAGGTGAGTAATATCCATAACAGAAGCTGTGTAGAACTCAGAAAACAGCACAACACAATACAACTTAAAGTGCAAGCTAGCCAACGAGAAGCAGCTCAAAGTACACGCTCTGTTTAGGTAACAGCCAGTTAGTTACAAGCCTAACAAGAGAAGAAAAATCTCAGGCAGTGATGGTTATCATATAAGCACCATGGTTACTGTGCCACTAAGTAAGAATAGGTAGACACTAAGAATAGGTAGAATGGACCCATTCCACCCTGTTCAGAATGGCTTCATACTTCAAGACTGATCACAGCATACACACCAAGAGGATATAAAAAGATTTTGTTACTTACATAATGAAGCTTTCTGGCAAATTCCATGATGGTCCAGTGGTAAGGACTCCATGCTTCCACTGCAGAGGCCTCAGGCTCCATCTCTGGTCACGGACCTGTTATCCCACAAGCTGCCCTGGCCAAGGAGGAAAAAAAAAAAAAAAATGTAAGGCTTTCTGGAGTTAGTAGGGTAACTCAGAAGTAAGTCCAAAATGAACCGAGAGACCACATACAGACACTGGCTTGGGGTTTTTATTGCTGTTAGAGTATAAGCCCAAGGTAAGAATTCTCATGTGGGCAGGGAATTTCCCACCAGCTCCAAAGAAGGGAGCATCCAGGCTTCCTGAACTTTTCCAGATGTGGGGCCAAAAGGGAAGAGAGAGGGGTGAGCTTAAAATATGACAGAGGTAAAACACCAACATATATAGTCATGCTATTTATGACAAATGTGACTGGAAAATACATAATGCTAAACTGTTCCAGGAAGTACCCACGATTACCAGTGATTTTTTATTTTATTATCATTTCTAGAAAGTATAATTTATTCTGCACAAATAATATTAGATTAAAACAAGGGAACCAAATATTTACACTTTTGTGATATAAGAAAATAAGTAAATAAATACTTCTGTGATAGTCTCAGTATATGTGCATAGCTCATGTTTTTCTAGGGGCTTCCCTGGTGGCTCAGATGGTAAAGAATCTGCCTGCAATGCAGGAGCTCTGGGTTCAATCCCTGGGTTGGGAAGATCCCCTGGAGGACAGAATGGCACCCCACTCCAGTATTCTTGCCTGGAGGATCCCATGGACAGAGGAGCCTGGCTACAATCTACTGAGCCTGGCTACAGGCTACAGTCTATGGGGTTGCAAAGAGTTGGACACAACTGAGTGACTTAGCACAGCATGCTTTTCTCAAAACTAAATCTGCCTCTGTGAATATAGATAAATACTATATAAATACTATACAGGACTATTAGTAATGCTATTACATTGATTTTAATTTTTGTTAATTCAATTATTATCACATTATTAAAATTGTATTCAATCTTTATGCTTTTTGAAACTGTAGATTAGAGTGAATTTAGTTACTATCTGATTAATTAACATTTTTAAGCACTTTTCAGAAGCATTTAAGTGATTTTACTTAATGCTTCCAAAAAAAGAAGCTAGAATATAAAATTCTCAATATATTGCTCTTCTAATATTACGTTCTGGAGAGTGACAATGACTTTACCTCCCAGGATACTCAATTTCTTCATTTTTTAGATGAATACCATAAGGTGTATCAATCTATTTTGGATTTATAATATAAAAAATCATTCTATATCTTACTAAAGGGATTAATTATATCACAATATATGCAAAATTATCTATCTATACATGACATATACACAAAAATATACTAAATATATTTAAGAGAGTTTAGCATTCATATACATATACAAAACTCACTCATTCATTTTAATTAGCAATAATGACCATTATACCTTGTAATACATGTATTCAAGTTCTAAACTACTCAATATTAAATTAAATTATTCATTCACTTCCCCTAAGCACACAATGACATATTGCCTAACTTAATATTAGCCTTTTTATTAGTTCAATAAAATAGTTCAGTATCTTAACATGTTCAATTAAGAAACAGTTGCATTCATTCACAAAGGTACATTAAGTTTCACTATGAATTCAAACTCACTTGATCTTTCAACCATAAAACATAAAAGTGAAATCTACAGTCATGCAATACATAGTTAATATCTATTAATTGATTCTTTAGTATTCAATCTGTAGATGAAATAAATAAAAAAAAATAATGAAACAAACTGAATCAGTCAAATAACCTTTGTATTTTCAGGGCTCAGATCATTTTCATATGAAGGATAAGCTGTCATTTTTTAAATTGTAAGCCTCATTGTAATTCAAAGTTGTTAAATTATATGAAACTATGATGTCCAGTATGGCAGTTATTAGCAACATGTGGTCCTTTAAATCTCTCTTTCAATTGACAGAGCCTTAGTCACACTAGCCCCATTGTCAAAGGCTCACAAGTGGCTAGTAACTACCACATTGGGCAGAGTAGAAAAAGAACCAAAATTAGAGCATATAAGAAAGGTTACAAGATATGGAAGATGTAAAATGGGGCCAAAGTATAAAAAGTACAGAGTGGTTTAGTGTACAATAGGAGAACAATTCCTGGATATCCATATACTTAGCCTGTAGATTAGAGTTCTTCAATTATGTGTATCCTGAAATTCTTAAAAATATATTGCATCCTGTTTGCTGATTATACACACATCTGACCTATTTTTAAATAGCATTTTGCATATTTCATTGATTAATTTTTGTTCATAAAAAATTCATAAAATATAGAAATCTACAAAGAAATAAGCCCCAAAGTCTCAGTAATGGAAACAGTCAAAATTAACTTGGAGTATTTTTTCCTAGAACTTTGCTTTTTCTAGACATAACATTAAAATGATTACTAATTATCTCTTACTGAATGAAAAGTTTCAGTATGTTCACACAACTGTATATAAATCCCAAGGTACCACACATTTTCCTATAAAAGATTATTCTTACCTGTTTTACATATTTGGAGCCACAATGTATAAATAAAAATTCTATACATATTTTTTACTTATAATCCTAACAATTTTCTATCAAAATTAATTTTTAATCCTTCATTTAAGCTATTGTCATTTATCTGATTATAAAATTGTAGAATATTAGGAAACACTAACATATATATTAAGAAAAATCACCCATAATCTTAGTTTATCTGTTCATGTATTCTTAGAGAGATGCTTATTCAAAGCAATGAACTTCACTTTTTAAATCTGCTCTACTTATGAGAGATTAGTTCCTGGTCTTAGTATGTAATTTTCCATTTCTCTTTAAGAATGTGTTAAAAGTTAAAAGCAGCAATTTTAACATTATGTCCGAAAAACAAGGGGGATTACTACTTTTATAGTAAAGAATGAAATGTTACAACAGGATTACTATACCCATTAGTGAAAAATAAATTCCAGAAGTGGTTGAATAGGACTTTGAACATTCTTTCATCTTTCACTGATTAACTATCTGGGTAACTCTGACGTGTGAATTGTAGAGAAAAATACAAAATTCAAGACCAATAAAATGTGTATGAAGTAATACACACACACACACACACACACATATATACACACACACATATATATGAAGATCTCTTGGAGAAGAGACTAGCTACCACTCTAGTATTCTTGCCTGGACAATTCCACGGACAGAAAGGCCTAGTGGCCTGCAGTCCATGGGGTCAAAAAAGAGTTGGACACAATTGAGCAACTAACACACACATACAGATGTACATTTCTAGAACTCAAACCAGTATTATAATTCAGCTTTGTTATAATTTTGAAAAAGCTGGAGACATGTCAGTTTGATTTTCCCCCAAAAGTCCTGAAACAAACACAATATTACAGATGGATTTTTTGGAGAAGTGATCCACATAGTACAAGTGAAGGAACAGAAAAGAGTGACAGATGAAAGAGAATAGTCAATAAAAGGTGATTTTATGAGTAAGTTATGAAATGCACAAGTTAAGCTCAATCTTCCTGGAAATAACAAAGAAATTGTGTACAATGTCCTCAGAATCATTCTAAGAAAAGATGAAGAGATAAGAATATTTAACCTCTGGCCATGGTCTGTCCAGACTATGTATTGAGATGGAGATTATGAGAGATAACTTCATCCAGGGCCAAGAAACTGGATGTATACTATCCCACTGGTGAACCAAGCTAGCTTCCATGGTGCTATAGGAAGCCTTCAGTTAAAGAAGCAAAGAGACATGTACCTGAGTTGGAAACCTGTCAGCACTGATGTAAAGGGTCTTCTGAAAATTTACTTGGACTCAGAGGTGGCTAAGGTAATGTGAAGTACTGCATTTAAACTGACTTTTACAGTTTACCCATTTCAGCATTCAAATCTGGCCATGCCCTACACTGATGTCTTTCTGTTATGGAAACAATACAGTAATGGCTAGCCATAGTTTTAAAAAAAATGATATGATACTGGAAGGTAAGTCTACAGGCTGGGATCCTTGTGTTACAACTACACTAAGGACTATAGCCAACACTTACTTCCTTTATTAATCAACTATAACTGATCTTTGGCTAGTACTTCAGCTGATTGATTTTTGTCACTATGCTTCAGTTCAATTCAGTTCAGCATGCTCAGTCACGTCCAACTCCTTGAGACTCCATGGACTGCAGCACTCCAGGCCTTCTGCTCCATCACCAACTCCCGGAGTTTACTCAAATTCATGTCCATTGAGTCTGTGATGCCATCCAATCATCTCTTCCTCTGTCGTCCCCTTCTCCTCCTGCCCTCAATCTTTCCCACCATCAGGGTCTTTTCAAATGAGTCAGCTCTTCACATCAGGTGGCCAAAGTATTGGAGTTTCAGCTTCAACATCAGTCCTTCCAATGAACACCCAGGACTGATCTCCTTTAGGATGGACTGGTTGTATTTCCTTGTAGTTCAAGGGACTCTCAAAAGTCTTCTCCAACACCAAAGTTCAAAAGCATCAATTCTTTAGCACTCAGTTTTCTTTATAGCCCAACTGTCATATCCATACATGACTACTGGAAAAACCATAGCTTTGACTAGAGGGACATTTGTTGGCAAAGTAATGTCTGATTTTTTAATATGCTGTCTAGGTTGGTCATAATTTTCTTTCAATGAGTAAGTATCTTTTTAATTTCACAGCTGCAGTCACCATCTGCAGTGATTTTGGAGCCCAAAAAATAAAGTTTGCCAGTTTCCACTGTTTACCCATCTATTTGCCATGAAGTGATAGGACCAGATGCCATGATCTTAGTTTTCTGAATGTTGAGCTTTAAGCCAACTTTTTCACTCCCCTCTTTCACTTTCATCAAGAGGCTCTCTAGTTCTTCTTCACTTTCTGCCATAAGGGTGGTGTCATCTGCATATCTGAAGTTATTGATATTTCTCCTGGCAATTTTGATTCCAGCTTGTGCTTCCTCCAGCCCAGTGTTTCTCATGATGTACTTTGCATATAAGTTAAATAAGCAGGATGACAATATACAGCCTTGACATGCTATTTTTCCCATTTTGAACCAGTCTGTTTTTCCATGTCAGTACTTGGATGTAGTCTCAAATACAATAGAATGATCTCTGCTAATTTCCAAGGCAAACCATTCAGTATTACAACTATGCCCCAACCAGTAATGCTGAAAAAGCTGAAGGTGAATGGTTCTATGAAGACCTACAAGGCCATATAAAACTAACACCAAAAAAGATGTTCTTTTCCTTAGAGGGGACTGGAATTCAAAAGTAGGAAGTCAAGAAACACCTGGAGTAACAGGCAAATTTGGGCTTGCAGTACAGAATGAAGCAGGGCAAAGGCTAATAGAGTTTTGCCAAGAGAATGCACTGGTCACAGCAAATACCTTCTTCCACAACACAAGAGAAGACTCTACACATGGATATCACCAGATGGTCAACATCAAAATCAGATTGATTATATTTTTTGTATCCAAAGGTGGAGAAGTTCTATACAGTCAGCAAAAACAAGACTGGGAGCTGACTGTGGCTCATAAACTCCATATTGCCAAATTCAGACTTAAATTGAAGAAAAAAAAGTAAAGAAAACCACTAGACCATTCAGGTATGACCTAAATCAAATCCCTTATGATTATACAGTGGAAGTCATAAATAAATTTAAGGGACTACATCTGATAGACAGAGTGCATGATGAACAATGGGCAGAGGTTCGTGACATTGTACAGGAGGCAGGAATCAAGACCATCCCCAAGATAAAGAAATGCAAAAAACACAAAGCGGTTGTCTGAGGAAGCCTTACAAATAGCTGTGAAAAGAGAAGTGAAAAGAAAAGGAAAAAAGGAAAGATATACCAATTTGAATGCAGAGCTCCAAAGAATAGTAAGTACAGATAAGAAAGCCTTCCTCAGCAATCAATACAAAGAAATAGAGGAAAACAATAGAATGGGAAAGACTAGAGATCTCTTCAAGAAAATTAGAGATACCAAGGGAACATTTCATGCAAAGATGGCCTCAACAAAGGACAGAAATGGTATGGACCTAAAAGAAGCAAAAGATATTAAGAAGAGGTGGCAAGAATACATGGGAGCACCAAACAAAAATATCTTCACAACCCAGATAATCATGATGGTGTGATCACTTACCTAGAGCTAGACATCCTGGAATGTGAAGTTGAGTGAGCCTTAGGAAGCATCACTAGGAACAAAGCTAGTGGAGGTGATGGAATTCCAGTTGAGCTATTTCAAATCCTGAAAGATGATGCTGATAAAGTGCTGCACTCAATATGCCAGCAAATTTGGAAAAGTCAGCAGTGGCCACAGGACTGATAAAGGTCAATTTTCTTTCCAATCCCAAAGAAAGGCAATGCCAAAGAATGCTCAAACTACCGCACAACTGCACTCATCTCACATGCTAGTAAAGTAATGCTCAAAATGCTCCAAGTCAGGTTTCAACAATACGTGAACCAAGGACTACCAGAAGTTGTAGCTGGTTTTAGAAAAGACAGAATAACCAGAGATCAAATTGCCAACATCTATTGGATTATCAAAAAAGCTAGAAAGTTCCAGAAAAACATCTATTTCTCCTTTATTGACTATGCTAAATCTTTTAACTGTGTGGATGACCACAAACTGTGGAAAATTCTGAAAGAAACGGAAATACCAGACCAGCTGACCTGCCTCTTGAGAAATCTATATGCAGGTCAGAAAGCAACAGTCACTATGTTTGGACCCTTGTAAAGATACTCCCTGATGGCTCAGACAGTAAAGAATCTGACTGCATGAGGGAGACCCAAGTTCAATCCCAGAGTCGGGAAAATCCCCTGGAGAAAAGAATGGCAATCCACTCCAGTATTCTTGACTGGAGAATGCCATGGACAGAGGAGTCTAGCAGACTACAGTCCATAGAACTGCAAAGAGCCAGACACAAATGAGAGACTAACACAACAACAGCAAAGATACTCCAGTGAATACTCTGTATTCTAGTCCTCCTCTTTTCTATCATATAATAACATCCATAGAATCTTGTTATGTAGGCAATTCATCTATTGATATCAATAGTGTAAGAACCGGTTTTGTTTTACATTTTTTCTTATTGATTAATTGATTGATTGCTGGGCCACCATTTGTACACCAGAATGACCTGGAAGTATCCATAAATTTAAATCACTTGAAGGGATTTTTCTCCTCTTAGCCAAGTTTCACATTGGTATACATGTATAACATCACATCTACAGCATTGCTTCATCCACACAATTCCGATTTTGTTGGTTTAGTTGAACTTTTAAGCAAATAAATCAATGCTCTATTGGCTATGTAGCTGATGTAGTTGTAGGAACAAAGGGTTCCACACACCAATTTAATTATTGTTGTATCTTCTTCACCCTAAAATAGATCATTTGCCCTAAGGATATGTTATATGTGATTTTATTAATATATTGTTTTTTCAGGCACATTATTATCTCTCAACTGTTTTGCAAAAGCATCAAGAGCAGAAAAGGCAATTCCATATCCAAAATAAAGGTCAATCCAAAGGAAGAAAACTCACTACCACCTCTAAGATGGAAGGTATCTCATATAAACAACTTGACAAGTGATTGGTCTTCTAAAAGAATCACATCACATTTATAATTCAGTGCTGGTCTTTGAAGTTGACAGACTAAACACTAACAGATGCCATCTGTAAGATAAGCCATGGTGAGAGAGAAGCCATGTGGTTGAACCTGTCTAGTTTACATTCATATCACCATGGCTACATTATGCATTGGACTATTTAAACACTAGAATTGCTTAAGATAAAAACTAACATCCACTAGATGGTTTATGCTATCTATTTTTTCAGCATCACTGCTGTGGTGGGTACTTATTGTTCAATATGGCCATCGTAATACAGACTACAGATTCTCACACTTTGTACCTACACTATCCTTTCACACATATGCTTCTTTCCCAGGCTCACTGGTCAGATCATTCAGTTTCACACTTTGAAGTCACTACTACCCGTCAAACCACTGGCCATCCATTCAACTTTGCTATTTGAAGCCACCACTACTGGTAAAGCCATTGGCCATCACCTAAATATCTATGTAAGCCTTAAGAACATTTAGCCTAGTCAGCAAAAAACTGATAATTAAATGGACTGTTCATAGCATTGAGAAGATTTTGAGAAGAAGATGGTGCTTCAGGGTGACAGCAGTTCATTTTCAGCTTTTAATAACTTATCAAGCCAGCTAATTTGCAAATTAAATCTGAGTTTCTTTCCCACTGTATCTGCTTGCACTGCATACTAAAATGTATCATTTTCATTTCATGAAGGAAAAATTACTGCCTATTTAATAACACATCTCATAAAATCTTACAATAGCCAACTCATGATGAGCATATCTGATTTTGTATTGATAATCACTTGGTGCTCCATAATCAAGACCTCAGATTCTAGAAACACCAAGAGTTTCTTTTCCAGTATTGGGTATATCTCTTTTGCAGAAGGCATGGTCATATTCTGGACTCATAAGGGTCTGTACTATGATTCTCCTATAGACTACTGCCTCACAGATACAATTACCTACACTGAGTACCTACAGCATAATTTTACCAGCTGAGTCATATGGCCTGAGTGGAATGAACGTTACACCAGACCCTGCCTGGCTCTACTGCAGAGATGCCTTTTATTTTGAGACTTTTTTGAATATGAAATTCTTTCAAGTGACTTGTTAGATTGTATGGGGCAATATTTCCAAGTGTTCTATATACTACTTTTACAATTTGCAGGTGCCAACAACTGAGTCTCTTTCTTAGCAGTAAGGTGTACAAGGTGGGCTACTTTTCAGGGTATATATCACTGGACTCTGAAAATCTTTACCAATATAACAGATGGCCACAATTTTGTGGATGTTATCTCATATGATCTTGCATGCCTGTGTCTAACATGACATCCAGATACTTTACACCTCCTGTATATCATGCCTAACTAACAACACAAATTTAATAACAGTCTTCCATGATATTTTAAAGAATATACAAATAACTATGGTCCCTCCAGATTATATACTGAAATGGAAATATGGGAGATAACTTCAGCCAGGGTCCAGAAAGTAGACACATGCTATGATTTTTCCTTTGTGTATGTTCTGTGCTTTATCTCTCAGTAGTGTCCAACTCGTTGTGACAGCATGGACTGCAGTCCCCCAGGCTCCTTTGGCCATGGGGATTCACCAGGCAAGAATACTGGAGTGGGTTGCCTGGCCTTCCTCCATGGCATCTTCCCAACCTAGGGATTAAACCCAGGTCTCCTGCATCGCAGGTGGATTCTATACCAGCTGAGTCACCAGGAAAATCCTTGTGAATGTGAGTGACCTTTTTTTTTTTTTTTTTTGCTAATTGAGTGACCTCTTTTTGATTGATTTTTTATGATAAGAATGGAAAAAATGAAATTACTAAATGCTAGTGGCTGTTTTAAACTGTTTATTAAAAATACAATATTTGATATAACAACTACAATTGGGACTATAATTGGATAAATTTGAAATAGTCCACTGTCATTCAGGGCTTCCCTGGTGATTCAGATGGTAAAGAATCTGCCTGCAATGTGGGAGACCCAGGTTTGATCCCTGGGTTGGGAAGGTCCTCTGGAGAAGGGACTGCCAAGTATTCTTGCCTGGAGAATTTCATGGACAGAGGACCCTAGTGGGCTACAATGCATGGGGTCACAAAGAGTCAGACACAACTGAGCAACTAACGATTTTACTGTCATTCAACATGATCTGTGTAACTTTTACCGGCACCATACTGATTAACTGAATATTAACATCATGCAGACTATCAGGGTATCTTTTAAATATTTTAGAGTATCAATTCATACTATACCACTTAGTATATGGCTGAGTGAGGTGATTTCAGGAAATTTTAATCAACATTCTTACCATACTGACATTTTTCTACAGTTAGAGAGCTGTGATGGTGCTATGATTTACTGCCAATTATAACTCAACTCAGAAGCCACACAGATGACCATAGAATTAATCCATGAATCCACTGTAATTTTTGTGAGATGGCCATCACATGGGGTATTTTTTTAAATCAGTTATTTAGTAGGTCCCAACTATAAATGAAAAAAATAATATTTCAGGTTATTTTGATTCTAAGTCAGATCATAACTTATATTCAACAGATATTGACATATATGGTTTTTTTTTTCATTGTACAGTTGCTCTGGTAGGTATTCTTGGATCTCTTTAAGGAAAAGTTTAGGGTAAGATTTATTGTATGAACATATAGCTGTGTAACAGGGTTCATCCTGAAAAGAAGCAAGTCTTCCCTTCAATCGCTTTTCAGATCATGTTTTTCCATTATGTTAGCTGACATCCACTGTTTGGTCTCCAGCTTTTGCTACTTTCTGGTTATGTGATGGGAAGAATCCATGTTACCAATTCAAAGAAAAAAAAAAAAAAAGAATCTATGGTAAGGGTCAATTAAATAGACCGTACTCTTTAAAACAGCTTTGACTATTTACCATTACCATGGATTCCGCTTTTCTTTTTTTTTTACTTTGACTCCTCTTTAATTTTTTCATTCTTATTGAAGTATAGTTGATTTACAAGGTTGTGCTAGTTTCAGGTGTACAGCAAAGTGAATCAGTTTTACAAATACATATAGCCACTTGATTTTAGATTCTTTTCCCATATAGGTCATCACAGAGTACTGAGTTCCCTGTGCTATCAGTAGGTTCTTGTTAGTTATCTATTTTATATATAATGTGTGTATATAGATTCTTATAGATTCAAAGGTCCCATAGCTTTCAAATGCTGCTGCTGCTAAGTCACTTCAGTTGTGTCCGACTCTGTGCGACCCCATAGACAGCAGCCCACCAGGCTCCCTCGTCCCTGGGATTCTCCAGGCAAGAACACTGGAGTGGGTTGCCATTTCCTTCTCCAATGCATTAAAGTGAAAAGTGAAAGTGAAGTCGCTCAGTCATGTCCGACTCTTAGCGACCCCATGGACTGCAGCCTACCAGGCTCCTCCGTCCATGGGATTTTCCAGGCAAGAGTACTGGAATTGGGTGCCATTGCCTTCTCCATTTCAAATGCTAGATATGGTAAATAAGCCAGTACATCCTATTTTTTCCTTATACTTTATCCCAATCTTCCCTGAGTAGGAGATTCAGTAACTGTTATTCCAGAAACCCATAGACTGTCACCAAGCCACTTAATAACAATAATGGGGCTCTTGTTATCTTTATGTGGAATGATTCAATTTCTGAATGTCATTCTGAAAATCTTGTTACTTTTGGTACCCAGTCCCTTGACTTTGGTTCATTCAAGAGTAGAACCTGAGACAAAGAGGTAAATTTAGGCAGTGTTCTGAGAAGTAAATTTATGAAGCTTAAGTAAGGTAGAGGAAAAATTTTGACAGACAAACAATTCCATTTATTTATACTTTAAATAAAAATATTGCTGGCATCAGCAATTACAGCTAAATTCGCTGGGAGTCCTATGAGAAGCCCGAAGAATGAACCTCAGGATTGTTTCAATAACATGTTAATTGGAATGTTTATCTCTTACTCTCATCCCCCAGTTTTGATGATTGTCCCTGAGTTAAATCTGGCATTTCTGCAATATCTTACACATGAGATTCAGCCAACTCGAAAAGATGCAGATACCAGGTGGGGGACCAGGACTATCAGCCTCAATGGAAACTCTCCATCACAGATTAACTAGAAGGAATATACATGGATAAGCGGTATCTGCTCTGAGGCATTAGGGAAACTCTAGCATGGCAAAGCTTTTACAATTAAATGTGGTGCATGCAATTATCATCATTTTTCTTGCTCCAAGGAATCTGACTGTACAAAATGACTCAAACTATAGAAATGGAGGGACAACCAGGCTTAGGCACTGGGATGGATATTCTCCAGAACCAAGCTCCAATCTTCCTTCTCTTTTTCAGTTTGTACTAAGGTAGAATAAATTTTATTTATAATCCCTGGGACTGCTGCTCTGGCTTCTTGTCTTATTCAGTCACAGGATTCATCAGCTGAGCAGAGGGTAGGTAGAGGAAAAGGCTGAGATGTTTATTTTCCTCACAGCTCTGTTATGGGTTTGTCACGCCTCTGTTCCCCTTCAGGACACACATGGATTGGACAGCACCTCCCAAAATGTATAGCTCGTGTTACATTTAGGAAAAAGCTCCCCCACCTCACCCCACCCCCACCTCCCATAATTAGGATTCTCCAGAGAAACAGAACCAATAGTGTCACTTGCTACTACTACTGCTACTAAGTCGCTTCAGTCGTGTCCAGCTCTGTGCGACCCCATAGACGGAAGCCCACCGGGCTCCCCCATCCCTGGGATTCTCCAGGCAAGAACACTGGAGTGGGTTGCCATTTCCTTCTCCAATGCATGAAAATGAAAAGTGAAAGGCAAGTCACTCAGTCGTGTCTGACTCTTAGCAACCCCATGGACCACAGCCCACCAGGCTCCTCCACCCATGGGATTTTCCAGGCAAGAGTACTGGAGTGGGGTGCCATTGCCTTCTCCGCAAAGCCTATTAATAATTCCTGGAAATAAAAATAGAATGTGTGTAATAAAATAAAGTCTAACCATTTTTCCGGGGAAGGCAATGGTAACCCACTCCAGTACTCTTGCCTGGAAAATCCCATGGATGGAGGAGCCTGGTAGGCTACAGTCCACCGGGTCCCCAAGAGTCGGACACGACTGAGCGACTTCACTTTCACTTTTCACTTTCATGCATTGGAGAAGGAAATGGCAACCCACTCCAGTGTTCTTGCCTGGAGAATTCCAGGGACACGGGAGCCTGGTGGGCTGCTGTCTATGGGGTCGCATAGAGTCGGACACGACTGAAGCAACTAGGCAGCAGCTTCAGCAGTATCTCACCAGTGCTCGCCACTGACATAGCTTCACTGTCAGCTGGCAAAGAAAAACATAGGGCGAAATTCATTTAAGAGGCAAAAATAAACAGCAATTTAGGAGCTTAAAGGCAATGAGTTGATAACCCACACACTTATCTATATAAAATATAAAATTAGATATTTTTGAAGTGTTCTGTGTTACCATAGATCATCCTTCCTAAAGGATGGTCCTTCATTTACTCTGTGTGTGTGTGTGTGTGTGTGTGTCCCTTAGTCACTCGGTCAAGTCAGACTCTTTGTGACCCCACGGACTGCAGCCTGCCAGGCTCCTCTGTCCATGGGATTCTCTAGGCAAGAATACTGGAGTGGGGAGCTGTTTCCCTCTTCAGGAAATCCGCATGACACAGGGATGGAATCCAGGTCTACTTGTGTTGCAGGCAGATTCTTTACCATCTGAGACACTAGGGAAGCCCTTATTTAGTATGGTCCTTCCTAAAACCTAAAACTTTTTAATGTACGGTAGAATTCATGAATAATTTTATATATCTAAAAAAAGAAAAAAAAATGCCAGAAATGAAATGAAATCTCTTTTTCAGATAGGACAATGGTAGTATTTAATTTTAAGATGTACTAATGAATTCCATCTAAAGATATACTCCTACTTCTTTTAAAATTGAACAAGTGGAGGCAATTTGTTATATAACTTCAAGAACTCATCTCCTTAACCGTTACGTTCTTAGTCCTTGACAGAAGTTTTGTATTTGAAAAGATTGATATATTTTGACATCCTTCAAAAAATTTAAGGCGTTTACTAAATATAATGTGGCAAAGGGTACTGTCACAATTACAATTATTCCTGAGTTAAATCAGGAGCACTGATTCTTCTTCAGTCATATGACTGGATTACCAAAGGCTACTAGATGAAATTAACAAACCCAAATGGTCTCTATGGTCATGATCGTGTGTGAGTGTGTGCTCAGTCACTTAACTCTTGTCTGATTCTTTGAAACCCTGCCAGGCTCCTCTGTCAGACTTCTCTGCCCATAGGATTGCCAAGGCAAGAATACTGGAGTGGGTTGTCATTTCCTTGATCTTTCCAACCCAGGGATCAAATATACATCTCCTGAATTGGCATGTGTTTTTTACCACTGAGCCACCTGGGACGCCCATGGCCTTGATCACTAGCAGACAATTTCCATAAGAACAAAATAGAAATTACAGACAAACATTTCTATGGGAAGGGTATTAAGTTATTTAGTCTTTTTTTTTCATAGTTTTATCTTTTGTATTTTTAAAGCATAATAAATACAAAGTTTATATAGTGTAGTGTTGAAGTTTATGACTGGTTTGTAAATGGGTCTGGGTCTTAAATCACAAACCTACTACATTTGGTATGTTTTAATGACATACCAAACACAATATTAGTTTATATTCACTAAAATTCTACTCTATTATCAGAAATTTTACGGCAGACACTTAAAATTTCTATTGAAACATCCTTTTATGAAATTTTGGCATTCATCACAAATTACTGCAAGCCTAAGGAGGCAACAAAATTATTTTTTAAAAAATTAGAAATTAATAAAATAAAAATTATGCTAACAATTAACAGAGAAAGGCATAGGTAAATATATATGTTAGCATAATTTTTATTTTATTAATTTCTAATTTTTTAAAAAAATAATTTTGTCGCCTCCTTAGGCATGCAGTCATTTTGATGAATGCCAAAATTTCATAAAAGGATAAGTTTTAATAGAAATTTTAAGTGTCTGCCATAAAATATATATTTACCCATGCCTTTCCCTATTATAGTGACTTCCCTGGTGGCTCAGACGGTAAAGCATCTGCCTATAATGTGGGTTTGAATCCTGGGTCAGGAAGATCCCCTGGAGAAGGAAATAGCAACCCACTCCAATACTCTTGCCTAGAAAATCCCATGGACGGAGGAGCCTGGCAGACTACAGTCCATGGGGTCGCAAAGAGTCAGACACGACGGAGAGACTTCACTTTCTTTCACTTTCCCTGTTACAGACTCGTACATGTTAAAAGAGAACTTGTTTGTAATCTCAAACAGCTTTCTTGCCTCTTTACCTGAACAAATTCAACATTTGACTTCAGCAACTATCTTAGCCTGAAAATGCTTTAAATTATACACAATATTTTTTCATATTATCTACCAAATTAAAATAATACTGTGATAGGAATGAGTGGCCATAAAACAGATTGTCTGAGGGCTTTTTTTTTTTTCTTTTTTCAGTGAATGGGGAAAATTTTACTAATTTAATCTTGACACTAAGTATAAACTGAGTCTTCCTCAGACAAACTGGACAATTTCTCTGGCTCTCAACTCACTTGATATGAACCCCCTGTTTTGGTTTTTATTTGCCTAAATGTTTTGTTGTTTGAAATTTATAATATTAACTTTGTTGCATATTAGATTCAAGATAATTTGAGGGTTAAAATTAAACTTCTAGATTTCTCTTTATGACTAGATACAGAAAATGTGTTCATTTTTTAAATTTAAAATTTTCTACTTGGCAAGAATACACAGAATAACTGTACAAAAAGATCTTCACAACCCAAATAATCATGATGGTGTGATCACTCACCTAGAGCCAGACATCCTGGAATGTGAAGTCAAGTGGGCCTTAGGAAGCATAACTATGATCAAAGCTAGTGGATGTGATGGAATCCGAGTTGAGCTATTTCAAATCCTGAAAGATGATGCTGTGAAAGTGCTTCAATCAATATGCCTTCAAATTTGGAAAACTCAGCAGTGGCCACAGGACTGGAAAAGGTCAGTTTTCATTCCAATCCCAAAGAAAGTTAATGCCAAAGAATACACTAACTGCCTCACAATTGCACTCATCTCCCATGTTAGTAAAGTAATGCTCAAAATTCTCCAAGCCAGGCTTCAAGCAATACCTGAACCATGAACTTCCAGATGTTCAAGCTGGTTTTAGAAAAGGCAAAGGAACAAAAGATCAAATTGTCATGATGATCTGCTGGATTATGGAAAATGCAAGAGAGTTCCAGAAGAACATCTATTTCTGCCCTATTGACTGTGCCAAAGCTTTTGACTGTGTGAATAAGAATAAACTGTCAAAAATTCTAAAAGAGATGGGAATGCAAGACCACTAGACCTGCCCCTTGAGAAATCCGTGTTCAGGTCAGGAAGCAACAATTAGAACTGGACATGGAAGAACAGACTGGTTCCAAATATGAAAAGGAGTATGTCAAGGCTGTATATTGTCATCCTGCTTATTTAACTCATGTGTTGAAGAAGGAAATGGCAACCCACTCCAGTGTTCTTACCTGGAGAATCCCAGGGACAGGGGAGCCTTGTGGGCTACCGTCTATGGGGTCGCACAGAGTCAGACACGACTGAAGCGACTTAGCAGCAGCAGCAGCAGATTACATCATGAGAAATGCTGAGCTGGATGAAGCACAAGCTGGAATCAAGATTGCCAGGGGAAATATCAATAACCTCAGGTATGCAGATGACACCACCCTTATGGCAGAAAGCAAAGAGGAACTAAAGAGCCTCCTGATGAAAGTAAAAGAGGAGAGTGAAAAAGTTGGCTTAATGCTCAACATTCAGAAAACTAAGATCATGGCATCTGGTCCCATCACTTCATGCCAAATAGATGGGGAGTGGAAACATTGACTGAGTTTGATTTTGTTGGGCTCAAAATCACTGCACAAGTTGACTGCAGCCCTGAAATTAAGAGAAGCTTACTCCTTGGAAGGAAAGTTATGATCAACATAGGCAGCATATTAGAAAGCAGAGACATTACTTTACCAACAAAGGTCTGCCTAGTCAAAGCTATGGTTTTTCCAGTGGTCATGTATAGATGTGAGAGTTGGACTATAAAGAAAGCTGAGCCCTAAAGAATTGATGCTTTTGAACTATGGTGTTGGAGAAGACTCTTGAGAGTCCCTGGGGCTGCAAGGAGATCCAACCAGTCCATCTTAAAGGAGATCAGTCCTGAGTGTTCAGTGGATGGACTGATGCTGAAGCTGAAACTCCAATACTTTGGCCACCTGATGGGAAGAACTGACTGATTCTAAAGATCCTGATGCTGGGAAAGATTGAAAGCAGGAGGAGAAGGGGACGACAGAGGATGAGATGGTTCGATGGCATCACCGACTCAATGGAGATGAGTTTGAACAGTCTCCAGGAGTTGGTGACGGACAGGGAGGTCTGGCATGCTGTGATCCATGGTGTTGCGAAGAGTCAGACACGGCAGAGCAACTGAACTGAACTGAACTTGGTTAGTAAAAAAAGGAAGACAATTACTTTAATATACAGTGCATTGTTTTTTGTTTTCTTTCTTTTTTGGTTTTTGTCAACTTGTAACTGAGTCAGATGCTAAATTGCTCAAAATCCTGGAGGGAACTTCATGGCACACACAAACTGGTAACTGAATAATGTTTACTAGGGACATGGCCACAAAAATGTACTTAGGTTTAAGGAACCCACAAAAAGATGATGAAGCTCCCAGCATCAACTATACTGAAGCAATGACACTGTCTTTATGGCTGAGGAAGAAGAGGGGCAGACCAACAAGAATAAATACTGCAAGTTACCATTCCTCATTTCTTTGCATCCTTTCTTGATGCCATTCATTGACCAATATTAACTAGAAGCCAGAGGTCAGGGGAGCACAGATGTTGTACGAAGGCTGTGTCAGTCTTTCAGGGTGCAGAGAAATACACAAGATGGCCAAATTTATATTTGGAAGACAAAACAGAATATATTCAATACTCATGTAAAACCAGGATATCTTGCTCTCAAAAAGAAAAAAAAAAGCAGACAAATGAACAAAAACTCTGGACCTACTTTCTTGATTCAAATTTACAAGTTATAATATTCCCTCAACCTAAAATACCAAAAGTATCTATATTTTTTTTATTGTTTGTAGGCTGGCATGTAAAATTAACTCATGCAAACTTTTACTTATTTTACTTTATTCTATAACACAATACAGGTTTTCTTTGGTAGTTTCAATAATAAAGCCTCTCAGAAAATGACTGCCCTTGAAACAGGATAATTGATGAAAGTCAGATAATTGAACTTCTTTCAAAGATCCAGATGAGGTTATCAACAACGAATAGCAAAGTATTGATATTAGCAACAACAGGAAGCAGAGGGAGGTGAAAAGAAAGTGAAAGTGAAAATCACTCATTCGTGTCCACTCTTTGTGACCCTGTGGACTATCCAGTCCTTGGGATTCTCCAGGCCAGAATACTGGAGTGGATAGCTTTTGCCTTCTCCAGGGGATCTTCCCAACCCAGGGATCAAATCCAGGTCTCCTGCATTGAAGATGGATTCCTTACCAGCTGAGCCAACATGTAAGCCCCGAGGGACGTGAAAGGGTAGTCACTGGAGAGGGTAGCTATATGGGAAGTGCCATCTGACACTAGATGTCACTTCAGGTAGAGTGGCATAGAAACCCATGACAACAAGTAGGAAAGGGTCCTGGTGTTCTGGCTTTACTATTTCATTCTCTAATCTACTGGTTGTTTCAGCTGACTAATCTAATGAGAGTTGACTCATTGGAAAAGCCCCTGATGCTGGTAGGGATTGGGGGCAGGAGGAGAAGGGGACGACAGAGGATGAGATGGCTGGATGGCATCACCAAGTCGATGTACATGAGTTTGAGTGAACTCCGGGAGTGGTGATGGACAGGGAGGCCTGGCGTGCTGTGATTCATGGGGTTGCAAAGAGTCGGACACAACTGAGCAACCGAACTGAACTGAATGAGAGTCCAAGTGCAGAAAGCTCAGTGATGCCTTGCAGAAAGGTCAGTGGCCTGGGTCACATGAAAAATGAAGAAGGGTAAAGAGAGGATCAGAAAGGACAAACAAAATATTCAGCAAATAAGGGTAATGCAAATTATAAACCCTAAATTCTATTTCAGAATTTCTATTAATAAAGAGATTTTGAAATCTGATGATTTTCTTTAAAAATGTTCTAAGTTTTCAGAGAAAGAAATCTTCTTGGGAAGGCTAATAATACTCTCATATTTGACCATGACAAAACCATGTGCTCTCAAAAATAGAAAGGGGTGAAGGAGTGATGTGAAAACATTGAAAGTTTGAGACAAAGAATAAATCTAAAATTAAAGAAGCTATCCAAATTCATTTTAATAAATACCCATTATTATGACAGGTGATTTCAAGTCATGTCTCTTGTGAAAATTTGATGGACACTCAAAGTTATGAGTTAGTTTCAACTATGTTCAAGAATAAAATTCTAGACCTTGACAAAGTTAAATGACCTCTAACTTTATGCCTAAGAAAATTTATTTTTAAAACCATAAGAAAACCTTATAATATTTTTGTACTTTAAATTTGGAATTCTTCTTTATTTGATTAAATGTTTTAAAAGGTTTACTAATTTATTTTCTTTCAAGTATATTTTCTTTGTTAATGAGGAGCTTAATAGTCATCTTATTTTACAAGCAATATGAGTATACACTTTAAATTTTTTTTTATTATTGAAATATAAAAAGAACAAAAGAGAAACCTATGCTATCTAAATATCAGGAAAATATTACTCTAATCACACTGGGTTTACCTAAGACATTAGCTTCATAAAAATACTACCAGTACTTGGAAAGTATAGTTAAAAGTTTGAAATTAAAATGAGTCAGAGAATACTTTAATTACAGTATATTTTCTATACTATTCTGTTGAATTAACATCTGGATTTTCAAATGTATTATATATTTTGTACAAATTTTATGACATATATATTTGTAGATCCCATTAAAAGCAGCTACTTGATACAGATATTATAGCCCTGAAAGTAGTGACTTATTTCATTAGTACATTTTAAAGTTCAAAATATTCAGTATCCTATAGGGAAAGAAAAAACCACATTGAAAAAATATAATGATAAGGAAATAATATTTTAGTTTTAATATTTTTCAAGAATATACATATCTTTTAAATTAAGCTTAAGTAAAATAGACTGTAAAAATTTTAAATGATATTTTCTCCACAGATAACTATATTAAATTAAAGAAAAGTAGTCACAGTTAATCTGGGGAAGCTTTCATGATTGAAGCATTCTGATATAACATTTCAATACCTCACTATTATCAAGATTAAATATTTCTATTTTTAAATGTCAGGATTTATTTTTATTATTAGAACTGAGGTGATTGAAATATTTACCTGGCCTCAGTTTGACTGATCTCATCTGGAAAGAAACTACTACCTAATAATAAGACAGATTAGAATTATAATTAAAGTACAAAGAAAGTAAGGTAATATATATATATATTTTCAAATTGCAAACAGTACAAGTTAGTGTATCTTTTTAAAATACTTTAACTTAATTTCTAATATTTTACTAAATTCAGTGAAATGATTCATTGAGCTGAATATCCGTGTTCCATTAAGTGAGTTTATTTGAGGGAAAAAAATCTTTTGTAAAACTTTTAAAAAATTACTAATCTTTTCATATAAAGTGTTTTATTAAAAACTACTGCATAGTGAGAAAATAATAAATAATTAAATATAATCTTCAAGAATACATAAACTGAAATTTTATATCTTTGAATACATATCACACCAAATGTGTCAAACAGCTCCTTCCTAATATTAATATTTCCTTTCAGATTTAGTTGCTTAATGTAGTTCATTCATTTCTCATATAAAAATGACCACACATACACAGTTAAGAATATTCACATTAAATTTTGTACAAATTATAGAAATAATAAGTATAGGATTACCTATTTATTATTTAACAAAAAGTAAATATGAGTAAATTTTAGGACAACTAAGCAAGTAAAATGGAATATTTATGCTATTTAGTTTAATATATGACTTTCTAAACCAAACATAAACTCTTACAGTAATTTTATTTCATTTTTTGAATAATGTTTAAATTGCATACATTTTTATGAGTTTGAAAAGAGAAGGGATAATTACACAAATTTCCCATCTTAGCAAATTAACATAGGTAGTTTAATTCATTTCTGTATCAGTTTCTCCTGGGAGGCAACATAAACTGATAGATGTGAAGTTTGAGAGACCTCTTATATAAGTCAGTACTGATGTATTGATGCTTTTGAACTGTGGTGTTGGAGAAGACTCTTGAGAGTCCCTTGGGCTGCAAGGAGATCCAACCAGTCCATCCTAAAGGAGATCAGTCCTTCATTGGAAGGACTGATGTTGAAGTTGAAACTCCAATACTTTGGCCACCTGATGTGAAGAACTGACTCATTTGGAAAGCCCCTGATGCTGGGAAAGATTGAAGGCAGGAGGAAAAGGGAATGACAGAGGATGATAGTTGGATGGCATCACTGACTCAATAGACATGGGTTTGAGTAAACTCCGGGAGTTGGTGATAGACAAGGAAGCCTGACATGCTGCAGTCTATGGGGTCGCAAAGAGTTGGACCCGACTGAGTGACTGAACTGAAGTGAACTGAACTGATGTATTATACTCTAAATCTTAGAATTTATTTCTATAAAAGTGGAACAGATAATAATTGTCATATTAATATTTATGCAGTGAAACCTGAACTGCCTCATCAAGTGTAATAAATTAAGATTTTAAACAGGCTCCCAGTAGTTTTCCAGGTCTTGCCTCCAATAAGTTCAGCTTGGGTGTCTTTTTGTTGCCAAATAAGAAAAAGATTTTAATTTCAGGATTGTTTTGATTTTGGAATGGCAGATAAAGGAATATAGACTTGAATCACTGTACTCACCACATGAGTGAGAAAACTACTGCAGGAGTTAAATTTCCTACGTAACACAGCAAGACAGCAAATTCAGGATTGAAACGATGCAATAGTTTTTAGAGCCTAAGTTTGATCACTTCACTCTGCTACCTTTATAAGATTATTGTAATGATAAAGTAAACTAGTTCATTCAAACTTCTTTTCACCACTGCCCTATGGAAAGTCCTGTTTAAGTAAACTTCCTTCTCTCTTTCTCAGAATCTTTTCTTGTCCCTCGAAGCTTCCCCAAAAGCCTCCATTTGTATCCTGGGAAATAATTTTCCAGGAATAGGACCCGTACACTATAATTTTTTCTCACTACAAACTTCTGAAACATTCCTACGGTCTTATTTGGAAAATCACATTTGCATGTGCTTTCTGTGATTTGGAATCACCAACTTCCACTTATTATTTCTCTTTTGATCATGATTCTAGTCTTCATCAATTTCTAAGTATAAATTCAACCAATACAATATTGTAAAGTAAAAAATAATAATAATAATAAATGAATGATAAATGGTTAAAAAATAAAAGTGATTAATTAAAAAAATTCAATCAATAATGTCATTTAGAAAACAATGCTGGAAATATGGAAAATGAGAAGATAAATAAAACCAGTGAAGAATTTTGGTTCTCTAACTAATGAGGGAAAAAATAGACTACAGAGGATTCACCATTGATGAAGAGTTCATATTTAATGAAAATTATTTTGGGTATCTTCTAGTATCTTGAATGAAATGTCTAAAAGTTTTATAGAATTGAAAACTACCTGTGAATATTTTCATTCCCTTAAACACTAGCTATAATTATAAAATAACTATAACCAAGATAGAGAGTTTAGTAAAATTAATGTGATAAAATCACCTACAATTTATCTAAAAGCTACTGAATTTGAATGTGTTTGCTTTGTCTTTATTTTTAACAACGTATTTTAAAGAGTAGTCACAAATATGTGCATAGATCTGGCTCATGGTGAAATTTTTAATTTACAGTGTTTTTGTTTGTTTGTTTCTGCATTTCCCTGGTGGCTCAGCTGATAAAGAATCCACCTGCAATGCAGGAGACCCAAGTTCTATCTCTGGGTTGGAATGATCTCTTGGAGGAGGGAATGGATACCCACTTCAGTATTCTTGCCTGGAGAATTCCTTAGATAGAAGGGCCTGGCCAACTACAGTCCATGGGGTCACAAAAGAATCAGACACAACTGAGCAACTAAACAACACAATGTCTGTATAGCACTCACAGTTCTAGTCACAGCCATAAGCCTTTAAAAATAATATATATATGTACATATATATAATTTATATAAGTGAAAGTACTAAATATAGGTATTAATACTTAGAAATATGAGTGGAATTATGAATGCTCTGTAAATATTAACAGTTATTATATTTTGATTAAAATCTATTGACTTTCCGTAACAAAACAATGATATTGACAAAATACCATAATACCATTGTCTCCCACATAAACACTGAAAAATTAAAGCCCAAGGTCAAAAGAGTGAGTGTTGTACCTGAAATCAAACCAAAGTAGGCTCTATCCAAAATCCTTAGTCTTAAAAGCTGTACCAAATTTCCAACAACCCCTTCCTAATAAAATCATAGGCAATTCAAAAAGTATCAAACATTAAGATTAGTTTATCTATCAGTATGCAATTCCTCTTTGGAAAAGACAGTATTGCTATTTTTATGAATGTTATAATTGTTATAGTAAAAATGTAAACAAAGGTCCAACCTAAGCCCCTTAATTGAACAATCTGTTTCATGACCTGTTTGTTCCTGATGGTCATCCAGTTTCGTATTTTTTGTTGAATAAAAAGAGAACAGTAGAACTAAGTTCTACTTCTTGGCTGCAGTTTACCCACACCTGAGTCTCTACTTACAAGAAGTTTGTGTATTATTTTTGTTCCTGTTCAGTTGCTAAGTCATGTCCGACTCTTTGTGACCCCATGGACTGCAGCACACCAGGTTATCTTTTCCTTTGCTATATCCTGGAATTGGCTCAAACTCACATCCATTGAGTCGGTGATGCCATGCAACTATCTCATCCTCAGTGTCCCTTTCTCCTCCTGCCCTCAATCTTTCCCAGCATCAGGGTCTTTTCCAGTGAGTTGGGCCTTCACATCAGGTGGCCAAAGTATTGGAGCTTCAACTTAAGCACCAGTCCTTCCAAGGAATATAGAGTTGATTTCTTTTGGGATTGACTATTTTCATCTCCTTGCAGCCCAAGGGACTCCAAAGAGCCTTCTCCAGCACCACAGTTAGAAAACATCAATTCTTTGGCACTCAGTCTTCTTTTGAAGGAGGAAATGGCAACCCACTCCAGTATTCTTGCCTAGAGAATTCCGTGGACAGAGGAGCCTAGTGCGCTGCTGTCCACGGGGTTGCACAGAGTCGGACACGACTGAAGTGACTTAGCAGCGGCAGCAGTCTTCTTTATGGTTCAACTTTCACATCTGAGTATGAACACTGGAAAAAGCATTGCTTTGACTATATGAACCTTTGTCAGCAAAGTGATGTCTCTGCTTTTTAATACACTAAGATTGTCATAGCTTTCCTTCCAAGGAGCAAGTATCTTTTAATTTCATGCCTGCAGTCACAGTCCACAGTGATTTTGGAGCCCAAGAAAATAAAATCTGTCATTGCTTCCATTTTCCCTCCTTCTATTTGCCATGAAGTGATGGGATTGGATGCCATAAACTTAGTATTTTGAATGTTGAGTTTTAAGCCAGTTTTTTTTTTTTCACTCTTCTCTTTTACCTTCATAGAGAGGATATTTAGTTACTCTTCACTTTCTGCCATTAGAGTGGTATCATCTGCATTGCTCAGGTTGTTGATATTTTCCCCAGCAATCTTGATTCCAGCTTGTGATTCATACAGCCTGGCATTTTGCATGGTGTACTCTGCATGTAAGTTCAATAAGCAAGGTAGGTGACAATGTACAACCTTGTTGTACTCCTCTCCCAATTTTGAACTAGTCCCTTGTTCCGTGTCTGGTTCCAACTGTTGCTTCTGGATCCAAATGCAGGTTTCTCAGGCAACAGAGAAGGTGGTCTGATATACCTATCTCTTTAAGAATTTTCTACAGTTTGTTATGGTCTACACAGTCAAAGGCTTTACTGTAGTCAATGACACAGAAGTAGATATTTCTCTGAAATTCCTTGCTTTTTCTATGATCCAATGAATGTTGGCAATTTCATCTCTGGTTTCTCTGTTTTTTCTAAATCCAGCTTGTACACCTGGAAGTTCTCAGTTCATGTACTACTGCAGCCTAGCTTGAAGGATTTCAGGCATTGCCTTGTTAGCATGTGAAATGAGTGCAGTTGTTTGGTAGTCTGAACATTCTCTGGCCCTGCTCTTCTTTGTTATTGGGATGAAACTGACATTTCCCAGTCCTGTAGCTACTGCTGAGTTTTCCAAATTTGCTGACGCATTGAATGCAGCACTTTAACAACATCATCTTTTAGGATTTGAAATAGCTCAGCTAGAATTTTATCACCTCCAGTAGCTTTGTTCATAGTATTCCTTCTTAAGGCCAACTTGACCTCATTCCAGGATGTCTGGATCTAGATGAATGACCACATCTTCATGGTTATCAAGGTCATTAAGAGCTTTTTGTATAGTTCTTCAATGTATTCTTACCACCTCTTCTTAATTTCTTCTGCTTCTGTCATATCCTTACCATTTCTGTCCTTTATAATGCCCATTCTTGCATGACATTTTCCCTTGATATTTTCAATTTTCTTGAAGAGATCTCTAGTCTTTCCGATTTTATTGTGTCCTCTATTTCTTTGCATTGTTCACTTAAGAGGGCTTTCTTATCTCTCCTTGCTATTCTCTGGAATTTTGCATTCAGTTGAGCATATTTTTCCCTTTCTTCTTTGCCTTTTGCTTCTCTTCTTTTCTCGACAATTTGTAAAGCTCCCCAGACAACCATTTTGCCTTCTTGTATTTCTTTTTCTTTGGGATGGTTTTTGTCACTGACTCCTGCACAGTGTTACCAACCTCTGTCTGTAGTTCTTCAGGCACCCTGTCTATCAGATCTAATCCCTTGAATCTATTCATTTCCTCCACTGTACAATCATAAGGGATTTGATTTATGTCGTACCTGAATGGCCTAGTGGTTTTCCCTACTTTCTTGTGCATTATTAGTTGCTAGCAACTTATAAAATATAACTTTCTCTTAATTATCCCTAAATTATCCCTAAATCATCAAAATTCTGTTTCTTATATCTCAAAGCTTAAATCATTCAGAATGATTTTGAAAGAACTGAAAGCTAATGGTATCAAACATTGCTACTATTCTAGCAGTAATGTGCATAACTGGAATGCTTATTCTACAATAATACATATTAAGTATAAAAGATTCTCTCGGCAATAGTAATTTAGTCTCTAGATATACTCTGCTGCTGCTAAGTCACTTCAGTCGTGTCTGACTCTGTGCGACCCCATAGACAGCAGCCCACCAGGCTCCCCCGTCCCTGGGATTCTCCAGGCAAGAACACTGGAGTGGGTTGCCATTTCCTTCTCCAATGCATGAAAGTGAAAAGTGAAAGTGCAGTCGCTCAGTCGTATCTGACTCTTAGCAACCCCATGGACTGCAGCCCACCAGGCTCCTCCATCCATGGATTTTCCAGGCAAGGGTACTGGAGTGGGATGCCATTGCTTTCTCCGAGATATACTCTAGTGGTAGTTATTTCAGGTTTAGTGGCACTCTGATGAAAATAAACATTGAAATAGAAATTATTTTTTAGTTAATCTGCTTTTCCATCCAGTCAAAAATAAAATATTTAAATTTTAATTGAGAGAAACAATTATTTATAGAAATCACTCTATTAGGCTATAAACTTTTCTTCAAACTCAGAAGAGTGGAAAATAGAATTCTTTCTCCTTTGTAGAATTTTCTCTGTGGCAAGTTTGCGTTTGACGAATGAGAGGGCAGCACTGATGCCTATGTGGCTATGGGGAGAAATATATACTTCAAGTTGAATGGCTATCTGTATTAATGAAGACTTTATTACAATATGTTATCATGAATAATATCTCAGTTAAAATTGGGTTCAAGATATTATATAAAGAAGATTCTCTAATACATCAAAAACTAATTGTAAATCACTTAATCTAAGATATAATTAAGTGTTCATTACACGGAAGTGAAAATTAGAGTAGCTATGCCCTGCAATTATTAGATTTTCAGATAAAAGATAATTGTGCTCTTTTTTCACTTTGCAATGGGTATTGAAAGAAGGCTGTTCTGTAACAGTGTATAGAAAAGTTAAATTACTTAAATATGCATATATTTATATATATATATATATATGGAGCTTAAATTGAGCTGTTTTACATGGAACGTAAATTGAGGACTCTTATTTGCATCTTCTTACTTCTCAGTCCGAAGCAAGCCTTTACTTTGGTAGATACTAATTAATAGATGAGAAAAATTAGGCTTACATGTATTCAGTAACTTACTAAGTTTCCCCGGTAGAGTAGTATGAAACTTGTGCTTTTGAGAGAGCTTTACCTCAAAAACCTTGATTCCAAGTTTGTATGCTTGATATCAAGTTTTATTCTTGCTTAAAATCCAGAATTTTGAATATGCTTCTTTTCCAAATATATAATTATTTTTCTTGTCTGTAACCCCTTTATAAATTGTGACTTTCTCTGAATCATTTTTCTTTTATTTTCAAGAATGCTTGCAACTTTGCCTAATTTTCTCCTCTTCCTTGACTCTTTGCACATATCAGATTTTCCCCATATCATGTCCTTTTCTCCTCAGCCGACATTTAGAAATTGATGAATACAGCTTTGAAAACTGCCAGCTTTAATTTGATTCTTCAGATCAACTTTCAATGTTTCTCCACTCTGCTATGCACCCTGGTAAGCTGACCTATATGGAGTTTATCAGAGGTTTCTTTTTGACTTCTGCTTGTGATAAAGTGTTGCCAAAAAGGGAGCCAAGGTTAGAAGGAAATAGAGAGAGATAGGGATATTCACTCCTTGGCTTCCTCTCTGCAGTTTTTGGGGCTGTCAGTGTTTTAGGCCCATTGTCACTATAACTGCTCTCTGCCTTATACCGCGGTCCCTTTGGGCTTAGGTGTCCAGGTTGTACTGCCTCACCAGGGAGGCTGCATTATCTTTTATTGTTTTCATCATCAACTGCCACTTGCATCAATGGTCACTTAACAAAAAAAATTTAATTGTCCTAAAATATGTTTGCCACCTATTTCCTACTAGAACCATGAGTCATACACAGCCTGTTATTTGAACAAAATAATACAAAATAATTCTAAATTAGGGGCATGATTCTCAATTTAAACCATCAATAAATCATTAAAGCATGTTCTATTCTGAATGAACTAATGAATAATTCTTTCTTATATGGGAGATAGTCTATTAATGTAGAAGAATATTGAGTAGGAAAAATTGTACAATGACACATAGAATTCATTTGAAAAAATGAATAGAAACTCTAGTGACTCAGGTAAGATGTATTATTAATAATTAGACAGTCACTTTCCTACAGATTTTCTTTGCCACTGTCCCAGCTTTTTTCAGAATTAATTCCTAATCTGTGATCTCAAGAATCTGGAGCACATGAAAGTAAAAGAAGATTAATCAGAAACCAATTTATGTGCATAATTACCTGGAAATTCAAATAATGACTGAAGGATCTCTGCTCTACAGTGAAACGCTTAGTCTTTTGAAATCATTGTATGAGCATTTTTTCAAATGAACATCTGATATTTTACTCACAACTATATGCATCAAATTATATCACATATCACTTGTCAAAAATTAAACCAATAAGGGTAAGCATGATTTATTTTTCCTTTTGTTAATTGTACTTATAAGAGTTAAATGTAAATGGACTACTTTGGGGCTCTAAATTTATCTGATTCACTTCTATGTTCTACCTGAAGCACAATTGTGAGTTCTTCTGACTGATGTGTTGATTTCCTCTCAGTGAGGGTGATATAATTAATGTGACCTTTTGATAAGGTGGGAGATATAGGGTGAGACAAGTGCTCTCCAAAGAGCTATTAGCAGCTTCTGAGCAATTTGCTAATAGTAGAACTACCTGTATTAAGATCATACAGTTAAGATAATTGACAACCATAATAATGAATATGTACAGGGAAGGGAGAAAGGATAAAGTGAAGTAAAACTGGTAATTACTTTAAAAATTATGAACTTTCAGTGCTAAGTAAACTTTGATTTAGGACCTCTGACTTTGTAAACACAATGAATAATTTTAGCAAGCCTTCAAGAAACTGCTGACCTATGCAGTTGGAAAATTATGTGGCTTTATTTCTATTGTCAGATATTGTTTTTACTGAAGTTTTTTTTTCTTTATAATTTCCATCAACACACAACCCCAGATATGTAGTGGAGGCAAGAAAAGTTCATACTAAAGCATGAGCTTTCCTTTCATTCTAAGTTTAAAAAGATCTAATATGCTAGATTATAAAACCTGCCATACACCTATAAGTTAATGTATCGTGATTAACAAAGACTCATGAAACCACAGATGTGCTTGAAAAGTACTTTTGCCTAGACTAAAATGCTGTGGCGTAAGTGTGATTACTGATGCCTAGTCAAGCTATTAGAATTCACCAGTATGTCCCCGGATCATCAGAAGCTGTCTGTTGAAGCGGACTTCTGTGTTGGACTGTTTTGTTTTGTTTTGTTTTTCAATTAGTTGTGGTTAATTAGCAAGGTCAATTTATACTTGTAAGTTGAAGGATTGCTATGAGAAGAGGATATTTCAGAAAACTGGAAAGCCAGAGAAGAGAGGAAGATAGACAGAAACATTGTTACTATTATGTTTATTTTTCTTCAAATGTACTTCTAATCAAATTTTATGTTTTGACAGCTTAGTGGAACAAAATATTCATATTTTCAATTGTTAAGAATAACAACAGTACTAAAGTAATCTGTGTTATCTCACATGTGGCTGATTTTTTTTTTTTTTTTTAACAAAATGTGGAGAGCTGGTCATTCAGGTGTGAATAGGAATGCCATGTTGTTAGGAAAGGATCACTGGCTTCAGAGTCAGAAGCCTATATGATCTGGGTAAGTTTCATGCTATTCTGGTATTATAGTTTATTAAAAGATATTAATTATCATTCCCTATACTATATAGTAAGATCTTGTTTATCTATTTTAAATATAATAGTTTGTATATGTTAATCTCAAACTCTTAATTTATCCCTTCACCCCTTTTCCCCTATGATAACCATAAATTTGTTTTGTTTGTGAGTCTGTTTCTGTTTTGTAAATAAATTCATTTTTAGTTTTTTTAAAGATTCTACATGTAAGTGACATCATACATTAATCTTTGTCTGTCTTACTTCTTAAAGTTCATCCATATTCCTGAAAATTACATTGTTTCATTCTTTTTTTAATATTCTGTTGTGCATATATACATATCTATCCATTCATCTGTTGATGAACACTTAGGTTGCTTCCATGTCTTTGCTGTTTTCAGTAGTGCTGCTATGAACACTGGGGTGCATGTATCTTTTTTGAATTAGATTAGAATTAGAAATTAGATTAGATTATATTAGAATTAGAAATATGTATATATCCCCAGGAGTAGAATTTCTGGATTATATGGTAACTCCATTTTTAGTTTTTAAAGGAACTTCCATACTCTTCTCACAATGACTATACCAATTTACACTCCCACCAGCAATGCAGGAGGGTTCCTATTTGTCCGCACCCTCTCCAGCATTTATTATTTATAGACTTTCTAATAATGGCCATTCTGACATGTGTAAAGTGACACCTCATCATAATTTTTATTTGCATTTGTCTAATAATTAGGGACACTGAGCATCTTTTCATGTGCATATTGATCATCTGTTTGTCTGCTTTGGAGAAATGTCTATTTAGATCTGCATATTTTTTGAATGAGTTGTTTGTTTGCTTTTTTCTTTTTCTTTTCAGTTGCATGAGTAGTTTGTATATTTTGAAAACTAAGCTCTTGCTGGTCTCATCATTTGTAAATATTTTTTCCCATTCTATAAGTTGTCTTTACATTTTATTTGTTATTTCCTTTGCTGTGCAAAGGCTTATAAGTTTGATTAGGTCCCATTTGTTTATCTTTGCTTTAATTTCTATCGCCTTGGTTGACGGACCTAAGGAAACGTTTCTCGGATTTATGTCAGAGAATGCTTTGCCTAAGTTCTCTGCTAGGATGTTCATAGTGTCATATCTTATATTTAAGTCTTTGAGCCATTTTGTCTTTATATTTGCATATAATGTGAGAGTGTAGTCTAACTTCATTGATTTATACACAGTTGTCCAGCTTTCCCAATATCACTTTCTGAAAAGATGATCTTTTCTCCATTTTATATTCTGGCCTCCTTTGTCAAAGATTAATTGATGGTAGGTGTGTGGATTTACTTCAGGGCTCTCTATTCTGTTTTGTTGATCTATAAGTCTGTTTTGATTACTGCAGCTTTGTAGTATTGACTGAAGTCTGAGATGGCAATGCCTTCAGCTTTGTTCTTTTTTTCTCAGTATTGCTTTGGCAATTCTGGTCTTTTATATCATTCCACATACATTTTAGGATTATTTGTACTAACTCTGTGGGAAAAAAAGCAAAATGGCTGCCTGAGGAGGCCTTACAAATAGGTGTGAAAAGAAGAGAAGAGAAAAGCAAAGGAGAAAAGGAAAGATATAAGCATCTGAATGCAGAGTTCCAAAGAATAGCAAAAGAGATAAGAAAGCCTTCCTCAGTGATCAATGCAAAGAAATAGAGGAAAACAATAGAATGGGAAAGACTAGAGATCTCTTCAAGAAAATTAGAGATATCAAGGGGACATTTCATGCAAAGATGGGCTTGATAAAGGACAGAAATGGTATGGACCTAACAGAAGCAGAAGATATTAAGGAGAGGTGGCAGGAATACACAGAACAATTGTACAAAAAAATCATCACAACCAAGATAATCACGGTGGTGTGATCACTCACCTAGAGCCAGACATCCTGGAATGTGAAGTCAAGTGGGCCTTAGGAAGCATCACTAGGAACAAAGCTAGTGGAGGTGATGGAATTCCAGCTGAGCTATTTCAAATCCTGAAAGATGATGCTGTGAAAGTGCTGCACTCAATATGCCAGCACATTTGGAAAACTCAGCAGTGGCCACAGGACTGGAAAGGTCCATTTTCATTCCAATCACAAAAAAAGGCAATGCCAAAGAATGCTCAAACTACTGCACAATTGCACTCAATTCACACGCTAATAAAGTAATGCTCAAAATTCTCCAAGCCAGGCTTCAGCAATACGGGAACCGTGAACTTCCAGATGTTCAAGCTGGTTTTATA
Source organism: Bubalus kerabau (assembly GCF_029407905.1). Lineage (NCBI taxonomy): Eukaryota > Metazoa > Chordata > Mammalia > Artiodactyla > Bovidae > Bubalus > Bubalus kerabau. The sequence continues at coordinate 46,599,077 of NC_073641.1, forward strand.
GGCAGAGGTACCAGAGATCAAATTGCCAACATCTGCTGGATCATGGAAAAAGAAAGAGAGTTCCAGAAAAACATCTATTTCTGCTTTATTGACTATCCCAAAGCCTTTGACTGTGTGGATCACAATAAACTGTGGAAAATTCTGAAAGAGATGGGAATACCAAACACCTGACCTGCCTCTTGAGAAATCTGTATGCAGGTCAGGAAGCAACAGTTAGAACTGAACATGGAACAACAGACTGGTTCCAAATAGGAAAAGGAGTATGTCAAGGCTGTATACTGTCACCCTGTTTATTTAACTTATATGCAGAGTACATCATGAGAGACACTGGACGGGAAGAAGCACAAGCTGGAATCAAGATTGCCGGGAGAAATATCAATAACCTCAGATATGTAGATGACACCACCCTTATGGCAGAAAGTGAGGAAGAACAAAAGAGCCTCTTGATAAAAGTGAAAAAGGAGAGTGAAAAAGTTGGCTTAAAGCTCAACATTCAGAAGACAAAGATCATAGCATCTGGTTCCATCACTTCATGAGAAATAGATGGAGAAACAGTGGAAACAGAGTCAGACTTCATTTTTCTGGCCTCCAAATTCACTGCAGCTGGTGACTGCAGCCATGAAATTAAAAGACGCTTACTCCTTGGAAGGAAAGTTATGACCAACCTAGATAGCATATTGAAAAGCAGAGACATTACTTTGCCAACAAAGGTCTGTCTAGTCAAGGCTATGGTTTTTCCTGTGGTCATGTATGGATGTGAGAGTTGGACTGTGAAGAAGGCTGAGCACCGAAGAATTGATGCTTTTGAACTGTGGTGTTGGAGAAGACTCTTGAGAGTCCCTTGGACTGCAAGGAGATCCAACCAGTCCATTCTGAAGGAGATCAGCCCTGGGTATTCTTTGGAAGAAATGATGCTAAAGCTGAAACTCCAGTACTTTGGACACTTCTTGTGAAGAATTGACTCATTGGAAAAGACTCTGATGCTGGGAGGGATTGGGGGCAGGAGGAGAGGTGGACAACAGAGGATAAGATGGCTGAATGGCATCACTGACTCGATGGGCGTGAGTCTCAGTGAACTCCGGGAGTTGGTGATGGACAGGGAGGCCTGGCGTGCTGCGATTCATGGGGTCGCAAAGAGTCAGACACGACTGAGCGACTGAATTGAACTGAACGAACTGTGGAAAATGTCATGGGTAATTTGATAGGGATTGCATTAATCTGTAAGTTGCTTTAAGTAATATAGCCATTTTAACAATATTAATTCTTCCAGTTGAATAAAATCTTTTCATTTCTTGGAAACATCTTCAATTTATTTTATTAATATTTCATAATCATCAGCATACAAACTTTAATCCCTTTGGTCATGTTTATTCTTTAGTACTTTATATTTGTTGCTGTAATTTTAAAATGGATTTTTTTTTTTTTTTTACTTTCCCTTTCTGATATCTCACTATTAGTGTAAAGAAATGCAATGGATTTCTCTGTGTTAATCTGTATCCTGCTACCTTGCTGAATTCATTTATCAGTTCTAGTAGCTGCGGTGTGAAGTCTTTAAGGTTTCTATATAGAATATCAGCATATAGTAACAACTTTACCTTTTCCCTCAATTTGTATAACTGTTATTTCTTTTTCTTATCTAATTGCTGTGGCTTAGACTTGCAATACTATGTTGAATAGAAATGGTGAGAGTGAGCATCAGTGTCTTGTTCTAGATTTCAGCAGGAAGGCTTTCAGCTCTCATCATTGAGTATTATGTTAGCTGTGGTTTTGTCACAAATAGTCTTATGCTCTACTATGTTTCCTCAATATGCACTTGATAAGAGTTTTCATATTGAATGGATATTGAATTTTATCAAGTGCTTTTTCTGTATCCATTGAAATGATCAAATGATTTTTGTCTTTTCTGTTATTGATATAGTGTGTCACATTGATTGATTGACTATTCATTTTGAATGTTTTTCTTATCAACCCAACATATTTCTGATTTTTAAGCATACACAATTTGAATGTTTGGCTGAGCTTCTGAGTCTTCTCTATAAGTGTGTATATGTTTATGTTCTTATGGGGTTTCCAGGTAATTGAGTAACTATTAATAATTTTACTTGAACTGTTTATTAATATATTTTATGTTGTACAGTAAACAAAGTCACATGATAAATTCACCATTGTTACCTAGGACAGAACTAATGATTACTGCACCTGAATTATTATTTTATATGCCCTTAAACATAACAAATATATAATCACATTTCACAAGTGAAGAAAAAATATAAGATTTTTGTAGAACTCTTGACTATAGAATTTAGCACATTGAATGAATGAGTTTAAATTTGAGAATAAATCCAGGGATGGTGCTTTAAAAAAAAAAAAAGAAGAATTAAAAGAGTTTAAGGAATTCATGATTTCATAGTTATGGATTGTTCTAAGACCATAGCACTTGAATATTAGAAAGTGATACATAATTTACATAATTGGAACATAGAAATAACATTGCTTGATTTACATCTCCCAGAATGTTAAATTACAAAGTTGAGCAAGCTCCAAAACCACTTTAACTTCAAATATCCTATAACTGAGCATGGCTTAGGTGAACTATAGAATTAAGGATATATATCACAGTTTTCTTTGTGGTCACATTCTATATTATTATTCTAAACAATTTCTATTTATTCAGTATGCTTAAAATGACATTCAGGGCAGAACATAGGTGATATGCCACTTTAATACAATGTCAGAAATATGTCTCCACATTTTTTCTTATCTTTTCATGTAAGGAAAAGAGAATGCTGTAAATACACTAATATAAAAATATATATAATTAAATATTGCTACTAATAACATAAATAATACTTTATAAATTAGCTTAGGGTATAAAAAAACTCATTTAAACAACTAGATTTCTTATATCATTTATGATTTATTTCCGGAGAAGGCAATGGCACCCCACTCCAGTACTCTTGCCTGGAAAATCCTATGGATGGAGGAGCCTGGAAGGCTGCAGTCCATGGGGTCGCTGAGGATCGGACACGACTGAGCGACTTCACTTTCACTTTTCACTTTCATGCATTGGGGAAGAAAATGGCAGCCCACTCCAGTGTTCTTGCCTGGAGAATCCCAGGGAGAGGGGAGCCTGGTGGGCTGCCGTCTATGGGGTCGCACAGAGTCAGACACGACTGAAGTGACTTAGCAGTAGCAGCATGATTTATTTCAGAAATATTGTGAATGAAAATGAACTTATTTTTGAGTCTTCTTTTTTTTTTAATTTTATTTTATTTTTACATTTTACAATATTGTATTAGTTTTGCCAAATATCGAAATGAATCCACCACAGGTATACATGTGTTCCCCATCCTGAACCCTCCTCCCTCCTCCCTCCCCATACCATCCCTCTGGGTCATCCCAGTGCACCAGCCTCAAGCATCCAGTATCATGCATCAAACCTGGACTGGCATCTCGTTTCATACATGATATTATACATGTTTCAATGTCATTCTCCCAAATCTTCCCACCCTCTTCCTCTCCAACAGAGTCCATAAGACTGTTCTATACATCAGTGTCTCTTTTGCTGTCTGAGTCTTCTGTAATTATTCTTACAGCTTGCCATAGAATTTCAAAGTATCTCAGTTATTCTAAACTGTTTTATTCTTTTGGTTCAGTCCTAATTCACCAAAGTTAGATTTTATTGGTATTGCAATATATAAAACCCAAGGCACCTAATAATTGTATCTAAAAATGCCCTGGTCAGAAATGGATATTGCTATATCTGAAACACTTGATTCCCTTTAAGAATGCACATAGTTTTATTATCAAAAAGAGCAAAATAGGGAGAAATAAAAAATAGTTTGCCTTCCTGAGAAATTCACATTCCTCACCTACTAGATTCTTAAAACAAATTATGATTCTCAAGCATATCATAGTCTATGTGGAATCAATACCATGATGAATTTTAACATTCTAATTTTTCAAGTTGTTGATTCATCCAAAACATAATTTTATTTGACAAATAACTTAACTATAGGTTTCCATAAAAAACAGTATGAACCGTATAGTAAGAGGTCAGCATCATCTGCTACTTACAGATGTTGGTCCAAAAAAACCCAACCAACTAAACAAACATAAATCCCATATTTTCTAAAGCTGGACTACACACAAAATTTTATTTTCTTTAAACCTGGACTCTTCTGTAAGCACTGCACTCAGATAACTTGAAAGAGAGTTAAAAAGCTATTTTAAAGCAGCACTTGATGAATAGCCAAGATATACATTAATATGAGCTGAGAATGAAGAAAGCCAACAATATAAAAACAAGTATTTACATAGCATCTGTTACCTGTCAATGTTTCAAGTACTAGGATGCATGATAATTAAGACTGACTTTTTAATTAAAAGGAGGTGAAGTTTATTGGGAAAGATATGTTGAAAAAATATAGGGATATTATGTGATAAAATGATAATAGATGAAGTGAGTAAAGCACAATTTCATTGATAATGGAGATTAGGAAACTGAAGAAATTCAATGATTATTATTGCTTATTAGTAGAGAGCATTAGAATCTTAGTCTAATATTATTACTGTCATCATACTAAAATTTTTGTTTGGTGGAAAGGGAAAATATCCTGATTTAATATAGTTCACTATGAAACAATTGGAGAAGGCAATGGCAACCCACTCCAGTACTCTTGACTGGAAAATCCCATGGATGGAGGAACCTGGTAGGCTGCAGTCCATGGGGTGTCTAGGAGTTGGATACGACTGAGCGACTTCACTTTCACTTTTCACTTTCATACATTGGAGAAGGAAATGGCAACCCACTCCAGTGCTCTTGCCTGGAGAATCCCAGGGACAGGGGAGCCTGGTGGGCTGCCATCTATGGGGTCACACAGAGTCGGACACGACTGAAGCGACTTAGCAGCATGAAACAATATTATTGAGAAGCCAATACAGAATGGAGATTGAGAGCAATGAAACCTGAGATTGTTAGTTGAAAAAGGATTATTATGAATATTGAAGTCATTGAGGAATGGCTTTAAGAAATTACATAAAGTAAGCTTGTATGTTCTGTGATTGATTAGTACTTTTAACAATCATGGTAAAACAAAGACAGAATGATTAGAAAAATATAAATTATTTATATCATGTTTATAGAAAAGCATAGCTTCTCATTTGAGACAAAAGTAGATGACTTATTTTTTCCTGTCTGCCAATGAATATGTCTCTCCTAAAGTCACAGCTTTTCTCACAGATCTGTCAATATTTGAAAAGAACATTCCACCAGAGAGAAATCTGGTCCCTTATTATACTCTGGGGTATATGGGTCTATATAATGAGAACAGATACTAAAATTATAAATAAGAAATAAATCCTAAATAAAGAAGAACTTTTAGTGTTCGGAATAGATCTTCTCTATATCATAGCAGGATTTATAACTGAGGAATAAGGAAAGAGGCAATAAAATGAGTGACTCCAACTTCCAATAATGGTCTATGAGATCATAAAACCAACTTTTCTACAGTAAACAAATGAAGCTAATATAGTTTGGTAACATATTTAAAATATTTAAAGACATTGATGAACAACTAAAAAGATTATTAAATCACATTATAATAACTTATTTAGAATGTGGAAGCAATTTTGATAGCAGGAGTTTATTAATTTTGTCATTTTAAAAAGTTTTTTATTTTATATTTGAGTATGTTTGACTTATACTGTTTTAGTTTCAGCTCTATAGCATGTTGATTTAGTTATATTTATATATAGACAATATATATATGTTCACACAGTCAAAGGCTTTGGCATAGTCAATAACGCAGAAATAGATATTTTTCTGGAACTCTCTTGCTTTTTCCATGATCCAGCAGATGTTGGCAATTTGATCTCTGGTTCCTCTGCCTTTTCTAAAACCAGCTTGAACATCTGGAAGTTCACGGTTCACATATTGCTGAAGCCTGGCTTGGAGAATTTTGAGCATTTACTTTACTAGCATGTGAGATGAGTGCAATTGTGCAGTAGTTCTAGTCAAACTATCTAGTCCAACCTAGATAGCATAGTCAAAAGCAGAGACATTACTTTGCCAACAAAGGTCCGTCTAGTCAAGGCTATGGTTTTTCCTGTGGTCATGTATGGATGTGAGAGTTGGACTGCGAAGAAGGCTGAGCACCGAAGAATTGATGCTTTTGAACTGTGGTGTTGGAGAAGACTCTTGAGAGTCCCTTGGACTGCAAGGAGATCCAACCAGTCCATTCTGAAGGAGATCAGCCCTGGGATTTCTTTGGAAGAAATGATGCTAAAGCTGAAACTCCAGTACTTTGCCCACCTCATGAGAAGAGTTGAGTCATTGGAAAAGACTCTGATGCTGGGAGGGATTGGGGGCAGGAGGAGAAGGGGACGACAGAGGATGAGATGGCTGGATGGCATCACTGACTCGATGGACGTGAGTCTCCATGAACTCCGGGAGTTGGTGATGGACAGGGAGGCCTGGTGTGCTGCGATTCATGGGGTTGCAAAGAATCGGACACGACTGAGCGACTGAACTGAACTGAACTGAACTGACAGTCACTTTATTTATTATCTATTTTATATAGAGTCATGTGTATATGTTAACTCCAAGCTCCTAATTTATCACTCCACCCATCTTTCCTTCTTTGTAACCATGTTTGTTTAGTAAGTCTATGAGTTTGTTCATTTTGAATTAATCAAAAAATAAAATTTGAAATTGAAGATTCCCACAAGATAGTCTAAAAGTAGGCATCATCTATAATGGGCAAGAGGTAAATTCTAAATATCCATACTTCACAAATATTTGCTGGTTCATATTATTATTGTTGATTGTGTGGTACAAGGATAAAAGTATTGACGTTGATTTAAGTTGATCTTCTCATAGCTTTTCTAGTCATTCAACAGGAAAGTCAGTTCCTCTATGCAGTTCAGTCACTTAATCCAAAGTTAAAACTTATTCTTGTATTTTTTAAATGCTTTAAGTATCACCATATCAAAGATGACCAGACACATAAAGAAGAAATGGCATCATGAAAAAAACTAGCAGACAATGGACAATTATTTCAAACTCAGAACAGTACAAATATTATAATTACCCAAGACACAACATAAAGCAAATATCCTTACTGTAATAGTTTCCTATGGTTGCCACTTTGTGGTCACTCTGTGACAGCCAGACATCCTGGAATGTGAAGTGAAGTGGGCCTTAGGAAGCATTAATATGAACAAAGCTAGTGGAGGCAATGGAATTCCAGTTGAGCTATTTAAAATCCTAAAAGATGATGCTGTAAAAGTGCTGCACTCAATATGTCAGCAAATTTGGAAAACTCAGCAGTGGCCACAGAACTGGAAAAGGTCAGTTTTCATTCCAATCCCAAAGAAGGGTAATGCCAAAGAACATTCAAACTGCCATTCAATTGCCTTCATTTCACATGTTAACAAGTTAATGCACAAAATTCTTCAAGCTAGTCTTCCTTCAGCAGTATGTGAACTGAGAACCTGTAGATGTACAGGCTGGATATAGAATAGGTAGAGGAACCAGAGATCAAATTGTGAACATTCGTTGGAGCACAGAAAAAGCAAAGGAATTCCAGAAAAACATCTACTTCTGCTTCGTTGACTACTCTAAAGCCTTTGTGTGAAAAATGAAACTATTAGTTTCTCAGTCATGTCTGACTCTTTCTGACCTCATGGACTGTAGCCCACCTCTATCCATGGAATTCTCCAGGCAGGTATACTGAGTGGGTAGCCATTCCCTTCTCCTGGGGGGTCTTTCCAATTCAGGAGTCAAATCCAGGTCTGTTCGCATTTCAGGCAAATTATTTACCATCTGAACTATCAGACTATGTAGATCACAACAAACTGTGGAAAATTCTTAAAGAGACGGGAATACCAGATCACCTTACCTGTCTACTGAGAAATCTGTATGCATGTCAAGAAACAACATTTAGAACTGGACATAGAACAATGGACTTGTTCAAAATTGGGAAAGGAGTACCACAAGGCTATATATTGTCACCCTGCTTATTTAATTTATATGAAGAGTATATAATGCGAAATGCCAGCCTGGATGAATCACAAACTGGAATTATCATTGTTGGGAAAAATACCAACAATAGCAGATATACAAATGATACCATTATAATGATAGAAAAGGAAGAGGAACTAAAGAGCCTTTGATGAGTGTGAAAGAGGAGAGTGAAAAAGTTGGCTTAAAGCTAAACATTCAAAAAACTAAGAATATGATATCTGGTGCCATTACTTCATGACAAAGAGATGGAGTGACAATTTTTTTTTCTTGGGCTCCAAAATCACTGTAGACAGTGACTACAGCCATGAAATTAGAAGATGCTTGCTCCTTGGAAGGAAAGCTATGAAAAAGCTAGAATGTATATTAAGAAGCAGAGAAATCACTTTGCCAACAAAGATCTGTAGAGTTAAGTCCATGATTTTTCCAGTAGTCATGTATGGATGTGAGAAGTGGACCATAAAGAAGATGGAGTGCTGAAGAATTGATGCTTTTGAACAATGCTGCTGGAGAAGACTCTCTAGAGTCCTTTGGACAACAAGGAGATCAAACCAGTCAATCCTAAAAGAAATCAATCATGAATATTCATTGGAAGTACTGATGCTGAAGCTGAAGCTCCAATACTTTGGCCACCTGATAGGAAGAGCCAACAGTTTGGAAAAGACTCTGATGCTGAGAAAGACTGAAGGCAAGGAGTGACAGAGAATGATATGGTTGGATGGCATCATTGACTCAATGGACATAAGCTTGAGGGAACTCCAGGAGACAATGAAGGACAGGGAAGCCCAGTGTGCTGCCGTCCATGGACTTGCAAAGAGTTGGACACGACTGAGTGACTGAACAACAACAATGTAATTTTGGAAAATATACAGACAGTAATCAATAACATATATTGCTTACTTTTTGCAAAATATCTAACAGAGAATATTTTTCTTTTTTTAGTAATGTTCATTTTATAGCCACTTATTCATCATTTAAAATTTTGTTTGGGAAAATAAGTCACATCAAATGTCAGAGGATTTCAGTTGAAGAAACCATTTTATGTTAAGATATAAAAATCTTAATGAAGAGAGTCAAAACATCTGTCTTTATAAAAGGTCCATTGCTGATTTGTCAGTTCATTATCTTCCTAATTTCCCCATTTATAAATGTGAGATGTCTGATTAGTGCTCTGGTAGATTTCAAATATCATACAAGTATGATGTATCAAATGTATTGAATCCATATTAAGATTATTTCACTGCTTTAATAAATGATATCAGTGTGCTCTATCCTGCTGAAAAACAAACAAACAAACAAATAAAAAAAATAGAACCCAGCAATGAAAGCAGATACAAACTTTATAAAAAGAAATAAATTATATTTTATCTCTTCTGGCTCCTACTTTGCTGTAATGGTAATTTCTCCACTTAGGGAAACATAAAACATTTTGTTTTCAGAAATGTTTATACCACAGTTAATTATGTGGCCTATTGAACTCAAAATTAATAGATAAAAGTATTTTGTTTTAGGTTAGTTATTCAGTAAGTTTATATGTACACAATATTCTCCTAAAAATTGTGAAAAGAATTGTTGTTCAATCATTAAGTCACATCCAACTTTTTGCAACACCATGGACTGCACCATGCCAGGCTTCTCTGTCCTCCACCACCTCCCAGAGTTTGCTTAAATTCATGTCCATTGAGTCAGTGATGCTATCTAACCATTTAATTCCCTGCCACCTCCTTTTCCTTTTTCCTTCAATCTTTCCCAGTATCAGGGTCTTTAACAATCAATCGGCTTTTCACATCACATAGTATAAGTACTGAAGCTTCAGCTTTAGCATCCGTCCTTCCAATGAATATTCATGGTTGATTTCCTTTAGGATTGACTGGTTTGATCGCCTTACTTCCAAAGGAATCTCAATGTCTTCTCCAGCACCACAATTTGAGAGCATCAATTTTTTGGCACTCAGCCTTCTTTATGGTCCAACTCTCAAATCTCTACTTGACTACTCAAAAAATCATAGCTTTGCCTATACAAATTTTTGTTGGCAAAGTGATGTCCCTGATTTTTAATATGCTGCATAGGTTTGTCATAGCTTTCCTTCCAAGGAGCAGGTGTATTCTTATTTTGTGGCTGTAGTCACTGTCTGCAGTGATTTTGGAATTCAAGAAAAGAAAATCTATCATTGCTTCCAATTTTTTCCTTCTATTTTCCATAAAGTGGTAGAATAAGATGCCATGATCTTAAATGTTTTAATGTTGCATTTCAGTCCAGCTTTTCACTCTCTTCTTTAATGCTCATCAAGAGGTTCTTTAGTTTCTTTTCATGTTCTGCCATTATTTGACTGAAATCAGGTGAATATCTGAGGTTGTTGATTCCAGCTTGTGCAGCATGATTCCAGCCCATCATTTCACATGATATACACTGAAGAATAGTTATATAAGCTGAGTGGCAATATACAACCTTGTACTCTTTTCCCAATTTTGAACCAGTCCATTGTTCCATGTCTGGTTCTAACTGTTGTTTCTTGATCTGCATACAGGTTTCTCAAGAGACAGATAAAGTTGTCTGATACTCCTATTTATTTAAGGATTTTCCACAATTTTCTGTGATTCACACTGTCAAAGCTATAGCATAGTGAATGAAGCAGAAGTACACGTTGTTCTGGAATTTCACTGCTTTAGCCATGATCCAACTCTAGTCAAGGCTATGGTTTTTCCAGTGGTCATGTATGGATTTGAGAGCTGGACTATATAGAAAGCTGAGTCCCGAAGAATTGATGCTTTTGAACTGTAGTGTTGGAGAAGACTCTTGAGCGTCCCTTGGACTGCAAGGAAATCCAACCAGTCCATCCTAAAGGAGATTAGTCCTGGGTGTTCATAGGAAGGACTGATGCTGAAGCTGAAACTCCAGTACTTTGGCCGCCTCATGTGAAGAGTTGACTCATTGGAAAAGACTCTGATGCTGGGATAGATTGGGGGCAGGAGGAGAAGGGGACAACAGAGGATGAGATGGTTGGATGGCATCACCTAGTCGATGGACATGAGTTTGGGTAAACTCCGGGAGTTGGTGATGGACACGGAGGCCTGGCGTGCTGCAATTTATGGGGTTGGAAAGAGTCGGACATGACTGACTGACTGAACTGAACTGAAAAATGTTGCCAATTTGTTCTCTAGTTCCTCTGCCTTTTATAAACCCAGCTTGTACAAATACTGGAAGTTCAAATACTGGTCCACTGGGATGAACCAGAGAGATGGAATGGGGAAGGAGGTGGGAGGGGGTTTCAGGATGGGGAACACATGTAAACCCATGGCTGATTCATGTCAATGTATGGCAAAATTCACTACAATACTGTATAGTAATTAGATTCCAATTAAAATAAATAAATTTTAAAAATAAATAAAATAAAATTGTATTAACAGTATCGTTTTATTAAAAAAAATAATAATGCTGAAGCCTAACTTGTAGGGTTTTGTGCATAACCTTGTTAACATGTAAAATGAGTGCAATTTTATGGTAGTTTGAACACTCGTTGGCATTGTTCTTCTTTGGGATTCGAATGAAAACTGATATTTTCCAGTCCTGTACCCACTGCTGAGTTTTGCAAATTTGCTGACATATTGAGTGCAGCACTTTAACAGCATCATCTTTTCGGATTTGAAATAGTTCAGCTGGAATTCCATCACTTCTACTAGCTTTGTTAGTATTAATGCTTCCTAACTTCACACTCCAGGATATCTGGCTCTGGGTGAGTGACCACATAATTGTGGTTATCTGGGTCATTAAGACCTTTCTTGTATAGTTTTTCTGTGTGTTCTTGCCATCTCTTATTAATCTCGTCTGTGTCTGCTAGGTCCTTTATCTTCCAGTCCTTTACTGTATTCATCCTTGCATGAAATATTCCCTTGATATATCCAATTACCTTGAATAAATGTCTAATCTTTCCCATTCTATTATTTTCTTCTATTTCTTTGCATTATTCACTTAATAAGACTTTCTAATCACTTTGCTATGGTCTGGAACTCTGCATTGGGTTTTGTATATCTTCCCCTTCTTCCCTTTTCACAAGGAATTGCATAAGGCAATATTTTAGTCTTTATTGAGAACATAATCTAGTCAAGCAGTTAAATATATGCAAACGCAATACTTAAGCAGGAAAAGCATTGTGCTGTACTGTGTTTAGTCATGCAGTTGTGTCAGAGTCTTCATGACGCCGTGGATTGTAGGCTGCCAGGCTCCTCTGTCCATGGAATTCTCTAGGCCAGAATACTGGAATGGATAACTGTTCCTTTCTCCACGGGATCTTCCTAACTCAGGCATCAAACCTATGTCTCCTGCATTGGAAGCAGGTTCTTTACTGCCCGAGCCACTAGGGAAGCCCAATATCATGGAAAGGAAGGGTTCAGCAATGGAATTTACAATCATGTCAAATGAACAAAATTTTAGTAAAAGGGATATTTAAAAGGAGTCCTTTGTTGTTTTAAACTTGACAGTTAATTTAGTTTTGAATTATCTACCCAGACTTCAATATTAAAAATATATGATAGGTAAGGAAATAGATAATCATGACGGTGTGATCACTCACCTAGAGCCAGACATCCTGGAAAGTGAGGTCAAGTGGGCCTTAGGAAGCATCACTATGAACAAAGCTAATGGGGGTGATGGAATTCCAGTTGAGCTATTTCAATCCTGAAAGATGAAGCTGTGAAAGTGATGCATTCAATTTGCCAGCAAATTTGGAAAACTCAGCAGTGGCCACAGGACTGGAAAAGGTCAGTTTTCATTCCAATACCAAAGAAAGGCAATGCCAAAGAATGCTCAAACTACTGCACAATTGCACTCATCTCACATGTTAGTAGCATAATGCTTAAAATTCTCCAAGCCAGGCTTCAGCAATATGTGAACCGTGAACTTCCAGATGTTCAAGCTGGTTTTAGAAAAGGCAGAGGAACCAGAGATCAAATTGCCAACATCTGGTGGATCATTGAAAAAGCAAGAGAGTTCCAGAAAAACATCTATTTCTGCTTTACTGACTATGCCAAAGACTTTGACTGTGTGGATCACAACAAACTGTCAAAAATTCTGAAAGAGATGGGAGTACCAGACCACTTGACCTGCCTCTTGAGAAACCTGTTTGCAGGTCAGGAAGCAACAGTTAGAACTGGACATGGAACAACAGACTGGTTCCAAATAGGAAAAGGAGTATGTCAAGACTGTATATTGTCACCCTACTTATTTAACTTATATGCAGAGTACATCATGAGAAACACTGGGCTGAAAGAAGCACAAGGTGGAATCAAGATTGCTGGGAGAAAGAAATATCAATAACCTCAGATACACAGATGACACCACCCTTATGGCAGAAAGTGAAGAAGAACTAAAGAGCCTCTTGATGAAAGTGAAAGAGGAGAGTGAAAAAGTTGGCTTAAAGCTCCACATTCAGAAAATGAAGATCATGGCATCTGGTCCCATCACTTCATGGGAAATAGATGGGCAAACAGTGGAAACAGTGTCAGAATTTATTTTTTTGGGCTCCAAAGTCACTGCAGATGGTGATTTCAGCCATGAAATTAAAAGATGCTTACTCCTTGGAAGGCAAGTTATGACCCACTAGACAGCATATAAAAAGTAGAGACATTACTTTGCCAACAAAGGTCCATCTAGTCAAGGCTATGGTTTTTCCAGTGGTCATGTATGGATGTGAGAGTTGGACTATAAAGAAAGCTGAGTGCTAAAGAATTGATGCTTTTGAACTGTGGTGTTGGAGAAGACGCTTGAGAGTCCCTTGGATTGCAAGGAGATCCAACCAGTCCATCCTAAAGGAGATCAGTTCTGGGTGTTCTTTGGAAGGACTGATGTTGAAACTGAAACTCCAGTACTTTGGCCACCTCATGCGAAGGGCTGACTCATTGGAAAAGACCCTGATGCTGGGAAAGATTGAGGGTAGGAGGAGAAGGGATGACAGAGGATGAGATGGTTGGATGGCATCACTGACTCGATGGTAAAGGGATTGGGTGGACTCTGGCAGTGGGTGATGGACAGGGAGGCCTGGCGTTGCCGTGGTTCATAGGGTCGCAAAGAGTCAGACACAACTAAGAGACTGAACTGAAAGAAATAGAAGCTAGTACCATATTTTATTTTAGGTTTTTAAAGACTGTGACTGCATTTGCATAGAGAAATACAGACAATATAAAAGGATTCAGAAACTATGATGTGTAACAAAAATATTTTTTGATACTTATTTTTTGTTCATTTAATATTGTCTTTGTTACTATCATTTTTGGATTATGTCACTGCTTAACCATATTTATGGTTTAAGAGATATAGCCACAAAGAAGAGACAGATTGCGTATACAATATTTAATGAAAGGAAATTAAATGGACAAAATGTTTATAAAGATAAGAAGTGATTATATCTGCAGAGTGTATAGAAAAAAAATATATATACATATATATTTATTTTCTGGTGTGTAAGTCACATTCCCAACCTTATTAGCTACAGGAAAGGGCTATAAGCAGGAATCTCTGATTCTTTGTGAAAATATTATTTGTCATAATGAAAGTATAGCTAGAAGATTTAGGTGGATGAGTACCATTGACTTATATAGAAATAGAGTTATCTGAGTTTATGCAAAGGGAAAATTATAAAGTTGTGAAAGTGAGACTGAGCATAATAGAACGAAACACACAAAATAATAGAGCGTTTATGTAGGAGAAGAACAAGTTTGCATGCCATATTTGAGAAGCTTGGATTGTCAAATTAAGGGCCTTGAACATTTTTTATACACAATGTGTGCATGTGCCTATTTTAATATGCAGATGGAGAAAGCTAGTGACTAGTTACATAGTTATTGCAATAATACAGTTAAATTCTTATTAAGTTTTCAGCAATTACTTTAGTGATGTCAGTAAATAATTGTCATATGTAAAAACACTGCCAGTAATGATTAACAAGATTTGTTGAATAATAGATTTGGTGAACGGTGTCAACAATGAATTTAAGTATTATTGCAAATATTTAATATTTCACCATCTGAAGAGGTCACATATAAAACAAAAAGCACAAAGGATACACAAAAATTATAATAGACAAAATGTTAAATGAGAAAAAGTAAAAAAAAAAAATAGGATAAAGTAAAATTCACAAAAATGTGTTTAAATATGTATATGCCATGTTAGGGTACTTCTGGACAATAAAGAGTCTAATTTTACTAATTTACTTCACTTTGCTAAGAGAGTGGTGTAGTACTTTGTCAATGCTACCATCTAACTATATGAATAATTTGTTATTTTAAATGGCATGCTTATTTATGATGTATAATATTTAAAAATTTATAAATAATTGGCATGCTTTAATTGAAATCCAATTACTTTAAAAATGACTTGCCTAAATGCTTTCTAATGCATTCTTAGTGCATTCCCAGTCAATAATTTTAAGTAAATAGCTTTATAATTGTATTTTGCAATGAAAGTTCATATTTCAATTTTATATCTAATCTATGTTTACTAAAATAAAGAAATAAGTTATTTGGAAATATTGATGTACTGTCTAAAATAGTTATATAAATGAACTCATAACAAAAAATTTTCTCAAGTACTATACAGTTTCAATTAGATTTTTATTAAAGATATTCTAAAACAGATATTAAATTATAGTTGTTATATTAAGATTTGAATAGTTATATTTAAGTTGAAATTCTATGGTTTTGAATAAAATTAAATATTATTACTTAATATAAATTTCTGTACACTTTACATATCAGATATTTATCATACACAGTAAAGTCAAAAGTGCATACATTTGTAATATTCTGAAGATTTAAAATTCAAATATGTTATTATTATTGAAAAAGGAACAAAATATCAGTCTCATTTCAAGTGTATACCTGAAAGTATACTTTTCAATATTTGTCACTCAATCATATTTCTAAAGATACCAGTGAATAGAAATGTCATACAGGTGAAATAGTAAGAGAAATATAGAGGAAATTGAACAAATTCAATAGAGTCAATGAAGTAGAAATAAAGTAAGTTTTATAAATCATGATTTAATCTTGTCTCTGGAATAAAGCTGTCAATTGTTACTTCTTCATGAAATCATTTTTATTCGAACACTTAGGTGGTACTTAACTTATTTTTTCACATTTAAACATATTGAATTTCTTGCTTGACATGGTTGTCCAATGCATTTATATCAGTCATCTAATAACATGAAAATATTCATGAAAAGGTAACAGGAAAGAAAACTTCCTTTTGTGGACAGGAAAGACAAAATTCCATTATGTAACAATAAATATTTTAGTTTATATCTATCATGAAATGTCTAACATGTAGCTATATAATATATACCATATTTGCATACATGTAAGTATATTCCCTTATCCAATTTATACTTGCTTACATTCACATATTTATATTTTTTTAGAGAACAAGCTTGTTTACAGTATAGGTTTTTTTAAATCATACTGGTATTTATCTTCTTTGAAGCAGAAATACAGAGCAAACAAACAAAATATTCATCTAGTGTATCAAGAACTGAAAACATTATAACAGATTTATATATCTTTTATAAGTGCAATTTTCATATTGATTTGCTTTTAGGCTGCAAATTATGCAGCAAAGAACTGAGTTTTGGTATGTTGCTGATTTTGCTTTTCTAATTGAAAATAGAGAAGAAAATTAATAGTTTTTTAGTGTTAGTGAATTTGATTCTTTTAGGACAATGAATTCAATGTCCCTTTACTTTTCTTTATCTAATGACCTATTCAGAGGACTGAGCACTCTGAAGAAACATGCTTCTCATTCATTCAATTTAAACCCTAATTATTAACCAAACCAAGTTGGTATGCAAACTAATGGTTTGGTAATAGTATTGTGTCTTTTAGAAAAGAGCTCACATTAAAGGGATCCTTTATCAGAATGACTGGATTATGGATCTAGACTGGGAAGAATGAGACTATTTCCACATGTTCTATAAACTAGACAGCGTATTAAAATGCAGAGACATCACTTTGTCTGCAAAGGTCTATATAGTCAAAGCTATGGTTTTTCCAGTAGTCATGTACAGATATAAGAGTTGGACCATAAATAAGGCTGAGAGCTGAAGAATTGATGCTTTTCAATTGTGGTGCTGGAGAAGACTCTGGAGAGTCCCTTGGACAGCAAGGAGATAAAACCAATCAATCCTAAAAGAAATCAGCTTTGAATATTCACTGGAAGGACTGATGTTGAAGCTGAAGATGCAATACTTTGGCCACCTGTTGAGAAGAGCTGACTCATTGTAGAAGACCCTGATACTGGGAAAGATTGAGGGCAAGAGGAGAAAAGGGCAACAGAGGATGAGATTAGATAGCCTCACTGACCCAATGGACATGAATTTGAGGAAACTCGAGAATAAGTGATGGACAGGGAAGCCTGGTGTGCTGCAGTCCATGGGGTGGCAAAGAGTCAGACATAACTTAGTGACTGAACAACAATAACCATAAGCTATGCCCTTCTCATAGTTAGTGCTTTATGTTAGGACCATAAACTCAATTATTAGAAAGTGCAATGTAACCAAAAAGGACAAATTTGGGCATCATTCTTTCCCTGTGATTTTGAAACTGACCAGGACCCTATGAGATTCCTGGACATAAAAGCCTTTCTGTGTCACCTACTCTGAGTTTCGAAGAGCAAGTTCAAACGATTGCTAATCAGGGGAGGCTAAATGCCAAAGAATCGATCCTTTCAAATTGTGGTGCTGGAGAAGACTCTTGAGAGTCCCTTGGACAGCAAGGAGACCCAACCAGTCAATCCTAAAGGAAATCAACCTTGAATATTCAGTGGAAGGACTGATGCTGAAGCTGAACCTGAAATTCCATTACTTTGGCCACCTGATGCAAAGTGTTGGCTCATTGCAGAAGACCTTGATACTGGGAAAGAAAGATTGACGGCAAGAAGAGAAGGGGGCAACAGAAGATGAGATGGTTGGATGGCATCATAGACTCTACGGACATGACTTTGAGCACACTCCAGGAGATAGTAAAGGACAGGGAAGTCTGGTGTGCTGCAGTCCATGGAGTTGGAAAGAGACAGGAACAACAACAATCAGGAGACGGAGGGGATGCAGAGACAAGGGAGGAGCAGTCAAGAAACAATAGTACAGCCTGGGGGCAGATCTTGTTTTCCCCTCAAGGGCCATCATGAGGGGAAATATCTCTGACCTCCTCTGCAGAACTAAAACTACCAAAAAATGGGAGATGTCAACTGCTTCCTGAAACACTCTTCATTCCAGAGATGGTCACAGTTTGGCCATCCTCACCTGATGCCAGATGAGCTCTGGATTGAAGAAATGCTGGCCCTAGGCACACTGATCCTTACTGACATTTGTCCCTGGACTTTAAGACTCCTCAGTGTTCCCCACGCCCCTCCCCAAGCAGCATCTGAACACACAGTTTTGAGGGCATTAGCCCTCTGTAGCCTCCTTTGCTTGGCAAATAAATAAATCTCTCTCTCTTTTTTTTTTTTTCCTATTTCACCCCAAACTCTGTTTCTCAGATTTACTTCAGAGTTGGGGTACAGAAGTCAGATCTGGCCTGAGTTTCACACGTAGAATGATTCAAATTATTAACTCAAATAATTTTTCTATAACAATTTGTTGTGAAGCAGTCATTTTGGTGTTTTGTAACACTCCAAATTACTGTTCAATTTTCTTTTTGAGCTCTTAAGCCTGTTATTGTTTTAATACATCTGACCTCATCAAAAAGGAAACACTACAGAAAAAATCTAAGGCGTGAGATAATCTGTTTTTAAAGCAAATAATTTTCTATGTTGTCAATCAAATCAGGTGGATGAATTTTAGTTTGTATATAAACTAATGCTTATTTCCTTTAAATAACACTTTTCTAGGAAATGATGACTATATTTAAATATTTATAATTCAGAAATTTAAAAATTTTTTCATAGGGGTGTTAGGGAAACACTGACTAAAACCACCCACCAGACTAAATGGCACCACAGTAACCATTTGCGTGAGTTATTTTATTACAGGAGGTCCTGGTAAGGAGTACAGAACTAACAAGCCACCACTAGCCAGAAGAATTGGGGAAATATCAAAAGGAGACGCCAGTCCATATGTCTTATCAGCCGCCCAGAATTCTCCTCACTGTAATGTTATCTTGACTGATCAATGCTTGTGCACCACCAGGAAGGACTGATTCGGAATGATTGTCCAGAGACAATTGTTAATCACTTTGCCATCCCATGAAGCCCTGGAAGGGATTTCCCTTCCAGCAATGAGGTAATGATAATTTGATATTATAATAATGTGACATTATGATGGATGACATCATTGACTCAATGGACATGAGTTTGAGTAACCTTCAGGAGATAGTGAAGGACAGGGAAGCCTAGTGTGCTGCAGTCCATTTGTGTCACAAAGAGTCAGACACAACTGAGCGACTGAACAACAACTATATACTTGTCATACATAAGGATGTAAGATTGACTTATACTCCAAGGTAGTCTAATTACTTTACAATCCACAGTTTAAAAATTCTAATAATAGTGAACAGATTACATGAAGAAAATATTTCTCTTTAAGTGAACATTTGATTCATGTTAAATGTATCTGTCAGAAATAGATTGATTCATAGATATAAAAATAGCCTTTTTACTTTATGAACTACTTAATGGATCACTTAACATGCAATGAAATAAAATTTTCTGAATCTCTTATAAGAGCTTACCTTAAAGAACATTTATGATTCACTCAGTTTTTGTGGCTAAAGCTGAATTTTTAACTTGCATACCAAGGCTTTTACATATGGGCTTCTGTTTTGTCCTTATGGGTCAGGAAAACAATTCCTCTGAAAAGTGAAAACGCACATAGAGACACAAGCACACACATTTCTCAACTTTTTCTGTGTTCTTCTTTTCAATCTGTTTATCTTCTCATTGACTCTTTTGCAACAGATTATAGTTGAGGACTTTCTGTATTTTGCAAGTTTTATAAATATCAAAAAAAATGTGTGAAGAGTCTTTACCTTTTAAAAAGTTTTGGCAAGCTGTTCAAGACTTATCCAAACAACAAAATCAATATAGCACCTGTCCCCCAGAATAGTCTATGTAAGGGAAGGCTCTTTGAGAATAAATTGGGAAGGTTCTTAGACAGGATTCATCTGAGCAAAGAGAGGAGTGCTGCAACCCTTCTACTTCCATGGGACAAGGAACTTTAGGATAAAGGAAGGTCACAAGATATTCTACAAAGAAAGCAGGGATGACTCTCAGAAGGGAAAGCTAACACCCCACTCTCTGTGTTTCTATGGGAGGGAAACAAGTGAAAAGTCTAAGGGAAGTATACCTGCTTTTGATTTTTGAATCAGTCACTTCAGTTCAGTTCAGTTCAGTTCAGTCACTCAGTCGTGTCCGACACTTTGTGACCCCATGAATCGCAGCACGCCAGGCCTCCCTGTCCATCACCATTTCCCGGAGTTCACTCAAATTGACATCCATCGAGTCGGTGATGCCATCCAGCCATCGAGACATCCACTGTCGTCGCTTTTCCTCCTGGCCCCAATCCTTCCCAGCATCAGAGTCCTTTCCAATGAGTTAACTCTTTGCATGAGGTGGCCAAAGTACTGGAGTTTCAGCTTTAGCATCATTCCTTCCAAAGAACACCCAGGACTGATCTCCTTTAGAATGGACTGGTTGGATCTCCTTGCAGTCCAAGGGACTCTCAAGAGTCTTCTCCAACACCACAGTTCAAAAGCATCAATTCTTTGGTGTTCAGCCTTCTTCACAGTCCAACTCTCACATCCATACATGACCACAGGAAAAACCATAGCCTTGAGCAGACAGACCTTTGCTGGCAAAGTAATGTCTCTTTGCTGGCAAAGTAATGTCTCTGTTTTCAATATGCTATCTAGGTTGGCCATAACTTTTCTTCTAAGAAGTAAGCATCTTTTAATTTCATGGCTGCAGTCACCATCTGCAGTGATTTTGGAGACCCCCAAAAATAAAGTCTGCAACTGTTTCCACTGTTTCCCCATCTGTTTCCCATGAAGTGATGGGACCGGATGCCATGATCTTCGTTTTCTGAATGTTGAGCTTTAAGCCAACATTTTTACTCTCCTCTTTCACTTTCATCAAGAGGCTTTTTAATTCCTCTTCACTTCCTGCCATAAGGGTAGTGTCATCTGCATATCTGAGGTTATTGATATTTCTCCCAGCAATCTTGATTCCAGCTTGTGCTTTCTCCAGCCCAGAGTTTCTCATGATCTACTCTGCATAGAAGTTAAATAAGTAGGGTGACAATATAAAGTCTTGACGTACTCCTTTTCCTATTTGGAACCAGTCTGTTGTTCCATGTCCAGTTCTAACTGTTGCTTCCTGACCTACATATAGGTTTCTCAAGAGGCAGATCATGTGGTCTGGTGTTCCCATCTCTTTCAGAATTTTCAACAGTTTATTGTGATCCACACAGTCAAAGGGTTTGGCATAGCCAATAAAGCAGAAATAGATGTTTTTTTGGAACTCTCTTGCTTTTTCCATGATCCAGCGGATGTTGGCAATTTAATCTCTGGTTCCTCTGACTTTTCTAAAACCAACTTGAACATCTGGAAGTTGATGGTTCACATATTGCTGAAGCCTGGCTTGGAGAATTTTGAGCATTACTTTACTAGAGTGTGAGATGAGTGCAATTGTGCAGTAGTTTGAGCATTCTTTGGCATTGCCTTTCTTTGGGAATGGAATGAAAACTGAAATTTTCCAGTCCTGTGGCCAGTACTGAGTTCTCCAAATTTGCTGGCATACTGAATGCAGCACTTTCACAGTGTCATCTTACAGGATTTGAAATAGCTCAACTGAAATTCCATTACTTCCACTAGCTTTGTTCATAGTGATGCTTTCTAAGGCCCATTTGACTTCACATTCCATGTCTGGCTCTAGTTGAGTGATCATACCATTGTGATTATCTTGGTGGTGAAGATCTTTTTTGGATAGTTCTGTGTATTCTTGCCTCCTCTTCTTAAAATCTTCTGCTTCTGTTAGGTCCATACCATTTCTGTCTTTAATCGAGGCCATCTTTGCATGAAATGTTCATTTGGTATTTCTAATTTTCTTGAAGAGATCTCTAGTCTTTCCCATTCTGTTGTTTTCCTCTATTTCTTTGCATTGATTGCTAGGTAGGCTTTCTTATCTCTTCTTGCTATTCTTTGGAACTCTGCATTCAGATGTTTATATCTATCCTTTCGTCCTTTGCTTTTCACTTCTCTTCTTTTCACAGCTACTTGTAAGGCCTCCGCAGACAGCTATTTAGCTTTTTTGCATTTCTTTTCCATGGGGATGGTCTTGATCCCTGTCTCCTGTACAATGTCACGAAACTCCATTCATAGTTCATCAGGCACTCTATATCTATCAGATCTAGTCCCTTAAAAGTATTTCTCACTTCCACTGTATAATCATAAGGGATTTGATTTAGGTCATAGCTGAATGGTCTAGTGGTTTTCCCTACTTTCTTCAATTTAAGTCTGAATTTGGCAATAAGGAGCTCATGATCTGAGCCACAGGCAGCTCCTGGTCTTGTTTTTGCTGACTGTATAGAGCTTCTCCATCTTTGGCTGCAAAGAATATAATCAATCTGATTTCGTTGTTGACCATCTGGTGATGTCCATGTGTAGAGTCTTCTCTTGTGCTGTTGGAAGAAGGTGTTTGCTATGACCAGTGCGTTCTCTTGGAAAAACTATTAGCCTTTGTCCTGCTTCATTCTGTATTCCAAGGCCAAATTTGCCTGTAACTCCAGGTGTTTCTTAACTTCCTATGTTTGCATTCCAGTCCCTTATAATGAAAAGTACATCTTTTTTCGGTGTTAGTTCTAAAAGTCTTGTAGGTCTTCATAGAACCGTGCGACTTCAGCTTCTTCAACGTTACTGGTTGGGGCATAGACTTGGATTACTGTGATATTGAATGGTTTTCCTTGAAAATGAACAGAGATCATTCTGTCGTTTTTGAGTTTGCATCCAAGTACTGCATTTCTGACTCTTTTGTTGACAATGATGGCTACTCCATTTCTTCTAAGGGATTCTTGCCCGCAGTAGTAAATATAATGGTCATCTGAGTTAAATTCCGGAGAAGGCAATGGCACCCCACTCCAGTGCTCTTGCCTGGAAAGTTCCATGGACGGAGGAGCCTGGAAGGCTGCAGTCCATGGAGTCGCTGAGGGTCGGACGCGACTGAGCAACTTCATTTTCACTTTTCACTTTCATGCATTGGAGAAGGAAATAGCAACCCACTCCAGTGTTCTTGCCTGGAGAATCCCAGGAATGGGGGAGCCTGGTGGGCTGCCGTCTATGGGGTCGCACAGAGTTGGACACAACTGAAGTTACCTAGCAGCAGAGTTAAATTCACTCATTCCAGTCCATTTTAGTTTGCTGATTCCTAGAATGTCAACATTCACTCTTGCCGTCTCCTGTTTGACCACTTCCAATTCGCCTTGATTCATGGACCTAACATTCCAGCTTCCTATGCAATATTGCCCTTTACAGCATCGGACCTTGCTTCTATCACCAGTCACATCCACAACTAGGTATTGTGTTTGCTTTGGCTCCATCCCTTCATTCTTTCTCGAGTTATTTCTCCACTTATCTCCAGTAGCATATTGGGCACCTACTGACCTGGAGAGTTTCTCTTTTAGTATCCTATCATTTTGTCTCTTCATACTGTTTCATACTATTCATGTTCAACATGCCAAGCCATGCCATGTTGCCACGACAGAAATGACTTTTGAATAGGAAGATCTTAATGTAAGAGGCTAGTTAGAATTGCTCTTGATATCAGGACATGGAGAAAGGACAGGAATCAGCTAACTTTCACTTGCATAAACAAGACTTTCTGATGCTAATATTGAGCCTTGTATGGACTCCGCTGAAATTTGTAATGAAAAGTCATCTTGAAGCGATTTTGCCTATATCATATCTGGTTTGGTGGAGAAAATTTAGAAAAACAAAAGCTGCAAATGCAGTGTTTTGGAGATCTAAACAGAAATAGCCATAGTCAGATCAGTTCAGATCAGTCGCTCATTCATGTCCGACTCTTTGCGACCCCATGAATCGCAGCATGCCAGGCATCCCTGTTCATCACCAACTCCCAGAGTTCACTCAGACTCACGTCCATCGAGTCAGTGATGCCATCCAGCCATCTCATCCTCTGTCGTCCCCTGCTCCTCCTGCCCGCAATCCCTCCCAGCATCAGAGTCTTTTCCAATGAGTCAACTCTTCACATGAGGTGGCTAAAGTACTGGAGTTTCAGCTTTAGCATCATTCCTTCCAAAGAATACCCAGGGCTGATCTCCTTTAGAATGGACTGGTTGGATCTCCTTGCAGTCCAAGGGACTCTCAAGAGTCTTCTCCAACACCACAGTTCAAAACCATCAATTCTTCGGTGCTCAGCCTTCTTCACAGTCCAACTCTCACATCCATACATGACCACAGGAAAAACCATAGCCTTGACTAGACGAAACCTTTGTTGGCAAAGTAATGTCTCTGCTTTTCAATATGCTATCTAGATTGGTCATAACTTTCCTTCGAAGGAGTAAGCGTCTTTTAATTTCATGGCTGCAGTCACCATCTGCAGTGATTTTGGATCCCAGAAAAATAAAGTCTGACACTGTTTCCACTGTTTCTCCATCTATTTCCCATGAAGTGGTGGGACCGGATGCCATGATCTTCATTTTCTGAATGTTGAGCTTTAAGCCAACTACTTCACTCTCCACTTTCACTTTCATCAAGAGGCTTTTTAGTTCCTCTTCACTTTCTGCCATAAGGGTGGTGTCATCTGCATATCTGAGGTTATTGATATTTCTCCCAGCAATCTTGATTCTGATTTGTGTTTCTTCCAGTCCAGCGTTTCTCATGATGTTCTCTGCATGTAAGTTAAATAAGCAGGGTGACAATATACAGCCTTGACGAACTCCTTTTCCTCTTTGGAACCAGTCTGTTGTTCCATGTCCAGTTCTAACTGTTGCTTCCTGACCTGCATACAGATTTCTCAAGAGGCAGATCAGGTGGTCTGGTGTTCCCATCTCTTTCAGAATTTTCCACAGTTGATTGTGATCCACACAGTCAAAGGCTTTGGCATAGTCAATAAAGCAGAAATAGATGTTTTTCTGGAACTCTCTTGCTTTTTCCATGATCCAGCGGATGTTGGCAATTTGATCTCTGGTTCCTCTTCCTTTTCTAAAACCAGCTTGAACATCAGGAAGTTCACGGTTCATATATTGCTGAAGCCTGGCTTGGAGAATTTTGAGCATTACTTTACTAGAGTGTGAGATGAGTGCAATTGTGCAGTAGTTTGAGCATTCTTTGGCATTGCCTTTCTTTGGGATTGGAATGAACACTGACCTTTTCCAGTCCTGTGGCCACTGCTGAGTTTTCAAAATTTGCTGGCATATTGAGTGCAGCACTTTCACAGCATCATTTTTCAGGATTTGGAATAGCTCAACTGGAATTCCATCACCTCCACTAGCTTTGTTCATAGTGATGCTTTCTAAGGCCCACTTGACTTCACATTCCAGGGTAAGTGGCTCTAGGTCAGTGATCACACCATCATGATTATCTGGGTCATGAAGATCTTTTTTGTACAGTTCTTCTGTGTATTCTTGCCATCTCTTCTTAGTATTTTCTGCTTCTGTTAGGTCCATACCATTTCTGTCCTTTATCGAGCTCATCTTTGCATGAAATGTTCCTTTGGTATCTCTGATTTTCTTGAAGAGATCCCTAGTCTTTCCCATTCTGTTGTTTTCCTCTATTTCTTTGCATTGATCGCTGAAGAAGGCTTTCTTATCTCTTCTTGCTATTCTTTGGAACTCTGCATCAAGATGTTTATATCTTTCCTTTTCTCCTTTTCTTTTCTCTTCTCTTCTTTTCACAGCTATTTGTAAGGCCTCCCCAGACAGCCATTTTGCTTTTTTGCATTTCTTTTCCATGGGAATTGTCTTGATCCCTGTCTCCTGTACAATGTCAGGAACCTCATTCCATAGTTCATCAGGCGCTCTATCTATCAGATCTAGGCCCTTAAATCTATTTCTCACTTCCACTGTATGTAGAGATAAATATTTTCAGTGAATGAGACAGAGACTGAGGCAGTATTTTTAGGTCTACCATCAAAAAGTGGTACTGATGGGGAACATATCCAGACAAAACTTGAATTCTAAAAGACACATGCACCCCTATGTACACAGCAGCACTGTTCACAGCAGGCAAAAAATGGAAACAACCTAAATGCCCATTAACAGGTGAATGAGAAAAGAAGTGTGGTCCATATATACAATGGAATACTGATGCTGCTGCTAAGTCGCTTCAGTCATGTCCAACTCTCTGCGACCCTATCGACGGCAGCCCACCAGGCTCCCCCTTCCCTGGGATTCTCCAGGCAAGAACACTGAAGTGGGTTGCCATTTCCTTCTCCAATGCATGAAAGGGAAAAGTGAAAGTGAAGTCGCTCAGTCAGGTCCGACTCTTAGCGACTCCATGGACTGCAGCCTACCAGGCTCCTCCATCCATGGGATTTTCCAGGCAAGAGTACTAACCTAACAGAAGCAGAAAGTACTGGAGTGGGGTGCCGTTGCCATCTCCAACAATGGAATACTACTCACCCATATAAAGAAAGAAACAATGCCATTTACAGCTACATGAATGCAACTCAAGATTAGTATACTAAATGAGATGTCTTTCTCTTAAAGACAAATACTGTATGATATTACTTATATGCTGAGTCTAAAATGTGGCATGAATGAATCTATCTACAAAATAGAAACAGACTCACAGATATAGAGAATACACTTGTGGTTACCAAGGGGGAAGGAGGAAGGCAGAGGGATGGACTGGGTGTTTGGGGTTGGTAGATGCAAACTATCACATTTAGAATGGATAAAACAAGGTACTATGTACAACACAGGGAATTATATTTAATATCCTGTGACAAACCATAATATAAAAAAATATAAAAAAAGAATATATATGTGTATAGCTTGCCTTGTAAATGAACAGAGATCATTCTGGCATTTTTGAGATTGCATTCAAGTACTACATTCTGGACTCTTTTGTTCACTATGATGGCTACTCCATTTCTTCTAAGTGATTCTTGACCATAATAACAGATATAATGGCCATCTGAGTTAAATTCACCCATTCTAGTCCATTTTAGCTCACTGATTCCTAGAATGATTATGTTTACTCTTGCCATCTCCTGCTTGACCACTTCCAATTTGCCTTGATTCATGGACCTAACATTCCAGATTACTATGCAATATTATTCTTTGCAGCATCAGACTTTAATTCCATCACCAGTCACATCCACGACTTGGTGTTGTTTTTGCTCTGCCTCCATCTCTTCATTATTTCTGGAGTTATTTCTCTACTGATCTCCAGCAGCATATTGGGCACTACCAATCTGGGGAGTTCATCTTTCAGTGTTTTATCTTTTTGCATTTTCATACTGTTCATGGGGTTGTCAAGGCAAGAATACTGAAGTGGTTTGCCATTCCCTTTTCTGGTGGACCACATTTATTATTTTATTTATTGACTACACCAAAGACTTTGACTGTGTGGATCACAACAAATTATGGAAAATTCTGACAGAGATGGGAATACCAGACCAACTGACCTGCCTCCTGAGAAATCTGTATGCAGGTCAACAAGCAACAGTTAGAACTGGACAGGGAACAACAGACTGCTTCCAAATTGGGAAAGGAGTACATCAAGGCTGTATATTGTCACTGTTTATTTAACTTATATGCAGAGTACATAATAAGAAATGCCAGTTTGGATGAAGCACAAGTTGGAATCAAGATTGCTGGGAGAAATAGCAAACACCTCAGATATGCAAATGACACCACCCTTATGGCAGAAAGTGAAGAAGAACTAATGAGCCTCTTGATGAAAGAAAAGAGGAGAGTGAAAAAATTGGCTTAAAGCTCAACATTCAGAAAAAGAAGATCATGGCATCCAGTCTCATCACTTCATGGCAAATAGATGGGTAAACAGTGGAAATAGTGGCAGACATTATTTTTGGGGGGCTCCAAAAGCACTGCAAAAGGTGACTGCAGCCATGAAATTAAAAGATGCTTGCTCCTTGGAAGAAAAGCTATGACCAACCTAGACAGCATATTAAAAAGCAGAGACATAACTTTGTCATCAAAAGTCCGATTATTCAAAGCTATGTTTTTCCAATAGCCATGTACAAATGTAAGATTTGGACTGTAAAGAAAGCTGAGCACTGAAGAATTGATGCTTTTGAACTGTGGTGTTGGAGAAGACTCTTGAGAGTCCCTTGGACTGCAAAGAGATCCAACCAGTCCATTGTGAAGGAAATCAGTCCTGAATATTCATTGGAAGGACTGATGCTGAAGCTGAAACTCAAATACTTTGGCCACCTGATGCAAAGAAATGACTCATTTGAAAAGACCCTGATGCTGGGAAAGATTGAAGGAGGGAAAAGGGGACGACAGAAGTTGAGATGATTGGATGGCATCACCAACTCGATGGGTATGAGTTTGAATAAGCTCCCGGAGTTGGCTATGGATAAGGAAATCTGGCATGCTTGAGTCCATGGGGTTGCAAGGAGTCGGACACGACTGAGTGACCGAACTGAATCAACGACCTCATTGTATACTCACAGAAAATTACACAAATTGTGGAAGTTATATGGTTTTAGTCATTTATTCATGTCTTGGGCCACTACCTGATAGGTTTCCTGCCCACACATTACCACACTTATATCTTTAATAAAAATAACAGGAACCATGACAACATAAGATACAGAAGAATTATTCATGTTGGCTAGAAAACACAAGAGGGGAAGCACATTTCCTAGTGGAGTACTTCTAGTCAATAATAATGACTGGCTCACCTATTAGAGAACAGAGGCCAAACACACAAAAATACAAGAAACTGAGTACTAGAAACCCTTTATAAACAAGGGCCCTGAATGGTCCAAAAAGACTAAAGAATGAGACAAGAAAATACAATCTTTCACTTGGTTACAGATGAGGTGAAAGAAGGATGTAGAGTCTAGTGTTTTACTGGTATTGATAGCTGCTCTCAAACACTATTTCTGGGTGTATTTAAATACACCCAGAATTTTGATGCATAATATCTAATTTTTTATATGGGGAAAAGAGAAACTAATATTGAAATTTTAGAAAAAAGTATTATTTTAACACAGTTAAGCCAATTATTTTAAAGGAGTAAATGCTTGGATAGAAAATGCCATATTCTATACGAAATGCAGTCATACTGAAAATTGTCCCCAAATTGAATAAATAAAATATAAGCTCTTTGTTGGAACTTATTCTTCAATTTGTTTTCTTATGTTTCATGCTAGAAAGTTAAAAAGTTAGACTAATCTCAATTTTACACTTCCTCTATTTTCCTTCCATTTTCTTCACAAACACATTTCTCCTAAATTGTACTTCCAGAGATAACAATTCATTTTGTGAGTTCCTCCAGCACAAATGACATCCTGCCTAAACTTTATTTACTCACAGCAAATGGGGGAGGCAATGATCAGATGAATAATAGAAATGTTTCTTTCTTTGTAAGAATGAATAAGTGGATAATATAGTAAACAGGTAGAAGGCTCTTTAAAATCAGAAATTCTTGATGTAAAATGTCCTATGCTATAAAACATATGTTTTATTTGTTACTACTTGCTGTAATTATAGCAGGCAAAATGGGAGCAGGAAAGGACAGATTCTGATTTGATGTGATAACCATCAGTAACCATTATGTAATAATCAATATGCATAATAAAGCTATGCAATAATCATGGCTTTAGATTTATTATTATATTGAACCACAGAAAATCAACATCTATTTGTGTTTAGAAAAATCTAAATCCAGCTATTTCTTATGGTTCAGTATGAAAGCATTCCTTGACTCAATGATCCAGTTGGTGGATGATTGATACCAATCATACCATGATACCAATGATACCTTTTGGTGCAGGGTAATGAGATGAGGGTGGATGAGGGCAACTTTCTTTCCTGTCTAGGTTCGCAATCAGGACTCCCTCTGTTCAATTTGATATTTATCTTGATGTATATCGTAGTGTAAGCCCTTACATTTGATTCTTCTTTATGTAATGCAAGTGCCTAAGTTAAGCTTTGATTGCCAAAGCATCTACTTCAAAGATTGCTAAAGATCAAGAATAAACACATTGCCAGGAAGGTTGCCCATCTTTCTTTTTCTTTTCTTTTCTTTTTTTTTTAAGAGATTTTGACTGATTTTCATAAATGATTCTTTGGGCCATTTTATTTATTTTTTCCTATGTTTTAATGTTTCTGCTCTTTTGTGTTAAATTCACTAATAAAAAATTAGACCAAATATTTTTCAGTTACCAACCCCAATAAAAGCAGAACCCCAGGCCAACTCTATCTCTATCTTTCTCTGCTTGAGATTTCACAGTTTGCCCTAGACAATCCCTTACATGCTCCAGAATTTGTAACTAATAAACCTTCTTGATTTTTAAAGTTGTTTTCAGTATTCTAGTATAAGTGGTTTGATGAAATATGTAACAGTGATGACAAATTTAGCACTGATTTCAAGTCTCAACAATTACACTTGTCTTACAGTTAGTACTGTCCATATGATTTGGTAACTCTAGTGTCTTTGCTAGGCAAAAAATAAAAGTATGAAATAAATATATTCTACAGAGAAATAGTTAATAAGAAGGAAAAAACCACATAACCCTATTGTAACCTATTCATAGATCAGAGCTTAAATTCTAAGCTGAGGATCATAGCAAGTACTGAATGAAATATAGACATTTCAAATTGTGACTAAAAACTTCAGTTTTGCTTTATAAAATGAATCACTCTACTTTGCTAGCCAACTATCACTATATGCTGACAAGTTAATTAGCTACTCCTAGAATCCATGAGATACTGAAGTGCATATTAAAGTACTAAGAAGGGAAGTAGTTGGCAATTCAAGAATTAATCAAAGACATCCTAATTTTTAGGTTCTATTTTCCAAGAAGTCTGTTAGTTACTAAGTCAAGTTGGACTTTGTGACTCCATGGATTGTAGCCTGCCAGGCTCTGTCTGTCCACAGGGTTTCCTAGACAAAATGCTGAAGTGTGTTGCCATTTCCTTCTCCAGGGGATCTTCAAGCCCCAAGGATCAAACCTGGGTCTCCTGCATTGCAGGTGGATATTTTACTGAATGAACTACCAGGAAACTGTATATATTTATGTATAAAGACAGACAAAGAGAGAGATTAGAGAATATTTGAGAATTAATTGTGAGTTAAACAGCTTTGCACATAAACCTTTGAATTAGTATTTAAGCCATATGGATGTAAATGCTTCCTGTTACTGAAATTAGAAGCATAGCACCTATTTGTCATCAATGTGAAATCAACTTAAGTGATACCATAACACAGACATGGACATCCAGAACTTTTTGCATCACAATATGTTCACTGAAGTTTTGAAGAAAAACAACAATCAGTATGCAAAAATTACTGGGCCAGATCATGTCACCTTTCTTTAAGGAACAGATGTCCAGATTGTATGGTTCACTCAAGAGTAGCACACACATTATTGTTTCTGGAATGCATACATTAAAATAGCTATAAAGATGTCAAAATTATGTTTCATTGCTCCATCTTTTACTAATATGTATGGTGGAAATTTGTCATGATTTTGGTCACACAGCAAGTTTTGAAAAACTCTTGGTTATGTTTAAGCAAATTATCATACAATTGTTTTTTCTCACCAAGGTGCATGTCAGAGATTTGCTTTCCTACTTTCTCTTACAGCTAGGATGTTTCATAATGGGTCCATCTTCTCAATTCTAAATGTGAAAATTTCATCTAGAAAAAAGGAATGAAGGCAGCAAACATCATACACTATTCATATATAAGAATAATGGTCAGATAACCTGGACTTGAGGGCCAAAAGTACAAAAGTCTTTCTGACATTCAGTACCCACAATAAGAATGTAAAATGGTAATTGTGGGGTCTTTCATGGAATGTTCCCATGTTGTGATCTCTTTGCCTGAGTTATTTATTTATTAACATAAAGATCCAAATATCTTTCAGTAAATTACATTTATATTTTGATTGGCTAGATTTCTTTTTTTTTTTTTTTTCCATCAAAAAGTACTCAGTTCAGTTCAGTCGCTCAGTCATGTCACTCTTTGCAACCCCATGGACTGCAGCACGCCAGGCTTTCCTATCCATCACCAACTCCCAGAGCTTACTTAAACTTATGTCCATCGAGTCCGTGATGCCATTCAACCATCTCATCCTCCCATCCCCTTCCCCTCCCACCTTCAGTTTTTTCCAGCATCAGGGTCTTTTCCAATGAGTCAGTTCTTTGCATCAGATGGCCAAAGTATTGGAGCTTCAGCTTCAGCATCAGTCCTCCCAATGAATATTAAGGACTGATCTCCTTTAGGATGGACTGGTTGAATCTCCTGCAGTCCAAGGGACTCTCAAGAGTCTTCTCCAACACCACAGTTCAAAAGCATCAATTCTTTGGAGTTCAGCTTTCTTTATAGTTCAACTGTCATATCCATACATGACAACTGAAAAAAACATAGCCTTGATTAGAAGGACCTCTGCTGACAAAGAAAAGTCTTTGCATGCTGTCTAGGTGGGTCATAACTTTCCTTCCAAGGAGTAAGCATCTTTTAATTTCATGGCTGCAATCACCATCTGCAGTGATTTTGGAGCCCAGAAAAATAAAGTCAGCCACTGTTTCCCCATCTATTTCCCATGAAGTGATGGGATCGGAATGGGAGAATTTAATTTAGATTACCATTATATCTGGGTTTCCCCAATGGCTCAGCAGTAAAGAATATGCCTGAAATACAGGACAGGAGATGCAGGTTCAATTGCTAAGTCAGGAAAATCCTCTCAGGGGAGGAAATGGCAAGCCACTCCTGTATTCTTGCCTGAAAAATTCCAAGGACAGAGGAGCCTCGTCAGCTACAGACCAAAGAATCACAAAGAGTCAGACACAACTAAGTGACTGAGTACACACACACAACCATTATTTTTATGACTGCAGCCAGAATTCATTAGAAGCAACAGATTAACTCTTACAGTCAACAAGAGTATGAAGTGCAGTGCTTGGGTTCAACCACAAAACATAACAAAATAATCTTGGTTTGTTTCCAAGGAAAACCATTCAATATCACAGAAATCCAAGTCTATGCCACAACTACTGATGCTGAAGAAGCTGAAGTTGACCAATTCTGTGAAGACTTAAGACCTTCTAGAACTAAAACACAACAAAATGTCCTTTTCATCATAGGAAAGTGGAATGCAAAATTAGGAAGTCAGAGATAACCAGAATAACAAGCAAGTTTGGCCTTGGAGTACAAAATGAATCAGAAAAAAAGGCTAACAGTTTTGTCAGGAGAAGTCATAGCAAATGCCCTTTTCCAACAATACAAGAGACAATGCTACACATGGACATCACTGGATGGTCAATGCCGAAATAACATTGATTTTGTTCTTTGCAGACAAAAATGGAGAGGCTTTATACAGTCAGCAAAAATAAGACCTGTAGCTAACTGTGGCTCGGATCATGAACTCTTTATTGCAAACTTCGGGCTTAAATTTAAGAAAGTAGGGAAAACCACAAGGCCATTAAAGTGTGACCTAAATCAAATCCCTTACAATTATATAGGGGAGTTGATGAATAGATTCAAGGAATGAAATCTGATAGACAAAGTGCCTGAAGAACTGAAGTACCTCATGGAAGTTCATCATATTATAAAGGAGGCAGTAACCAAAACTTTCCCCAAGAGAAAGAAATGCAACAAGACAAAATAGTTGAGGAGTAAAGTCTGAGACGGCTTTACAAAGGAGGAATAAAGAGAAGAAAAAGGCAAAGGAGAAAGGGATAGATATATCCAACTGAATGCAGTGTTCCAGAGAATAACAAAGAGATAAGAAGGCCTTCTTAAAATAACCATGCAAAAAAAGAGAGGAAAACAATAAAATGAGAAAGACTAGAGATCTCTACAATAAAATTGGAGATACGAAGGGAACATTTCATGCAAGGATGGGCATGATAAAGGACAGAAATGGTAAGAACCTAAAAGAAGCAAAAGGCATTAAGATGTGGTGGCAAGACTACACAGAACTACATAAGAAAGGTCTTAATGACCCATATAATTGTCATGGTTTGATCACTCAGAACCAGATATCCTGGAGTTTGAAGTTAAATGGACCTTAGGAAGAATTTATACGAACAAAGCTAGTAGAGGTGAATGAATTCCAGCTGAGCTATTTAAAACCCTAAAAGATGATGCTGTAAAAGTGCTGCACTCAATATATCAGCCAATTCAGAAAACTCAGCAGTAGGCACTGGACTGAAAACTGTCAGTTTTCATTCAAATTCCAAAGAAGGGCAATGCCAAAGAATGTTCAAACTACCATACAATTACACTCATTTCACATGCTGGCAAGGCAATGCTCAAAATCCTTCAACCTAGGCTTCAACAGTATGTGAACTGAGAACTTTCAGATGTACAAGCTGAATTGACAAAAGGCAGAGGAACCAGAGATCAAATTGTGAACATCTGTTGGATCATAAAAAAAGCAAGGGAATTCCAGGGAAACCTCTACTCCTGCTTCATTGACTACGCTAAATTCGTTGACTGTATGGATTACAACAAACTGTGGGAAATTCTTAAAGAGATGGGAAATACCAGACCACCTTACCTGTCTCCTGAGAAATCTATATGTGAGTGAGGAAGCAACAGTTAGAACCTTACATGGAACAATGGACTGGCTCAAAATTGAGAAAGGAGTATGTCAAGGCTGTATATTGTAACCCTGCTTATTTAGCTTATATGCAGAGTATGTCATGTGAAATGCTGGACTGGATGAACCCCAAAGTGGAATCAAGATTGCCAATAGAAATATCAACAACCTCATATACGCAGATGATATCACTCTAATAGCAGAAAGATAAGAAAAACTCTTCTTTCTCCTTAACATCATCAGCATTAGTTCATCATTATCATTATTTTCATAGTAATGTAATTATTTATCAATGAATGTTAGTTTTTATGAATGAATTCCCTACGAATTAAGGCTTATAGCTATCATATGAAAATATTCATGTCTTTAAATACTGAGTGAGTTGAATTATTAAATGTGGTTACTAGTTCTTCTATTAGCTTTTAATGTGTTTATGACTAAACCATAAAATGTATCTATATAATTTTTGAACTGTGAATAAAATAGTAAGTAATATTAAACATATAATTTTATGCTTGGGTTTGAAATAAGACTGACAATGCTAAGTCACTTCAGTCGTGTCCGACTCTGTGCGACCCCATAGACGGCAGCCCACCAGGCTCCCCGGTCCCTGGGATTCTCCAGGCAAGAACACTGGAGTGGGTTGCCATTTCCTTCTCCAGTGCATGAAAGTGAAAAATGAAAGTGAAGTCGCTCAGTCGTGTCCGAGTCTTAGCGACCCCATGGATTGCAGCCTAACAGGCTCCTCCATCCATGGGATTTTCCAAGCAAGAGTACTGGAGTGGGGTGCCATTGCCTTCTCCGAACTGACAATAATTTCACTTTTATACTTAAGAAAATATAAATGCAAACTGATTAGAACACTTATGCAATCAAATGTAATAAATGCTTAATTCTTGGATTCTGGGTTTTTTGTTCCTTTGCTAAGTATGAGCTCCAAAGAGCTGATATTTTAGCATATTTTGTTTCTGTTCTTAATTAAACCTCTCAATTGGTTCAAAATCTGACTTCTGTAGTACTCAGGTGAGCTCCTTCTCACTAGCACTGTGACGCATGAACACAGGTCAACTGTGCCTGCATTTTTCCAGACTGAGCGTTCTAAAAGTTTTCTACACTCCTTTTCATGTTAAACTGATAGCATGACTGAAAAAAATGAGCCACAACTTGGCCTCTTTTCTCAATTATTTGACCAAAGATAATGAATTTGACTCCTTCAAAGGTATTTGGGTCTCAGAACGGAACAGAACAAATATAACTTGAGAAAATTGCTTAGAGATTTTTTTTAACTCTCAAAACACCTGAAACTATCTTCCCAATTTAATTTTTACAATAAAATGATGAAAAGAAAATATTAATATATTGGTTTTTTTCATTGGCCGTTCGTTAAAGTTGTGTTTTGAGAAGATGGTGTAGAGATACAAAGAATGAAGGATAATTTTTGTCTTCAAGTAAGTTAAAAGCTTAAAAAAAAAGGAAGCTCTAAAGTGAATTGCTTCAAATAAATAGCAATTATCAATGAACCATACAGGCAAGCATAGGCATAAAGGTTAAGCACAGGAGAGATCTAAGTAATGGGATTCATCCTAATAATAAATAATTTGAAATAATTAATATATGTATATATATGATCTTACCAAATAATGATATAACAAATAAATATTTATTAAATATTTGTAACTAAAATTACAGTTTTCCCAATTTTTGTATTTCCATTTGAAATCAACACATTCCTAAAGAGTAGATGATATTTAGATTATAATATTTCTCAATAAAATAAGCATGCTTTTTACACAAAAGTAGTTTCATTTATTCCTAAAGCACCTAAAATTGACTCAGTTGTGAAGTCAATCTATTTTTTCAGTTTTTAAGTAATTTTGGAGATTTCAATTTGTTGATTTATTTTCTACATGTTTTATAAACAAAGCAGATTACATATGTCTTCTTGATAAAACCTTACAACACTTCTTTTGATTGAAGAAACTGAATCTGAATTAATAAATTTATGCAAGGTCTAGAGTTTGATAAGTTGCTAAAGCAGGGTTTGAATTTAGATTCTTATAAACCTAGGTATTGTCCTTAAAATAATGCTATAATTTTCCACATATATTGGCATTTTCTATGAGAAACTATTTCAGTATTGATGGTTTACAGTATACTTCAAATCATATTTTTTTTAAAAAGGTATCAATGCTTTAAAAATATCTACATCAAATCAAGAAATGTACCAAAAATTTAAGATATAATATTGCCTGTATCCCTTCTGTGTTATAGTCCAAGAATACGATGTCTAACAATGTAAGATGGATTATGCATCATCTTTTCAGAAATTAACTAAAACTCATCAATCACTCATTATCTCAGAGCATTCACCTGACTGTTAAGATCTTTTGAGTAACAAGACTTACTATGTTATTATACAGATATATGATGTTTCACACTACCTTACAGAATAAGGCAGATGGCAGATGCTCCCAGTTATACATGAAGATATTAACATGACAAAATCCATATCATTTTGCCGCTCATCTAAAATCCCATTACCTCATTATTGATTAATTGCTTTAACTTTAAATTTACTTGAGATGAACTTGACTTATATGTCTACTTTGTCTATTTATTCCAGAATGTTCTATCTGTCAAAATGAGTGAATCTAATGATGTTCTTTCAATGAGGAGAAAATTTATGTTAGTGCATTTGTCTTTGATAATAACACAGAGTAAAGTTGTATTCATCCTAACAAAGGCACATTACACATATAACAATTATTCATGCAATTATTTCCCCATGACTAAAATTATGGAAATATTTTAAATTAAAAAAAATGTGATGCTTATATTCTATTTCCCCCTTTGAAGTTTTGGTCCAATTAAAAAAAAAAAACTGTAAGAATTAAAAATGACTGTGCCTTAAATATTGTAAGCATTTTGGAAATCTCCTAGGAAATAATATTTGTACTGGGATTTTTTTGGTAATATTATTGACAATGACATAGGGTTAATAATACTTTTTGATTTTTTAATTTGTCACTGCTGAATATGGATATTATGTGCTTGCATGCTCAGTCCCTCAGTCATGTCCAATCCTTTTCGACTCCATTGACTGTAGCCCCTCTCTCATGGAATCCTCCAGGCAAGAATACTGGAGTGGGTAGTCATCCCTTCTCCAGGGATCTTCCTGATCCAGGGATTGAACTCTGGTCTCCTGCACTGCAGGCAGATTCTTTACTACTGAGTCACCAGGGAAGCATCATGGAACATGCCCTGTATTATACTGTCATACTAAAGTGGAAGCAGTGACAAACTTTATTTTCTTGGGCTCCAAAATTACTGAAAAAGGTGGCTGTAGCCATGAAATTAAAAAAAAAAAAACACACACACACACACTTGCTCGTTGGGAGGAAAGCTATGACAAAACTAGTCTGCGTATTAAAAAGCAGAGATACCATTTTGCCTGCAAAGGTTCACATGCTCAAAGTTATGGTTTTTCCAGTAGTCAACTCTCACAATAAAGATGTGATAGTTGAATCATAAAGAAGGCTGAGTGCCAAAGAATTGGTGCTTTTTTTTAATTTTGAAGGGGTTTATGTATTCTGTATATATGGCCATTGTCAGATGTGCAGTTTTCTCTGAATATGTAATCTTATTGCTTTATTATCTTGATAGTATCTTTCACAAGCAATAATTTTAGATTTTTATTAAAACGAATTTTTTTACATATTTTCCTTCTTTTATTGATCTGCTTTGATATGTCTAACCAAATATCTTGGAGATTGTCTCCATATTTATGTTCAAAATGTTCTAATTTTATATTTGTATCTATAATCTACTTCAGTAAACTTTTTATAAGTGTGAGGTTCAGATCAAAATTCTTTTATGGCATGTTATGACCAGCTATTCCAGTACCACCTGTTGAAATGATCATTATTTCTCTATTGAAATACTTTTGTTAATTTAATCAAAATTAATTATCCAGGAATCCTTCTGATCTAAGGCTTGAACCCAGGTCTCCTGCATTGCAGATAGATTCTTTACCATCTGAGGCATCAGGGAAGCCCTTTCTAGTCTCTATCCTGTTTCATTTTTATATTTTGGGATTTCTTTTTATTTTTTTATTTTTAAATATAAATTTATTTATTTTAATTGGAGGTTAATTACTTTACAATATTATATTGGTTTTGCCATACATCCACATGAATCTGCCTTTCTCTATGTTTTATAATAAATAAATTATACTAAGATATTGATTAAAATTGTGTGAATATATAAATCAATTGCTTAGAATTCATATCTAAGCAATGAACATACTGTAGTACATCTCATAATTTATTAAGGATGATTTTTTATTATTTTTAAAACTTTCAGTATATGTATCATTTATATGTTTTGCTTGTTTTACACTTCAGTTCAGTTCAGTTGAGCTGCTCTGTCATGTCCGGCACTTTGCTGCCCCATGGCCTGCAGCATGCTAGGCCTCCCTGTCCAACCACCAACTCCTGGAGCTTACTAAAACTCATGTCCATTGAGTCAGTGATGACATCCAAAACCTCTAATCCTCTGTCATCCCCTTCTCCCATGTTCAATCGTTCCCAGCATCAGGGTCTTTTCTAGTGAATCAGTTCTTCACAACAAGCGTTTTCCTTTCTATTTCCCATGAAGTGATTGGACCAGATGCCGTGATCTTAGTGTTCTGAATGTTGAGTTTTAAGCCAACATTTTCACTCTCCTCTTTCATTTCCATCAAGAGGCTCTTTAGGTCTTCTTTGCTTTCTGCCATAAGGGTGGTGTCATCTGCATATCTGAGGTTATTGGTATTTCTCCATGCAATCTTGATTCTAGCTTATGCTTCATCCAACCTGGCATTTCTCATGATGTACTCTGCATATAAGTTAAAGAAGCAGGGTGACAATATGCAGTCTTGACGTACTGCTTTCAGATTTGGAACCAGTCTGTTGTTCCATGTCCAGTTCTAACTGTTGCTTCTTGACCTGCAAACAGATTTCTCAGGAGGCAGGTCAGGTGGTCTGGTATTCCCATCTCTTTCAGAATTTTCCACAGTTTGTTCTGATCCACACAGTCAAAGGCTTTGGCCTAATGAATAAAGTGTTTTGTTTTGTTTTGTTTTCTGAAACTCTCTTGCTTTTTCTATGATCCAACAGATGATGGCAATTTGATCTCTGGTTCCTCTGCCTTTTCTAAATCCAGCTTCAACATCTGGAAGTTCTTGGTCACCTACTGTTGAAGACTGGCTTGGAGAATTTTTAGCATTACTTCGCTACCATGTGAGATGAGTGCAATTGTGTAGTAGTTTGTTTGTTTGTTTGTTTGTTTTAAAGATTTTATTTTTTTTATTTTTTTTATTTTATTTTATTTTTAGACTTTACATAACTGTATTAGTTTTGCCAAATTTAGTAGTTTTAACATTCTTTAGCATTGCCTTTCTTTGGGACTGGAATGAAAACTGAACTTTTCCAGTCCTTTAGCCTCTGCTGAGTTTTCCAAATGTGCTGGCATATTGAGTGCAGCACTGTCACAGCATCATCTTTTAGGATTTGGAATAGCTCAACTGGAATTCCATCACCTCCACTAGCTTTGTTCATAGTGATGCTCCCTAAGGCACACTTGACTTCACATTCCAGGATATCTGGCTCTAGGGGAGTGATCACACCATTGTGGTTATCTGGGTCATGAAGTTCTTTTTTGTATAGTTTTTCTATGTATTCTTGCCACCTCTAAGTATCTACTGCTTCTGTTAGGTCCATACCATATCTGTCCTTTATTGTGCTCATCTTTGGATGAAATGTTCCCTTGGTATCTCTAATTTTTTTGAAGAGAGTTTTAGTCTTTCCCATTCTATTTTTTCCTCTATTTCTTTGCATTGATCACTGAAGAAGGCTTTCTTATCTTTCCTTGCTATTCTTTGGAACTCTGCATTCAAATGGATATATCTTTCCTTTTCTCCTTTGCTTTTATATATGTTTTCATTATTTCACTGTATATATGCATTTCCATATATCTGGGCCTATATAGTCATTTTAAATTATTCATTGCTAAAATATAAAATCATGTTTGATATTTTGTATTATATTTATATCATGTACCTTGACTAATTGGATCTAGGAGCTTATTTTGAGACTTCCTTATAATTTTTAAATGAGTAATTACATGCTATCTTAGAGCATACTGTTTTAAAATAGATTTTTAAAAATATTTGTCAAGGCTGAATATTCACATAACTGATGAACAGTAATTTAGCTTCTTATACAAATATACCAGAAGATACATACTGGATTACTTATAACGCAATGTTTACAGTAACAGAGATTATGAACAATCTAGATTTCAGAGATTCACAATATTCATACAAAGAATTATATAAAATTGAGCAAGGAATGATACAAAACATATATACCAGTGAAACTCAGGAACACATGTTTAAGGAAACACAGCATGTTGTGGAAATTTGCTTTCAAGTTGAAATCCTATAGAACATATAGAACATGTGTATTATTTATATTTAAAGACATTTATATATATACAGTTAAATTATGATGCCTTGAAATAAACACTAAATTAAATGTAATCACTATATACACTGTACTATTACCTGAGAATATAATACAAAGCAAATAGACGTTTAGAATGTGCATAATGGAATATTTTTAAGCTAGATAATAGGCAATGGTTTTTCC
Organism: Bubalus kerabau; assembly: GCF_029407905.1. Classification (NCBI taxonomy): domain Eukaryota; kingdom Metazoa; phylum Chordata; class Mammalia; order Artiodactyla; family Bovidae; genus Bubalus; species Bubalus kerabau. The sequence goes on from NC_073641.1 coordinate 46,640,531, forward strand.
TAACATTTTGCCATACATGTTACTCTTTTTTAAAAAATTCTAAAAGAAATAAACATTATGCCTGTCATTTTTCTATAAGGCATTTACTAAAACTAAGCTGAAGGTATTCGACTTTACAGATGTCAGACGTGACTTCATCAGATATTTTCCATTTCTGCTTCTTCAGCATTGCCATGGCTTCACCAATGAATAATAGCCCATGGCAAAAGATTCTCATCAATAAAGAAGCCCAAAGAACAGCCATTTCTCTAACACAGAAACCCCAAATGCCACTATTTAGCTCTTCCAGATTGACCATATTTCAGGACAGATAGCAGCAGAATTTATCATTTGTGGCTAAAAGGTTGGTTGGAGTGGTTTTCTTACACAGGAAAGAAGAAATGGTTTAAGAATTGATCAATGCATCACATAAAACACCATCAGTGACAGACTATATAACTGCCAATTGTCACCGATTACTGAATTTATTGAGAAAAGGCTACCTGGATAAGAGAAAGAAAACAATAACATCATCTGAACCTAAAAACAAAATCATGGCCACTTAGAGGGAAACAGAGCTATTGTTAGTAATCTTTTGGAATAACACTGCACTATAGAAAAACTTCTTCTTCAAAATTGGTACTGTTTACTCTCAGTGACCATTACATACATATCTGAAACACACAGTATTACTTAAAGCTGAGTGAATCAATGTTTTGTAATATTTTATTCATAGAATCTGCATCTGGCCCCATCACTTAATGGCAAATAGATGGGGAAAAAGTGGAAATGGTGACAGACTTTATTTTCTCGGGCTTCAAAATCACTGTAGATTTTGGTGGCTGCAGCCACAAAATTAAAAGACACTTGCTCCTTGGGAGAAAAGCTACCACAAACCTAGACAGGGTATTAAACAGTACAGCCATCATTTTGCTAACTAAGATGTGTAGTCAAAGCTGTGGTTTTTCCAGTAGCCATGTATGGATGTGAGAAGTGGATCATAAAGAAGGCTAAGTGCTGAAGAATTGATGTTTTCAAACTGTGGTGCTGGAGAAGACTCTTGAGAGTCCGTTGGACACCAAAGAGATCAAATTAGTCAATCCTAAAGTAAATCAATCCTGAATATTCATTGGAAGGACTGAAACTGAAGCTCCAATATTTTGGCCACCTGATGCACAGAGTTGACTCATTGGAAAAGACCCTGATGCTGGAAAGTTCAAGGGCAAGAACAGAAGGGGGTGACAGATGAGATGGTTGGATGGCATCACTGACTCAATGTATATGAGTTTGAGCAAACTCAAGGAGGTAGTGAAGGACAGGGAAGCATGGCATGCTGCAGCCCATGGGGTAACAAAGAGTCGGACACAACTGAGTGACTAAACAACAATAATTCATAGAATCTTAAAAAAAAACAACAGAGTATAGATATGACAGATAGCAAAATGTTAAGTATTCTTGCCTGGAGAATCCCATGGATAGAGGAGTCTGGTGGACTATACTCCATGGAGTCAAAAAGAGTTTGACATGACTGAGAGACTTTCACACAAAACAACAGGAAAATGTTCATAAGAAAAATTGCTAAAAAGCATATTCATTTTGCCATAGAAACTTAGGGCATTTAGGAAGACTTTACAGTGATATTTAAAGATATTTAAATGAGCAAGACAGGAGACATGATATATGGGAAAAACAGTATGGAGAAATGTTATGTTAGTTGATGTGGCATAGAAGGTGTAGAAATGGTAAGTTCTTCCTCTGGAAGATTAGTTTAGTTCTTGTCAGAAAGCCTTTGATGCTGTGTAAAGAAATCTCACCTCTCCTGTAGACAACACAAGCAATATATAAAGCACATCCCTGGTTAATTAGAGTTGGGAGACTAGCAGGTAGAGCTCTTACACCCCATGATGATAGTCAATCACAAAAGCAGGAAGAAAGATCCTGTGGTTGTGGGTGTCTGTCCTATTCATTGTAGGATCTCTACACATGAGACACCAGTAACACCTCCTTCCCATTCTGACAATCAAAAATATCCCTAGACATTGCCACATGTTTCCTGGCAAGAAGCATTGCCCTTGTTGAGAAATATTGTTCTAGCCCACTATCTACATTGCAACTGGGGATATCTTTGAGAACTTAGAGTTGATTATGTCTCTTCTTAAAGCTTTCCTAAATTCTTCTATTAAGTTTCCAATCAGTGAACCTGAAATAAAAAGCTTTTCATGACTTTGCCCTTGAATATCTCTTTTGCCACATTTCTCTTAATGTGTACTCTACACTCTTCTGTTCTGCTGCCAAGCAAACAGTCTGCTTTTAACTCCCCAAATATCCTTTTCACTCCTCTTCTCAGTGGCTTGTTTTATATTGCTCCCTCTGCCTGAAACATGTTTACCTACAAACAATTTTTAAGTGAATAAATTCTACTAAATCTTTGAAAATGAAACTGGCATCATTTTCTTTTGGTAGACTTCTCTTGTATCTCAGGCCTGGTTATGTATTTCCTGATTGTTTTAAAGAATTTTGTGCTGTGATAAGCATGAGTTTTGTTAATTTGCTTCATCTCTGAATTCATCTCAATGATCAATTGAGATCAATTGTTTCATCTCAATTTGTTAACTTGATTCATCTCTGAAATGGACTTATTAAGCTTTCTAAGGATAGGAGAGCAACTTCACTGTTTATCTTTCTGGATGTTGGAGGTGGCCATCAAAGAGATTTGAGTGCCAGTTGACCTTCAAACGTTCCCTTGTGGCTCAGCTGTTAAAGAATCTGCCTGCAATGCGGGTGACCTGGGTTCGATCCCTGGGTTGGGAAGATCCCCTGGAGATGGGAAAGGCTACCCACTCCAGTATTCTGGCCTTGAAAATTTCATGGACTATACAGTCTGTAGGGTCACAAAGAATCAGACATGACTGAGTGACTTTCACCTTCACCTGACCTTCAAACTGGATCCAGGGAATTGGAGACTCCTTACCTCCTCCGCTGCCCTTAGATAGTGAGTGTCACTTTTCTTCTCTGCTTCCAGAAGCTGCTCCAAGGATATAGCCTTGCGATTGAAATGTGATGTTGAAACTTTCTGGACATTGTACATGATTGAATTCAGCTGAGGCTTCTCTATACATTTCTGAGACTCTGGCAGGAAGGCATGGAAATCTGCTCTACTGGCATTTACCCAAAAGAAGCCTTGTAGACAAATTCCCTTGCTTATTAAACCTTCCACCTACCAATCTGGAGTGGTTTGCCTCTTTCTCCAGTCTCTTTCTGCCCTTCACATTAAGGGACTGGTTTCAGATTACACTTGGGTAGTTCCTGAGCAGATTGCTAAACAATATTCACTCAGCAGAGTTCAATAAAGTCAGCCAGATTTGATAAATTTTGAAACCATTCAGCATTATATGATAAAACTAAAGCACAAGCTAAAGTGTAACACAACAGCATAGTTATTTATTTTATTTATTAAAATTTAGGTTAGGATTTAATTTTCTTATAAATGATATTGTGGGTCATTTATAAAATCACTGATAATTTGAAAAATTGAAGTAAAATATATAAAGGGAAAAGAGAGATACTGAAAGGCAGAGAAGTTGAGAGAGAATAAGTAGGTACCAGATATAATTACTGTATTTCTACATTAAATATGAATTAATATTCAGAAAACTTTAATTCCCATAAGATCTTGTGATTCAAGGACAATTCCATACTGAATATGCATGCTCTTTGAATTTACCCTTAATTTATTATTGTTTATTTTCACTTACTCCATCCTCCAAATTCGTAAGCCCTTCAAAGGTATGTTCTGTCAGAGACCTTCTGTTTATCCCCAACTAGCCAAAATAAATGTTTGATAATGAAATCAATATATGTATAATTTTTCATTTATTTTTTTACATGAGAAAGAAAAATTTAAAAAGCTGGGATTTTTTCCATTAAAATCAATCTGAAAAGACAAAAATCTTTTTGAAAGCAACAATCCAGATCATTTTCTTTGGAGCTAATTTCACTTCATCTTTTTTCTTCTTCACTTCATTTTTTTCTTTCTAGGGAAAAAATCCACAATACTCTATTTTTATTGTTTTATTGTTTTTAATTTCTCCGTAGGCTTTCTTTAGCAAATCATGAAAATGCATTACTGACATGATTTAAAACTGTCAATTTTGAAATAGTTATATTTTAGTAGGGTAAAGCATTACATTATAAATGTAAGTGTTCCTATCTTAAAAATTACGAGGAATATTTTAATAAACTCATAAAAATAAAAGGCTATTAAAATACTATATTTAGTTAATACAATAAATAATATATTTTATTTAACAATTGCTTGTTTCATAATGTTATTTAATATAATAAAATTAGTATTTTTGGTTCATAAAACAATCTGAGCTTTTAATCAGTTAAAATTATTACATGTATATTATCACTCAAAAGAAACCTCTGTATATTAATATTGCAAGTAAAGTATATATAATGTCTATATATCATTCAATTTTTTACTTAAAAATTAAAAATTTGAAACACAGAGTCACATAAACTTTATTATATATAGATATAATTATTCTCTATAACTAAGCTTATAAAGACATCTATATAAATAAGATCTGGTATTTAATTTAAAAATATTGAAACTTGGCTATTATACTTTAAGATAATTTAAATTGAAAAGACAGAAATTAACCCATGGTGCTAATAAAGCAACTGAAAAAATTTCTTAGACTTTTGTAGCTAGAGCAAATTTAAGAGAAAGAGAATTCACCATTCTGTTTTTTTTTTTTAATCAGGATTTATAAATACAAATAAGGAATAACCAACAATTTTATCTGCAACTTGAACTTTATGTTTCACATTAGAATACTATGGATTTTTCAAGACTTTATTCTATAATATCAATGACACATATGTCAGTGTGATTATAAATAAGAACAAGCTTTAAGGACCATTGCAATAAAATATTGATAGTAATAGAGCAAAATTTCCTAGTAATGCCCAAAGCTAAAGACTAATAGGATCAAGAAGTAATTGACACAGCTTTTCCATCCCAAGAGTCTTAATTTCCAACACTTGCTTGAGGAAATTATTTTTCCTTAATATCTTTTCTACTTTTGTTTGAAAACATGTTAAGTTTCATTTTTAGATGTTCTCAAAATTAAATAGCTGCATTTTTTGGCTATTATGTTTTTACAAAGTATATACTGTAATGAAACTCCTGGCCAGGTTGAAATACACACATTCTAAATTTTAACAAGAAATGCAGTGGTCTACATATTCATTTTAAAAATATTATGTAAACTTATTTGCACAATATGTATGCATACATGTGTGTATGTATATATATATATTATATAGTGTTGTATATATAAAATTTATATCTCAATATATAATATTAATCCATAATAAATGTGTACAGCATAAATATATATGTATACTGTATGTTATGTACATATTTAATATACTATAATATATAAAACCTACAAATGTATTTCCATTAAGGAAATATTAAATATATGCTGCAACATTTAAGTACAATTCAACTATAAACAAATCAAAAAGAATCATATTTATTTTAATTTCCCATGTACTTTCTCATCAATCTTATAAAATTCAATTACCAAATTTTAGATTTTCGTTAGAACTAAAAGGCCTTAGTGTCCACTGTAAATCACACATTTTTGTTGTTTTTTTCTTTTCTCCTGCAGACACCCATGACCATTTTAATAAGGTACATCTCTTTATTTTCTAGGTCCATAAATAAAGTATCTGATCATATTTTAAATATTTCATAACTGATTCCAAATAGATTTATTACTGTTCTCATAATTTAAATATATCCTTTAAAAAAGTGCCCTAATTACAGTCCATGGGGTTGCACAGAGTTGGACACAACTGAATGACCTTTATTTCACTTCATTTTATTACACTGCTCTAGAAACAGTGATCTTCCAGAGTGTACGAACGTGTTGAATCTACATATGAATCATGTTTAGAAATTTATTGGCATTTTGCTATTGAAGTTAGATGAAAATCCTTCCCAAGTACATTTCATAATTTCAGTATATTTGGGAATATACCATTTATTTTTAGAACTGTATATTTTAAATAAATTCTCATTTTTAAGAGGGAGCTATTAAAAATTGGATGAAATAAGTGAAAAGATTAAAGAAGAAACTTGAATAATTTGAGAGAATGAGGACATCTCTGCACATAGGTCTCAGAGCCAGAAAGAAGTGTTTGGGGCAGTTAAAAATACAGAGTTGAGACTAAGATTAGCACAGAAAGAGGAGAATAGAAAGAAAATTAAATTAATTATATAGGAAAATCCACAACATTTTTAGTACCTTCCACCTGACTTTGTCATGACCCTAAAGTTTATATTTAGACTATGATATGAGATTTATATTATTAATATCTGGTAAAAATTATTAAAATATTCTTGAATGAATAATCTGAAAATTTCTTTACCTGCACCAGTACCTATTTTTGCTATTGTTTTTTGTGCTTCCAATCTCAGATTTTCTCACAGACTACATTGCATTTTATTATCAATACTTTCTCTGTACTAGATAATTCCCCAAAACATATCTTAGAGCCTTCTGTTTTAACACACACACACACATCCACAGTTTTATTTTTCTCTAACTCATATCTCTTATGGTCACTAACCACTTTTTGTACCTTTCCACAAAACAACATCTCTTAGGAAATTCCTCCACCTGCTCTGCCCCCCGCAATGCACTGAGTCACAGGTCAACCGATGACAATGCGATCTAGGCCACTCACGCACACAATTTCAACCAGAGTCACAAAGACCTGCATAGCATAAGGTTTGTTTGTTGTTGTTGTTTTTAATTTCAATCAGATTATCTCAATCTACTATATAAATTCTTTTCCTGACTGATCTTCATCCTAGAATTAAATTTTAGATCTTCATTGGAACCTAGAAGGGTCATGGTTTGGCTCTTGCCAACTTTGCACTTCATCTCATCTTATATCTTTCATTTGTTCACTAAGAGCCACCACACTGACATCATTGTTTGCCTCAAAATCCTAAAATCAGAAAACTGAAGAAAAAAAAATGCTCATGTTATTACCAAAGGGGGAATGGCTTTCATTTTTCACTCTGTTTTCATCTCATTGTATAAGCCTAGAAATATTTGGGAAAAACATTTTTTTTAATCCTCCAGTTCCTCATTCAAATTTTAACCTTAGAGGGTTGCCACTGGTGTTTTATAGCAATTTGTTTCACCCTTGCAAAAAGAAAAGTGCCAAACCAGGAAAAATAATTGTGTTAGTGGGAATTTAACTAGAATTGAGCTCTTCAGTTCAGTTGAGTTCAGTCGCTCAGTCGTGTCCGACTCTTTGCCACTCCATGAATTGCAGCACGCCAGGCCTCCCTGTCCATCACCAACCCCTGGAGTTCACTCAGACTCATGTCCATCGAGTTGGTGATGCCATCCAGCCATCTTGTCCTCTGTCATCCCCTTCTCCTCCTGCCCCCAATCCCTCCCAGCATCAGAGTCTTTTCCAATGAGTCAACTCTTCGCATGAGGTGGCCAAAATATTGGAGTTTCAGCTTTAGCATTATTCCTTCCAAAGAACACCCAAGACTGATTTCCTTTAGAATGGACTGGTTGGATCTCTTTGCCATCCAAGGGACTCTCAAGAGCCTTCTACAACACCACAGTTCAAAAGCATTAATTATTTGACACTCAGCTTTCTTCACAGTCCAACTTTCACATCCATACATGACCACTGGAAAAACCATAGCCTTGACTAGACGGACCTTTGTTGGCAAAGTAATGTCTCTACTTTTGAATATGCTGTCTAGGTTGGTCATAACCTTCCTTCCAAGGAGCAAGTATCTTTTAATTTCATGGCCTCAGTCACCATCTGCAGTGATTTTGGAGCCCAAAAAAACAGTCTGACACTGTTTCCCCATCTATTTCCCAAGAAGTGATGGAACAGATACCATGATCTTAGTTTTCTGAATGTTGAGCTCTTGCCAATTGCCAAAACTCAGAGAACATGCATGATTTTTTTAAATGGAAAATTAAGCAATATCTTCTATAAATGACATGTAGCAGAATAAAGGAGAAGGCAATGACAACCCACTCCAGTACTCTTTCCTGGAAAATCCCATGGATGGAGGAGCCTGTTAGGCTGCAGTCCATGGGGTTGCTAACATCCAGGCACAACTGAGTGACTTCACTTTCACTTTTCACTTTCGTGCATTGGAGAAGGAAATGGCAACCCACTCCAGTGTTCTTGCCTGGAGAATCCCAGGGACAGAGGAGCCTAGTGGGCTGCCATCTATGGGGTCACACAGAGTCGGACACGACTGAAGCAACTTAGCAGCAGCAGCAGCAGAATAAAACCACCTAATGATGATAATGATGATATTTATATTGACTGTTCAAGTGTTGAGTTAACAATTTATGGGGAACAGTTTTTTTTTCCCCTAAATATAAGCAGCATCAAAACAGTGAAGTCCCTGATATTTCGGGGGTCTAAAATTTCTAAGAATGTTTGGATTTTATTGTGAGCTGAACCAGACTTTAGATGCCTACAGTAAAGGTAACCTCTAGACAAGAGCATTTGTAAAAAAGAAAGAAAATTTCTTGTCCTAAAGAGGGGTTAAGGCACACAACCCTGCTCAACTACTTTATTCTACTGGCTGAGCGGATTTGATGGAAAGATTGATGTATTTGGATTCAAAAAGTTTCTCTTTTAGCCCCAACTCTGCCAGTTTTTAGCTACTTTTTGTGACTCTGGGTATCACCCCTCTGATCTTCAGATGCTTTATCTATAAAAGCTAGAAAAACAAAGCATGCTTCAAATCTCTAAGTTGCTTAATAGGAAAACCATGCAAAGCATCAGCAAACATATCTAGCAGAAGAGTGCTATATAAAAATAAATCATTTTCCTTTTGTAGCAGTGTTCATTGTTTTTGCAGGTTCAAATATATTTGATTATGTGGTAGGCACTGTGCTGGACTCAAAGTGTTAATGATAGCATCAGTTATTTTCTGGAATTTTATGTCAAGACTGGTGAGAATATGGGCACTAAAATACTTCCTTGTGGCTTTCATTCTTGGAGGCCTGTAGCTGGTGTATTAAATTAACAATATGAAGATTATTATCTGTTGAGTGAAGAAGCACAAGCCACCCTCACCTCACTGAGTTGGCAGATGACTCTGATCAGCATCAGAGCTCTCCCTTTGGGGAAGGGAAAACCCAGAGATTATTTTAATTGAAAGCACAATTTAAATGCACAAAGAAACTAAAATCACAAGATTGATTATTTATAGGTCCTGGAAACTGGCTTAGGTTCAGTGAGCAGAGGGCAAGTCCTCTGTTCCAGGTCATGAGTAAGTATGAGATGGAAGGAAGGGTGCCTGAGAGCAAGCTAAGTCGCTTCAGTTGTGTCTGACTCTTTGTGACCCCATGGACTGTAGCCTGCCAGGCTCCTTTGTCCATTGATTTTCCCAGGCAAGAATACTGGAGCAGGTTGCCATGCCCTCCTCCAGGGGATCTTCCCTACCGAAGGACTGAACCCATATCTCTTACATCTCCTGCATTAGCAGGCAGGTTCTTTACCAGCAGGGCCCCCTGGGAAGCCCCAGAAACCAGGGTAACAAGCATCTATTACTTATAAGGTGGTTGGAGTCATTAAATTTTCAACTCTAAGTGGTCAATTTAAAAGGGGCCAGAAGAAAGCAAAGTGGAAACTTGTGGCTGGAATCCTAAGCTTATATCCTTATCTAAATGTCCAGGCTATGGGTGTGAGCAGGGTGTCATTCTGTAAAATACTTAAGAAGTGACTCAAAGTAGCTGTTTTCTCATCACAGTTTTACTATCCAATTTAAAACAAGCATAGAAAAGATCTACCTGGAATCCAGAAGCTCCTTATGATGTGAATAGATACAGTTTTCAATTATCTCTTTTGAAAGTCAGAGCAATCATGAATTTCAGGGCTTTATATCATTTTAAGCTGTCCACACATGCATTCAGATTTTACTTTATAACTATGAATGAATTTTATAGCTGAACTTTCTTTTGAGTTTTATTTTGACATAACAGCCAGAATGTAGTGTAATGCATAGTGACAAAAACAAAACAAAACATTACTATTTCAATAAAATAATAAATATTATAATACTAATTTATCAATCCAACAACTCACCACTTCATTATTAATTTCTTTGTTTAAAACTTCTGTACAATCCATTCTCAACTGGGGTTGGATCTATCAATCACATATCATATGAATCCTTGAATTTTCCCTATCTTCAGTGTAATTATTCCTGCCTATACCACCATCATCTCTTATTCCTGCTCATACCACCATTAGATAAGAAGGTAAGACTAATGTTATTTTAACCTGTTTGCACCATATGTTTTCTTATCACTGTATAACTAATCATCCATTAACAGCCAAAATCATATTTTTTAGACATGAGTCCCATGAACCTTCTCCACAAAGATACAACCCTAACTGGTAAAAATGTACATATTAAGCAAATAAACAATATTTAAGGGAAATCACTACAAAATATTCAAAAGGAAGTATTATTGATCAAAGAGTGAAGAAAGTATATTTTTGCTCACTGTAACCAGAGAAGCAAAAAAGAGGAAGATCAAAGAAAGAAATAGAACAAGTACAACATTGGAAAGGAGTTATGATCATGGCAGATATAAATCAGCTAGAAATAATCACTTCAAAAATGAATGATTATCAAGAGCTTAGTTAACTTACTCCATGGTATCACTGCCTTGGTATCCATTTTGTTTATCTGAGTAGCTTCAATGTACCCTGGACTGACACTAGCTTCCTCATGCAAACATATGCCTTACATGACAGCCCATAAAGTCACAAACATAAGTTTTTATATGACTTCCTTAACCACTCTTGCAATAAGCATTCTCTTCATCTCCCAGAGTCTTCCCCTGTGCCCTTCTTAAATAAAACTTCCATGTAACTTACCAAAATTATGCTCATTTGGTTGGAATTATTCAGCCTGGCATATGACAGAACAGAATGCATTTTATTGTCCTTAATTTTTGATGCTTGGGGCTGGTGCACTGGGACAACCCAGAGGGATGGTATGGGGAGGGAGGAGGGGGGAGGGTTCAGGATGGGGAACACATGTATACCTGTGGCAGATTCATTTGGATATTTGGCAAAACTAATACAATATTGTAAAGTTTAAAAATAAAATAAAATTAAAAAAATAAAATAAAATGCTAAAAAAAAAGAACTTTATTTTTTTTTAAATAATGGGTAAATTGTAAAGTAGAATTAAACTTAGAACTCTTGAAGCTTTGTTTTACTGAAAACTATAATTAGTTGTTTTGGCTAAAGTAATTTTGAGAAATATCAGTGGATAAGAGCCTGTCTTGTTAAATGGCAAACACATCTGAATTCTTGGATATAGATTTTCATTGCTATAACCAGGGACAAAAAGAAAAAAAAGTAATGAAGCCTACATATGTGCATTTTGATGTTCCCTAAGAGATGGAGAATTTAATTATGCTGATCTAATTATACCCAAATCTAGTTTGTCTGATTTGATTACAACAGAATCTAGGTTTTGTGTGAGGTTACTGCTGAATCGGGACTACTCTAATTTCTGCCAAATCTAGTTTACTTGTTCTTTTCATGACCAAAATTATCTAGCTTATAGCTACAACAAAATTAACATTTTGTTAGGCAGGGTATTTATATGCATAATTCCTCTACCCCAAAAGCGAGAAAATATAGTTTATTTTTCCCCCCAAATTTCACAATAAACAGAGGTTAATAATGAAGTTAAAATCCAGTTGACTTTCTAAACTAACACAATGATGTGTTTAAATTACAATGGCAAGAAAAAACTACTGTTAGAATTGAATGATAAAGATCATTAAAACGGCTTTTGAAAGTATTCTGCTTTAGGGCTTTTGAAAATATAGTTTAAAAACTTAAAGGGATGATTGGAATGAGCAGACATTGTATTGAATTTATAGAACACAAAATAAGTATTTGCATGTTTTACAGATATAGAAAAAGTTATTAGCTATTCCAAATGTAACTAACTCCTTAATAGCACTATGTACATTTATATTATCCATAGATTCACAGAGTCTGCCCACTTGCAAAAAAAAAATGTTATGTTATTATTAGAAACAAGTGACAGCATATTGGGAAAGATAAACACAATGTAGGCTTAATTTCTTCAGAACCTTAGAATTTGTGATTAGCTTCAGAATATAGAAGCACATTTAGCTAGTCTCAACTCACAGTTTCTTCAGTTGCTGTCTACTGTCTCTTGGGAGACAGTAAAAGTGAGGAAAAACTTCTCTAGATTGGAACTTTTCACAAGGAAAAAATTGCTGTAATTTATTTAAGAAGAATCTGCAAAATACCTAGCATATATGTCACTTTAGCTTTTAGGAAGGAGCAAGAAGGATGGGCTGTGCAAGTTCAGCCTACGGCAGCAAGTGAGTATTATGATTCAACTGTGGACAGGGAACAACAGACTGGTTCCAAATAAGAAAAAGAGTACATCAAGGCTATGTATTGTCACCCTGCTTATTTAACTTGTATGCAGAGTTCATCATGAGAAATGCTGGGCTGGATGAAGCACAAGCTGGAATCAAAATTGCTGAGAGAATATCAATAACCTCAGTTATGCAGATGACACCACCCTTATAGCAGAAAGCAAAGAAGAACTAAAAAGCCTGTTGATGAAAGTGAAAGAGAAGACTGAAGAAGTTGGCTTAAAACTCAATAATCAGAAAACTAAGATCATGGCATCCAGTCCCATCTCTTCATGGCAAATAGATGGGGAAACAGTGGAAACAGTGGCTGACTTTGTTTTGGGGGGCTACAAAATCACTTCACATGGTGACTGCAGGCATGAAATTAAAAGAGGCTTACTCCCTGGAAGGAAAGTTATGACCAACATAGGCAGCATATTAGAAAGAAGAGACATTATTTTACCAGCAAAGGTCCATCTCATCAAGGCTGTGGTTTTTCCATTAGTCATGAATGGATGTGAGAGTTGGATTATAAAGAAAGCTGAGTGCCAAAGAATTAATGCTTTTGAACTGTGGTGTTGCAGAAGACACTTGAGAGTCCCTTGGATTACAAGAAGATCCAACCAGTCCATCCTAAAGGTGATCAGTCCTGAGTGTTCATTGGAAAGACTGATGTTGAAGCTGAAACTCCAATACTTTGGCCACCTGATGCAAAGAGCTGACTCATTTGAAAAGACCTTGATGCTGGGAAAGATTAAGGGCAGGAGGAAAAGGGGACAACAGAGGATGAGATGGTTAGATGGCATCACCAACTCAATGGACATGAGATTGTGTAAACTCTGGGAGTTGGTGATGGACAGGGAGGCCTGGAGTGCTGAAAGGGGTCACTGCCAGTCCATGGAGTTGCAAGGAGTTGGACACGACTGAGTGACTGAACTGAACTTTGTGTCCTGGTAGTTTATACTTGCTTCTGTAATATTTTAGTAAACCATTTTCAAAACAAATAAACAAACATGGATATAGAATTATATAATGGCCACCTAAGGATTGATTATGTTCTTTGCAGCCAAAGATGGAGAAGCTCTATACAGTCAACAAAAACAAGACCAGGAGCTGACTGTGGCTCAGATCATGAACTCCTTATTGCCAGATTCAGACTGAAATTGAGGAAAGTAGGGAAAACCACTAGACCATTCAGGTATGACCTAAATCAAATCCCTTATGATTATACAGTGGAAGTGAGAAATAGATTTAAGGGCCTAGATCTGATAGATAGAGTGCCTGATGAACTATGGAAGGAGGTTCATGACATTGCACAGGAGACAGGGATCAAGACCATCCCCATGGAAAAGAAATGCAAAAAAGCAAAATGGCTGTCTGGGGAGGCCTTACAAATAGCTGTGAAAAGAAGAGAAGCAAAAAGCAAAGGAGAAAAGGAAAGATATAAGCATCTGAATGCAGAGTTCCAAAGAATAGCAAGAAGAGATAAGAAAGCCTTCTTCAGCGATCAATGCAAAGAAATAGAGGAAAACAACAGAATGGGAAAGACTAGGGATCTCTTCAAGAAAATCAGAGATACCAAAGGAACATTTCATGCAAAGATGAGCTCGATAAAGGACAGAAATGGTATGGACCTAACTGAAGCAGAAGATATTAAGAAGAGATGGCAGGAATACACAGAAGAACTGTACAAAAAAGATCTTCACAACCCAGTTAATCACGATGATGTGATCACTGACCTAGAGCCAGACATCCTGGAATGTGAAGTCAAGTGGGCCTTAGAAAGCATCACTACGAACAAAGATAGTGGAGGTGATGGAATTCCAGTTGAGCTATTCCAAATCCTGAAAGATGATGCTGTGAAAGGGCTGCACTCAATATGCCAGCAAATTTGGAAAACTCAGCAGTGGCCACAGGACTGGAAAAGGTCAGTTTTCATTCCAGTCCCAAAGAAAGGCAATGCCAAAGAATGCTCAAACTACCGCACAATTGCACTCATCTCACATGGTAGTAAAGTAATGCTCAAAATTCTCCAAGCCAGGCTTCAGCAATATGTGAACCGTGAACTTCCTGATGTTCAAGCTGGTTTTAGAAAAGGCAGAGGAAACAGAGATCAAATTGCCAATGTCCGCTGGATCATGGAAAAAGCAAGAGAGTTCCAGAAAAACATCTGTTTCTGCTTTATTGTCTATGCCAAAGCCTTTGACTGTGTGGACCACAATAAACTGAAAAATTCTGAAAGAGATGGGAATACCAGACCACCTGACCTGCCTCTTGAGAAACCTATATGCAGGTCAGGAAGTAACAGTTAGAACTGGGCATGGAACAACAGACTGGTTCCAAGTAGGAAAAGGAGTACATCAAGGCTGTATATTGTCACCCTGCTTATTTAACTTACATGCAGAGTACATCATGAGAAATGTTGGACTGGAAGAAGCACAAGCTGGAATCAAGATTGCCGGGAGAAATATCAATAACTTCAGATATGCAGATGTAACCACCCTTATGGCAGAAAGTGAAGAGGAACTAAAAAGCCTCTTGATGAAAGTGAAAGTGGAGAGTGAAAAAGCTGGCTTAAAGCTCAACATTCAGAAAACGAAGATCATGGCATCCGGTCCCACCACTTCATGGGAAATAGATGAGGAAACAGTAGAAACAGTGTCAGACTTTATTTTTCTGGGCTCCAAAATTACTGCAGATGGTGACTGCAGCCATGAAATTAAAAGACGCTTACTCCTTGGAAGGAAAGTTATGACCAACCTAGATAGTATATTCAAAAGCAGAGACATTACTTTGCCAACAAAGGTCCGTCTAGTCAAGGCTATGGTTTTTCCTGTGGTCATGTATGGATGTGAGAGTTGGACTGTGAAGAAAGCTGAGCGCCGAAGAATTGGTGCTTTTGAAGTGTGGTATTGGAGAAGACTCTTGAGAGTCCCTTGGACTGCAAGGAGATCCAACCATTTCATTTTGAAGGAGATCAGCCCTGGGATTTCTTTGGAAGGAATGATGCTAAAGCTGAAACTCCAGTACTTTGGCCACCTCATGCAAAGAGTTGACTCATTGGAAAAGACTCTAATGCTGGGAGGGATTGGGGGCAGGAGGAGAAGGGGACGACAGAGGATGAGATGGCTGGATGGCATCACTGACTCGCTGGACGTGAGTCTGGGTGAACTCTGGGAGTTGGTGATGGACAGGGAGGCCTTGCATGCTGAGATTCATGGGGTCGCAAAAAGTCGGACACGACTGAATGACTGAAATGAAGGATTGAAATACCTTCGTTGTTGTTGTTGTTTAGTTGCTCAGTTGTGTTCCCTCTTTACCACCCCATGGACTGCAGCACATCAGGCTTCCCTGTCCTTCACCATGACCTGGAGCTTGCTCAAACTCATGTCCATTGAGTCGGTGATGCAATCCAACCACCTCATCCTCTGTTGTCCCCTTCTCCTCCTGCCGTCAATCTTTCCCAGCAACAGGGGCTTTTCAAGTGAGTCAGCTCTTCTTATCAGGTGGTCAAAGTGTTGGAGTTTCAGCTTCAGCATCGGTCCTTCTAAGGAATATTAAGGATTGATTTCCTTTAGGCTGGACTGGTTTGATCTCCTTGCAGTCCAAGGGACTCTCAAGAGTCTTCTCCAACATCAAAACTCAAAAACATCAATTCTTGGCATCACTCTTCTTTTATGATCCAACTCTCACATCCATACATGACTTAGGGGAAAATCATAGCTTTGACTATACAGACCTTTTTTGGAAAAGTAGTGTTTCTGCTTTTTAATATGCTGTCTACATTTTTCATAGCTTTTTTTCTAAGGAACAAGTATCTTTTAATTTTGTGGCTGCAGTCACCATCTGCAGTGACTTTGGATGTCAGGAAAAATAAAATACCTTAATCGGTATTAAATTTCTAAGAAATGATGTCATAATTAATGCAAAAATAAAAGCAAAAGAGAAGGAACAGAGGAAGGAAAGAGAGAGAAATGAGAAAGAAGAAAAAGAAAGAGAAGGAAAGAAGCAAGGAAAGAAGGGTGAAAGAAAGAAGCAAAGAGCCTCTTTAGTATAGAATAAAAGTCATATAGTGTGTCCTTAATAATGAAGGTTATTGAGAAAAATTCCCAAGCTTATCTTCCCTGGTGGCTCAGACAGTAAAGCCTCTGCCTGCAATGTGGGAGACCTGCGTTTGATACCTGGGTTGGGAAGATACTCTGGAGAAGCAAATGGCAACCCACTCCAGTACACTTGCTTGGAAAATTCCATGGATGGAGGAGCCTGGTTGGCTATAGTCCAAGGGGTTGCAAAGAGTCAGACACGACTGAGCAACTTCACTGTACTTTTTAATAATCAAATCTCCAGTAGACAACTCAATAGTGTTCAAGAGTAGAAGTTCATGTGTATCATTAATCTTTTTATTTGACAAGGAATACTGTATATAACATAATAGACAACATGTTTCAATAAAAACAAAATAACTGCATGAATTTTCCTCTCACCTATTTGGGACTTATCATTCTCAAGAAAGAGTGGCCAGAGAGAGAGCAAATAACTGTTGAACAAAAAGTTCAGTCTACCAGAGAGCCCACTTTGTGATGATATAAGTTGCAAAAATTCCTCAATGTCTTTCTGGGAATTTCAGTTAAACCTCCTTGAGACAGTGAAATAGCTTAGCTTTTTTAAGGGAAAAAACAAAAACACACACATTAACCTCATAACCCCTAGAAAGCATCACACTCAGCTTTCATGTCAAGTTTGGAGACACACAAACTGAACTATTTTAAGGATATTCTGTCTCAAGTTGTTCAAAATGAAAGCTCATTAAAGAGAATTCAAAATAAATGTAGAACGCTGCAACCTTTAGAATATAAAAAAAAGTTATTTTTATACCATGAGTTTAAATGTGTCTACAGTTGAGCTTCATTGTTCAGGTGATATTTTTAGACCTGAAATAAGTAGAATGCCAAAGGTGGTTCCTGAGCCTTCCTCTTATATAAAATTTATGAGCTAATGCTATTCATAGTAAATGATAAGAATAGTTTATTTTAATTTTTTTTTATGTTAAATCACTCTGCTGAGTGCTATGCCTTCACTATGTAATTTAATCCTCACACTAGTTCTGTGAGGCAGAACTATCTCCAGTGCAGGTATATAAAATAAAAACTGTATTTCAGATGCAACCAAAATGAATTAGCTCAATTCCAAGTTTCAGCCTTTTATTTATTTTTTAATTAAATTTATTTATTTTAATTAGAGACTAATTACTTTACAATATTGTATTGGTTTTGCCATACATCAACATGAATCCACCACAGGTGTACACGTGTTCCCAATCCTGAACCCCCCTCCCACCTCCCTCCCCATACCATCCCTCAGCCTTTTAAATGTTGCATTATTTTATAGTGTGATTATATGTCAAGTTGTTTGAAAATGTGAAGCACGTCAGTCTTAATTAAAAGCTAATGGATACATCACAATTTATAATGGGAAACATATAGGAACCAGAAAATATTTGGAAGCTACCAAACTGAAGTGATTTTTACTGCATATGGTTTATTGTATTGAAATGCCAAAACAGAAATCACCAAAGTTGTTCAATAAGAATACAAATAGAACCCATTTAAAGACAAAATGTTGATAGCAAAGTATCCATGGTGAAATAGCAAGGTATGTTTGATGCTATTTGACTTATGAGTGCTTCTGGAAGACCAGATTCTCTGAAAACAGTACTCAACAGATCTGTTTTTAGTGTATGAGAATTAATTAAGAAGGCCCATTAAGTGTCACCTTAATTACTTTCTTTCTGGGGCAACAGAATCATGGTTTAGAAGAATATGGATAGATTTGTAATGCAAAGAGAAAGTATATGGTTCATGCTCTAAGAAACCATTTTTATGTGAACTTTCCAACTCAATTGTGACACAAATTTTCAACTCTTAATATAATCCATAAATTTTTGTGGAAATATTTGTGAAGTGGACTGACTTTTCAATGTAAATATTGGTTCTCTTGTTTTATTTGCCAATATAGATTTTCAAGAGTATATGCAAATGTGACATTCAAGGTTTTTTTCCTCCCCTAGACTGAGAATCATATTCCCCTTAAAAAAAAAAAAAAAACAAACTCCACTGAATGCTGTTTCAAATGACTGTACCAAGCATTATAAAGAATATATATTATTTTTTGCAAACAATTAAATATTCAAGATAATATCATTTGCAACAATAAATTGTTAGTTTTTCAACAATGACATTTTTGTTTATCATTAGTGACAGTTATATACATAGAGATAATATACTTAATAATATTTTAAGATCAGAGATTTTATAAAAATTGAAACTTCAGAAAATACAGAATTATGCTGTCATATTAAGCATACTTCAGGAAATACATCCATTTTATTTTCATTTGTAGAACCTGTGCTTTTACATAAAAAAGCAATTTTCTTGAGAACACTTAACAAAAGAAAGTGATAATTTTGGCATTCAAGTATCAAGTGACAATGCTTCCTCTTTTATGTAATACTTTCCTTTGCTATTTCCATGGCTTTGTTATATTCTGAGAGTTGGGATTCAAGTTATAATTATTTGATAAATCCTCAAGGTGAAAGGATTTATGTCACCACTCACACACAAAAAAGGATCTGTTAACATAATAGATGTCTGAAGTACTCCCATTGAAGTGATTCTTTGTTTTACTTGTTTCTAGTTTACTTTTAGATACAAGATCAGATTATCTTAGATACATTTGATAATTTTTCAAGGACAAGAGGAATTTTTATTTTTACAATTTGATATGCGCATTTGAAGTGCTTTTCTCTTAAGAAAGCCCTGGCGTTAAAGAACATGATTGGTGCAAAAGAGAAGAAAATCATGATGATCATGATTAATTCTTTTAAAACATGTATCATTATTACATTTCTATTTTGATTATTCCTCCAACAAAGGACCATTTCTATAAACAATTAAATGTGCTATAAAATTTTTAGCAAAATTACAGCATTATGAATGCAAGTCTCACTCCTCTCTATTCCTCCTTTGATCACTTTTTGCAAAACCAATTTCTAAATATCAAAACAAGAGAAAGCAAAATTTAAAAAAAAAAAGTAAGTAAGAAATAAATAAAAAATCTAACTTAACTCACTTCTTGAGAACATTTCAATCAGTTCCTAAAACTAAAAACTTCCACGGTCTTTGCAGGCTCAGCATATTCAGTGTTTACTGATTAAAATGTTAATCACATATTTAAAATATCCTCACAGTAACATCCATTCTGGTGTTTGACCAAACAACTGGGCACCATAAGCTTAGCCAAATTATGTATAAAATTAATGGGCTGGTAATGGATAAAAATGGGCTTCCTGGTGGCTCAGTGGTAAAGAATTCACCTGCAATGGAGGACAAAGGAGTTCAATCCCTGGGTCAAGAAGATCCCCTGGAGAAGGAAATGGCAATACACTCCAGTATTCTTGCCTGGACAATCCCATGGGCAGAGAAGTCTGGTGGTTTGCATAGTTCAGGGGGTGGCAAAGAATCAGACATGACTGAGCGACTAAACAAAAATAGAAAATGGTAAGAATATTTAGTAAGACCTAAAATCTCATTGAAAAATAGCATTCTGATCCAGATTAGGGGCTCAGCTGTCATGGGCTAATCGAAGTACTACTCGTTAATTGAGATCCTATATAAATGAAGGGGACAATGTATTCTCTTTTCCAATAGAACAGCAATAGTTTGTGTTACATGGGACTTGTGCATTTCTATATGTGGCAGTTTTTAAATCTATTTTGTTTTCTACTCATAATAACATGTCTGATCTTTCTAACTTCCTCAAATGTGGCATATTGCTCTAGTGTTATAAAGGGCCTAGGCTATAGTACACTGAGATTAGGTGTTAATTATTTAGGTATAAATTATTTCCATCATTTATTCATTCAATGAAACATTTATTTGGAATGCATTGTGTCAAGTTCTATTCCCAAAGCTAAGGCACAAATGTGATGATGCCGAATCAAAAGATGAACTACAATGTCAAACAGCTATATATGAAGACTCTGATATGGTGACAATGTTGAAAGCAATTATGTAACATAAATCCAAAATTTAAAAATTGCCAAAAATAATAATTATTATGCTTTCATCTCTAAATATAGGCGAGATGAATCATGTAGACTCCTAAAATCTACAGAAAACTCACAGACTGAGATATAATTAAAATCATGTCAGTATGTATTTCAGCCAACCAAAATTACATAAAACTTGTCTCAGTAACCCTAGCTCTAGGTTGATCAGTTACACTCAGATATAGATTCTCACTGCAAAATCCATCTAAGAAAGTATATTAAACATTGAGATATGAACGAGCATTTTAAGAAAAAAAAAAGTGGCCATGGTTTTTCTAATGCCCAGTTTTGATACAAGGAAGTCACTGGCACTTGGAGTTGGCTAGAACTATTTCACAGTGACAATCTACAGCCATTAGAAAGCCTTTCATCAGTCCATATGTGATGGATTGAGCTTGAGTTTGAGCAGTTTAAGAGAGTTCATGACATTTGTATCTCAACACAAATTTTCCAAATCACTGAGTGCCTAGCTTTTTACTTTTCATAGGTGTCATATCATCTTGGCTTCTAATGTGGAGAGCTACAGAGAAATTGCAGCACTCTCCCTACAAAGACAAGTCTCTCAGAATTTTTCTCAGTAAACCCCTCTTTGCATCTTATTTTACTTTTTGGTCTATTTCATGCAGTAATCTTGGTTCAGCCCTGACAGAGATGGGTACAAGCTAAAGTGATTTAATAAGTATACACATTTTCATCATTTAGTATTTTCCAAATATAACCTATATTACATTACTAGGGCACATTTCCTTATACTTGAATATCTTAAAATTATCCTCCAAAGATTTTTAAAATCTTTTTCTTTGAGTTAGAACTCATTTGACATTGGCATTACAATTCAATGAAATACTTAAACTGTTTTTTTTAACAAAAAGTAGTGCAGAGTTGATAGTTTGGACATTATAATATAATTTATATATACATGGAATTGGAAGTTTAAAAAAAAAGCAAAGAACAATATGAGTTATACTTCAGTGTGTACTAGAAATAAGCAAATGTCACAATAGTATCCCTTTACTTCTCTAGAAATTTCTTCAGTACTATATGCAAATTCATAAAGACAATAATTCACATTCACCTAGGGAAATGGATATTAATGAAGCTCATAGAAGCAATGACAATATTCATTGCTGTTATTCAAAGTGGAATTCCCCATGTGGCACTGCAAACTGATTTGGGCAAGTAGACTTGCTAGAGATTGTCTAAAAAATAAGTAAATAAAATGCATATATAATAATATCCATGTGAAGCTGCATAAATAACATTCCTACCTAATTCAGCTCCTAGAAATCAATGCCTTAAAGCTGACCTTTAATCCCCGAAGTCCAATGGTATAAAATTGCTAATTCGCAATTTAATGAATTATTATCATAACAGCTTGCAACTGTACATCTCCTTTAATTTCCCAACATGAATTAAAATAGTCATCTCTATGAGCAAAATCGAAAAAAAAACATAACATTGAAATTAAACTACAGTAAAATCATGGGAGGTATGTATATCTAGTGAGAGAACATAAATACTATCTTTACTGTTTGGCAAAAGATGAATCTCTTATTGTAAACAAATGTCTTGTACACTTTTTAAAAAGGACTTCTTCAAGTATCTGGCCAGGACTATAGCTCTATTCATTTCTCTCTTATTCTTCTCACAACTTCTTAAGCCCTCTTCTTATTTGACAGTAATCCTCAGAGGAGTAGATAAGATTCTTCTTCCCCTGTGCTCTGAAAACCAAATTTCAGGTAGTTAGGTGGGTGGAACTGAGAAATTGTACAAATATGAAGTGGCTTTTCAAAAATCAATCACGATAGTGAATTTCTGCAGTAGTGGGTAGTACTCTGGAGCTGTCAAAACTTTGATCTGGTACACATATGAATTCTAGAAGCACATCATTTGTTTTATTATATCTTTTCAAGGACCTACTGTGTGACAGGCATTGTTGAGGCATGAAATTACAACAGTGAATAAAGCAAAGTTTCTGCTGTTAAAAGGCAAAAAGATAAAACATAGAAAGACGAGCCCCTGAGGTCTGTAGATGTCCAGCTATTAGAGAAGAGCAGAGAAATAGCTCCTGAAGGAATGAAGAGGCTGAGCCAAAGAAGAAACAATGCTCATTTTTTGATGTGTCTGGTGGTAAAAGTAAAGTCCGATACTGTAAATAAAATACTGCATAGGAACCTGGAATGTTAGGTTCATGAATCAGGGTAAATTGGAAGTGGCCAAACAGGAGATGGCAAGAGTGAACATGGATATTTTAGGAATCAGTGAACTTAAATGGATGGGAATGGACAAATTTAATTCAGGTGACCATTATATCTACTACTGCGGGCAAGAATCCCTTATATGAAATGGATTAGCCCTCAAGTCAATAAAAGAGTCCAAAATGCAGTACTTGGGTACAATCTCAAAAACAACAGAAGGATCTTGGTTCATTTCCAAGTTCCAAAGAATAGCAAGGAGAGATAAGAAAGCCCTTTTAAGAGAAGGATGCAAAGACAGAGGAAAACAAAAGACTGGGAAAGACTAGAGATTTCTCTGAGAAAATTAGAGATACTAGGGTACATTTCATTCAAAGATGGGCAAAATAAAGAACAGAAATGGCATGGACCTAACAGAAGCAGATGTTAAGAAGAGGTGGCAAGAATACACAGAGGAACTATACAAAAGAAGGTCTTAATGACCTGGAAAACCATGATAGTGTGATCACTCACCTAGAGCCAGACACATGGAGTGTGAAGTCAAGTGGGCCTTAGGAAACATCACTCCCAACAAAGCTAGTAAAGGTGATGGAATTCCAGCTGAACTATTTCAAATCCTATGAGATGACGTTGTGACACTGCTGCACTCAATATGTCAGCAACTTTGGAAAACTCAGCAGTGGCCACAGGACAGGAAAAGGTGGGTATTCATTCCAATCCCAAAGAAAGGCAATGCCAAAGAGTGTTTAAACTACCACACAATTGCACTCATCTCACATACTAGCAAGATAATGCTTATAATCCTTCAAGGTAGGCTTCAACAGTACGTGAACTGAAAATTTCAGATGTACAAACTGCATTTAGAAAAGGCAGAGGAACCAGAGATGAAATTGCCAACCTCCATCGGAACATAGAAAGATCAAGGGAATTCCAGAAAAACATATCCTTCACTGAATATACACAATCCTTTGATTGTGTGGATAACAACAGACTAGAAAATTCTGAGAGTAGAGAATACCAAACCACCTTACCTGCCTCCTGAGAAACCTGTATACAGGTCAAAGAGCAACAGGTAGAACCTTACATGGAAGAATGGACTGGTTCCAAATCTGGAAACTAGTGCATCGAGGCTGTAAATTGTCACCCTGCTTATTTAACTGCTAGGAAGAATACATCATGTGAAGTGCCAGCCTCGATAAAGTACAAGCTGGGATCAAGATTGCCAGGAGAAATATCAATAACCTCAGATACACAGATTACACCACCTTTATGGCAGAAAGCAAAGAGAAAATAAAGAAGCTCTTGATAAAGGTAAAAGAGGAGAATGAAAAAGCTGGCTTAAAACTGAACATTCAAAAAACTAAGATCATGGTGTCTGGTCACAACACTTTATGGCAAATAGACAGCGAAATAATGGAAGCAGTAACAGACTTTATTTTCTTGGGCTCCAAAAATCACTGTGTATGGTGACTGCATGAAATTAAAAGATGCTTGCTCCTTGAAACAAAAGCTACAAAAAACCTAGACTGCATATTAAAAAGCAGAGACATCACTTTGCCAAAAAATGTATGTCTAGTCAAACCTATGGTTTTTCCAGTAGTCATGTATGAAAGTGAGATTTGGACCACTGAGAAGGCTGAGTGCTGAAGAATTAAAGCTTTGGAACTGTGGTGCTGGAGAAGTCTCTCAAGAGTACCTTGGACAGCAAGGAGATCACATCTATCAATCTTAAAGGAAATAAATCCTGAATTTTCATTAGAGGGACTGATGCTGAAGCTCCAATACTTTGGCCACCTGATATAAAGTGCAGGCTTATTGGAAAAGACCCTGATGCTAGGAAAGATTGAAGGCAGGAGGATAAGGGGATGACAGAGGATGAGATGGTTGGATGGCATCAGTGACTCAGTGGACATGAGTTTGAACTCCAGGAGATATTAAAGGACAATGAAAGCTAGTGTGCAGCAGTCCATGGTGTCACAAAGAGTACAACATGACTGAGTGACCCAACAGCAAAGGTTAAATAAAGATAATAAAATATATTTTTGATAAAAAAGTAATCTTCATTGATATGATAATATTTAAGTAAAAACCATAAGAATAAGGAGGAGGAGGAAGAAGGGGAAGGAGAAGAATGTAAGGAGAGAAGGAAGAGAAGAAAAAGAAGGAGGAAAAAAGAGAAAGGGGGAGAGAGAGGAGGAAGAATGGCAGAAGGACAGTGAGAGGGAGAATAAGTAAAAGGAATGGAAGGAGGAAGAGGAGGAGAGAAAAAAAGGAAAGATACAGCTACATAATTATGTGGAGGAGAAACTATTGCAGTAAAAAAATACAAGAAAAAATCCCTGAGATTATGTTTCTGTGGAGTATAACATTTTTAATCTTCCAACAAATCCTTTTTTTACTTTTTTATGAAATTCAGGGTTACTTTCTGTTACATGTGTCAGAAGGCAGTTTTACTGTTGGTATCAGTAATGTGTACAAATGCTGAAATAAATCTGAAAATTAGATTTATTCTAAAAATTCAGTGCCTATATTTTGGAGCTACTAATTCATTTTTTAAAATTTATTTATTTTAATTAGAAGCTAATTATTTTACAATATTGTATTGGTTTTGCCATACATCAACATGAATCCGCCACGGGTGTACACGTGTTCCCAATCCTGAATCCCCCTCCCACCTCCCTCCCCATATCATCCCTCTGGGTCATCCCAGTGCACCAGCCCCGAGCTTCCTGTATCCTGTTAATTCATTTTTTAATGTGTGATTGCACATGTCGCTATGTATTCATTAACCAGTCTTCCATTTATCTATACCTATCTACCTACCAATCTCTTTATCTTCTAAATGTTAGCATCAGCTATCTAATCATCTTCTGATACCTTCAAATCATGACACATTTAAGTTCTTTATGTTGGAAGGTGGCACCTACTGGTGACATTTAAAATTGCTGTCAAAGTAAATGAGCAGGAGAAATACAAAAAAAAGTCCTTACTGTTTGACAACTCCAAGTAAGTGTGGAAACAAGAAACCCATCAAAATAACTCAAGGAAATTATATCATGAAGATTGGTAAACTCAGGATGAATGTGAGTCTTTTGTGCTTTACACTCAATTTTCGAATATACCTTTTTTATTGCTGATACATAACAAATGTAGGGCTTCCCGGGTGGCACAGTGGATAAGAATCTGCATGCCATTGCAGGGGACACAGGAGGCATGAATTGCACCCCTGAGTCTAGAAGATCCCCTGGAGGAGGAAATGGTAACGCAATCCAGTATTCTTGCCTGAAAAATCCCATAGAGAGAGGAGCCTGGACAAATATGGAGTGTTTTATCTACTTTCATATTGTTTCTGGCTTTTACCTGTATTTTGTTTTTCAAATAAACGATTGAGATCTGTGCATAAAAACAAAGACAATAGCAAATTCACAACTAAAAGGAGTAAAAGAACTAAGAAATAAGTCAGTAAGAAAAGTAAAATTGGTTTCTATTGGGAGTTTCAGGGAAAACCACAAGGACAGTGGTACATTTATAGATATAATTGAATATAAATTAAATTTTAATAGAATTTTATTTAAAAAGGGTGACATTGTTAGAGCCCTCCAAAACACAACAAGGAAGTAAAGAATAGAAGAGTGATTTTAGCAAAGGTTGTGTGAGGTTTTGATAAGGATTGAGTAGAGATTAAATATCCTACTGGAGTTGGATTATAAATAAGACTGAGGAGCAAAGAAATGATACTTTTGAATTGTGGTGCTAGCAAAGATTATCGAGAGTCCCTTGGACTGCAAGGAAATCAAACCAGTCAATCCTAAAGGAAATCAACCCTGAATATTCATTGGAAAAGACTGATGCTGAGGCTGAAGCTCTAATACTTTGGCCATCTGATGTGAACAGCTGACTCATCTGATCGACAACAACAACAAGAGATTAAAGATAAATAGCCATATTCTGTCAGAGGTGAAAAACTTGTAGTTAGGGAAAGTCAATGTTGGTAAATAGACTTATAAAGAATGATAAGGAAATAGGAGTACTTGGAATTCACATATATTATGCTGTTTGTCCAGAAAAATATTTCAGAAGATAAGAACTGGGGTGTTGACAATACTCAGGGACAACATGGAAAAATTCATTAGGAATTTTTATTTCATAACCTTTACAATTAAAGGTATACTAATGGGGGCAAAGAAGTTCAAGGTGACTTTTTAAATTTCTAATATGGTAATACAGTGATTGTGATCCACAGAGTCAAAGGCTTTAGCATAGTCAATAAAGCAGAAATAGATGTTTTTCTGGAACTCTCTTGCTTTTTCCATGATCCAGCGGATATTGACAATTTGATCTCTGGTTCTTCTGCCTTTTCTAAATATAGCTTGAACATCAGGAAGTTCATAGTTCACATATTGCTGAAGCCTGGCTTGGAGAATTATGAGCATTACTTTACTAGCGTGTGAGATGAGTACAATTGTGCAGTAGTTTGAGCATTCTTTGGCATTGCCTTTCTTTGGGATTGGAATGAAAACTGACCTTTTCCAGTCCTGTGGCCACTGCTGAGTTTTCCAAATTGGCTGGCATATTGAGTGCAGCACTTTCACAGCACCGTCTTTCAGGATTTGGAATAGCTCAACTGGAATTCCATCACCTCCACTAGCTTTGTTTGTAGTGATGCTTTCTAAGGCCCACTTGACTTCACATTCCAGGATGTCTGGCTCTAGGTCAGTGATCACACCATCGTGATTATCTGGGTCATGAAGATCTTTTTTGTACAGTTCTTCTGTGTATTCTTGCCACCTCTTCTTAATATCTTCTGCTTCTGTTAGGTCCATACCATTTCTGTCCTTTATCAAGCCCCTCTTTGCATGAAATGTCCCTTTGGTATCTCTGATTTTCTTGAAGAGATCCCTAGTCTTTCCCACTCTGTTGTTTTCCTCTATTTCTTTGCATTGATCGCTGAAGAAGGCTTTCTTATCTCTTCTTGCTATTTTTTGGAACTCTGCATTCAGATACTTATGTCTTTCCTTTTCTCCTTTGCTTTTCGCTTCTCTTCTTTTCACAGCTATTTGTAAGGCCTCCCCAGACAGCCATTTTGCTTTTTTGCATTTCTTTTCCATGGGGATGGTCTTGATCCCTGTCTCCTGTACAATGTCATGAACCTCATTCCATAGTTCATCAGGCACTCTATCTATCAGATCTAGGCCCTTAAATCTATTTCTCACTTCCACTGTATAATCTTAAGGGATTTGATTTAGGTCATACCTGAATGGTCTAGTGGTTTTCCCTACTTTCTTCAATTTCAGTCTGAATTTGGCAATAAGGAGTTCACGGTTTGAGCCACAGTCAGCTCCTGGTCTTGCTTTTGCTGACTGTATAGAGCTTCTCCATCTTTGGCTGCAAATAATATAATCAATCTGATTTCGGTATTGACCAGCTGGTGATGTCCATGTATAGAGTCTTCTCTTGTGTTGTTGGAAGAGGGTGTTTGTTATGACCAGTGCATTTTCTTGGCAAAACTCTATTAGTCTTTGCCCTGCTTCATTCCATATTCCAAGGCCAAATTTGCCTGTTACTCCAGGTGTTTCTTGACTTCCTACTTTTGCATTCCAGTCCCCTATAATGAAAAGGACATCTTTTTTGGGTGTTAGTTCTAAAAGGTCTTGTAGGTCTTCATAGAATTGTTCAACTTCAGCTTATTCAGCATTACTGGTTGGGACAAAGACTTGGATTACTGTGATATTGAATGGTTTGCCTTGGAAACGAATAGAGATCATTCTGTCATTTTGTAGATTGCATCCAAATACTGCATTTCGGACTCTTTTGTTGACCATGATGGCCACTCCATTTCTTCTGGGGGATTCCTGACTGCAGTAGGAGATCCAACCAGTCCATTCTGAAGGAGATCAGCCCTGGGATTTCTTTGGAAGGAATGGTGCTAAAACTGAAACTCCAGTACTTTGGCCACCTCATGAGAAGAGTTGAATCATTGGAAAAGACTCTGATGCTGGGAGGGATTGGGGGCAAGAGGAGAAGGGGATGACAGAGGATGAGATGGCTGGATGGCATCACTGACTTGATGGACATGAGTCTGAGTGAACTCTGGGAGTTGGTGATGGACAGGGAGGCCTGGCGTGCTGCGATTCATGGGGTCGCAAAGAGTTGGACACGACTGAGTGACTGATCTGATCTGATCTGATCTGAATACAGTTATTCAAACAAGTAAAAGAATTAACAGACAAATCACAGAGTGTAATCAAAAGAATTTAAGAATGAAGTTGGGAGATGACAATTTAGAAATTGCTATTAAAAAAAAAAGTAGAATTGTCTACCAGATAAAATATAAATAAATAACCCAAAAAGAAGATAAATACTAGGGTGTTCAACCCTGAATATACATTGGAAGGACTGGTGCTGAAGCTGAAGCTCCAACACTTTGGTCACCTGATGCAAAGAGTTGACTCATTGGAAAAGATCCTGATGCTGGGAAAGATTGAGGACAAGAGGAGAAGGGGGCAACAGAGGATGAGCTGGTTGGATGACATTGCTGATCCAAAGGACATGAGTTTGAGAAAACTCCAGGAGATAGTGAAGGACAGGGAAGCCTGGCATGCTGCAGTTCATGGGACTGCAAACAGTCAGATAGGACTTAGCAACTGAACAGCAACAAATCAGGAAGTTATTAGCATATGAATGCAACTAATTTTGTGCACTGTGAAAAAAAAAAGGAAAAAGTTGATATAGATAATCATCAGACCAGTGACTGAGTTTGAGGTCATAACTGCCATTAGTGAGAAAAAAATTAGTGAGAAAAAAAATGGGATTATAAATAAAGAAGAAAGCAGAGGTACAATTAAAGAGAAGAATAATGGAAATCAATGGAAAGTTTATTTTCTATCTCTGTTTTTTTTTTAGCAGTTGTGGATCAGTATATCATTTGGCTTAAGCTTTTGATTTCTCTAATACTAACTGCATTGAGCCTTTTTTTTTAATGTGCTAATTAGCCATTTTTCAATCTTTTTTGAAAAAATATTTATACAAGTTCCTTGTCAGTTTTTCAGTTGTGTTACTTGTCTTTTTGTTGAATTGTAGGAGTTCTTTGTATATTTTCACAGTAACTTCCAATTGCGTATATGATTTGCAAATATTTCTCCCATTCCCTGAGTTAGTTTTCATTCTCTTTACAGTGTTCTTCAAAAAATTATAATGGAATATAATTTATCTATTTTTTCATTGCCTGTGTTTTTGGTATTTTATTTAAAAGTCATTGTCAAATTTATAATTATGTATCTTTGTATTTATATTTTTTTGTAAAATCGGTATAATATTAATTCAAATTTAGGTGTTTGAATTGCTTTGAGTGACTATTTGTATGTGGTATAAAGATGGGGCTCAACTCCTTTTTTATTTTTGCATGTGGCTATCAAGTTGAAGAGACTATTTTTTCCCCATTTAATGATAAAGTTGTGTTTAAAAGTATCCAACTATTAGTGTAGACCTAGCTGTATCTCTTTTCAACCTTGAATTTTGCTCCATGTATTTTGGGACTCTGTTATTTGATGTGTATACATTGATATCTGTTATATCTTCCTGATGGGTTGAAACTTTTATTAATATATAAAGATCTTTGTCTCTTGTAATCATTTTTTATTTGAAATTTATTTATTCTGATAATAATAAATATACCAAGCCCTTTTTATTTACTATTCAGATGGAAGATAGTTTTCCACACTTTTACTCAACTTCTTTGTGTCTTTTAATATAAAGAGATTCTCTTGTAGAAAGCATATAGATAATATTTCTTTTTAATCTATTTGGCTAGTTCCTATCTTCTAACTGGATAGTTTAATCCATTTACTCTTAATTACTTGTAAGGAAAGACTTGATTCTGCCATTTTGCCATTTGGCTGCTGTGTCTCTTGTGTATGCTTTCTTCCACTTAATTTTTCCATTACTATTTAAAAATTGTTTTTTGTAGTGTATCATTTTGATTCATTCTTACTGTGTGTTTCCTATATATTTTAAATTATTTCATTGGTTATCTTAGAAATTGCAATTGACACCCTAGACATTTAACAATCTAATTTGAACAGTACTTCCCTACTTTCAGTAATGTCCAAACACTGCTCCTAGTCTTCTCTGTCCCTACACTTTTTATTGTTAATGTCACAGATAACACCTTTATACACTGCTGCTGCTGCTGCTGCTAAGTCACTTCAGTCATGTCGGACTCTGTGCGACCCCATAGACCGGCAGCCCACCAGGCTCCCCCGTCCCTGGAATTCTCCAGGCAATAACACTGGAGTGGGTTGCCATTTCCTTCTCCAAAGCATGAAAGTGAAAAGTTAAAGTGAAGTCGCTCAGTCATGTCCAACTCTTAGGGTGTCCAGCTCCTAGTCTCATGGACTGCAACCTACTAGGCTCCTCCATCCATGGGATTTTCCAGGCAAGAGTACTGAAGTGAGTTGCCATTGCCTTCTCTACCTTTATACACTATATGCTTATTAATATAGGTTTATAAGTTTTATGTGTTTGTATTTTAAATCATATAGTGAGGCAAAAAAAAAGAGTTGCAAAACAAAATATATTGATATTGGCTTTTATATATACTTATGTAGTTATCCTTTAGCAATGTTAATTTCTTCATATGGCTTCAAATTACTATCTAGTGTCTTTTCAGTCTGAAAGATTTTCCTTAAACATTTCTTGTAAGGCAGGTCTATTAGTAAAGTGTATTTCTTTAGGTTTTATGTTTTCCCTTAGCTTTTAATTTCTACTTTATCCTTAAAGGATACTTTTGGTTGACAGTTTTTTTTTTGTTTTTTTTTTTTAATTCTCTATGTCCCTATGTTTGTAAAACTCAGCACTGGACACAAGAATAGAAAGAGTCAGTTTTCATTCCAATTCCAAAGAAAGGCAATGCCAAAGAATATGCAAACTACTGCATAATTGCACTCATCTCACACACTAGCAAAGTAATGTTCAAAATTCTCCAAGCCAGACTTCAACAGTATGTGAACCATGAACTTCCAGATTTTCAAGCTGGATTTAGAAAGGCAGAGGAACCAGAGATCAAATTGCCAACATCCTTTGGATCATTGAAAAAGCAAGAGAGTTGCGGAAAAACATCTACTTCTGTTTTATTGATTATGCCAAAGCCTTTGACTGCATAGATCACAACAAACTGTGGAAAATTCTTAAAGAGATGGGAATACTAGACCAGCTGACCTGTCTCCTG
This sequence comes from Bubalus kerabau, assembly GCF_029407905.1. Lineage (NCBI taxonomy): Eukaryota > Metazoa > Chordata > Mammalia > Artiodactyla > Bovidae > Bubalus > Bubalus kerabau. The sequence continues at coordinate 46,672,544 of NC_073641.1, forward strand.
AGAAATCTGTAGGCAGGTCAAGAAGCAACAGTTAGAACCAGACATAGAACAACAGACTGGTTCCAAATTGGGAAAGGAGTACGTCAGTGCTGCATATTGTCATCGTACTTATTTAACCTATATGCAGAGCACATCATGCAAAATGCCAGGCTGGATGAAGCACAAGGTAGAATAAAGATAGCTGGAAGAAATATCAATAACTTCAATACACAGATGACACCACCCTTATGGCAGAAAGTGAAGAAGAGCTAAAGAGCCTCTTGATGAAAGAGAAAGGAGAGTGGCTTAAAACTCAACATTCAGAAAACTAAAATCTTGGCATCTGGTCTCATCACTTCATGGCAAATAGATGGGGAAACAATGGAAACAGTGTCAGACTTTGTATTTTTGGGCTCCAAAATTACTGCAGATGATGACTGCAGCCATGAAATTAAAAGACGCTTGCTCCTTAGAAGAAAAGCTATGACCAACCTAGACAGCATATTAAAAGGCAGAGACATCACTTTACCAACAAAGGTCTGTCTAGTTAAAGCTATGGTTTTTCCAGGAGTCATGTGCGGATGTGAGATTTGGACTATAAAGAAAGAATTGATAGACATGAGTTTGAGTAAGCCCTTGAGTTGGTGATGGGCAGAGAAGCCTAGTGTGCTGTAATCCATGGGGTTGCAAAAAGTCTGACATGACTGAGCACCTGAACTGAACTGATGTTCTTATGGTATCTACTTTGTGTTATCCCACTGAGTTCAGGCTTCCATCCATGGTTTCAAATAAGAAATCAACTAATAATTTATGGAAGATTGTACTTCATAAGTTATTTTTTCCTTCCTTTTTAAAAATATTCTATTTTGTCTTTCAGTTCAGTTCAGTCGCTCAGTCGTGTCCGACTCTTTGCGACCCCATGAATTGCAGCACGCCAGGCCTTCCTGTCCATCACCAACTCCCGGAGTTCACTCAGACTCACATACATCGAGTCAGTGATGCCATCCAGCCATCTCATCCTCTGTCGTCCCCTTCTTGGCAATTTGTATTTGAGAATGTGAATCTCATTGAGCATATCCTCTTGGAGTTATTGAGTATCTTGATGTACAGTTTCATTTCCTTTGTCAAATTTGGAAAATTTTCTGCCTTTTTTGTTGTTGTTCAAGTATTCCTTCTGTCTCTGTTGCTCTAAATGTTCCTTCTTAGACTCTAATAATGGATATGTTGACCTGGTTGATGACGGTTTCATAGGTTCCTTATGCTCACTACACTTTATTTCATTCTTTTTTTCTTTCTATCCCTAGACTTTCTAATTCCAAGTGTACTGTGTTAATTTTCACTCATTCCTTTTTTCCACCCATTCAAATTTGTTTTTGGAACTTCTTTTTTTTTAATATAAATTTATTTATTTTAATTGGAGGTTAATTACTTTACAATATTGTATTGGTATTGCCATACATAAACATGAATCCGCCACAGGTATACATGTGTTCCCCATCCTGAGCCCCCCTCCCACCTCCCTCCCTGTACCATCCCCCTGGGTCATCTTAGGAAGCTTTTCATTTTACTTTTTGTACTTTTCAATTTCAAAATTTCTATTTGTCCCTTTAGATAATTTTTATGTCCTATTGATAGTCTCATTTAGTTCATACACTGCTTTTATGGTTTTCTTTAGTTCTTTACCATGGTTCACTTATCTCTTTGAACATATTTAATACAGTTGATTTGATGTCTTTTTGTAGTGAGTCCAGTGTCTAGGCTTCCGAGGGACATTTTGTGTCATTTTTTTTCTTTTGAATGGGCCATACTTTGCTTTCTCTTTGCATGCTTTGTAATTTTTCTTGTTGTTGAAAATTGGACATTTAAATGTAATAATGCTACAGCTCTAGAAATTAGGTGTTTTTCTTCCCCAGGATTTTTGTTGTTGATTGTATAGTTTGTGTTCCATCAGTTGGTTAATAATTCCCTATATTACAGGAGTATTTTATAAAGATGCCTTTTATTGATTCAGCATTTACTTCATTTCTGTAAGATTTTTACTATTTTCCAGAATTCTTACATAGCTGGTTCAGATAATTTCTTTCTCTTTTTTATGTTTCTATGAATAGACTGCAGTTTGGAGCTAAAACTGGTAAAGAATACAGAGGTAGCCTGCAATCTGCCTGCAATGCGGGAGACGGGTTTGATCCTTGAGTTGGGAAGACACCTGGAGAAGGTAAAGGTTACCCATTCCAGTATTCTGGTCTGGAGAATTCCATGAACTGTATAATCCATGGGGTCACAAAGTCCAACACGACTGAGTAATTATCACTTTCGTTTTCACTCCTGAATTGCAGGCAGATCCTTTGCCATCCTAGCCACCAGGGAAGACCCTCCACCAAAAAAAAAAAATAAAGCAGAAACATAAAGTTTGATTATTTTGTAAATTGAAAATGAGGTTTATCAATAGTTTTCCAATACTTTAAAATATTGTTAGTATAGATTATATCTTGGAATTCTGCAGTAAGTATTTTGCTTTGGTGTTCTTTGGAAGGAATGATGCTAAAGCTGAAACTTCAGTACTTTGGCTACCTCATGCAAAGAGTTGACTCATTGGAGAAGACTCTGATGCTTGGAGGGATTGGGGGCAGGAGGAAAAGGGGACGACAGAGGATGAGATGGCTGGATGGCATCACCGACTCTATGGACGTGAGTTTGAGTGCACTCTGGGAGTTGGTGATGGACAGGGAGGCCTGGCGTGCTACGATTCATGGGGTCACAAAGAGTTGGACATGACTGAGCAACTGAACTGAACTGAAAGAACAGAGATCAAATTGCCAACATCTGCTGGACTATAGAAAAACAAGAGAGTTCCAGAAAAACATCTATTTCTGCTTTATTGACTATGCCAAAGCCTTTTACTGTATGGATCACAATAAACTGTGGAAAATTCTGAAAGAGATGGGAATACCAGACCACCTGACCTGCCTCTTGAGAAACCTGTATGCCAGTCAGGAAGCAACAGTTAGAACTGGATATGGAACAACAGACTGGCTCCAAATAGGAAAAGGAGTACGTCAAGGATGTAATTTGTCACCCTACTTATTTAACTTATATGCAGAATACATCATAAGAAATGCTGGGCTGGAAGAAACACAAGCTGGAATCAAGATTGCCAGGAGAAATATCAATAACCTCAGATATGCAGATGACACCATCCTTATGGCAGAAATTGAAGAAGAACTAAAGAGCCTCTTTATGAAAGTGAAAGATGAGAATGAAAAGTTGGCTTAAAGCTCAACATTTGGAAAACTAAGATCCTAGCATCTGGTCCCATCACTTCATGGGAAATAGATGGGGAAGCAGTAGAAACAGTGGCTGACTTAATTTTTGGGGGGCTCCAAAATCACTGCAGGTGGTGACTGCAGCCATGAAACTAAAAGATGCTTGCTTCTTGGAAGGAAAGTTGTGATCAATCTAGACAGCATATTAAAAAGCAGAGACAGTACTGTGACAACAATGGTCCGTCTAGTCAAGGCTGTGGTTTTTCCAGTGGTCATGTATGGATGTGAGAGTTGGACTGTGAGGAACGCTGAGTGCCAAAGAATTGCTTTTGAACTGTGGTGTTGGAGAAGACTCTTAAGAGTCCCTTGGACTGCTAGGAAATCCAATCAGTCCATCCTAAAGGAGATGAGTCCTGAGTGTTCATTGGAAGGACTGATGTTGAAGCTGAAATGTCAGTACTTTGGCCACCTGATGCGAAGAACTGACTCCTTGGAAAATGCCCTGATTCTGGGAAAGATCGAGGGCAGGAAGAGAAGGGGACAACAGAGGATGAGATGGTTGGATGGCATCATCGACCCGATGGACATGGGTTTGGGTGGACTCCGGGAGTTGCTGATGGACAGGGAGGGCTGGCATGCTGCGGTTCATAGGGTCACAAAGAGTTGGACACGACTGAGTGACTGAACTGAACTGAACTGAATGAACACTGCACAAACAGGAAATAATATAAAATTGAAAATTAATAAGTGACTTTCACATACTCGGGAAATCACATACATACATACTCCATTATTTTGCTCATATCACTCCCCAAAGCAGCCATGTTAAACATATTCAATCTCTCTTCCCAAGAAATATATTTGTATTTACTCAGATGACACTATTATTAAGGTATTTTCAGCACAGCTTCAAAATTATGAGAGTTAAATTTATGTACATACTGTAATTGCTTTCTTAACCAATGATTTATACTAAATTAACAAAGTACAGTAAGTTAAATGAGTAAGTCCAATTCTATACAATAATTACTTTAAGACTCAAAACGCTGACCCCAGTGAAATATTGCCTTACATTATAATTATATATTTCAGAATATTAAGGACATGAACTGAAGCTAAAACAAATTTATTTCTACATAAAACATAAAATTATTTTCATTGCATTGTCTTATAGAGGTAAGTGAAATTATGTCATAGTGGCAAAATTGACTTATCAAAAAAAGAAAAAAGAAGATACAAAAATTTGTTAACTCCTGGCTATATGATATGAACTATTCATTCCCAGTATATTTTTTGTATGATTTGACTATCTAAAATATTAGTTCTTATTCATCTTTCTATTTAACTACTAAATAGTCATTATCAAATATTAACTGAACTTGTGGCAATGTTAATACACCCTACTCAAGACAGAGCTATCTACATAACAGTAAAATTTACCTCTAAAATGGTTCTCTTTGAAAAGTCAAATTTACAAAAATAAAGGCAGCCCCTATGGTTATTCACAATATCTAAGAAAATATTTAAAAATGCCTGGTATATTTGTGTGAAAATGTGAGATGAAGCTATCACACCACAAGATGGCAGATTAAGGCCACTAAATCAATGTTTCTTGCAAAAGAAAGGTTTTATTTTCTCTTTTATTTACATGTTGAAATTTTTACAGGATTTTTAATAAAATAATAGAAGTTGCATATAATTCAGAGGCTTACTGATTATTGGAGCTCTGCTGCTGCTGCTAAGTCGCTTCAGTCGTGTCCGACTCTGTGCGACCCCATAGACGGCATCCCACCAGGCTCCCCCATCCCTGGGATTCTCCAGGCAAGAACACTGGAGTGGGTTGCCATTTCCTTCTCCAATGCATGAAAGTGAAAAGTGAAAGTGAAGTCACTCAGTCGTGTCCGACTCTTAGCCACCCCATGGACTGCAGCCCACCAGGCTCCCCCGTCCATGAGATTCTCCAGGCAAGAGTACTAGAGTGAGTTGCCATTGCCTTCTCCAATTGGAGCTCTAGTATAAGTCAAATATTATTTTTCAATTGATACTCTATTTCCTGTTTTATTATATTCAGTTCAGTTTAGTCGCTCAGTTGTGTCCGACTCTTTGTGACCCCATGGACTGCAGTATGGCAGGCTTCCCTGCCTATCACTAACATTTGGATCTTGCTCAAACTCGAGTCCATGAAGTCGGTGATGCCATCCAACCATCTCATCCTCTGCCGTCCCCTTCTCCTTCCACCGTCAATCTTTACTAGAAACAGGGTCTTTCCAAAAGTCAGTTCTTCACATCAGGTGGCCAAAGTACTGACATTTCAGCTTCAGCATCAGTTCTTCAAGAATATTCAAGACTGATTTCCTTTAGGACTGACTGGTTGGATCTCCTTGCAGTCCAAGGGACTCTCAAGAGTCTTCTCCAACACCACAGTTCAAAAGCATCAATTCGTTGGCGCTCAGCTTTCTTTATAGTCCAACTCTCCCATCCATACATGACTACTGGAAAAACAATAGCTTTGACTGGATGGACCCTTGTTGGTAAAGTAATGTCTCTGCTTTTTAATATACTATCTAAGTTGGTCATCACTTTTCTTCCAAGGAGCAAGTGTCTTTTAATTTCATGGCTGCAGTCACCATTTGCTGTGATTTTGGAGCCCAGGAAAATAAAGTCTCTCACTGTTTATATTGTTTCCCCATTTGTTTGCCATGAAGTGATGGGACCATCTTAGTGTTCTGAATGTTAAGTTTAAGTCAACTTTTTCACTCTCCTCTTTCACTTCTACAAGAGGCTCTTTAGGTCTTCTTTGCTTCTTGCCATAAGGGTGGTGTCATCTGCATATCTGAGGTTATTGATATTTCTCCCAGCAATCTTGTTTTCCAGCTTGTGCTTCATCCAGCCCAGCACTTTCCATGATGTACTACTCTGCATATAAGTTAAATAAGCCAGGTGACAATATACAGCCTTGACGTACTCCTTTTCCTATTAGAAATCAGTCTGTTGTTCCGTGTCCAGTTCTAACTGTTGCTTTTTGACCTGCCTACAGATTACTCAGGAGCAGATCAGGTGGTCTAGTATTCCCATCTCTTGAAGAATTTTCCACAGTTTATTGTGATCCACACAGTCAAAGGCTTTGGCATAGTCAATAAAACAAGTCATGTTTTTCTGGAACTCTCTTGCTTTTTCCATGATCCAGTGGATGTTGGCAATTTGATCTCTTGTTCCTTGCCTTTTCTAAATCCAGCTTGAACATCTCGAAGTTCACGGTTTAGGTACTGTTAAAGCCTGGCTTGGAGAATTTTGAGCATTACTTTGCTAGTGTGTGAGATGAATGCAATTTAGCAGTAGTTTGAACATTCATTTGCATTGCCTTTCTTTGGGATTGGAATGAAAACTGACCTTTTCCAGTGCTGTGGCCACTGTTGAATTTTCCAGATTTGCTGGCATATTGAGTGCAGCACTTTCTCAACATCATCTTTTAGGATTTGAAATAGCTCAACTGCAATTCCATCACCTCCACTAGCTTTGTTCATAGTGATGCTTTCTAAGGCCCACTTGACTTCACATTCCAGGATGTTTGGCTCTAGGTGAGTAATCACACTATCATGGTTATCTGGTTTATGAATTTCTTTATTGTATAGTTCTTCTGAGTATTCTTGCCACCTCTTCTTAACATCTTCTGCTTCTATTAGGTCCATACAATTTCTGTCCTTGATTGTGCCCATCTTTGCATGAAATATTCCCTTGGTATCTCTAATTTTTTTGAAGAGATCTCCAGTCTTTCCCATTCTATTGTTTTCCTCTCTTTCTTTGCATTGATCGCTGAGGTGAGCTGTCTTATCTCTCCTTGCTATTGTTTGGAACTCTGCATTCAAATGGGTATATATTTCATTTTCTCCTTTGGCTTTAGCTTTTTTTGTTATATTATGGCATGCTATATACTTTTATTAAATAATATTAACTATTTTCTATAATTTAAATGTCTAAGGATTTTCTTATACTGCCACATGGTCTATGTAACCAATAAATATCAAGGTGAACACAACACTTTTGACTTTATTTCTGAATAAAATTTACTTTTTTAGGCCACATTTGGAATCATGAGATGTTTATTGTTATTAAGAACGAACTAATGAAACAAAAACAAAAAATACTTGAAGTATGTTACTTTAAAATAAGTTTATTTAAATTTTTGTTTTTATTTAAATTCTTGGAATTTTTACCTCTATGATCCTTTCTTATCTTGAATTTTAGTCCTTTAATATCCTAAGATTTGTTTATATTATAAAATATATAATACTGATAGTAGCACAAGCTATTCAGTGTGTGTCTAAACTCAAAAAATTGTGCATATTAACTAATTGTATATATTTTATGTAGTTTTTAATACCAATTATACCTCAACATAGCTGAGAAAAAATAAAATCTATTTGTTCTTTAAATGAATAAATAATATGCCTTGTATTTGTATTCTTACATTTATATTTGAAATTGTATTCAAATTACCATTATGAAGTCAAGACAACTACATTATAGGAGGAAAAGATATGGTGAGGATTTGGTGAAGATGTAAATACAGGGAGAATTTGGTGAGAAAGCTCCTAGACATAAACAAATTATAAAAATGTGTGGTGTTTTTTTTTGTTGTTGTTGTTTTTTTTGAGGGAATAGCTAGATGTCTAATGGCTATATCATAGACAATGCATTTTGTTATTATAGCTGGAGAGTGTGACTAAGAATATGTTTTCAAAGACAATTTAACTTCCCCAAATAAATGTCTGGATGATTCAGTCAGTTTGGGGAATTCTTTTTTTAGATGTTAAATTAGGAGCTTATTTTAATTTGATTTAACATTTAAAAAGATCAAATTTATAGCCCTATGAAAGATGACAAGATGGGAAGGAGGAGTCTAATTTGGGTGATAAAAATCAACTAGGAGTCTTCCACTACTCATGATAAAAATATATATATATATGAACATTTAGGTATAAGAATCAAAACAGAAAGTAGGAAAATACTTTTCAACTTAAAAAAAGGCCTTCAGTTCAGTTCAGTTCAAGTCAGTCGCTCCGTCGTGTCTGACTCTTTGTGACCCCATGAATTGCAGCACGCCAAGCCTCCCTATCCATCACCAACTCCTGGAGTTCACTCAAACTCACGTCCATCGAGTCGGTGATGCCATCCAGCCATCTCATCCTCTGTCGTCCCCTTCTCCTCCTGCCCCCAATCCCTCCCAGCTTCAGAGTCTTTTCCAATGAGTCAACTCTTCCCATGAGGCGGCCAAAGTATTGGAGTTTCAGCTTTAGCATCATTCCTTCCAAAGGACACCCAGGACTGATTTCCTTTAGAATGGACTGGCATTAGGCAATATTTTAAAATCACCTGCTAATTTGTGTATCAGCTTTGTATGGGCATTAGATATATAGAAGTAAACATTTTTTTGGACAAATTGTAGAGAACTTAACTGTATTAGGGAATGGAGTATGAACCACTGTAAGATAAATGTCTGTGGGTGTGAGGAAGAGGAAAGAGTCAAGTTTAATGTCCCCAGTGTTTTCTTAGTAAAGCCAGCTGGTTTTGTAACAATGCCATTTATCTAGGGGCCTCCCAGGTAGTACAGTGGTAAAGAATTTTTGGTCCCTGAGTCAGGAAGATCCCTTGGAAGAGGAAATGACAATCCACTCCAGTATTCTTGCCTGGAAAAATCCCATGGACAGAGGAGCCTGGTGTTCTACAGTCTAGGGGGATCACAAAGAGTCAGGCATGACCTGGCGACTAAGCACAGCACACACACAACCTAGATAAAAGCGTCACAAAGCAGTTACTGGTGAAGCATGATGAAAGAATGGAGGTAATAAGTGCTGCTTTTTAAAAGAATTTGTTATGGTATGGAACTACCAGAAGCTGTCAGTACAAACTAAAATCTTATTGAAAATTATATATAGTCAATATTTTAATGGTAGAATATAATTAGAGTAAGTGATGTGTACAGTCCTATTGTAAGTTAAAAGGAAGAACATATTAGGTTGAGGAAACACAGAAAGCTGACCAATTGACATAAAGCCTCAAGAATGGGTAGGATTTTGGCAAAAGTAAGGTGTGTTAGGGAGAAAATTTATTGAAGCAGAAGGTAAAACAAAGACACAATCAAGGAAACTTAAAAAGTGTAAGAGAAGGCCATTTTAGAAACAAATGGTATATGTTTGTTTATGCACAACATATAAATACATAAAATTAATATAGTGTAAATGTATTGATTTATCTAGGGGAATAACTTTCATATTCTTCAATTGTCTTATGTTTTCATATAGTCTGCATGGTATCAATGATAATGCAAAGGTAAATTGAGGTAAAGAATGAATAAGACAGGGATGAGAGTTCTATTTCTTTCATTGATGGCATGGAGATTGTCTTTGTGTGTACAATGAAGAAAATCTGCCTTGAACATCAACAGTTTGAGTGCATCCAGGCTAAACAATTCTCCACATAAAGCAAGATGGAGTTCTTCAGGCTGAATCCTGAACCAACAGTTTTATAGTAGTTTAGAGAGAAAAGTTTCTTAATAAAAGGCACATATTGACTTAAAGGATGCAATGCCATGCAAGGGCCAGGCTAGACTGCATTACTGGCATAGAAATGTATAGACTTCATGGATTATTAACACATATGCATTTGCTTGCTTGAGGTTAAAAGAGTAGAGGCTTTTTAATTACCTGTGATTTCTATGCTTTGCATGGTGAATATCTTCTTATAGTGACACACCGGGAGAGAGATATCAATTATCAGAGGAAAAGAAATATACTCACAGAATATGAGAAAGAATATGAGTAAAGAACTATGCATGTAATTGTATCTTGCTAGGTACAAGTAGGTGCATGGTAATGCCACTGATCTGGATAAAAGTTTGTGAATAAAGGCTTTGGTAGTGCAGTGAAGAACAGAGAGTAACAATAAATAATTATATATATGATTATATATATATGTATATTATATATAATATGGTTTTTCAGTCTCTCAGTTGTGTCCGACTCTGACACCATGTACTGCAGTGTGCCAGGCTTTCTTGTCTTTCACTATCTCCCTGAGTTTGCTCAAACTCATGTGCATTGAGCCGATGATGCTATCCAACCATCTCCTATATATAGTTTATCATTCTTAGGAAAGTTCTAATGGAGCATGCAAGTGAGAACTCAGAGATATTGTCATATGGTGAACATTGACACTGATAAATAACAGAAGACCTTTCTTTCATTTTTGTCTTCTGAAACAAAGGACAGACAATGCCTTTGAATTTGCATTTCCTTCTGGTTGAACACTGAAGTACAGTCAATGTTGTGTAATTCCATTCTCATTTCATCTTTATCTCTATTTATATGTCACTTCCTCAAACAAATCTTCATTCAAAAAAAAACTAAGATATTCACCAGTCCTGATTTTTGCCATGTCCTAATTTTCTTTGTAATGATTTCTCACTTCTTGGCATTATATTGTGTATGCTATTTGTCTGAAGCTATTAGTCTGAAATAATTTAATAATAATTTTGAAAGTAGGACAGATGAACTAGATGGTGGTCATGATCTCATCTTAGCCAGTGCTACAGTTAGAAAAATTGATTGCTATTAATTTTACACTATAAAGTTACTATTAAGAATCAAAATATTCTTTGCCTGTTAGAAGGACAAAAGTTTCTTAGTTCAATCATAAATCATACAATTCTAATGTAAAATTGTGCTCCTGCTTTTGTGCTTTCTGTATCTGCAGTTGTAAATTTATTTTGGTGACTATCAAGGCAGAAACTGACTTCATCTTTTCCTTTGTTTTCTGATTGCAAATAATTAGATTCTACAGAATATCTGGAGACTATAGCTTGTGTAGTTGATGACCAAAGGGGCACAGATATTAAGACAAGATGGGACTGTATGTGGTTCATTTGGTGTGGTTCTTTTCTTTGGTTAGATAAATCTAAATTTTTGTCATTTAGCCATTACTGAGGGAAAAGGAGATTAATGTTCTAATTTGAATTTCTCCTGTCACAAAATATGTCTAATACCTGTTTTTCTTCCATTTTAAACTTTCATTTGCCTCTGAATGTTACTTACATTTAGTAATAAGAGATATTTACAAGAAACCATGTGTAGTCTTTCAGTTTTTTATTGTCTTACCCTGACTTTTCAATGCTGCCTGACATTGGGTTAACAAGCTGTTACAGTGAAAAGCTTTATGAGAAAAATTTAACTAGTATTTCAGGTTTCCAGGGATAATAACCAGCAGCTAAACCATTAAGGTAATTACAGGGACAGAGGAGTGAACTGAGGAAGTTTGTCAGACCAAGAAATAATAGATCTAAGTAAATTGAATTCTCTGAATAATAATAATAAAGTGAATTCTCTAAAAAATAGAGAGGAATTTTAAGCCAATCCTGAGTCACTGGCAGTATCTCATTTTAAAAGAAGTCACTCAGGAGAATGACTTAAATGTGCTAAATGTAAAACTTGTGCTAATATACATAAATAGTATGAGTTTTCTAAAGTATCATAATAATGGAATATTTAAATATAAATATATTTTAAACTTTGCTCTAAATTTGTCAATTTAAAAAGCATAATTAGAGCATATTTATTTTTTCACCAATAAATGAAGTGATATTCATAGATAATTTAATTTAAGTATACTGATTACTAAGGAAAATGAGCCATAATTATTTAAAGGAGGATTTACCCTAATATTTTACACATACTAGGAAGAGAGAACAGATGGTTTTTGTGTTTATTTAGTTTGAAGCTTATAACATGGAAGTAATTGTTTTATATTGCAATTACTGTAGTTCAAACGCATCTTGCAGTAAATATTTCTAAAAACAAAATATGTTTTAATGATACTTAGATATATGTTTAGATTTTTATTTAAAAAGGTGCCCTGTCTCAAATTTAAAATGACCTTGATTATTTTTGAACAGAACATGTAAAAAATTAGCTCTGAATTCATGAAAGGGGTGGGATGGGTAGAGGTGGGAGGGAGGTCCAAAAAGGAGGGATTATATGTATACATATAGCTGATTTACTTCTTGTATAGCAGAAACTAATGCAACATTGTAAAGCAACTGTACTCCAATAAAAATGCTTTTAATAAATCATTTAAAAGTAATTAAATGGTTTCAACATTTGATTTGAACCTCTTTGGTTTTGTCAATTTTTAACAATAAAAAGAATGGAGAAATATAATTTCAGTGTTTGTATGATGTGGCACATACTATAAAGTGTTTCATTCTTATATATAAGTATTCAGAGAAGGGTGACACCTACACTCAACATACTCAACATAACATTCAGTCTATTAGATTTGCATCTAGTTTCTTTGGCTGCCAGGGCACTGATTGTCACATTTTTAGAAATGTTTAAGAAACTGTCAGCCAAAGTAAGAGAATCTGATGGACTCCTCACTGTAGAAAGGAGTGATTACTGGAAATGTGATCTCTAATGCTTCAAAGTGTATTGATTTCAATTTACTTTCAATAATTTTTGTTCTAAAACTGAATGCAGACTCATTAAAATGCATAATTAGGAATAGAACTTGAAAACGTGCTACCAACTATAGGCAAAGTGTTCACTTAGGAACACTGCCATTCATCCATTTACCTCCTAGTAAAATTACCTAATTCTTTAAATCTCAGAACAGAAAAGCCTTAGGGAATGAACAAAGATCACCTAGTCTATAGAAAGAGCCTACTTTAATATAATCTCATATGTAATGAATGACTGAAAATAACAAAATTATTTTAAAATCTCATATAATTTGCTTGTATCTTTCCTTATCTCTTCAATTTACATTTAGTTGCAGACTCTGCAGGGAGAACTAAATGCCCATGTATTATATACTGTATCATTTATGATGAAATGTGCAGGACCATTCTTTGTGTCACATGGATTTAAGTGTGTTCTGTTATGCCAAAAGCAGATTAGATTCTAGGAGATTTTGGATTTTATCTTCCTGGGTTAATTACTCTGGGTGTATGTACAGACGCAAAATAACAGGGTTTTATGGCATATGGAAGTTCTGAATCTTAGTTGAACCTGGCAAATGTGACCTAGTTTCAATGATGAAAAATATTAAGTTTATAACTAGATATAAAATGACAAGGATAATATGATAAAATCCCTTCTTATATAATAGCTAATAAGTTTATACAGCCTTGGTCATTAAATAATAATTAATTAACCTATATGGATTAATTAAAAGGTAAATTGCACCTCTATTATAATCTACCGTATGTAAAATAGATAGCTAGTGGAACATTGCTGTATAACTCAGGGAGCTCAAGCTGTGCTCTGTGATAACCCAGAGGTGTGGGATGTGGTGAGGGGGTGGGGGGAAGGTTCAAGAGGGAGGGGACATATGTATACTTATAACTGATTCACATTGTTGTATGGCAGAAACCAACACAACATTGTAAAGCAATTATTCTCCAATTAAAAGTTAAAAATAAAAAGAAAGAAAAAACAGGATTGGTTCTAATGAGGTAGATGAAACTGAAGCCGATTATACACAATGAAGTAAGCCAGAAAGAAAAACACCAATACAGTATACTAACGCATATATATGGAATTTAGAAAGATGATAACGATAACCCTGTAAGTGAGACAGCAAAAGAGACACAGATGTATAGAACAGTCTTTTGGACTCTGTGGGAGAGGGAGGTGGGGGATGATTTGGGAAAATGGCATTGAAACATGTATAATATATAAGAAATGAATCCCCAGTCCAGGATCGATGCAGGATACAGGAAGCTTGGGGCTGGTGCACTGGGATGACCCAGAGGGATGGTGTGGGGAGGGAGGTGGGAGAGGGGTTCAGGATGGGGAACACATGTACACCCGTGGCGGATTCATGTTGATGTATGGCAAAACCAATACAATATTGTAAAGTAATTAGCCTCTAATTTAAATAAATAAAATTAAATTAAAAAAATAAATAAAATCAAAGAAAAAAAGAAAAAACAGGGTAATGGTCTTGTAATTTGTTTTATAGGTATTGCTTCCATAAGAAGTGAAAACAAACAGTTTATAGAGTTATAAATCTTCCAGATCAAGAAGTTAAACTAAGCACATCTGTGAGACCATTCTTACAGTCAAGATCTCATTTAAATTATTTTAAATGTAAAATGATTTAAGTATCTAACATGCCAAAGAAAAGAAGGGGGCATCAGTATTGAGAAATTTCAATATATTTATAAGAAGTCAATAAATAGATGGATAATTTATAAAATGTATATAAAAGCAACAAGATGGAATATATGCAGAGAGAACTTCATAGTGGGAGCATATATCAGCACTATTGCATATAGATAACAAACTTGCCACAACAAGTAGCAAATAACAAAATTAGGCAAAGAAATAGCACTTTTAAAAAGGGAAAGAAAATTGAGCAAAAGGAAGGGATATTGGATAACCTGAGATAAAGTTTTATGGAACTGCAAGGCTAATAAATTAAGCAATAGAGGTACACAAATGTTATCTAGAAATATAGTAACAACACTCAGATGATTAGATGAAAGAAAAAGAAATCATTGACTGGAATCAATTTGGGAAGTGGTGGGCAGAGGAGAAAAAAAGAAGGGAGAAAAGTCTATTTCTTCTCATGATAATTCCTACTGTTCAGTTTCACTTTTGAACACAAAGGTTATGTTACTTTCACTGAAGTAACAATAATACAATAATACAAACCCTGCTCACATTTATGTCTACTCATGAATGCAATCAATGGTGGCATGATGAACTCAGAAAAATCCCATGGGATAAATGATGAATGCTCTTAAAAAATGGTTGAAAGTGAATTATATTTTAAGATATTGTCACTTATTATGAAATATTTATTAATTGCTAATGCTGGGAAATAATGAGCTATGTTTGTATAAATAGTTTCCTGAAGAATAGTTTTCTCCTTTCAAATGAGAACCTTAAAGTATTGTGTCACTAACCTACATGGGAAACAGAATGACTCAGGAAATAAGTTTATTCTACACAACTTAAACTCTTAGTGAATGGATGCCCATATGATCTATGTTGTTCAGTCATTAAGTCACGTTCAACTGTTGAGGACTCCATGGACTGTAGCACACCAGGTTTCCCTGTCCTTGTCCTTCCCCTCCCTGTCTTTGTCCTTCCCCTCCCTGTCCTATCTCCTGAAGTTTGCTCAAACTCATGTCCAGTGAGTCAGTGATGCTATCCAACCACTTTATCCTCTGTCACCCCCTTCTCCTCCTGTCTTCAATATTTCCCAGCATCAGGGTCTTTTCCAATGAGTCAGCTCTTTGCATCAGGTGGCCAAATATATTGGAGCATCAGCTTCAGCATCAGTCCTTCCAGTGAATGTTCAGGGTTGATTTCCTTTAGTATTTGACAGATAAAATCTCCTTGCTGTCCAAGAGACTTTCAAGAGTCATTTCCAGCACCACAGTTTGAAAGCATCAATTCCTAAGCACTCAGCCTTATTTATGGCCCAAATCTCATATCCATACATGACTATCAGAAAAGTTAAAAACATAGCTTTGACTATTCAAAACTTTGCCAGCAAAGTGATGTCTCTGCTTTTTATTTTTTTTTATTTTTTTTTTAATTTTATTTTATTTTTAAACTTTACATAACTGTATTAGATTTGCCAAATATCAAAATGAATCCGCCACAGGTATACATGTGTTCCCCATCCTGAACCCTCCTCCCTCCTCCCTCCCCATTCCATCCCTCTGGGTCGTCCCAGTGCACCAGCCCCAAGCATCCAGTATCGTGCATCGAACCTGGACTGGCATCTCATTTCATACATGATATTTTACATGTTTCAATGCCATTCTCCCAAATCTTCCCACCCTCTCCCTCTCCCACAGAGTCCATAAGACTGTTCTATACATCAGTGTCTCTTTTGCTGTCTCGTACACAGGGTTATTGTTACCATCTTTCTAAATTCCATATATATGCGTTAGTATACTGTATTGGTGTTTTTCTCTGCTTTTTAATATGCTCTCCAGGTTTATCATAGCTTTTTTCCAAGGAGCGAGGGTCTTTTAATGTTGTGGTTGCAGTCACTCTCTGCAGTGATTATGTAGCCCAAGAAAATAGAATCTGTCACTGTTTCGATTTCCTCCCCCCATGTCTTTGCCATGAAGTGATGGGACCAGATGTCATGATCTTGGGTTTTTGAATCTTGAGTCTTAAGCCAGGTTTTTCACTCTTCTCTGTCACCTTCATCAAGAGGCTCTTTAGTTCCTCTCCTATAAGTATATTTTTCCATAGATATTGGCACACTAGTAAAATATTCACATTGTGCATAGACAGTTCAGTGAACAATTAGAGTTTCTGAAAACTAAACAAATGCAAAATGACTGCATAAAATTTTATTGGCAGTAACTTCTGGGAAATTATAGATATGCTTCTCCAGCCTGATAAAAATATGTTTCAACACAAATTCAATCCTTGAAATAATTGTTGAGAAATAAATATAAACCAAGAGCTAATGTTTTTGCTTACATCATTTTGGAGTAAAACCTTTAGAACTGTCATCTGTGAATATGAAAAACAATCATATTCATGAATGGGAAAGAAAGATTCATCATATTCTTGATGGGAATGGCATGCAAACTGTTTGCATCAGAAGATGCTGAGTATAAGAATAGAAGAGAATGATAACATGCCCTAAGATAGAGTAATAAATAATGTCTACTGCTCTGATTTTATAGATGATGGCTCACCTGCTCTGTTCTGGGCTGAATAAATGCCACTCACCACAGTTGTGTGAATCACAATTGCCTGATCAGCACTTCCGTTGAGCAACAGTACAGTCAATATATCTGATTTTTATTCCAGGAAGCCTTTGTTTTTATAGATTCTAAGAAACTATGCCACATTTAGGATTTTGTGGCAATCATACAGTTTTAGTGACTCAATTAAGGAAAGTAGAAATTTAAATCTAATGTGAATTATTTGTTTTTTATTAAAAATAAATTTGATAACCTTCACAAGAGAATAAACCAAGCTTTGAACGGTCTGAATTATTATACAACTTTAATGGACATGCAATATCAAAAGATACCATGAAATGAAGTAAGACACAGACTATTGAAGCTTTTATTTTGTAGTTTGCATAAATCATGAATAATTATAGGGATTCTCTATGTATATCACTTTGCTGTACAATTTTTATTAGAAAAGAAGAATCACATAAGTATTTACTATATATTTTTTAACAATAATCCTCTATTCAGAGACTACTTAAATTAAAGAAGCATTCATTTAAAACTTCCAGCTGCTCTACACCCTCAAACATCTGGAAAGAGAAAGTACCTACCTACAAGTCCTATATACAAACAAAGAAAGTAAAGATAGCAAAACATAATCAGATTTTGCTATATCTTTTGCCTTAATATTAGCTAATTTGACTAAAATTATTTTGATAAAGGAAAACATCCATCCCACAGTTTCCAATTACTCTTTAGGTTATTTTTATATGTCTGTTTTAGTCACATAAATATTTAAAATTTTCAAATGTTTCTTTATGAAGAGAAAAATCAATATGAATGCCAAAATTTGTAGATACTATTCATTCAATCAATATTATTTTACCAGGACTGGGTTGTTCAAACTTCTCACATTCTGAAGATCTTTAGCACTAACCCTTGATTGGCCTTTTGGGACATAAGCTTTATAAATTATAAAGTATTCACTGTATTTTGGGATCTTTGGATGGCCCTTTCTCAAAAATACATCTAGGTAAATTATTATAATTTGAAATTATCTATTAAAATTATTTAAAATATTATTTGAGCAGAAAATTTATCTTAGGAAATCCACATCTATAACATATAAATGTTATATGAAAAGTTATTTTTCTTTTTTGACAAAAAATCTGTGATTTTAGTCAAACTAAGTAAGGTATATGCAGAAAATGACAAACCAAAAACAGACATGTCAAGGTAATATTATAATATGAATTCAAATTTTTGTAAATATGAATTGAAATATGAGAATCTCTATTTCTGCTTGCCAAATGTACACATACACCTATGCAGAAAGTTTTCTTCTGAACACTCAAGACAAATAACCTCAAAATTAACCCCAGACTTAAGATATAAAGCCTAAGGCCATATCATATTGCCAGATAATTAACTTAGAATAGGAATGATGCTGGCAGTTATCTCATTTATTATTTAGGGAAATAAGACCAGATTAAAGTGACTTGTTTATGGTCAGTTAGAGAGGGCAATAAGTGACTTCAGGAAAGAAGTCATATAACTGCTAATTCATCCATTTATTTATATTTCTATCCCTTTATGCCTGTTTCCCTCTCTTCCTCAATTCCTTATCTACCTGTTTCAAAATACAATTTGAATACATTTCCCCAGTAAAGTCTGTCATTATAGCCCATAGAAAGGTTAAATTGAATTTAAGTAACTCTATTTTTTCATTCATCACTAATTACAACATATTATATTATAAATATTTGAGGATTTTTATATGTAAAGTGTAATTTTTTTTTTTCTGTTCCTCACAAGGGCAAAATTCTTAGTACCTGGTACAGTTTCTAGGAGCCAGCAAGCATGTAATAAACATTATAAAAATAATAAATATGGCATGATCCTGTACATAAATGCCAGAATATAAATTATATATATATATATATACACTCACAAGAACTGTTTTGCTTATGCCTAAATGAATTTTAATAGGTCCTATAGACATGGGACTACCCCACAGTGCTTACCCCACACATCAGATGTGTTCACATTCTTTACATAATATACCAGTACTAAGATTTATACCTAGATTCTTCATTAAATCTTTACTAATTTAGTCTGTATCCTTTCAATGCAATAAATCATAACCTGAGTAAAACAGCTTTTCTAGGTTCTCTGAATCCTCACAAGTTGTCAGGTCTGCCAGTCCTATGAACCCCATGCAGATCCCCAGATCACTTCCTTTGGAGAACATGGCCCCAATTCCACATCATTCTTGTTGATCTAATAATCATTTTATCTAATAATCACCTATTGCTGATTACATGTTTGGATCTCTTACAAGATAGGCTATACAACAGCTCTGTTGAGCAGAGAAATAGAAGTATTGGAAGTGTTTGGAGTTGAATCACATGCTAAAAATCTAGACAGCTGACCTCCAAATCCTTCTGCCATTATGGTCCTGGTCCTTTCTAAGGCTGCATGTGTTAAGCAATTTCTTTTATTTGAGCTAAACTTTATATTTCTAATATTTCTTAATATTGTTTGCTTTTATAAATTAAGATACTCAAAATTGGTTCCATTTTTTTTTTTCTATCATAGAAAGCAATAGCAGTAAATCAGGTCCTTGGTGATGGAATTTTAATATGATAAACAATAACTAGATCAGGGATTGATTTGATTTGAAAATACAAAAAGAATTAAGAAAGCTGTACAGGTTATTTCTTCCCTTGTCTACTTTTATGCAGAGATTTATCATTTCCTGAATATTAAGAGGAAAATTACTGTAAAAAGATAGGGTGAAGAATATCAGATTGCCATTTGTACAAAGTTTGTTCCTCTTTTCCTCGATGGGAAAACACTGAATCACTGATTCTCTTCATCTATATTTTTTGGTTTTGCTTTGTTTTGCCTATATATATATCCTACCACTCAACAGCTCATGGTATGATTGAAATTTACATTGCTTCCAACTTTTTGTTACTATAAATAATGCTGTTATGAAAATTTGTATATACTTTTTTTGTGTACATAGTTTAATTTCCTCTGATATATGCTTAAGAGTGGAATTACCAGATTATAGGGTAACTCTATCCTAAACCTTTCAAATACCAGCCAACTTATTTTTGAAAGCAGCTGAACCATTTTACATTCCTACCAGCAATATATGATTGGGTTCAAGTTCTCCCTATCATTGTCATTCCTTACTGTTACCTGTCTTTTTATTTATTACTATTGTAGTAAGTGTAAAGTGGTATCTCATTTGGGTTTTAATTTTCATATTCTTAATGGCTAAGATTGTTGAGCACCTTTTCAGGTGCTTATTATACATTTTTTATATCTTGAGAAAAATTTCTATTCATGTTGCTTGCCTTCTATTTATCTTAAAATTGACTTCTGCATATTTGTATTATTTAGTTGTAATAATATATGTTCTAAATAAAGTCCCTTATCAAATATTTTCAACCTTGTAAATATTTTTCCCATTTTGTGAAAATATTTCCCAATTTGTCCTTTCAATTTGTTTATATAGTCCTTTGAGGCACTGAAGCTTTTTAATTCTGATGAGGTTTAATTAATCTATTGTTTATTTTGTCACTTGTAATTTTGGCAGTATTTCTAGAAAGGCTCTTCCTGACTCAAAATCACTAGGCTTAAATCTTATTTTACCTTCTTCTGTTTTACAGGTTAAGCTTTCTCATTGAGGTCTGTGATACATTTTGAGTTAATTTTTGTTGTAAGCATCTGTCTTACATTTCTGCTATGGTAATCTAATTGTCTCAGAACTTTTATTTAAAATTTAAAAAACTGCTTTCTAATTGAATTTAATTTAATTTTTTTGAAAATCAATTGATCATTAATGTAAAAGTTTAGTTCTGGACTCTCAATTATATTTTATGCTTATATGACTATCTTTGGGTCAATACTATGCTATTTAGTTTTCTCTACAGGAGAAGGGAATGGCAAACCATTTCATTATCTTGCCTTGAGAACCCCATGAACAGTATGAAAAGGCAAAATGATAGGATACTGAAAGAGGAACTCCCCAGGTTAGTAGGTGCCCAATATGCTACTGGAGATCAGTGGAGAAATAACTCCAGAAAGAATGAAGGGATGGAGCCAAAGCAAAAAGAATACCCAGCTGTGGATGTGACTGGTGATAGAAGAAAGGTCCGATGCTGTAGAGAGCAATATTGCATAGGAACCTGGAATGTCAGGTCCATGAATCAAGGCAAATTGGAAGTGGTCAAACAAGAGATGGCAAGAGTGAATGTCGACATTCTAGGAATCAGCGAACTCAAATGGACTGGAATGGGTGAATTTAACTCAGATGACCATTATATCTACTACTGCTGGCAGGAATCCCTCAGAAGAAATGGAGTAGCCATCATGGTCAACAAAAGAGTCTGAAATGCAGTACTTGGATGCAATCACAAAAACGACAGAATGATCTCTGTTTGTTTCCAAGGCAAACCATTCAATATCACAGTAATCCAAGTCTATGCCCCAACCAGTAATGCAGAAGAAGCTGAAGTTGAACGGTTCTAAGAAGACCTACAAGACCTTTTAGAACTAACACCCAAAAAAGATGTCCTTTTCATTATAGGGGCCTGGAATGCAAAAGTAGGAAGTCAAGAAACACCTGGAGTAACAGGCAAATTTGGCCTTGGAATATGGAATGAAGCAGGGCAAAGACTAATAGAGTTTTACCAAGAAAATGCACTGGTCATAACAAACACCCTCTTCCAACAACACAAAAGAAGACTCTATACATGGACATTACCAGATGGTCAACATTGAAATCAGATTGATTATATTCTTTGCAGCCAAAAATGGAGAAGCTCTATGCAGTCTATGCAGTCAACAAAAACAAGACCAGGAGCTGACTGTGGCTCAGATCATGAACTCCTTATTGACAAATTCAGACTGAAATTGAAGAAAGTAGGGAAAACCACTACTGTAGTTTGTAGTGTGAATGTAGTCCATTCAGGTATGACCTAAGTCAAATCCCTTATGATTATACAGTGGAAGTGAGAAATAGATTTAAGGGCCTAGATCTGATAGAGTGCCTGATGAACTATGGAAGGAGGTTCGTGACATTGTACAGGAGACAGGGATCAAGACCATCTCCATGGAAAAGAAATGCAAAAAAGCAAAATGGCTGTCTGGGGAGGCCTTACAAATAGCTGTGAAAAGAAGAGAAGTGAAAAGCAAAGGAGAAAAGGAAAGATATAAGCATCTGAATGCAGAGTTCCAAAGAATAGCAAGTCGAGATAAGAAAGCCTTCCTCAGCCATCAATGCAAAGAAATAGAGGAAAACAAAAGGATGGGAAAGACTAGAGATGTCTTCAAGAAAATTAGAGGCACCAATGGAACATTTCATGCAAAGTGGGCTTGATAAAGGACAAAAATGGTATGGACCTAACAGAAGCAGAAGATATTAAGAAGATATAGCAAGAATACACAGAAGAACTGTACAAAAAAGATCTTCATGACCCAGATAATCACAATGGTGTGATCACTGACCTAGAGCCAGACATCCTGGAATGTGAAGTCAAGTGTGCCATAGAAAGCATCACTATGAACAAAGCTAGTGGAGGTGATGGAATTCCAGTTGAGCTATTTTAAATCCTGAAAGATGATGCTGTGAAAGTGCTGCACTCAATATGCCAGCAAATTTTGAAAACTCAGCAGTGGCCAGAGGACTGGAAAAGGTCAGTTTGTATTCCAATCCCAAAGAATGGCAATGCCAAAGAGTGCTCAAACTACTGCACAATTGTACTCATCTCACACACTAGTAAAGTAATGCTCAAAGTTCTCCAAGCCAGGCTTCATCAATATGTGAACCATGAACTTACTGATGTTCAAGCTGGTTTTAGAAAAGGCAGAGGAACCAGAGATCAAATTGCCAACATCCTCTGGATCATGGAAAAAGCAAGAGAGTTCCAGAAAAACATCTATCTGTTTTATTGATGATGCCAAAGCCTTTGACTATGTGGATCACAATAAACTGTGGAAAAATCTGAAAGAGATGGGAACACCAGACCACCTGACCTACCTCTTGAGAAATTAGTATGTAGGTCAGGAAGCAACAGTTAGAACTGGACATGGAACAACAGACTGGTTCCAAATAGGAAAAGGAGTACCTCAAGGCTGTATATTGTCACCCTGCTTATTTAACTTCTATGCAGAGTACATCATGAGAAACTCTGGGCTGGAAGAAGCACAAGCTGGAATCAAGATTGCAGGGAGAAATATCAATCACCTCAGATATGCAGATGACACCACCCTTATGGCAGAAAGTGAAGAGGAACTCAAGAGCCTCTTGATGAAAGCGAAAGTGGAGAGTGAAAAAGTTGGCTTAAAGCTCAACATTCAGAAAACGAAGATCATGGCACCCGGTCCCATCACTTCATGGGAAATAGATGCGGAAACAGTGTCAGACTTTATTTTTCTGGGCTCCAAAATCACTGCAGATGGTGACTGCAGCCATGAAATTAAAAGACCCTTACTCCTTGGAAGGAAAGTTATGACCAACCTAGATAGCATATTCAAAAGCAGAGACATTACTTTCCCAACAAAGGTTCGTCTAGTCAAGGCTATGGTTTTTCCTGTGGTCATGTATGGATGTGAGTGTTGGACTGTGAAGAAGGCTGAGTACCAAAGAATTGATGCTTTTGAACTGTGGTGTTGGAGAAGACTCTTGAGAGTCCCTTGGACTGCAAGGAAATCCAACCAGTCCATTCTGAAAGAGATCAGCCCTGGGTGTACTTTGGAAGGAATGATGCTAAAGCTGAAACTCCAGTACTTTGACTACCTCATGGGAAGAGTTGACTCATTGGAAAAAACTCTAATGCTGGGAGGGATTGGGGGCAGGAGGAGAAGGGGATGACAGAGGATGAGATTGCTGGATGGCATCACTGATTCGATGGACCTGAGTCTGGGTGAACTCCAGGAGTTGGTGCTGGACAGGGAGGCCTGGCGTGCTGCGATTCATGGGGTCGCTAAGAGTTGGACATGACTGAGTGACTGGACTGAACTGAACTTTCTCCTAAGTTTTGAATTTGCACATTATGAGTCTCTTCCAAATTTGTCCTTTTTAAAGAGTGTTTTGTCCACTCAATTCTATTTCTATATTAATTTTAAAATGTTTGCCAATTTCTGTAAGGAAAGCACCTAGCACTTTGGTAAGAACTGTTAAGACTCTGTAGATCGACTTGGGGAATATTTGAGATTGATTCCTGTTGAAGAATATATCACCATCTCCACTAGACACAAAAGAAAGTGAAAGTGTTGCTTGCTCAGTTGTGTCTGACTCTTTGCAACCCCATGGACTATAGCCCACCAGGCTCCTCTGTCCACGGAAATCTTCAGGCAAGAAAACTTGAGTGAGTAGCCATTCCCTAATTCAGGGTTCTTCTCAGCCCAGGTATTGAACCTAAGTCTGCTTCATTGTAGGCAAATTCTTTACCTTTGAGGCACCAGAGAAGCCCAGACCTTAGAACATTCCAGTAAAAAATAGGAACGCTTTCTCATTGTCAGGTGAATAAAATGAGCAAATAAATTAGTCCTACTTTGGACAGGTGTGATATAACTTCAGTTCCTAAATTACAGATACACAAGCAGGCATTGTCAGTTTCCAACTGCAGATACATAAGTGGGCATATCCTACACAATAAGGATTTTTTGTATCTTAGGCCAGAGTTTTGTTCTTATCTACCTGCTGGCATTTGGACAACAGTCAATTTTCAGTCTGTAAATAAGAAAGGTCAAAAAATACTTTGAGTCTTTCACTGTGATCCATGTGTTACCCAGAAAAGTTCCTGGACTCTTTCTTAAAAAAAGAGAAGTCTTTCAATGTTACATTTTTAAACCCACTTCATGTGTTTCATGCTGTCACCCTAGTGTGACACATTCAGATTTATCCTTTGGAAATCCTCCCACAGTTTTCCCCATTATATGGCTGCATAGCATTTAGTACCATCAAACTCAGTATTTTTCATTATTATCGCATTCTTTTTTTTTTTTTTTTTTTTTTTTTTTTGCCCTAAAATGCTGTTTTAGCACTTGGACATTCTTCTTTCTCTCCACCTTTTGAAGATAGAGTTTTTTTCTGACTCATTATTTGTTCAGCTTTGCCTCTTCAAACACCACATTGACAATGGTCTCCTGCTGAGAAAATGTTCAGCATGAATTTGACATTAAAATCTTTCCCATAATGTGTTAGAGTTTATGAGTTGTTATAATTTTAAATACATCATTTGGATATTCATTATTAAAATTTTCATTCTGGTACATATTCAGCAAGTTGAGGTAAACTGAATGTGTCATAATATATATTAACTATTTTTCTTTTTTCAATATTTTATTGGAATATAATTGCTTTACAATGTTGTGTTAGCTTTTGCAGAACGTAAGTCAGTCATACATATACATATGTCCCTTCCTTCTTTAGTTTCCCTCCCACTCCCCCATTTCACTCCATGCCATCAACAGGTCACCAAGCTGAGGTCCCTGCGCTATACAGCGGCTTCCCATTAGCTGTCTAGCTTACACACGGTAGTGTGTATATTTCAGTGCTACTGTAAATTCTTCCTCTCCTCTTCTCCAAATATCTATAGTTGGGATATCTCTTATAAAAAGAGATATCTTTCGGCTCATAATTATATTCTACGGATCTATCATTGTACGTGAACTTACACTCATGCTCACACACATACATACACATATTTTTTTCCTTCCATAACTATTAGGATCTGTAGTATAGGTCAACTAGAAATTGTTTCTCCATAGGGAGATTTCTGAAAAGGAATTCATGATACAGTAAACATTTTTTTCTCATGGCCTTGGAAAAATGAGTGTCTTTTTCCTTTGCAGAATGGTAGTGATATAATAGGTTAAAGGGTACTACTTATGTGTTTTTTATTTAACAGAATGGATAAAATAGATTTACTATGTCAATAGCTGCTCATGGGAGCCAGGAAAGTATTGATTTCACCATTAAGGAGACCATAGCTACAAATGGAATCTTAACTTCATTAAGCTTAAGTAAGCAAATTGCCATTACCCCAGACCCATCTGTCTTTTTCCATTGGCTGACCAAGAGTATCAGATGGGATGTAATAGAAATCACAGCACTTGTAGTCCAGTATAAGAGCAAAGGTATTGGAGTCCAAGTGCCTTGGTGCAAATTTAGTGTAATATGGACTAACATTGGAACTTAGGTATGCTATTTAGTGTATAAATAAACTCTGAATTCAGCTAAATAAAATGAGAATAGTAATTGTACCTGCTACCTAGAGTAGGGATTGGGGTGCAATGAGATATTATATGTAATATTATCTTTTATCAAAAAAATAACATAATAATGGTAATTACTCTTATTATTATTCACAATGAGCTTTTACATATATTTTTGATAAATTTAAGATTAGAATGTTTAGCTTAGACTATCTTGGGCAATCCATCACTGTATTTTAACAAAAGGTGTTTATTGAAATTCAGGATACATGTGTGGCTATTTTTTATGAAAGAAAAGTTCTGTGCATTTTGTGGCATTAGGAATCTCTGGGAAAGTGTGCACAAGAGTCAACATACTAATGAAGAACAAGGAGAAACAATAACTGATAAGTGTATGCGTTAATTAAAATTTTAGATTGATAAATGCAGTCAAACTACCCTAACCTACAAGTAGACATAGGTAGAATTTATTTGAAAAAAGAATTAATTTTTAAGTGGGCTACTGCTCATTGATTTATATTACTCAAAGGAACTTGTAATGAAAATCCTGGATAAGGCTGTTGAACAAGCAATTGCTTTCATCTTGGAAAAAAAAAAGAAAGAAACATAAAAGAGGGAAAGGATGGGGAACATATGTATACCTGTGGCGGATTCATTTTGATATTTGGCAAAACTAATACAATTTTGTAAAGTTTAAAAATAAAATAAAATTAAAAAAAAAAAAGAGGGAAAGGAGGAACTTGGATCCATCAGAGAGCAGACGCAAAAGGAAATACACACGCAAATTAAGGCAAAGGTATTATTGGACACTACTTACATCTATCTGAAAAAAATGGAACACAGACAAATGTATATATATATATATATATATATATATATATACACACACACACACATATATATATTTATAAATACAAATATATGTGAAGTATGAGAGATATAGAAGTATCCCATAATAACTGTTCAGCTCAGTTCAGTCACTCAGTCGTGTCTGACTGCTTGATGACCCCATGAATAGCAGCATGCCAGGCCTCCCTGTCCATCACCAACTCCTGGAGATCACTCAGACTCATGTCCATCGAGTCAGTGATGCCATTCAGCCATCTCATCCTCTGTCATTCCCCTCTCCTCCTGCCCCCAATCCCTCCCAGCATCAGAGTCTTTTCCAATGAGTCAACTCTTCACGTGAGGTGGCCAAAGTACTGGAGTTTCAGCTTTAGCATCATTTCTTCCAAAGAAATCCCAGAGCTGATCTCCTTCAGAATGGACTTGTTGGATCTCCTTGCAGTCCAAGGAACTCTCAAGAGTCTTCTCCAGCACCACAGCTCAAAAGCATCAATTCTTCAGTGCTCAGCCTTCTTCACAGTTCAACTCTCACATCCATACATGACCACTGGAAAAACCATAGCCTTGACTAGACGAACCTTTGTTGGCAAAGTAATGTCTCTGCTTTTGAATATGCTATCTAGGTTGGTCATAAGTTTTCTTCCAAGGAGTAAGCGTCTTTTAATTTCATGGCTACAGTCACCATCTGCAGTGATTTTGGAGCCCAGAAAAATAAAGTCTGACACTGTTTCCAGTACATTGGTCAACATTAAAAT
Source organism: Bubalus kerabau (assembly GCF_029407905.1). Lineage (NCBI taxonomy): Eukaryota > Metazoa > Chordata > Mammalia > Artiodactyla > Bovidae > Bubalus > Bubalus kerabau. Next base: position 46,700,338 of record NC_073641.1, read on the forward strand.
ATAAAAGTTCAAAAATTAAGAGAAAGAATATTTCTCTGAAATTCAAATATTTCTGCCTGGTTCTCTAGGGGTACTAGCTTTGAATAGGTAAATAACAATCCTAGTCCAAATATCTTCTTAAAGGTGATTCCACAGTTTGGAATAGAAAATGAAGAAATCATAGAACAACCTCTCTTAGCCTCTTTTAAGGAGATTTTTTTTCTCAGTCCCCTATTCCCTAAAATAAGAGCAGAAAGCATAAATATGAGTGTTCAGAAAAGGAGGAAAAGGAGGAGGAAGTAGAAGAGAAATCTTTATGGTCTCAATGGATATAAAATAAATAGAAATAAGAACAAGTATTAAGAATGGTTGTGAAGAATGCATGGTGAAAGAATGTCTGAGTTGCTTTATCTGCATAATAGAGGACATCTTGGTTACATGAAGAAAGGAGGAGCTGGTTTTATTGGCAGAGCATATTTATTCAGTACCATAGTGAGAACTTCCATATTTTTAAGGTACTCACAGGACGTTTAGATATGAAGCTTACTAGATTAAAATGTCTATATTTCATTTATATATTGACAATTTCACAAGCATCTATGGGTTAGTTCTGAAAGCTAATGCAACTGAATGGGTTAATTTTTAGGAAAAGACATTTATAGGGTTTACCCACATCTCAATTTTTTAGTGTCAGTGAAGTCAACCTTCACTGAACTGAACTTTGACTATGAAAACAAAAAAACAAACTCTACTTATATCCTATAAAGCAGGACATTTATGGATAATAACCCACCCTGTGCTTAAAGAAACATTTAATTAGTTGTGGAATGTCATTAAAAAATTGACTGAGTTTTCAGTAAGTCATATCAGAAGGATTGAAGAAAAAGTATGGACTAAGTATTTAAGCAAGATACAGAAAATGGATTCTTTCAAACATCTCATTTCTAATTAAATTATATGAAAGAGGTTTTTATACTAGATTCTTTAAGCTCACTACTTCCTTTGCAATAGCTAGGACTAGCCAGCTAGATTACAAAAATGCTTTTTAAAACAATGAGGATACAATAAACAAAAACAGCAAGGATAGGATAAGCTAAAATTCTAGGGAGAATGTTTCAGTCCATTGCAAGCTGAGTGTCACCGGATGTTTTCTTTATAGGGGGATATAGACAATTCTGAAGGTTAGTAAGGATTTTATGTGGAAATGAGAAAAACATGGGGACTCTCAGACTTGGAAATTGTTAGGTAGTTAGAATAGGAAAAAAGAGTCCAGAATGGCATTGGCTAAAAGAAAAAGAAGGGAAAAGCCCATAAAAATAGAACAAAGGAAATTCCAAGGACCAGAGTGAGGATGTCAGGTGAAACAAACAGCCCTCCTGGATAGCCCAATTTAGATTGGGGAGGTACAGGGGAGGAGAAAAAAAATAATATATATATATATATATATATATAAAGAGGATGCAAAATTGACCCTTGGCGTCTCTTATCTTCTCATGTTGTGGGTTGGCCTGCCCTCACACCTTGAGGGTGTATTATCCTTTGCTTGTCAAATAAAACTGAGCCTTAATGTGGAGCTGTAACAGTGGTCGATACATTACTTCAAATTTTTGCTGCGGTGAGACAGAACCGAGGATATTACAAACTTCACTGACAAAATCATCCACAATTGCACAGCTAGTTTTCCCTATGGGATATTTGGGGAACACACTGGAGACTGTGGGCACAATGACAGAAGCTTTTAGTTGGTGTCGCCTAAAAAAATACACACAACCTAAAAGCTGAGTTAATTTTTTTTTAATTAAATTCATTTGTTTATAATTGAAGGATAATTGCTTTACAGTGTTGTGTCATTTCAGTTCCGTTCAGTCACTTAGTCATGTCTGACTCTGTGCGACCCCATGGACTGCAGCACTCCAGGCTTCCCTGTCCATCACCAACACCCAGAGCTTACTCAAACTCATGTTCATTGAGTCAGTGATGCCATCCAACCATCTCATCCTCAGTCATTTCCTGCTCCTCCTGCCTACATTTTTTTTCCAGCATCAGGGTCTTTTCCAATGAGTCAACTCTTCGAATGAGGTGGCCAAAGTATTGGAGTTTCAGCTTCAGTATCAGTCCTTCCAATGAATATTCAGGATTGATCTCCTTTAGGATTGATTGGTTGGATCTCCTTGCAGTCCAAGGGACTCTCAAGAGTCTTCTCCAACATCACGGCTCCAAAGCATCAATTCTTCAGTGCTCAGCTTTCTTTACAGCCCAACTCTCACATCTATACATGGCTACTGGAAAAACCTTAGCTTTGACTAGATGGACCTTTATTGGCACAGTAATGTCTCTGCTTTCTAATATGCTACCTAGGTTGGGTATAACTTTTCTTTGAAGGACCAAGCGTCTTTTAATTTCATGGCTTCAGTCACCATCTGCAATGATTTTGGAGCCCAAGAAAATAAAGTCTCTCACTGTTTCCATTGTTTCCCAATCTATTTGCCATGAAGTGATGGAACTGGATGCAATGAACTTAGTTTTCTGAATGTTTATTTTTAAGCCAACATTTTCATTCTCCTCTTTCACTTTAATCAAGAGGCTCTTTAGCTCCTCTTCATTTTCTGCCATAAGGGTGGTGTCATTTGAATATCTGAGGTTATTGATATTTCTCCTGGCAATCTTAATTCAAGCTTGTGCTTCATCCAACCCAGAATTTCACATGATGTACTCTGCATAGAAGTTTAATAAGCAGGGTGACAATATGCAGCATTAAGGTACTCCTTTCCCAATTTGGAACCAGTCTGTTGTTCCATGTCCAGTTCTAATTGGTGCTTCCTCACCTGAATACAGATTTATCAGGAGGCAGGTCAGGTGGTCTGGTATTCCCATCTCTTGAAGAATTTTCCAGAGTTTGTTGTGATCCACACAGTCAAAGGTTTTGGCATAATCAATAAAGCAGAAGTGGATATTTTTTCTGAAACTCTCTTGCTTTTTTAATGATCCAACAGATATTGGCAATTGATCCCTGATTCCTCTGCCTTTTCTAAATCCAGCTTGAACATCTGGATGTTCACTGTTCACCTACTATTGAAGCCTGACTTGGAGAATTTTGAACATTACTTTGCTAGCTTATGAGATGAGTGCAATTGTGTAGTAGTTCTAACATTCTTTTGCATTTCCTTTCTTTGGGATTGGAATGATAACTGACTTTTTTCCAGTCCTGTGGCCACTGCTGTTTTACAAACTTGTCTTCATATTGAGTGCAGCACTTTCACAGCAACATCTTTTAAGATTTCTTAACTGGAATTCCATACCTTCTCTACCTTTGTTTGTAGTAATACTTCCTAAGTCCCACTTGACTTTGCATTCCAGGGTGTCTGGCTCTAGATGAGTGATCACACCATCATGGTTATCTTGGTCATGAAAATCTTTTTTGTATTGTGCTTGTTTGTATTCTTGCCACCTTTTCTTAATATCTTCTGCTTCTGTTAGGTCCATACCATTTCTGTCCTTTCTTGTGCCCATCTTTGTCTGAAATGTTCCCTTGGTATCTCTAATTTTCTTGAAGAAGGGAATGGCAAACCACTTCATTATTCTTGCCTTAAGTCCCCGTGAACAGAATGAAAAGGCAAAAAGATAGGACACTGGAAGATGAACTCCCCAGGTTGGTAGGTATTCAATATGCTACAAGAGATCAATGGAGAAATAACTCCAGAAAGAATGAAGAGATGAAGCCAAAGCAAAAAAAAAAAAAAATAATCAAAACATTCCGTTGTGGGTGTAACTGGTGATGGAAGTAAAGTTCGATGCTATAAAGAGGAATATTGCATTGGAACCTGGAATGTTAGGTCTATGAATCAAGGTAAATTGGTAGTAGTCAAACAGTAGATGGTAAGAGTGAACATAAATCAGCAAACTAAAATGGACTGGAGTGGGTGAATAGCTCAGATAACCATTATATCTACTACTGTGGGCAGGAATCCCTCAGAAGAAATGGAGTAGCCCACATAATCAACAAAAGAATCTGAAATGCAGTACTTGGATGCAGTCTCAAAAATGACAGAATGATCTCTGTTTGTTTCCAAGGCAAACCATTCAATATCACAGTAATATAAGTCTATGTCCCAACCATTAATGCTGAAGAAGCTGAAGTTGAAAGGTTCTATGAATACCTACAAGACCTTCTAGAATTAACACCCAAAACTGGTGTACTTTTCACTATAGGGGACTGGAATGCAAAAGTAGGCAGTCAAGATATACCTGGAGTAACAGGCAAATTTGACCTTGCCATACAAAATGAAGCAGGTCAAAGGTTAACAGAGTTTGCCAAGAGAATGCACTGGTCATAGCAAACACCCTCTTCCAATAACACAAGAGAAGACTCTGTACGTGGACAGATGGTCAATATCAAAATTAGATTGATTATATTATTTGCAGCCAAACGTGGAGAAGCTCTATAGAGTCAGCAAAAACAAGACCAGGAGCTGTCTGGGCTCAGATCATGAACTCCTTATTGCCAAATTCAGACTGAAATTGAAGAAAGTAGAGAAAACTACTAGACCATTCAGGTATGGCCTAAATATAATCCCTTACGATTATACAATGGAAGTGACAAATAGATTCAAGGGATTAGATCTGATAGACAGAGTACCTGAAGAACTATGGACAGAGGTTTGTGACAATGTATAAGAGGCATGGATTAAGACCATCCCCAAGAAAAAGAAATGCAAAAAGGCAACATGGTTGTCTGAGGAGTCCTTACAAATAGCTGAGAAAAGAAGACAAAGGAGAAAAGGAAAGATATATCCATTTAAATGCAGAGTTCCAAAGAATAGCAAGGAGAGATAAGAAAGCCTTCCTCAGTGATCAATGCAAAGAAATAGAGGAAAACAATAGAATGGGAAAGACTAGAGATCTCTTCAAGAAAATTAGAGATATCAAGGGAACATTTCATGCAAAGATAGGCACAGTATTATGTTGGTTTCTGCCAAACATCAACATGAATCTGGCATAGGTATATCTATGTACCTTCCCTTTTGAACCTCCCTCTCTCCCACCTTTCTCCCGATCCCAGCAGTCTAGGTGGTTACAGAGCCTTGGTTTGAGTTCCCTGAACAGTATAGCAAATTCCTATTGGCTATCTTGTTTAAATATGATAATGTATGTTTCCATGTTACTCTTGCCAAACATCCCACCCTGGTTTTATTCCATGGGAAAGTTAGAACTTGAGACCAGGAGACAGTATCTCAGGAGACACCGAGAGGGCTGATTCTGAGGAGGCAGGAGAGAAGTCAGGCTATACACAAGTTTGTGAGAAAGGGCAGGTAATTTGAATATCAAAAGATGACTCTTAATTAAGAAAAACCAGATCTCTCATATGAAGAGATTTAGTGATTTTCTGGCATGCTGCAGTCTAAGGGGTCACAAAGAGTCAGACAGAATTTAGTGACTGAACAACAATGTATGGGAAGTTGCAACTGTCCAGGATTGCTAACATTTCTTTTGTATGCGTCTGTCTATCTGGGGCCAGTCCTGCTTTCTTGATTGTTCATATCCCAATTCCTTGTTTACCTTAAAAGATGATAGATGGCATGTACAGCTATCTCTCACATGCCCCCAGCTCCTCAGTGTTTACTGGGAGAAAGTACCTAATGACTTCCCAATAGCTGGCTTTGTTTAACCTGGGCTCAGAAATTTGCATTTGGAAAAGCCAATAGCTCAGTTGGTAAAGAATCAGCCTGCAATGGAGGAGATCCCAGTTTGATTCCTGGGTCTGGAAGATCCCCTGGAGAAGGGAAAGGCTACCCACTCCAGTATTCTGGCCTGGAGAATTCCATGGAGTGTATAGTCCATGGGGTCATAGAGTCGAACTCAACTGGGTGACTTTCATACTTTACATTGTTTACTGGTAGGGCATACAGCAGAAACATTTCATTTCACAATGGTGATGTGAAAATGCCTTTAGCTTCAAAGTCAGGAGTACTCAAAGTTTGGTGGAGGGAATGAATTTGTATCAACTATGTGATATCCTTTCAATCAATTTGCCACCTTTGAAGCTCTTCATGTGAGAGCCCTATGAGAAAAGCTCAAAATCTTTCAGTACAAAGTTAAATCCTATTCAGTCTTCCCTGTGTGAAGAAAAGTTCTAGCAGTTGGCCAGAACCCTGGGAAGAATATTCTAGGACAAACAAGATGGAATAAACCATATCCTATTAGGAATTGACTCTTTCTTCTTCTTCTTTTTTTTTTAATTAATTTTATTTTATTTTTAAACTTTACATAACTGTATTAGTTAAACAACTGAATCTTTTGAAAAATGCCATCTCTGTACTTCATGGTTCTTTTCTACAAAATTCCCAGCACATACATGTGTGAAAAGGTATAAAATTATGACCAAAAATCAAGGAAAAAGGCTCCACAAACTTGGATTCACAGATAATGCAGGTGTTAGAGTTTGCATAAAATGCTTCAAGAGAACTATGAAAAAGTTAGGAAAAAGTGGAAGAAATTTAAACTGTTACAACAGAGCAATCTGTTTAAAAGTTTCACATACTTATTTAATAACTGATTATAAAGCTATTTAATATCCCATAGCAGACCAGACAGTATGAAAAAGAGGATGACTAAACTAAATAACAGATCAATAGAAAATATCCAAATTGAAGTAGAAGAAAAATTAAAAACAGAAACAAGAGACAGAGATTCAATCCATGGTTCAAGAAGATTCCATGGAGGAGGGCATGGCTGCCCATTCTGGTATACTTGCCTAGATAATCCCATGGACAGAGGAGCATGGTGGGTTACAATCATAGAATTACAGTCAGACATGACTGAAGTGACTGAGCACACATGTATGCAGCTATGAAACTACAGCTAGACTTTAAGAGAAGTATTTTAAAATATAAACCCAATAGATTTGTATTGAAAGATACAATTGGAAGTCAATTTGTGCTATATCATCAGAAATAGAAAGTCTAAAAATTATTTAAAATTTCCATAGAATGTTGAAGCCATTCTCTACCTTTTCAACATGATTTGGTATTAAAAAAAAAAAAAAAAAAGTGAATACATAAGGAATGAAAGTATTTCTGCTTAAACATGCTGGATTCAGGGCTCCTTTTAATCTTTACTCATTCAAGAAATTTCACTAAATGAAATCTTGTGTGTGTGTGTTTGAATAGGTAATTCCACCAGGGAAAGGAGAATGTGAGGAATGTAATGGCAGCAACAATGAGAAAGCAGAAATGCTATTTGACTTAACACTGGAGGAAGGTGAGGTATAAAGACATCATAGAATCCAAGCAGAGTAGCATGACAACCCACTCTAGCATTCTTCCCTAGAAAATTCCATGGGCAGAGGAGTGGACTACAGTCCATGGGATCACAAAGAGTCAGATACGACTAAGCACACACATACCAGGACTTCCAAGTGACACAAATACTGTTTCAGCATTGTCCTTCCAAAATGAAGAAGAAAGCTGGAAAAAAATGAAAATCTAAGTACCTGTCTGGAATAATTTTTAAGAAAAAAGTCCTTTAGCTTAGTGGCATATTCCACGCAGCCCTGTGACTGTCTCTTTTCCATATCAATAAAGGTTGGGGATTTGTTCTTTAGAGAGGATTTAGTGCTTGGTATCTATGTGAAGGATATCAGGCATATTGAGAGCAGGGAGACAAAACTGAAAACAATTTAATGTGAGAGTTCTCATATTAAATGATTAGATATCTGGCCTTATGCTGATCTTGATTTTCAAAATCACTGTCAGCAATGTCTTTGCTCCAAAATCAACAGACTTTGATAACTTTCTCTTTGGGATATTACCATCTTGGATACTCCAATGAAAGAGGAACTTGTATACTCTGTAGTAAAGACTTTAATTGGAAGCCTCCACTCATACACAAAGCTTCTAATGGTTTCAATATTTATCTCATAAATATCACCTGAAAACCAAGGGTAGATCTCTGTGACTCATCCAAGCGAATAGAAAAAACTGTGACCAGTAAGACATTAGGCTTTTTAAGTAAGGAAATTTCAAAGCACATATTTCAAGTTGTCAGGAACTTAGCTGAGCTGGCAGAAACTGAACCGTCAGATGTCTGAATAGCCAATTAAAGCAGTAAGACAAAAATGAAAGTTCTGTGCCTCTAATCACTTACTAGGATGGTAGAAACAAGAAGTTAAAATGGGAGAAAAAGCTGACTTTGCATGTTGCATTTGCCAAGTAGAATGGACCCTGACTCTGGAGGAGGGTCAGGTGGGTCCACACAGATATCAGGCCCTCGCAATATTGAGGGAGCCCTAACAAAAGCCTCCAGCAGTTTCATGTACCTAGAGGCCTGGAGAAGGACAAGATGGAGGGCTTGAAATGGGAAAGTAGAGGGTACTCAGTTGGAGAAGGGAAAATATCTTCAAAGTTTCCCTCCTCCCTACACTAGGAGGTTTCACCAGAGGTCCTGGAAGACATCACGCAAAGTCTTAGACAGAGAAATCCAGAAGTAAAGGTGCCTGGGCTGGAAAAGCAGATTCATAAATAGCATAACCAGCCAGAGTGGCCTAAGTCATCAACTGCAACTTTCTTCATAGACTGGTACCTGAGCTGTGCACCAAATGTTTGGGGAGCTCATGCTGCCCTAGGTAAAGACTTGGTGAACTTGGTGATTGCCTGTGGTCAGATCTGAAAAATCATATCTTAATGATGCTGGGAAAGATAGAGAGCAAGAGGACAAGGGAGCAAAAGAGGATGAGCTGCTTGGATGGCATTACTGACTCAAAGGACATGAATTTGAGCAAACTCAGGAAGCTAGTGAAGGACAGGGAAGCCTAGCCTGCTGCAGTTCATGGGGTCACAGAGTTGGATGTGACATAGCTATGGAACAACAAGTTTTTACTCAGAAGCTGAGCTTCCCAAAAATATTCTCATGAAGAGGTAGCATAAGCTATTTAAAACTGGATGCTACATAAAAGAATACCCAGAAGAAAAAACTTTTTATAAAGCAATTTTATGATAGCTAAAATAATATACCATTTAACTGGAAGAATTTCTGTATAAAGTTACAAATATATTTTGCATTTATTGTCTATACAAAATATATATTTGTATATTTTATATATTTGTATATACATATACTTGCATATATATACAAAATTATCATGTAAAATAATTTTGTATAAAACTACAAACATACACTAGAGATCTCTTCAAGAAACTAGAGATACCAAGGAACATTTCATGCAAAGATGGGCATAATAAAGGGCAGAAATTGTATAGACCTAAAAGAAACAGAAGATATTAAGAAGAGGTGGCAAGAATACACAGAAGAACTGTACAAAAAAGATCTTTATGAACCAGATATTCACGATGGTGTGATCACTGACCTAGAGCCAGACATCCTGGAATGTGAAGTCAAGTGGGCCTTAGAAAGCATCACTATGAACAAAGATAGTGGAGGTGATGGAATTCCAGTTGAGCTCTTTCAAATCCTGAAAGATGATGCTGTGAAAGTGCTGCACTCAATATGCCAGTAAATTTGGAAAACTCAGCAGTGGCCACAGGACTGGAAAGGGTCAGCTTTCATTCCAATCCCAAAGAAAGGCATTGCCAAACAATGCTCAGACTACCACACAATTGCACTCATCTCACACGCTAGTAAAGTAATGCTCAAAATTCTCCAAGCCAGGCTTCAGCAATACATGAACCATGAACTTCCAGATGTTCAAGCTGGTTTTAGAAAAGGCAGAGGAACCAGAGATCAAATTGCCAACATTCACTGGATCATCAAAAAAGCAAGAGAGTTCCAGAAAAAAAACATCTGCTTTATTGACTATTCACAATAAACTGAGGAAAATGCTGAAGGAGATAGGAATACCATACCACCTGACCTGCCTCTTGAGAAACCTGTATGCAGGTCAGAAAGCAACAGTTAGAACAGGACATAGAAAAACAGACTGGTTCGAAATAGGAAAAGGAGTACGTCAAGGCTGTATATTGTCACCCTGCTTATTTAACGTATATGCAGAGTACACATCATGAGAAACTGTAGGCTGGAAGAAGCACAAGCTAGAATCAAGATTCCAAAGAGAAATATCAATAACCTCAGATATGCAGTTGACACCACACTTATGACAGAAAATTAAGAAGAACTAAAGAGCCTCTTGGGAGAAGGCAATGGCACTCCACTCCAGTACTGTTGCCTGGAAAATCACATGGATGGAGGAGCCTGGTAGGCTGCAGTCCATGGGGTTCCTAAGAGTCAGATACGACTGAATGCCTTCACTTTCACTTTTCACTTTCATGCATTGGAGAAGGAAATGGCAACCCACTCCAGTGTTCTTGCCTGGAGAATCCCATGGACGGAGAAGCCTGGTAGGCTGCAGTCCATGGGGTCGCACAGAGTAGGACACGACTGAAGTGACTTAGCAGCAGCAGCAGCAAAGAGCCTCTTGGAGAAGGCAATGGCAGCCCACTCCAGTACTCTTGCCTGGAAAATCCCATGGATGGAGGAGCCTGGTAGACTGCAGTCCATGGGGTCACAAAGAATTGGACATGACTGAAGCAACTTAGCAAAAAGCCTCTTGAAGAAAGCGAAAGAGGAGAGTGAAAAAGTTGGCTTAAATCTCAACATTCAGAAAACTAAGATCATGGCATCTGGTCCCATCACTTCATGGCAAATAGATGGGGAAACAGTAGAAACAGTGGCTAACTTTCATTTTGGGGCTCCAAAATCACTACAGATGGTGATTGCAGCCATGAAATTTAAATATGCTTACTCCTTGGAAGGAAAGTTAGGACCAACCTGAAAGTGAAAGTGAGGTCTCTCAGTCGTGTCCGACTCTTTGCAACCCCATGGACTGTAGCCTAGAAGGCTTCTCCATCCATGGGATTTTCCAGGCAAGAGTACTGGAGTGGGTTGCCATTTCCTCCTCCAGGAGATTCTCCCAACTCAGGGATCGAACCCAGGTCTCCCACATTGCAGATAGATGCTTTACCGCCTGAGCCATAAGGGAAGCCCATGACCAACCTAGACAGGATATTAAAATGCAGAGACATTACTTCATCAACAAAGGTCTGTCTGCTGCTAAGTCATTTCAGTAGTGTCCGACTCTGTGCGACCCCATAGATGGCAGCCCACCAGGCTCCGCCATCCCTTGGATTCTCTAGGCAAGAAGATTGGAATGGGTTGCCATTTCCTTCTCCAATGCATGAAAAAGAAAAGTGAAAGTGAAGTTGTTCAGTCGTGTCTGATTCTTTGCGACCCCATGGACTGCAGCCCACCAAGCTCCTCTGTCCATGGGATTTTCCAGGCAAGAGTACTGGAGTGGGTGGTCATTGCCTTCTCCAAGGTCTGTCTAGTTAAGGCTATAGTTTTTCCAGTAGTCATGTATGGATGTCAGATTTGGACTATAAAGAAAGCTGAGTGCTGAAGAATTGATGCTTTTGAACTGTGGTGTTGGAGAAGACTCTTGAGAGTCCCTTGGACTGCAAGGAGATCCAAGCAGTCCATCCTAAAAGAGATCAGTCCTGGGTGTTCATTGGAAGGACTGATGTTGTAGCTGAAACTCCAATACTTTGGCCACCTGATGCAAAGAGCTGACTCATTTGAAAAGACTCTGATGCTAGAAGGGGACAAACAGAGGATGAAATGGTTGGATGGACATGAGTTTGTGTAAACTCTGGGAGTCGGTGATGGACAGGGAGGCCTGGCAAGCTGTGGTTCATGTGGTCGCAAACAGTCAGACACAACTGAGCAACTGAACTGAGCTGAACAAACATACATACAAAAATATATATATATATGTGGCAAATTTTTTTTTAAATTAAGAAATATACAGAAGCAGACCTGATACTCAAAAGCCTAACAAATAGAAATTCCAGAATATCATAAAACTAATAGTAGACCAGATGGCATTATCAAATATATAATCTGAAATCATATTATCAATGTGAAGGACAGATTTTTGTATCCAAGTTCTTAGCTGGATGAAAAAAAATAATCCTACATGAATACATCATCTTGGTGTTTCAGATCAGCTAACATCAAAATTTGATTCTACATGTTTCAAGCATAATAAAATGTTCTTAGTGAAAGATAAAGAATCAGAATATTCAAAAACATTTCTCACAATGGAATGAAACAAAAATGGAAATTAGAAAATGGGGGATGTGTTTTCAAAATGTTAGAAATATCTGTAGCAATTTGGATAGTCAACAGGATTCATTAAAGACTAATAAGGTAGTTGCTCACAGAAGTTTAATTACAGCCACCGGATGTTTAACATCAGAGGAAAGAAGCATAAATAAGCAGCAGGGAGGACGGGAGCATGCAAGCAGACTTCCTATGCTTCTCTGTTCAAGCTACACGGGATCCAGATCCCAAACTGTCAAGACATGTGAGACATCTCAGTCTCAGGGAAGTTCAGGCTGCATGGTCTCATATAATAACTAAACCCATGTGCAGAGCATCAAACAATGCAGTTTTAATAAATAACACAAATAAACTGGAACCGAATCCCTCCCAGGGAGTTTTAGAATGTAATATAGTAATGGTGTCATCATCACCAGCACACCCTATTCCTATCTGGGGCAAACCTCAGAACCATGGCTCCAGGTGATGAACAGGTAACCAGGAGCCATCTGAAAGTTAAATTGAGTGAAGTTGCTCAGTCGTGTCTGACTCTTTGTGACCTCATGGACTGCAAACCTACCAGGATCCTCTGTGTGTGGGATTCTCCAGACAAGAATACTGGAGTGGGTTGCCATTTTCTTCTCCAGGATATCTTCCCAACCCAGAGATCGAACCTTGGTCTCCCGCATTGCAGGCAGATGCTTTACCATTTGAGCCACCCCACTGCTTATTGTTATCTAACTTACAAGTTCATGTTTTGCTACACTTAACAGATGAAGGTAAATGTAAAATTAAAATGTTTAGATATACAAAATCTCATGGTTTTATCTTTATCAAGGAGTTATTGGAGAAACTGCTATATAAAAACTGAAGCGTATAAGCCATGTAAGATGCCAGATTTAGAACAAAAAATCTCAACACAAGACAGAGATGAAGTCAATTCCCCAGATGACTGTGAATGGAATTCCCAGAATAAGAGCCAGCAATCTGGCCTCAGTTCAGTTCAGTCACTCAGTCGTGTCCGACTCTTTGCGACCCCACGAATCACAGCACGCCAGGCCTCCCTGTCCATCACCAACTCCTGGAGTTCACTGAGACTCACGTCCATCGAGTCAGTGATGCCATCCAGCCATCTCATCCTCTGTCGTCCCCTGCTCCTCCTGCCCCCAATCTCTCCCAGCATCAGAGTCTTGGCCAATGAGTCAAGTCTTCACATGAGGTGGCCAAAGTACTGGAGTTTCAGCTTTAGCATCAGTCCTTCCAAAGAAATCCCAGGGCTGATCTCCTTCAGAATGGACTGGTTGGATCTCCTTGCAGTCCAAAGACTCTCAAGAGTCTTCTCCAACACCATAGTTCAAAAGCATCAGTTCTTCAGTGCTCAGCATTCTTCACAGTCCAACTCTCACATCCATACATGACCACTGTAAAAACCATAGCCTTGACTAGACAGAGCTTTGTTGGCAAAGCAGTGTCTCTGCTTTTGAATATGCTATCTAGGTTGGTCATAACTTTCCTTCCAAGGAGTAAGCATCTTTTAATTTCATGGCTGCAGTCACCAACTGCAGTGATTTTGGAGCCCCAAAAAATAAAGTCTGACACTGTTTCCAATGTTTCTCTATCTATTTCCCATGAAGTAATGGGACCAGATGCCATGATCTTCGTTTTCTGAATGTTGAGCTTTAAGGCAACTTTTTCACTCTCCACTTTCACTTTCATCAAGAGGCTTTTGAGTTCCTCTTCACTTTCTGCCATAAGGGTGGTGTCATCTGCCTATCTGAGGTTATTGATATTTCTCCCAGCAATCTTGATTCTGGCCTAGGGAACCAATTTTCCAGATTGGGGAAGTTTCGAGGTCCTGGAAGAGCTTTTCTTAAAATGATGAAATTGATCAAATTCCTAATGCAATTATATACATTTGATGTTGTGTGAAAAATGAAAGTGTTAGTCACTCAGTTTTGTATGACAATTTATGACCGCATGGACTGTAGCCTGCCAGGCTCCTCTGTCCATGGAATTCTCCAGGCAAGAATACTGGAGTGGGTAGCCATTCCCTTCTCCAGAGGGTCTTCCTGACCCAGGAATTGAACCTGGGTCTCCCACATTGCAGGCAGATTCTTTACTGTCTGAGCCACCAGGGAAGCCCCAGATGTAGTGGTTTGAACTGTATTACTCAAAGATCTGTGCAAGAACTTACCCTGATAACCTATGAATGTGATCTGTTTGGAAGTAAGACCTTTGCAGATGTAATTAAGTTAATAATCTTGAGAGAAGCTCATTTTGGATTTAGGGTGAAAAGAGAGAGAAACTTGAGACACAGAGGCATATGAAAGAAGGCTGTGTGAAAATAGAGGAAAAGACTAGAGTTATGCTACTCCAAGCCAAGGACCACCAGGCATCACCAGCAACTGGTGAAGCGTAAAGAGGATTATCTTGAGGCTTCCCAGGGGCATGATCCTCCCAACACAATGATTTCAGACTTCTGCTTCTAGAAATCTGGGGGGATACATATCTGTCATTTTCAGACACCAGTTTGTGGTAATTTGTTATAATAACTTTAGAAAACTGAAACAGATATATACAAAAATTAAGCAAAGAAAATCATGATAACCGTTAAGTCTGGGGAAATCATGAATTTCTGCTAAAAAGGAAAATAATATTATCAGATATTTCATGTAAGTAAAAATTAGTTTGCCATCATAATTTCAATACTGAATATGAATCTATAGTTCAACCAAATTTACAATCTGATTATGCCTGAGCTGTGGGGAAAAGGGAAATGTGCTTGAGTGAAATGGAGTTGGATTGAAATAAAGCAAAATGCAGGAAAACAGATTTCAAAAATTGGATATGGGAGGTAACAATTGCCAAGGTTAGAAATGATTAGATTAGTGAAGTATGTAATGGCTAAGATGAGTAAAAATTAGTTATGATTTCTTTATGTGACCAAAATAAATCGAACTATCAAATTTGGCTCTTAAATTTCTGCTAGATTGTCCAGATAATGGCAACTAAATCTTTAACAGCTTTCTTTAGAGTGTGGGTCTACACGCCGATTTTTGAGTAATACTTTTACATAAACATCAGCCATATTTATCATCTAAGATTTTGGTTTGATTCATTACAGTGTAATGTAAGAAAACAAGACAGTTAACAGAGTACTTGAAGTACTATGTACTCTGTGCTATTGTATTTTAAAGGTTTAAAAACCATTTTTAGATAATGTTTCTCAACATAAAAAAAAAATAATTCTTTTCCTTCTAAGGATGCTTTGTAGACATTTTCCCTAATTTCCTCATGAACTTCTAATATGAAGCATGTACTATTATTTATATACAGCATGCATACTTTTTGGTTTATATGTAAAATTGTAACTTTTTCACATCTTCCCAAAAACCAATAATAGTCTGTTTAGGACTGATGTTGCCCTCATTGAAAACACAATGTTATTGTAGCCTTCCTTATAATTATTATCTAGAATTTTTGATGGGAGATATTCCTCTTTTGTTGTTGTTTAATCATTAAATTGTATCCGACTCTTTCTAACCCCATGGATTCTAGCCTGCCAAGTTTCTCTGCAGGACTTGAAATTTCCCAAGTAAGAATACTGGAGAGGGTTGCCATTTCCTTCTCTAGGGGATCTTCCCAACCCAGCTACAGAACCCATGTCTCCAGCTTAGCAGGTGGATTCTTTATCACTGAGTCACCTGAGAAACCTCTTCATCTTTATCGAATACTGATAATATGACCATTTCAATAAAAAATGAATTTTACTTTTGTACTTATTTTCAGTTGATATGTAATGCCCGATTCAATTGTTCATGTAATATATATGAATTAAATCAGTTCATACTGATAATATCAAACAGAACTGACATAAACTGTTTTAGGGAAAAAGCAAATGACTCGGCAGAAATATAAAAGCTAAATGAATGTTCAGTATACTATGACCATGTATTATCATCTTTTCCCCACTGATTGGAGAATTTCAGTTAATTGACTAAATATTAATCAATTATTAACTTGATATCAGTAATGGAAACTTCCACTGTAAACATGTTTATTCAGTTTGAATTCATTCTTGTGTGTGTGTGTGTGTGTGTTTATTTGTGTTTATGTGTGTATGTGAGAGAGATTAATTTAATATGTAAATAAATTCGACTGACCCCAAATCAAAAGAATCGATTGATATTCATTACTTTTCTTGACATTATTTTCAATTAAAAATTAACAAAAATATGCATTTTTTTATTTTATTTTATTTTTAAACTTTACATAATTGTATTAGATTTGCCAAATATCAAAATGAATCCGCCACAGGTATACATGTGTTCCCCATCCTGAACCCTCCTCCCTCCTCCCTCCCCATTCCATCCCTCAGTGCACCAGCCCCAAGCATCCAGTATTGTGCATCGAACCTGGACTGGCAACTCGTTTCATACATGATATTTTACATGTTTCAATGCCATTCTCCCAAATCTTCCCACCCTCTCCCTCTCTCACAGAGTCCATAAGACTGTTCTATACATCAGTGTCTCTTTTGCTGTCTCGTACACAGGGTTATTGCTATTTTAAAGAAATATTTGAATACTGATTCATATTTATTAGATTGGAGACATGAATGCTAATTAAAATATAAAAACACATTTGATATAATTTATCATAGGCGTACCTTTTCAATACAAAATCATTTGTTCTTAAATAATTGGGAATACATGTGTAAAATTATTATTTTTATTTAAAAATGGCTACAAGTTACTCTATAAAAAGAAAATAAAAACATTATTAATTCCACTTAAGCTATCTGCCACAAGTTATTAAACTTATAACATACCATTCCCTTTTACATAAATGAGATGCAAAATAACAGATTTTTTACATATCACATTTGAAAAATATTTTTCACTACTAAAATTTTATCCTATTTTATTAGTTGCTGAATTTAAATTAGACTTTTATCAGCTTATTTTTCAGTCTCCATATTAGTGCAGAGGAATTCAGACAGCTTCATTTATCACAGTGTTAGTGAAGATCTATGTAGTTCCATCATAAAGGGCTTATGACTGTCACAGTGGTGCTGTGAATTCAACAGAAGTCATACGATATGAGGTTTCTATACTGTTAGACATATATCTGAGATTCATACCTTGGAAGGTGTACATCATCATTCTGTAGCATTATCCCTGAAATATCTTTATACTAAAAATAAAAATCACATTAAATTTACAAAAGAAGTCATTAAGATATAGTTTCCATACCAATGCAAAAATTTAAAAAATAAATGAAAAACAAAATATAAAAGCTTCTTTATTAATAGAAAACTGAACAAAGGAATTTTATATCTTTATATGTAAGATTTGGAAAGCATCCCAGTCGTCTCTAAGTGGTCTTCATTAACTATGGATCTTATTCCTCCTCACTCTCATGACTCCTTGATAAAGGTTATAGATGCTTGTTGGAGAGGTTACAGAGAGAAGCTTTCAGGATCATTCATTTTAAATAGGAAAATAAAAATAAAAGCAAAAGACAGGTCATGGTTTTATATACAAAGATTCAAAAATAAAAGAGCCTATATAACTTTCTAATATTAAGTATTCATGTAAAGTATGTAACTTCTCAGGTGGTGCAGTGTTAAAGAACCTGCCTACCAATGCAGGGGACCCAAAAGACATGGGTTTGATACTGGCTTTGGAAGACGCCTTGGAATAGGAAGTGGCAACCCACTCCAGTATTCTTGCCTGGAGCATCCCCATAGACAGAGAAGCTTGGCAGGCTACAGTCCATTGGGTCACAAAGAGTCGGAAACAGCTGAGCAACTAAGCACAGCACACACATATAAGGTATACAGTTACTTTCAAGTAATTGGTCTTTTATGCCTTACTTTGTTATCATATTTGTAATAGAAATAACCAATACATTTCATATCACTGGAAAAAAAAAGGATGTTTTTCATTTATTCCTCCATCAAGCCTTGGGTGTATTTGTGTGTGTGTTTGTGTATGTGTGTGTTAGAGAAAGAATTGTGGGGAAGGGGACGAAGAGGAGGAGAATGAAGAAGGGAGATTTGTTGACTGCTGTGTTCTAGAAACAGCATTTCCAAGCCATCATTTCATTTATTTTCATGGAATCTAAATTTCCTAAATTTGAGAAAATGAGCTTCAAGTGGGTTAAACATCTTCTTCATAGATATTTGATCTGTACTTGTTGAATCAATTGAAGTACCCTAGCCTTTCTGCCTTATAAATCACACTTCACTGAAGTTGAGTTTGTGAGAATATCTAAACTATCAATAGGTTCTTTCTGTGAGACAGTGTACTTAAGGTTGAAGGAGTTTAAAATATATATATATATTTTCAAATGTATGCTTTCTTTTAAAGTATAGCCTTATGAAAAATATCATGAGAATTTTGTTATTTAGAAACAAGATTAAACTCACAAAATATTTTTTGCTGAAGCTGTTATGCTGTGGTTATAAGAACTGTCTAATTATAGCTGTTGAAGATGCTGCTTTTATCATAGAAGATCACAACTGCATCATTTTGTTGTTCACAAGTAATGGCCCCACATAACTGTTAGACCAGCGTCTCCAAACTTCTTTGTCTTGCCTTGATTTTGATTTGTATCTAAGTTAATACTCCCTTAATTCTTCAATAAGTTTTGGAAGCTAAGTTTCATTCTCATTTGCAAGAAGGTAAATTGCAGTAATATGCTACATGTCAGTTTCTTCAAATGAATTGTAATAGGTTCCAGATGAAAGTTCATAAAAATCTCTCTTGATATTATACTGATATCCTTTTCATTATGCATTGTCACTAAATGATGATAAGATAATTCTTGGTCTCAACTAAAGACCTGACTTTTCCTAAAAAAGAACCCATGAAACTAATTGTCAATCAAAAATTAGGTTATTAAGACTATATTCAGAAATAAATGATGGTATGAGGAATGAGAATCATCTGCTGACTCCAGTTTGCATTTATTTCTGTATTCACCTATATTAAAGATGACTATTAAAATTATAACTAAAATTCAATATAGTTAATAGAAAACATCGTTTAAAACCATATATGCTTTTGCATAATTGGAATACATTTCTAAGCAACTTAAAACACACACAATTTACACTACTTACGTCTTGTCCTGTATGTATAATTTAAATGTTGTTATAATATAGTACATGTGTATACATACATATTAAAAATCTGTTTAGATACATATGTATAAATTATGTCACCCTGAAGATATTGTGTTATGATTTTATTGCTTCTTTCATTTCTGAATATATTGTTTATCATTTATAAAAATATACCACTTAAGAAGTCATTAAAACATACATATTTGCCTAAGGCCTAATGTATATAAGTGGAGAAATCACACGTGAAATGTCCAGAGCAGACTATATTGAGGGGAGTATCTACTTTTGAAGTAATGATAGTGGGTAGCATTTTTGTATGTGTTTTTCTCAGTTTCACAAAATGTATTCACTTGATTTTGGAAGCCTAACTCACTACCAACAGATCAACTTATTATATAGATAAAGTATGGAGAAGATTCCTAACCTACCGAGGCTTTCAGTACTGCAGTTTAAGGTTCAGATTTTAGATGTCATTTTCATAAGTTTTGGAACAGATTCTAGAGATTAGAAATCTGAAGATCTCCAGGAGATGGCCAAATTTTCTTGACGAGTATAGAGAAAAAACCCACCCATCTGAATGCTGTGTGAGGAGGTTTAACTGGCTAAGCTGAGTAGTTATTTAGTTGCTCAGTTGTGTCCAACACTTTTGTGATCTCATGTACTGTAACCCACCAAGCTCCACTGTCCATGGGATTTCCCAGGCAAGGATTCTGATGGGGGTTGCCATTTCCTTCTCCAGAGGATCTTCCCAACACAGAGATCCAACTCTCATCTCTTGCATTGGTGGACAGATTCTTTACCATTGAGGTGCCAGGGAAGCCCCTGAGTGGATGTCACCAGCCCCTAAAGGGAGACTGTCTTATTCACCCACATTGTATGGTCTGATGAAAATCTACTATCTTATATTGTTGTTGTTCAGTCATGTCTCATTCTTTGTCACCTCATGGAGGTCAGCACGCCAGGCTTCCAGTCCTTCACTATCTCCCAGAGTTTGCTCAAACTCATGTCCATTGAGTCGATGGTTCCACCCAACTATCTCATCCTCTGCCCCCCCGCTTCTCCTCCTGCCCTCAATCTTTCCCAGCATCAGGGTCTTTTCCAGTGAGTCAGTTCTTCGCATCTTGTGGCCAAAGTATTGGAGAATTTTATATACTTTGCTTACTGACATTATTGCTCTTAACTCTTGTCCTATCATGTTTGAAAAATGATGACTTACCTTTATTCAAACAATATAAATGTGCCTCAGAAAGAGGTCTCTTACTGTCCTTAGCAGAGAGGTCTCTGATTGCCAGGCCATGGATAGCACTGAATTCTCTAAAAAAGAGTCATAGCTTAAGTCACACTTAAGAGTCATAGCCTGTCACTTCTCCAATATATATATAAGAGGTCCCAATAGAATGGATGCTGAGCCTCTGAAATGGGTAAACCAAGAAAGATTAAAACCACTTTAAGTTAAAACTGAAGAAGAAAAACCTGAATAGGGAGATCCTCATGAGTCTGAAAAAATAAAATAAAATCAGAGCCCGAACAAAACACAAATATAAAAATATTCAAGGAAAATAAAAACAACAATGAGGACTCTTGAAACTAGAGTGAAAGATGTTGAAATGTATGGATATATAATACCATAGAGCAAAAATATGAAGAAATCAAAACCATGATGGAAAATGAAAGAGGAATTGTAATACAATACAGTATTGTTAATCACAGACACACTGTCATACTACAGATCTAGAGAGGACATTCACCTTGCATAACTGAAACTCTATGCCATCTGAACTGAAATGCTCTGTTTCCTTCACTCCCTAGCCCTTGGCAACCAACTGTCTACTCTCTGTTTCTGAGTGTGATTATTTTGATCTCTTCAGCTTAGTGGAATCATGTAGCTTTTGTCTTTCTGTGACTGACTTATTTCACTTAGTATAATATTCTCCAGGTTCATCTATATTATTGTTTAAAATAAAATGCAAAACTTGCTAAATAATCTGTAGAATCCCATGTCTATTAAAATTAAGAAGAAAAAATATAGAAATCTCAAAGCTAGTGTTATTTATATTGGTATGGATCAGAAAAATAGCAATAGCAACAACAAATTAAAAGTATTTGGATACATGAGGTGTTTGTTTGTTTGTTTGTTTTCATTATAAAATCATTTGGACTTGTATAGCACTGAAAGTCTCAATGCAAAGATTACTGACAAAGTGTCTTTCTACGATTATACCAGACTATGCTACTCTCTTGGTTTTAATCCTGAAACAGCCTTTCTAGAGTTCTCACAACATAATCTCAGGATGAGCTCACACTTTTTGGCTTATCCTGAAAAAGCTTCTTTTTAGTTAAGTACTTATACCTCTGTATAGGCCAAGCTGGACTTCCCAGGTGGCACTAGTGGTAAAGAACTTGCCTGCCAATGCAGCAGACATAAGAAATGCAGGTTCGATCCTTGGGTTGGGAAGATCCCCTATTGGAGGGTATGGCAACCCACTCCAATATTCTTGCTTGGAGAATCCCATGGACAGAGGAGCTTGGCAGGTTATATTCCATAGGGTCGCGCAGGGTCTGACATGACTGAGGCAACTTAGCAAGCACCCACTTATAATCAAAGATGTATATATATATATATATATATATATATATATATATTTTTTCCAGTAGTCATGTACAGATGTGAGAGTTGAACCATAAAGAAGGCTGGGTGGCAAAGAATTGGTGCTTTCAAGCTGTGGTGCTGGGAAGACTCTCGAAAGACCTTTGGACAGCAAGGAGATCAAACCCATAAATCCTAAAAGAAACCAACCCTGAATATTCATTGGAAGGTCTGATGCTGAAGCTGAAGCTCCAGTATTTTAGTTACCTGATACAAAGAGCCAAGTCATTGGAAAAGACCCTGATGTTTGGAAAGATTGAGGGCAGGAGGAAAAGGGGGTGACAGAGAATGAGATGGTTGGATGGCATCATTGACTCAATGGACATGAATTTGAGTAAGCTCTGGGAGTTGGTGATGGACAGGGAAGCCTGGAATGTTGCAGTCCATGGGGTTGCAAAGAGTTGGACATGACTGAGCAACTGAACTGAATAAGCAAATGCGGGGAGCTGCCCATGAGAACGGGGTCCTTTATCTAAAGGACACAGATCTGGGAGCTGCCTCAATCCTTGAGGGTTTGCTTGCAAACATAGCTCTCTGTCCCACCACCCCAGAGATTAGGCGCTTATTTACTGCAGGCACCTGGAGTTCTGTGCAAACTTCTCATGCACAGAGAAATGTTATCTGGTGTAAGAAATAACAACAGGGTGCCATTCCCATGCTCTCAAGATTTCTTGTGACTCTTTGTAAGATGTATAGGTCAACAAAGAAAATGTTAACTGTCTTGTCTTTTTCACGCTCTTCTGTATAAATATGAGATGCTGAATAAAGTTGGTGTCAGACTGCATCCCTTCGTGGAGACGTGTCTGAAACTCTCAACCCCATCTTTGCTGTAGTTTGCTTTAGTTTTCTTTCTCAGCCGCACCGTGCACGTTCTCGGGACCTGATCAACTTTGCTGGCTGGCACCGGCAAGCAAAGAGCTTAGGAGATGACACCTAGCAGAAAAGACTTTTCATTGCGAGGCTTAGTTCCCTGGAGAGAGCGACATAATTGAGGTGTACAGAAAGTGACCTAAAATAAATAGTCATAATTCACAAGGCCAACTCCCATAAATGATGGCCAGTTGATAGGGTTTCCAGGTTGTTAGATTTTTGAGCAAATGATTTAGTTTTCAAAAGCTTTCTCTCTATTACATAGGTAAAGTTATTGTGAACAATTCTGTGTACCTTTGCACTATTTCCAGGAAAAAATTAAAATCAAGTTTGAGCTCCTAGTGGAATCATGTAAATGAAATTCATACTTATCACTATGTATTTATGTGTTCATGGATTCATGGATACATTTCTGTCTCCCCTCTCTCCTTGCCCCATTTCTCTTTCTCTCTTTTCCTTGTCAAGCAGTTATAATTTTAACTTTGTTTTTCACTCTAACTTATTGGCTGCTTAACTATCGGTCTGCATATCTATTATTATTCTTTGTAGAGATTTTCTGCATTAAAATAATTTTATAATTTTGGAACAAAAGCAAGATTTTAGCTCATGCTTAATTTGCATTTTTGATAGAATTTTACTAGTGATGCATGTTCTTTAGCAAAGAAAAGTGATTTTCCTTGCAGTATAAACTTTGAGCACATAAATGTTCCATAAATATACAACTTTAAACAATAATTTGGTATTTTTATGTGAGATATATTCTTCATTACTTGTTATGTTATTTAATTTATATTTATGTTTGTTATTATATTTGCAAATTATTTGGGAAGTTTCTTCTTAAATTTCTTACACTTCCATTTCATATTTACATCTACCTAGCTTCTCCAAATCTTTCTAAGCGTTTGAATTTTATTTATAGTAATGTTACTTAATTCAATAAGGAGTTGTGACCAGTATATAATCATAACTGGTTTTACTTTCATTAAATAAAATTATTTTTAAATTCGTTTTTCTAAATGGCTCTTTAAAATGCATCTTGGCTTTAATGTCACCTCATTTAACATTACGATCAGCTCTGTTTCACCTGTGTATTCTTTCATAGTTGAAACTCTGTTAGTATCCATCAGTATGTGCTCAGTTTTGACTGATTGATATAGTCATGCTATTTTCCTGTTAAGTATTTCAAATATCACCATCAATTCATTGCACATTATAATTCATAATGTTGTTTTAATGTTTTATACTCCATATTTTTAAAATTTATGAGTTTTAAAGAAATTTTACCCTTATAAATATTATTTAATAAAACTCCTACATTTTATATTGTCTGTATTAGATTTCTGCTTTCAGATTTTCTAGTCTCTTCCATTTAAATTTATATATATATATATTTATTTATTTGTGGTCTACAGTTAGAGTTGTTCTTGCTATATTTATTTTTTTGGTGGTTGAAATTAATAAATATTATTTCATTCTGTTGATTTTATATTTACTGAATAAACTAAAGGAGCATATAAATGAAAAGGAACCAAATAATTCCAGGATGGTAGAATAGAGTGTATCTGTACACATAGGTAGAGAATTCTACGTGACATGCAATTGACATGCAATTCTATGTCAACTGTTTTTTTTACATTTAAATGAAAAGACATGAAAAATTGTTTCAGGTATCCTATTGGGGACAAGAATGTATTTATGCTACATGTCCATCTATAGCTGTTCAAAGAAATAGACAAATGAAAAGAGAAAGAAGGATAGACAATACACTGTACACTAAGTTAATCATTAAGGTTCCACTTAATGTGTAATTTGTCTCAGATTCTAGCTCATTGCTTTGGTGTCTTGTCAGAAGACCAGTGCTTTTCAGATTCCCAGTTGGTTTAAAGACTTATTTATGTTTAAATCTCTTAGAAAATACTCAGACTTTAATTGTGGTATGGATAACTGAACAATGGCTTTTAAATATCTTTAGCTTTATGTTGTAGTTGTTGTTGTTCAGTTCCCAAGGTATGTCTTACTCCTTGCGACCCCATGGACTGTAGCATACCAAGCCACCCTGTCCCTCACCATCAAATTCCCAACATTTGTTGGATCACAGAGAAGGCAAGGGAATTCCAGAAAAAAACGTCTCCTTCTGATGTTATAAACTGTTGTAGTTATAGCTATAAATACTCTTCCAAAATAAGAACTAGCCAGTGATGATGAGGAAAACATGATGTTTCCAAATTTTCATAAACAGATGTGTAAATTATTTAGAATAATATTTTATTTATTTCAAACAAAAATTTAGATCCTGGATTTAATTCAATATACTTTCCTTCTATTTGAAAATAAGCTGTATGAGCTCATGCAGCTCAATACCAGAAAAAATAAATGACCCAAACAAAAAATATGCCAAAGAACTAAACAGACATTTCTCCAAAGAAGACATACAGATGGCTAACAAACAGATAAAAAGATGCTCAACATCACTTATTATCAGAGAAATGCAAATCAAAACCACAATGAGGTGTCATCTCATGCCAGTCAGAGTGGCTGTTATCAAAAACTCTACAAACAATAAATGCTGGAGAGGGTGTGGAGAAAAGGGAACTCTCTTACAGTGTTGGTGGGAATGTAAACAGCCACTATGGAGAACAGTGTGGAGATTCTTTAAAAAACTGGAAATAGAACTGCCATACGACCCAGCAATCCCACTGCTGGGCATACACGCTGAAGAAACCAGAAGGGAAAGAGACACGTGTATCCCAATGCTCACTGCAGCCTTGTTTACAATAGCTAGGACATGGAGCAACCTAAATGTCCGTTGCCCGACAAATGGATAAGAAAATTGCAATACATATACACAATGAAATAGTTAAAAAAACACATTTGAATTAGTTCTGATGAGGTGGATTAAACTGGAGCCTATTATACCGATTGAAGTTAGTCAGAAAGAAAAAACACCAATACAGTATATTAATGAATATATATGGAATTTAGAAACAACAACCCTATATGTGAGACAGCAAAAGAGACACAGATATAAAGAACAGACTTTTGGACTCTGTGGGAGAAGATGAGAAGGATGAATTGAGAGAATAGCATTGAAACATGTATATTACCATATGTGAACTAGATGACCAGTCCAAGTTCAATTCATGAGACAGGGCACTCAAAGCCGGTGCACTGGGACAACCCAGAGGGATAGGATGGGGAAGGAGCTGTGAGTGGGGATTGGGATGGGGGACACATGTACACCCATGACTGATTCAAGTCAAAGGGTGGCAAAAAACATTACAGTATTGTCAAGTAATTAACCTCCAATTTAAATTAATTAATTAATTAAAAAAAGAAAATAAGCTGTATGAGGACAAGAACTTTTAGGCACTGTCCACAGCATTTAGAATAGAGATAGGTACATATTAGGTGGGGCTTCCCTTGTGGCCTAGATGGTAAGGAGTCCACCAGCAATGCAGGAGACCCAGGTTTGATCCCTGAGTTGGGAAGATACTGTGGAGAAGGGCATGGCAACCCACTCCAGCATTCTTGCCTTTAGAATTTCATGAACAGAGAATCCTGGTGGGTTACAGTCTATGGTGTTCCAAAGTATTGGACACGACTGAGCAACTAACACTTTTACACATTAGGTTGTCATGTGTGTGTGTGTATATATATATATATACATGCATATATAGTAAATGCATTATATATCTGTATGTAGTAAATGCATCATGTATATATATATATATGTATATATAGTAAATGCATCATATATATGTATATATAGTAAATGCATTATATATGTAGACAGAGAGAGAGAGAGAAGAGCCACCAAGGAAGCCATAGAGAGAAAGAGTAAATTAATATTTTGAGATTGGATTATAGAATCAAGTACTCATGACTCATAGAAATTATACAATATTCAGGAAAGAAAGGGAGTGGGAGAGAAGAAAAAAGAAAAAGGGATGTAGGCAGAGACAGAGAGGGACAGAAGAAAGGAAGAAAAGAAAGATGGAATGAAAGAAGAAAGGAAGTAAAGAAGGAAGAGGAATAGAAATACCATATGAAATGCATTTTGTCTTGTTTGGAAAGGTGTTATATATAGAATTCAAAAACACCAAGTAGAATTTCTTTTCCCAGTTGGAACAAAAAGGATTCTTATGTCAATTTCAAGTTGAAAATCTCTTTCAATTCCTCAAACAGTTGGTGACCTGAATGTTTGTAATTTGAATAAAGAGTAGGATGATTTCCAAGTAGGAATTGAGATTTTAAAATTCAGGTCTCTCAAAAGGGAATAGGAAAGCAGTTCTCTGTTTGTGAAATGCATTGCCTGCTGTTTTCATTAAACAGTAACTGTGCTTTTTTTGAACCTTTGCCCCATAAAAATAGAAAGAAAAAAAAAGAAGATCAAACAAATTCAAGTCAAACAGTTGGAGTTTTTGGTATAGCTGTCGTATTTTACCAAAATGTCAAGTACTTAAATGCAGATGGTTTATGTTCACTGCTATTTTAAGAGCGACAGTCCTTGGATTGAAGCTCATATTGATGAAAGCAATGCACATTACCACCTCCTCAGGAGCTGGAAGAGCTCGCCCGCAGGAGAAGTATAAAAGCAATGAAAGCACCTGCTCTGAGCCAGAGAGGATGCTCTCTGGAAACATAAGCTGTTTTCTTCTTTAGCTATGCCATCTGAACTACTTAGCAAAGAGCATCTAAGCAAACAAATCATGTTAGATCCCAACATATAGCAAAAGCAGAAAATTCAACAAACACATTTAAGGAGTGCTTAATTATTAATATGTTTGCAATAAGATTTGCACAAATCCTATCCAATCACATTTTTACTGTTTATTTGTTCAATTAGCTTAAATGTTCTAAGTTCTATAAATTATGAGACTGTAAGATCATTTGTAACAGCTGTTTACAGAATATTAAATTATGCTTTCAAGGCCCTTATTTTCAAACAAATGCTTGTATTCACTAACAAATTATCAGCAAAATTCAATTTTTGTATTTACATGCTATTAAATTATGGCAAAATATTCTAACCTAGAGATCTAAGTAAGATATATGGACTCAAAGATTGTTAAAAGTAAACAAACCATTTTGTGGTTGATCTTGAGAAGTAGCATAAACTTGGGAGATGAAGTATTCAGTTCCACCTCAGGATTCTTGTAAGTTAAATGATATGCTCTACATTATGTTATAATAGCCCCTCTCAGATGCTCTTAGATACAGCCTATACTCATTATTCTCTTTTTGAGAATGTGCCTACTCGCTAAAATGTATTTGTAAGCCAAAATCAATCCATGCATTCTTTTCCTGGTCATTGCTGGATATGGGTAGAGTGGGTGACTCACCTGCCATATACTTTTCCAGCTTAGTTCCAACTACGCAATGTTCTGCCTTCTTGAATCAACCCTCATACTGTAAGCAAGTATCCTTATTGTGGTCTACTTAGTACCATATTGTTTCTGCATCTTTTTGTTTCTGTGGTGACTTTGCTGTTTAATATAATGCTAAGTATACTATGGACATGCAGTCTAGTGTTCACAGTCACAAGATGTGGTGTGCATCAGGGAGAAAATATCGTACTTTCTGTTTATTAGATTAGCTTGGTTAAGGTACATGTAATGGTGCTTTTGGCTGTGAGTTCAACATTTATGAATCAATAATATACATTAAATAAGATGTCTTTAAAGAGGAACACATAGGGGAGGAGCCAAGATGGCGGAGGAGTAGGACAGGGAGAACACTTTCTCCCCCACAAATTCATCAAAAGAGCATTTAAACATTGAGTAAATTCCACAAAACAACTTCTGAATGCCGGCAGAGGACATCAGGCACCCAGAAAAGAAACCCAAGTCTTCGAAAGGAGGTAGGAAAAAATATAAAAGACAAAAAAAGAGACAAAAGAGGGAGGGACGGAGTTCCGTCCTGGGAAGGGAGTCTTAAAAAGAGAGAAGTTTCCAAACACCAGGAAACCTTCTCACTGCCGAATCTGTGCCGAGCTTTGGAAGCACAGAGGGCAACATAACAGGGGAAAAAAATAAATAAACAATTAAAACTCACAGATTGCAAGCCCTACAATAACTCCCCCAGCGGAGAAGCAGCGCAGACGCCTGCACACGCCATTAGCAAGCGGGGGCTGGGCAGGGAGGCGCGGCACGGGCTGCATCGCTTAGAATAAGAACCTGGCCTGAATACCCTGAGCGCTATCTGAGCGAAATAATTTGGGCTAGCAAACCAGACTATGGGATAGCTACCACGCGAAAAGCCAGCCCTAACCTAAGACACCGCCAGGCCCGTGCACGCAGGACTGAACAGAGATAGCCGGCTACAGACCTTCCCCCTCTGGTGACAGGCAGCCAGAGCCGGAAGGGGGCAATCGCAGCCCCAGAGAGACATTATCTATAAAACTGTAAGCAGGCTTCTTTGCTAACTAAAACTTCTTGGGGGTCTGGACGGTCAACATCTGCCTAAGAAGGTGCGCCGGTTTTACACCCAGATAACCGAGTGGCGGGGAGGCGATAAGTCGCAGCAATGGCGCTCACCAAACACCTCATCACCTGAGCTGCTCGGACCTGGGAAGAGCACAAAACGCAGGCCCAACCGAGTCTGCGCCTCTGAGGACTACCCGAGTTCCTGAACCTGAGCGGCTTGGACCTGGGAGGTGCATTTAGCCCAGGGCCTGTCTCGGATGGTTCCCGGCAGAACAACCTAGAGCCCAAGCAGTGTGGGCAGGGAGGCTACACTCTCCGTGAGAGGGGGCAGACCCAGTGTGGCTGAGGCACTGCGAGCGCACACCAGTGTTATCTGTTTGCAGCATCCCTCCCTACCTCCCCTCAGCGCGACTGAACAAGTGAGCCTGAAAAAAAAAAAAAAAAAAAGTGTCCTCCACTGTCCCCTTTGTGTGAGGGTGGAAACCAGACACTGAAGAGACCAGCAAACAGAAGAAGCTATAAACAGAGGGAAACGCCTTGGAAGCTACAGGCAATAAATTAAAACCCTGTGGTTATTAAGGACTACATAGGAAGGGTCCTATAGATCTTGAGAAATATAAGTCGGACCAAGGAACTAGCCAAAAATGAACTGAACCCACAATACTCACAACAAAACCAGAGAAAGTCCTAGATATATTTTTACTACTTTTACGATCATTCTTTCTTTCTTTTTTTTTTTTAATTTTAAGTCCTCTATTGTTCCTTTAATTTTCACTTTTATAATCTATTACTTTGCAAAAAAAAAACTCTATTTTTTTCTTCTTCAGCAAACTTTATATATATTTTTTATAATTTTTTTACCTTGTTTTATTTTTTTTTTTTCTTCTTTTCTTTAACATTGTATTTTTGAAATTCCAAACTCTACTCTAGATTTTTAATTTTAGCTTTCTGGTATATGTTATCAATTTTGTACCTATAATTTTTTTATATAATTTCTGTGACTTTTTTTTTTCCCGCTGTTTCTTTCTCTTCTTCTTTTATATAACATTGTATATCTGAAATTCCAAATTCCACTCTAGATTTTTAATTCATGCTTTTTGGTATTTGATATCAATTTTGTACCTGTATTTTCTTTATAATTTTTGCAACATTGTTTGTTTTTGTTTGTTTGTTTGATTTCTCTCTTTATTTTTCTTCTTCTTTCTTTTAACATTGTATTTTTGAAATTCCAAACTCTACTCTAGATTTTTAACTTTTGCTTTTTGGTATTAGTTATCAATTTTGTACCTATATTTTCTTTATAATTTTTACAACCTTGTTTGTTTTTGTATGTTCGTTTTTTCTCTCTTTCTATTCCTTCTTCTTTTCTTTAACATAGTATTTTTGAAATTCCAAACTTTACTCTAGATTTTTAATTTTTGCTTTTATGTATTTGTTACCAATTTTGTACCTTTAAGAACCCAATCTTCAGTACCCATTTTTCACTAGGGAGCGAGATTACTGGCTTGACTGCTCTCTCTCCTTTTGGACTCTCCTTTTTCTCCACCGGGTTGCCTGTGTCTCCTCCCTAACCCCTCTCTACTCTACCCAACTCTGTGCATTTCTGTGTGTTCCAGACAGTGGAGAACACTTAGGGAACTGATTACTAGCTGGATCTGTCTCCCTCCTTTTCATTCCCCCCTTTTATCCTTCTGGCCACCTCTGTCTCCTTCCTCTTTCTTCTCTTCTCTGTATAACTCCGTGAACATCTCTGAGCGGTCCAGTTGTGGAGTGCACATAAGGAAGTGATTACTGGCTAGCCCACTCTCTCCACTATTGATTCCACCTCATCTCATTTGGCTCACCTCTAACTCCCTCCTCCCTCTTCTCTTCTCCATGTAATGCTGTGAATCTCTCTGAGTGACCCTCAAGGTAGAGAAACTTTTCATCTTTAACGTAGATGTTTTATCAATGGTGCTGTATAGAAGGAGAAGTTTTGAAACTACTGTAAAAATAAGACCAATAACTGGAAGCAGGAGGCTTAAGTCCAAACCCTGACTCCAGGGAACTCCTGACTCCAAGGAACATTAATTGACAGGAGCTCATCAAACGCCTCCATACCGACACTGAAACCAAGCACCATACAAGGGCCAACAAGTTCCAGGGCAAGACATACCAAGCAAATTCTCCAGCAACAAAGGAACACAGCCCTGAGCTTCAAGATACAGGCTGCCCAAAGTCACCCCAAAACCATAGACATCTCATAACTCATTACTGGACATTTCATTACACTCCAGAGAGAAGAAATACAGCTCCACCCACGAGAACGCCAACACAAGCTTCCCTAACCAGGAAACCTTGACAAGCCACCTGTACAAACCCACACACAGCGAGGAAACACCACAATAAAGAGAACTCCACAAACTGCCAGAATACAGAAAGGACACCCCAAACTCAGCAATTTAAACAAGATGAAGAGACAGAGGAATACCCAGCAGATAAAGGAACAGGATAAATGCCCACCAAACCAAACAAAAGAGGAAGAGATAGGGAATCTACCTGATAAAGAATTCCGAATAATGATAGTGAAATTGATCCAAAATCTTGAAATTAAAATGGAATCACAGATAAATAGCCTGGAGACAAGGATTGAGAAGATGCAAGAAAGGTTTAACAAGGACTTAGAAGAAATAAAAAAGAGTCAATATATAATGAATATTGCAATAAGTGAAATTAAAAACACTCTGGAGGCAACAAATAGTAGAATAAAGAGGCAGAAGATAGGATTAGTGAATTAGAAGATAGAATGGTAGAAATAAATGAATCAGAGAGGAAAAAAGAAAAACGAATTAAAAGAAATGAGGACAATCTCAGAGACCTCCAGGACAATATTAAACACTGCAACATTCGAATCATAGGGGTCCCAGAAGAAGAAGACAAAAAGAAAGACCATGAGAAAATACTTGAGGAGATAATAGTTGAAAACTTCCCTAAAATGGGGAAGGAAATAATCACCCAAGTCCAAGAAACCCAGAGAGTCCCAAACAGGATAAACCCAAGGTGAAACACCCCAAGACACATATTAATCAAATTAACAAAGATCAAAAACAAAGAACAAATATTAAAAGCAGCAGGGGAAAAACAACAAATAACACACAAGGGAATTCCCATAAGGATAACAGCTGATCTTTCAATAGAGACTCTTCAAGCCAGGAGGGAATGGCAAGACATACTTCAAATGATGAAAGAAAATAACCTACAGCCCAGATTATTGTACCCAGCAAGGGTCTCATTCAAGTATGAAGGAGAAATCAAAAGCTTTTCAGACAAGTAAAGAGGAACACATATAAAACAAGGTTATGCATTTAATGGTTGACCAAAATGTTTGGATTAGAAGTTACAGAAACCTAACCCTCATTCCCTAGGAGCAAAGGTTAATTATTTACTAATTCAGTGTTTGAAGTGACATTCTAGAACATAACTACTATGCATAAGTGGAATAAATATGCATGTGATATAATATGTCATATAGAGTAACTAGCAAGCACATTATAAATTACATATAAGCTTTTGCTGCTTATTGTAATTTTTATATCTTGTGTCAACTTGAGTGAGATGAGTGCAATTGTGCAGTAGTTTGAGCATTCTTTGGCATTAACTTTCTTGGGGTTGGAATGAAAACTGACCTTTTCCAGCCCTTGGCCACTGCTAAGTTTTCCAAATTTGCTGGAATATTAAGTGCAGCACTTTCACAGCATCATCTTTCAGGATTTGAAATAGCTCAACTGGAATTCCATCACCTCCAATAGCTTTGTTTGTAGTGATGCTTCTAAGGCCCACTTGACTTCACATTCCAGGATGTCTGGCTCTAGGTGAGTGATCACACCATCGTGATTATCTGGTATGTGAAGACCTTTTTTGTACAGTTCTGTGTATTCTTGCCACCTCTTCTTGATATCTTCTGCTTCTGTTAGGTCCATACCATTTCTGTCCTTTATCGAGCCTATCTTTGCATGAAATATCCCCTTGATATCTCTAATTTCCTTGAAGATATCACTAGTATCTCCCGTTCTGTTGTTTTCCTCTATTTCTTTGCATTGATCGCTGAGGAAGACTTTCTTATCTGTTCTTGCTATTCTTTGAAACTCTGCATTCAGATGCTTATATCTTTCCTTTTCTCCTTTGCTTTTCACTTCTCTTCTTTTCACAGCTATTTGTAAGGCCTCCTCAAACAGCCATTTTGCTTTTTCGCATTTCTGTTCCATGGGGATGGTCTTGATCCCTGTCTCCTGTACAATGTCACTAACCTCATTCCATAGTTCATCAGGCACTCTATCTATCAGATCTAGGCCCTTAAATCTATTTCTCACTTCCACCGTATAATCATAAGGGATTTGATTTAGGTCATACCTGAATGGTCTAGTGGTTTTCCCTACTTTCTTCAATTTAAGTCTGAATTTGGTAATAAGGAGTTCATGATCGGAGCCACAGTCAGCTCCCGGTCTTGTTTTTGCAGACTGTATAGGGCTTCTCCATCTTTGGCTGCAAAGAATATAATCAATCTGATTTTGGTGTTGACCATCTGGTGATGTCCATGTGTAGAGTCTTCTCTTGTGTTGTTGGAAGAGGGTGTTTGCTATGACTAGTGCATTCTCTTGGCAAAACTCTATTAGTCTTTGCCCTGCTTCATTCTGTATTCCAAGGCCAAATTTTCCTGTTACTCCAGGTGTTTCTTGACTTCCTACTTTTGCATTCCAGGCCCCTATAATGAAAAGGACACCTTTTTTGGGTGTTAGTTCTAAAAGGTATTGTAGGTCGTCTTAGAACCGTTCAACTTCAGCTTCTTCAGTGTTACTGGTTGGGGCATAGACTTGGATTACTGTGATATTGAATGGTTTGCCTTGGAAACGAACAGAGATCATTCTGTCGTTTTTGTGATTGCATCCAAGTACTGCATTTCGGACTCTTTTGTTGACCATGATGGCTACTCCATTTTTTCTGAGGGATTCCTGCCAGCAGTAGTAGATGTAATGGTCATCTGAGTTAAATTCATCCATTCCAGTCCATTTGAGTTCGCTGATTCCTAGAATGTCGACATTTACTCTTGACATCTCTTGTTTGACCACTTTCAATTTGCCTTGATTCATGGACCTGACATTCCAGGTTCCTATGCAATATTGCTCTTTACAGCATCGGACCTTGCTTCTATCACCAGTCACATCCACAGCTGGGTATTCTTTTTGCTTTGGCTCCATCCCTTCATTCTTTCTGGAGTTATTTCTCCACTGATCTCCAGTAGCATATTTGAGTAGATACAGTAAATGAAGCAGATTGCCTATCCAAAGCTGAGTGGGCCACATCTGATCCATTGAAGACCTGAATAGAATAAAATGCCTGAGAGGGAATGGTTCCAGCCTGATTGCTTGGAGCTGGTATGTGGGTCTTGTTTGGCCTTCAGACTCAGCCTTATAGACTGACTCTTCTTGGATCTCAAGTCTGCCAACTTTCAGATGGAAATTACTTTTTTGGCTCTCCTGAACTGTAGACCTTTGGACTCAAACCGGAAACTACGTATCTGTTCGCCTGGGTCTATCCCGCTTGAGACAGCAGACCTTGGAACTTGTCAACTTTCATAATTGTGTGAACTAATTCCCTATAATGAATCTCTTATCTATCTTATCTATACATCTGGCTAACTGTCTATTCTATTGATTTTTTGTTTATCTGAAAGATACT
Source organism: Bubalus kerabau (assembly GCF_029407905.1). Taxonomy (NCBI): domain Eukaryota; kingdom Metazoa; phylum Chordata; class Mammalia; order Artiodactyla; family Bovidae; genus Bubalus; species Bubalus kerabau. Next base: position 46,735,214 of record NC_073641.1, read on the forward strand.
GATTAATACATTATAATCTCTTCTTTATATTTATTCATGTATATATATATATATATATGTTTTCTATACAAGAGAAACATGTGTATGTTTTTTGCTCTTGTTATCTCTTCTCCCTCCCAAAAAAACATTAAAATGACAGTAATGTAGTACAGACTACAATAAAGTCATAAAGATAATGGCAGTATGGAAGTGAACAAGATTGTGAAGAATTTATGGATGACTTCACACAAATTGAATTTTGCTGACAGGTAAACTAGAAGCAACAAGTTCTAGCCCACTGCACTGACAAGACAATGATGTAGCTTTTCTTCTCAGGAGAGATCCATAAAAATCCTGGTCTCAATGTTAAAGTGGTGTAAAAAAGCCAGAAATTGGAAAGCAATGATACAGCAGTGAACCGTGGTTGAAAGTGAAGATCTGCTCAGAACAAATCATTGCCAAGGAGGCGGTGTTTGTATGTTGGCATTCTACAGCACACTTTTACCTAAATAGAGGAAATGGTGGGTGGATAGAGGGGACGCTAAGATCCCATGTATGGAAGAGAACAAACCACATAGGCAGGATTGAGTCTAATCAAAATGTGGAAAGACCAGGACTGCCAAGGAAACATATATCAATATCCTCAATGAATTAACTTAACCATCAATTCATATGTGAGAGTAAACAGCAAAGAATGCCAAACATACAGTGAGAGCAAACAACACACAAAAGAATATGATGAATAAACTGATCAAGGAACTCTAGATAAAATAACAGTAATGTAGGACAAAAAGATTTTTTTTTTTAAATGCTTGAAAGATAAGTTCGGGGATGTAATGTACAGCATGGCAACAGAGTTGACAATACTATATAGAATATTTGAAAGGCTAAGTGAGCAGAATTTAAAAATTTTCCTAAGATAAAGAATTAGAATTATGTGAGGTCTTCCCTGGTGGCTCAGTGGCAAAGAACCTGCCTGCAATCCAAGAAACCTGGATTTGATCCCTGGGTCAGGAAGATCCCTTGGAGAATGAAATAGCCACCCACTCCAGTATTGTTGGCTAGAAAATCCCATGGACACAGGAGCCTGGTAGGCCACAATCTTGGGGTCTCAAAGAGTTGGATACGACTTGGCACTTTGTTGGACACACAAGCACAAAGTAACAGATGTCAACTAAACTTGTTGTAGTGATTGCCTTGCAATATATACATATATAAATCATTATATTGCACACCTTCAACTAATATGATGTTACATGCCAAGTATATCTCAATAAAAGGAGAGAAAAGTGGTTGAGATGATGCTGATAATGTTGGTGATGAGAAAAATAATATTAAGATACATATTAAGAGAAATATGAAAAAGTTTTGTACTATTAAAGAAAAGAAAAATAGTTCTAGGAAATAGGAACACTAGAAAACAAGAATCTCTTTAAAATAAAAAAATGATTTCAAAAATATAACAAATGTGTAGAAGGATACAAACTAAAATTCATGAAATCATCTTCTTGACAAAAAGTAAACTAAATGAAAAGATATGGAATATATAAAAGCTAATGCTCAGAAAAATACATGGAATTAGATACACAATTCCTATAACAGGTATTATAGAAGGAGACTATAGAAGGTAAACAATAAATCAACAGATAATAGAAATTTCAGGGGCCCTATTGCTCTTTGGAAGAAAAGCTATGATAAACCTAGACAGTGTATTAAAAAGCAGAGACATCACTTTGCTGACAAAGGTCCATAAAATCAAACAGATCTGAGAACAGGACCTTAAAGAAGGCTGAGCAGCAAAGACTTGATACTTTCCAACTGTGGTGCTGGAGAAGACTCTTGAGAATCCCTTGGACAAGCAAGGAGATCAAATCAGTTAATCTGAAAGAAAATCAACCCTGAATATTCTTTGGAAGGACTGATGTTGAAGCTGAAGCTCCAATACTTTGGCCACCTAATGTGAAGAGCTGACTCATTGAAAAAGATCCTGATGCTGGGAAAGATTGAGGGCAGGAGGAGAAGGGGACAACAGAAAATGAGATGACTGGATGGCATGACTGACTCAATGGACATGAGTTTGAGCAAACTGTGGGAGATAGTGAAGACAGGGAAGCCTGGTATGCTGCAGTCCATGGGGTTGCAAAGAATTGGATGTGTCTTAGCTACTGGGGGGGAAAAAAAAAACAGTATTATTAGTGAATTTCGGTGGAGGGAGGACCAACAAATAAACAAGTATGACCATGATTCCCCAGTGACCCAGTGTGCAAGCTTCAGTTGTGTCCAACTCTTTGTTGTACCATAGCCCTAGGTACTGTAGCCTACAAGACTCCTCTGTCCGTGAACACTGGAGTGTTGCTATTTCCTTCTCCAGGGGATCTTCCCAACCCAGGGATCAAACTCATGTCTCTATGCATTGGCAGGCAGACTCTTTACTACTACAGATTCTCTACTGTTGACTATTGTCAGTACTATTGTCAATACTGACTATTCTTAACCTGAGTCATCTTGGATACTATATTGGATTTTAAATTGCAAAATTTTAGTGGAAAAAAATTTTATAGCTGGAATTCAGTACATAGAAAAATAATCAAGTGTAAGGCTAACTAAACAAATCTGTAAAATATATGAAGATATTATGTAAGTGTGGTGTCTAGCCTAAAAAAAGTAAAAACAAAGGGAGAAAATTTCAGAAAAAATGAATTTTTTTTAAATACAACTGAAAGGAATATGAGGATGATTCTTGTGCCATATGTCAAGAAATAATTTTGTTCCATTCCAACAGAAATCTGGCCAACTCCAAGGACATCATCTTCAAGAATAAAGTGGATTTTTTTATCTAAATAAAAGAAATAAAAAGCTAAATAATTCTCAAAGAACAATTAAGATTAAATTGAGAGAACAATTAATTTCAAAAAGGGCATGCAATTATTATTCAAATAAAAAGTTAAACACTTGGCATGGATGTAAACATATTAATGAATATATATATATATATATAGGGAACCAAATGAATAAATAACTATGAGGCAAGAAAGATAAGTATTAGCACAGAAAATGAAAATCTATATCTTTCATAGAGGAGAGTCAATATTTTATGGTTATCAAATAAAAACAATATAACATTAATTATTATATTGCATAATACTACTAAACATTAGGACATATTGTATACAAGATTGTTGCTCCCCAAAACTCTATGCTGAAATTCTAACCCCAAGTACATCAGAATGTGACTCTATTTAGAAGAAAAGGCCTTTATAGTGGTAACTACTTAATATGAGGTTTTTAGGGTAGGCCCAGAACTAAAAAGCCTCTTGATGAAAGTGAAAAAGGAGAGTGAAAAAGTTGGCTTAAAGCTCAACATTCAGAAAACTAAGATCATGGCATCTGGTCCCATGGGAACCAGACTTCATGGGAAATAGATGGGGAAACAGTGGAAACAGTGTAAGGCTTTATTTTGGGGGGCTCCAAAATCACTGCAGATGGTGACTGAAGCCATGAAATTAAAAGACGTTTACTCCTTGGAAGGAAAGTTATGACCTACCTAGACAGCATATTAAAAAGCAGAGACGTTACTTTGCCAACAAAGGTCTGTCTAGTCAAGGCTATGATTTTTTCTGTGGTCATGTATGGATGCAAGAGTTGGACTGTGAAGAAAGCTGAGTGTCAAATAATTGATGCTTTTGAACTGTGGTGCTGGAGAAGACTCTTGAGAGTCCCTTGGACTGCAAGGAGATCCAAGCAGTCCCTCCTAAAGGAGATCAATCCTGGGTGTTCATTGGAAGGACTGATGCTGAAGCTAACACTCCAATACTTTGGCCACTTCATGTAAAGAGTTGACTCATTGGAAAAGAACCTGATGCTGGGAGGGATTGGGGGCAGGAGGAGAAGGGGACGGCAGAGGATGAGATGGCTGGATAACATCACCAACTCAATGGACATGAGTTTGGGTAAACTCTGGGAGTTGGTGATGGACAGGGAAGCCTGGCATGCTGTGATTCATGGAGTCACAAAGAGTCGGACACGACTGAGAGACTGAACCGACAGAACTGACTAATCCAGTAAGCTCAGTTGCTCAGTCATATCTGACTCTTTGCAACCCCGTGAACTGTAGTCCACCAGGCTCCTCTGTCCGTGGGATTTTCCAGGCAAGAATACTGGAGTGAGTAGCCATTTCTTTCTCCAGGAGGTCTTTCCCACCCAGGAACTGAACCCACATCTCCTGCATCTCCTGCATTGGCAGGCAGATTTTTTTTTTTTTTTTTTTTTTTACCACTAATCCAGTATGGGAGAAGGCAGTGGCATCCCACTCCAGTACTCTTGCCTGGAGGATCCATGGACGGAGGAGGCTGGTGGGATGCAATCCATTGGGTACCTAAGAGTCAGACATGACTGAGCGACTTCACTTTCACTTTTTACTTTCATGCATTGGAGAAGGAAATGGCAACCCACTCCAGTATTCTTGCCTGGAGAATCCCAGGGACAGAGGAGCCTAATGGGCTGCTGTCTATGGGGTCGCACAGAGTTGGACACGACTGAAGTAACTTGGCAGCAGCAGCAATCCAGTATGACTAGTTTTCTTACAAGAAGAAATTTAGATGTAGACTAGTATAGATTGAAGACAGGGAGAAGATTTCTCTATAAGCCAAGTAGAAAGCCCTGGAATGGACCCTTCCATCACAGCTCTCAGATGGCAACATCCTGCTGACACTTCAATCTCATATTTCTAGCAACTAAAACTGTAAGAAAAAGCAATGTTTGTTGTTCAAGCCACCCAGGCTATGGTACAAAAGTCTTAGCAAACTAATTATGGAGAAAATAAGAATTTAATCCGTATGATTACATCTAAAATAAGCCTGGATATAATGTCTTTATGGTTTAAATATCTCTCTCCACCCGCATCTCCTTCATCTCCATCTGCATCTCCATTTGCATCTGAACTTGTATCTGCTTCTTCATCTCCATCTCTATTACGTATGTATGTTTGTCTATAACTGGTGGAAGTGGAGTTGATATTACAGTGCCAAGCAAAAATGAACTGAGCTAAAGAACCATTTTTTATCATTATGGGTAGGTTTAATAATGATGAAAATCATTCAACGCTTAAGTAATTTGCACAGTATCATCTTAAAAGCTTTTTTCATTTTCTCTTTTTAGATCTACTTCCCATAGTTTTCTTTGTTTTGTTTGATAAATATTATTTTAGTTTCCTCTCAGAATTTATTATCAGAAAAATCCATTATAAATGCAGTATGAAAACAAACTGAAACTGGTTCTACTTGCTGATATATTAAGTAATTAACTTATATTATTTAGAAATATATTACTCAGAATGATTATTTTCCAACTTCTGAAGTTTCCTTTTAGACACTGACATGATAAAACTTTTCACATTGTATTTTAATAACAAGGTCATCTAGTTGTTTTAGTTGCAATTACCCTTTGGTGACTATTTCACATATATTATACTAAATAAATGATCTTAAATTTTTCCATATAGTAGATTTCAAAGGAGTCATGACAATAATTTTTAATGTAATATAATTTGAGTCTTTCAACATCTTTGTGTTATTTTCACAATTAATAATGCTTTAAAGTTTAAACATACTACATTATCCTAATCTTTTCTAAAATCAAAAGTCCAAAAGTTACTTAAAGTGTTAGTATGGGAGAAAAATGTATCAGCAGTTATATGTATTATAAAGTAATATAAAATACCAACTCACTGGTTTACGCAATGCTATTCCATGGAATTTTAATAAATGATGTTTCCCCTGAATAAATATAACCTCAAATATATGACTAGCAACATGACATTGTAAAGCAACTATCCTCTAATTAAAATTTTAAAAAATTAAAAAAAACCTCTGACTGGTTATTATAAAAATAATACAATTATTGTAAAACTTATGAAATCAAATGTACCCAAAGTTGTTACTATGCTTATTCTTACGTGCCAATACGTTTCAGTGAAAAATATTTTTGTTCCTATTTAATCCTAATTTTAATAATTAAAATAAAATTTAGATTGCTGCTGCTGCTGCTAAGTCGCTTCAGTCGTGTCCGACTCTGTGCGACCCCATAGATGGCAGCCCACCAGGCTCCTGCGTCTATGGGATTCTCCAGGCAAGAGTACTGGAGTGGGTTGCCATTTCCTTCTCCAATGCATGAAAGTGAAAAATCAGAGTGAAGTCACTCAGTCGTGTCCGACTCTTAGCGACCCCACAGACTGCATCCTACCAGGCTCCTGCATCTATGGGATTCTCCAGGCAAGAGTACTGGAGTGGGTTGCCATTGCCTTCTCCAAAAATTTAGATTAATTTATTTAAATTATTATTTTCACCCCTAAAAAGTGAAAATATTAGTCTTTCAATCATGTTTGACTCTTTGTGACCCGTGGACTATAGCCCACCAGGCTCCTCTGTCCGTGAGATTGTCCAGGGAAGAATATTGAAGTGGGTAGCCATTCCCTTTTCCAGAGGATCTTCCTGACCCAGGGATTGAACCCGGGTCTCCTGCATTGCAGGAGATTCTTTACCATCTGAACCACCAGGCTCACCCTTAAAAATGCACTGCCAATTGTAATCTGACCAAATCCAAAGATTGTTTGTACTAGTAATACCTTTTCTTTCATTCATATAGTCTCTGAAGACCTCAAATGCTCATATCGTCATTTCTGTTGATCCTCACAAATCTCTCTCAGTTATTCAGGGTATGAATTACTTTCTGTTTTGTTTCATGAGGAGTGGTAAACATGATTTGAGAATTATATGTGGTAGAAGTAAAACTATAAGAAGCTGAATGTGTGATTTTGGAGACTGCTGTTTGATGTATATGTAGAAGAGATGAGGTAAATTTCAAAATGATAAAGGAAGAGATACAAGGAGTGTTCTCCAGGATGATATATATATATATATATATATATATATATAATTATAAATGTACATACATAGTGGTAAAGAATCCACTTGCCAATGCAGGAGATGCAGGAGACACAGGAGATGTGGGTTTGATCCCTGGGTCAGGATGATCCCCTGGAGGAGGAAATGACACCCCACTCTAGTATTCTTGTCAGAAGAATCCTATGGACAGAGGAGCCTGGTAGGCTACAGTCCTTGGGGTCGCAAAGAGTCAGACATGACTGGGAGCAAATACACACATACATCAATATGTATAATATATTTATAAATTATGCATATATATTTGAAGTTAGTATACATGTTAGAATAAAAAAAAAAATCCTGCTATGGTCTGAATGTGTGTGTTTCCCCCCAAATTCATACATTCATGCATTGAAATTCTAATGCCCAATGTGATATTATGGGTTGTGGTATTTAGCAGATACTCAGATGGGGGCTACAAAAAATGAGATGGTTGGATGGCATCATCAACTCAATGGACAAGAGTTTGAGCAAACTCTGGGAGATAATAAAGGACAGGGAAGCCTGATGGGCTGTGGTCTATGGGGTCACAAAGTGTCGGGCATGACTGAGAGACTGAAGAACAACAGTCCATGGGAGTGGAACGCTCGTGAATGTGATTAGTGCTTTTATAAAAGAGACTAACAGAACGGCCCAGCCCCATCTGCCCCTTGAGGCTATTACTTGAAGTCTGTGACCCAGAAAAGAGCCCTTGCTGACCATACTGGCCATGATTGCATCTTCAAGGCTCAAGAAATGTGAGAAAGAAATGTTTACTGTTTATAGGCCACCCAGTCTGTGGTATTAATATTTTGTTATTGTAGCCTGAATGAATTAAGACAATGCCTAACCATTTTAATAAGCAAATAAAAACTGCCTATTTAAAGCATAATGAGACTATTTGCATGAACTTTTTGAATGTGGCATCATAAACATTAAAATCAGGATTTAAGCAATGGATTATCTGAAAGGAAACTTTAAAGAGATAAATTTATATGTTTGATGAGTATCTTAATAAGAGTTGTTTAGTTTTGTTTTGAGTTTAATAAACTCAAAGTGTAAAACAATGTTCTGGGAGCCTGCAATTATTTTCTAACACTGGCTTTTATATCATACAGGCGTTAATTTGCTGATTTCAAGTCAGGACTCTAGTGGTTGGTGTAATTTGTCACCATTTTCATCTTGAAAAATGGACATAATAGAAGTTTTGAGAGAAGCAAGTATGAGCGGTGTGGCAGGGAGTTAACATCATGGATTAGATTATAATATTAGTTGAGTTAATGATAATTGTTCTTCCTATTATATCATATAATCAAGATGCATCACTAAATTAACATGTAAGCAATACAGAGCCATCCAATCTTTTATAAGCCTCTCATTTCAGTACTTTTGGAAGCCAATTTCCATATTCATTTTACTAGTTCCAGTAAATGAAATTGAAGTACTACAATTTATCCCTGACTAACACATTTGGTATTAAATATGTTCTTGGAGACAACTGTAACAAAATACCACATCAGAAATTAGTATTTCTGGGGCTGTTTTCAAGATGCCAAAATAATTGCAATTTTTGTATTTTGTCTGATTCCGATTTTTATTTCTGTCTTTAAGCTACTGTTGTTCACATAGTTTACTTAACATCTGTAAAATTGTGTTGTTTAACAAAAGATGTAATTTTTATAAATAAGCAGTCTTTCAATTGAAAGAACAATGCCAATTGCTGTGGACTGCATTGCTGTCTACCGCACACACAGACAACACACACACACACACATATATATATATATATATAATGCATATATTTATATATGCATATATATAATATATGTATATCATATAAACTCAACAAATGATCTTGAGGTATTATAAGAAATGTATTTGAATAGAATTAGATTTTTACGCCTTCAGTTCAGTTCAGTTCAGTCACTCAGTCGTGTCCAACTCTTTGTGACCCCATGAGTTGCAGCACGCCAGGCCTCCCTGTCAATCACCAACTCCGGAGTTCACTCAGACTCACATCCATCGAGTCAGTGATGCCATCCAGCCATTTCATCCTCTGTCGTCTCCTTCTTCTCCTGCCCCCAATCCCTCCCAGCATCAGAGTCTTTTCCAATGACTCAACTCTTCGCATGAGGTGGCCAAAGTACTGGAGTTTCAGCTTTAGCATCATTCCTTCCAAAGAAATCCCAGGGCTGATCTCCTTCAGAATGGACTGGTTGGATCTCCTTGCAGTCCAAGGGACTCTCAAGAGTCTTCTCCAGCACCACAGTTCAAAACCATCAATTCTTTGGTGCTCAGCCTTCTTCACAGTCCAACTCTCACATCCATACATGACCACAGGAAAAACCATAGCCTTGATTAGACGGACCTTTGTTGGCCAAGTAATGTCTCTGCTTTTCAATATGCTATCTAGGTGGTCATAACTTTCCTTCCAAGAAGTAAGCGTCTTTTAATTTAAATTTGTCTATTTGCTGTCTAGTTATACTTGATTGTTTCATGAAAGTATAATATTTTATTATACTATTAAACTGGTATACACCAATTGTTTTATTTCAAATAATGAATATAGGCAAACATTTAATGCAAAGAAAATATGTATATTATTTAGGGCCTGATTCACTATTGATGCATAATGATACTGTACTATTCCATATTATAATCAGTAATTCTGGCATATATATTATATATAGAAGTACATATATTATTGAGAAAAAACTAGGTGACCTTGGGGTTCCCAGATGGCACAGTGATAAAGAATCTGCCTGCCAGGGCAGGAGGCACAAGAAGCATTGGTTCAATCCCTGGGTTGTGAAGAACCTCTGGAGTAGAAAATGTCAATCCACTCCAATATTCTTGCCTGGAATATCCTGTGGACAGAGGAGACTGGTGGGCTACAGTCTGTGGAGCCACAAAGAGTAGGACACAATTGAGCATGCAGGTGATCTTATCTGCTTAGATTTTTTTTATTGGTAACTTGTATTTCAAATATTGGATGTGATAAATAGTACATGTTTTTACTGGCCAACAATTATTTAAAAGTAAAGTGAGCTGCAAACTGTAAAGGTCTGGGACAATCCATTTACTCACCTTTATAACTCATGTATGTGTGTGTGTGTCATGTACTAGATAATATGCACTGATTGGGTGGGTATGATTTGCCAGGAACTCATCCCACCTTTGTACTTTAGTTTTCACAGCAATTTTGTAAGAGGTAGCACTGTATTCCTCTCTAAAGAAGAAGAGATAGGGAATCTACCTGATAAAGAATTCCGAAAAATGATAGTGAAATTGATCCAAAATCTTGAAATTAAAATGGAATCACAGATAAATAGCCTGGAGGCAAGGATTGAGAAGATGCAAGAAAGGTTTAACAAGGACTTAGAAGAAATAAAAAAGAGTCAATATATAATGAATAATGCAATAAGTGAAATTAAAAACACTCTGGAGGCAACAAATAGTAGAATAACAGAGGCAGAAGATAGGATTAGTGAATTAGAAGATAGAATGGTAGAAATAAATGAATCAGAGAGGATAAAAGAAAAACGAATTAAAAGAAATGAGGACAATCTCAGAGACCTCCAGGACAATACTAAACGCTACAACATTCGAATCATAGGGGTCCCAGAAGAAGAAGACAAAAAGAAAGACCATGAGAAAATACTTGAGGAGATAATAGTTGAAAACTTCCCTAAAATGGGGAAGGAAATAATCACCCAAGTCCAAGAAACCCAGAGAGTCCCAAACAGGATAAACCCAAGGTGAAACACCCCAAGACACATAGTAATCAAATTAACAAAGATCAAACACAAAGAACAAATATTAAAAGCAGCAAGGGAAAAACAATAAATAACACACAAGGGAATACCCATAAGGATAACAGCAGATCTTTCAATAGAAACTCTTCAAGCCAGGAGGGAATGGCAAGACATACTTAAAATGATGAAAGAAAATAACCTACAGCCCAGATTATTGTACCCAGCAAGGATCTCATTCAAGTATGAAGGAGAAATCAAAAGCTTTTCAGACAAGCAAAAGCTGAGAGAATTCTGCACCACCAAACCAGCTCTCCAACAAATACTAAAGGATATTCTCTAGACAGGAAACACAAAAACGGTGTATAAATTCGAACCCAAAACAATAAAGTAAATGGCAACGGGATCATACTTATCAATAATTACCTTAAACGTAAATGGGTTGAATGCCCCAACCAAAAGACAAAGACTGGCTGAATGGATACAAAAACAAGACCCCTACATATGTTGTTTACAAGAGACCCACCTCAAAACAGGGGACACATACAGACTGAAAGTGAAGGGCTGGAAAAAGATTGTCCATGCAAATAGGGACCAAAAGAAAGCAGGAGTAGCAATACTCATATCAGATAAAATAGACTTAAAAACAAAGACTGTGAAAAGAGACAAAGATGGTCACTACATAATGATCAAAGGATCAATCCAAGAAGAAGATATAACAATTATAAATATATATGCACCCAACACGGGAGCACCGCAATATGTAAGACAAATGCTAACAAGTATGAAAGGAGAAATTAACAATAACACAATAATAGTGGGAGACATTAATACCCTACTCACACCTATGGATAGATCAACTAAACAGAAAATTAACAAGGAAACACAAACTTTAAATGATACAATAGACCAGTTAGACCTAATGGATATCTATAGGACATTTCATCCCAAAACAATGAATTTCACCTTTTTCTCAAGCGCACATGGAACCTTCTCCAGGATAGATCACATCCTGGGCCATAAAGCTAGCCTTGGTAAATTCAAAAAAATAGAAATCATTCCAAGCATCTTTTCTGACCACAATGCAGTAAGATTAGATCTCAATTACAGGAGAAAAACTATTAAAAATTCCAACATATGGAGGCTGAACAACACACTGCTGAATAACCAACAAATCACAGAAAAAATCAAAAAAGAAATCAAAATGTGCATAGAAACGAATGAAAATGAAAACACAACAACCTAAAACCTGTGGGACACGGTAAAAGCAGTCCTAAGGGGAAAGTTCATAGCAATACAGGCACACCTCAAGAAACAAGAAAAAAGTCAAATAAATAACCTAACTCTACACCTAAAGCAACTAGAAAAGGAAGAAATGAAGAACCCCAGGGTTAGTAGAAGGAAAGAAATCTTAAAACTTAGAGCAGAAATAAATGCAAAAGAAACAAAAGAGATCATAGCAAAAATCAACAAAACCAAAAGCTGGTTTTTTGAAAGGATAAATAAAATTGACAAACCATTAGCCAGACTCATCAAGAAACAAAGGGAGAAAAATCAAATCCATAAAATTAGAAATGAAAATGGAGAGATCACAACAGACAACACAGAAATACAAAGGATCATAAGAGAGTACTATCAACAATTATATGCCAATAAAATGGACAACGTGGAAGAAATGGACAAATTCTTAGAAAAGTACAACTTTCCAAAACTCGATCAGGAAGAAATAGAAAATCTTAACAGACCCATCACAAGCACGGAAATTGAAACTGTAATAAAAAATCTTCCAGCAAGCAAAAGCCCAGGTCCAGACGGTTTCACAGCTGAATTCTACCAAAAATTTAGAGAAGAGCTAACACCTATCCTGCTCAAACTCTTCCAGAAAATTGCAGAGGACGGTAAACTTCCAAACTCATTCTATGAGGCCACCATCACCCTAATACCAAAACCTGACAAAGATCCCACAAAAAAAGAAAACTACAGGCCAATATCACTGATGAACATAGATGCAAAAATCCTTAACAAAATTCTAGCAATCAGAATCCAACAGCACATTAAAAAGATCATACACCATGACCAAGTGGGCTTTATCCCAGGGGTGCAAGGATTCTTCAATATCCGCAAATCAATCAATGTAATACACCACATTAACAAATTGAAAAATAAAAACCATATGATTATCTCAATAGATGCAGAGAAAGCCTTTGACAAAATTCAACATCCATTTATGATCAAAACTCTCCAGAAAGCAGGAATAGAAGGAACATACCTCAACATATTAAAAGCTATATATGAAAAAACCCACATCAAACATTATCCTCAATGGTGAAAAATTGAAAGCACTTCCTCTAAAGTCAGGAACAAGACAAGGGTGCCCACTTTCACCATTACTATTCAACATAGTTTTGGAAGTTTTGGCCACAGCAATCAGAGCAGAAAAAGAAATAAAAGGAATCCAAATTGGAAAAGAAGAAGTAAAGCTCTCACTGTTTGCAGATGACATGATCCTCTACATAGAAAACCCTAAAGACTCCACCAGAAAATTACTAGAACTAATCAATGACTATAGTAAAGTTGCAGGATATACAATCAACACACAGAAATCCCTTGCATTCCTATACACTAATAATGAGAAAACAGAAAGAGAAATTAAGGAAACAATTCCATTCACCATTGCAACAGAAAGAATAAAATACTTAGGAATATATCTACCTAAAGAAACTAAAGACCTATATATAGAAAACTATAACACACTGGTGAAAGAAATCAAAGAGGACACTAACAGATGGTGAAATATACCATGTTCATGGATTGGAAGAATCAATATAGTGAAAATGAGTATACTACCCAAAGCAATTTATAGATTCAACGCAATCCCTATCAAGCTACCAACGGTATTCTTCACAGAGCTAGAACAAATAATTTCACAATTTGTATGGAAATACAAAAAACCTCGAATAGCCAAAGCGATCTTGAGAAAGAAGAATGGAACTGGAGGAATCAACCTACCTGACTTCAGGCTCTATTACAAAGCCACAGTTATAAAGACAGTATGGTACTGGCACAAAGACAGAAATATAGATCAATGGAACAAAATAGAAAGCCCAGAGATAAATCCACACACATATGGACACCTTATCTTTGACAAAGGAGGCAAGAATATACAATGGATTAAAGACAATCTCTTTAACAAGTGGTGCTGGGAAATCTGGTCAACCACTTGTAAAAGAATGAAACTAGAACACTTTCTAACACCATACACAAAAATAAACTCCAAATGGATTAAAGATCTAAACGTAAGACCAGAACCTATAAAACTCCTAGAGGAGAACATAGGCAAAACACTCTCTGACATACATCACAGCAGGATCCTCTATGACCCACCTCCCAGAATATTGGAAATCAAAGCAAAAATAAACAAATGGGACCTAATTAACCTTAAAAGCTTCTGCACATCAAAGGAAACTATTATCAAGGTGAAAAGACAGCCTTCAGAATGGGAGAAGATAATAGCAAATGAAGCAACTGACAAACAACTAATCTCTAGAATATACAAGCAACTCCTACAGCTCAACTCCAGAAAAATAAATGACCCAATCAAAAAATGGGCCAAAGAACTAAATAGACATTTCTCCAAAGAAGACATACAGATGGCTAACAAACACATGAAAAGATGCTCAACATCACTCATTATCAGAGAAATGCAAATCAAAACCACTATGAGGTACCATTTCACGCCAGTCAGAATGGCTGCGATCCAAAAGTCTACAAGTAATAAATGCTGGAGAGGGTGTGGAGAAAAGGGAACCCTCTTACACTGTTGGTGGGAATGCAAACTAGTACAGCCACTATGGAGAACAGTGTGGAGATTCCTTAAAAAACTGGAAATAGAACTGCCTTATGATCCAGCAATCCCACTGCTGGGCATACACACTGAGGAAACCAGAAGGGAAAGAGACACGTGTACCCCAATGTTCATCACAGCACTGTTTATAATAGCCAGGACATGGAAGCAACCTAGATGTCCATCAGCAGATGAATGGATAAGAAAGCGGTGGTACATATACACAATGGAGTATTACTCAGCCATTAAAAAGAATACATTTGAATCAGTTCTAATGAGGTGGATGAAACTGGAGCCTATTATACAGAGTGAAGTAAGCCAGAAAGAAAAACACCAATACAGTATACTAACGCATATATATGGAATTTAGAAAGATGGTAACAATAACCCTGTGTAAAAGACAGCAAAAGAGACACTGATGTATAGAACAGTCTTATGGACTCTGAGAGAGAGGGAGAGGGTGGGAAGATTTGGGAGAATGGCATTGAAACATGTAAAATATCATGTATGAAACGAGTTGCCAGTCCAGGTTCGATGCACGATACTGGATGCTTGGGGCTGGTGCACTGGGACGACCCAGAGGGATGGAATGGGGAGGGAGGAGGGAGGAGGGTTCAGGATGGGGAACACATGTATACCTGTGGCAGATTCATTTTGATATTTGGCAAAACTAATACAATTATGTAAAGTTTAAAAATAAAATTAAAAAAAAAAAAAAAAAAGAAGAAGAAAAAGAAGAGAAAGATAAAGACAAATTTCTCTGATGGCAAAGAACACTTTGACATCAAAGTAATCGCAGTCTTAATCTATATATATATTTTGAAACATTATATTATATACCTCATTTAGTCAATAATGTATTTGTTAATACTTAAGACAAATATAATGTTATATATTACCTACCATGTTTTTTTGGGAGAGTGAAGACTCTTGTATAATATGACTAAGACACCTAACTCCTATTACTGGGATTAACAAGGCTAATACACAGATACCTAAGAGATATAATCAGATATAATGAAATTAAAGTACTACAATTTATCCCTGACTAACACATTTGATATTAAATATGCTCTTGGAAACAACTGTAACAAATATCACACCTGAAATTAATATTTCTGGGGATGTTTTCAAGATGCCAAAATAACTGCAATTTTTTGTATTTTGTCTGATTCTGATTTTCATTTCTGTTTTTGAAGTGCTGTTGTTCACATAGTTTACTTAGCATCTGTAAAATTGTGTTGTTTAATAGAAATATATCATTTTCATAAATAAGCATTTATGCATAAATAAGCATTATTTGCATAAATAATCTTATAAAGTTAAACATACATATTTTTATGCTTAATCAATTAAAGTGAAAGTATTAGTCAGTCAGTTGTGTCTGAGTCTTTGAGACCCCATGGATTGTAGCCCACAAAGCTCCTCTCTGTGCATGGGATTTTCCAGGCAAGAAAACTAGACTGGGTGATCATTCTTATCTCCAGGGGATCTTCTTAACCCAGGGATCGAACTCAGGTCTCGAGATTCTTCACCATCTGAGTTATGAGCGAACTAAACTGCTTGGTAAAAAGTGTTGATGTTTTGATTTCATGCCTTGAAATATTATATAGTAGGTTTGTTAGATTTGCCCCCAAATCTGGATGTTTATTTAAGAACCTATGTGATGATTGATTCATGTGGTTAATGGACCATATTTATGAGTATTATAGATGAAGTTTTATTCTGTATTATCAACTTGGGAGCTAGCCCTCAGATCCTTCTCCGTTTACATTCTCTTGGGATGCTGGGCAGGGCCAGATAATGTGTTTGTCCAAATCATTCCAGTTTTAGTGAAAGAAAAGTAGCCTTTCAAGTATTTATATCATATCACAGTGAATTAATATAGCTAACGAGATATGATGCTTTCTTTATTTTTCCTTCCTCCTTCATGTTTTATTATTCCTTAATGCCTGATATCTCCACTTGTTGCTGTTGTTTAGTTGCCAAGTTGTTTCCAACTCTTTGTGGCCCCATGAACTGTAGCCCACCATCCTTCTCTGTCCATAGAATTTCGCATACAAGAAGACTGGGATGGGTTGCTATTTCTTTCCCCAGGGGTTCTCTCTGACCCAGGGATGGAACCTGCATCTCCTGCATTGGCAGGCAGATTCTTTACCACTGATCCACCTGGGAAGCCCATCTCTACTTACATAACTCAATTATATTACATTAACATCAGTCTCAGAAAATTCTATTTACTCACCTTCCAGTATCTCTTATTTCCTATAACTGATTAACCATCAGATTAAGATTAACTTGAGGAGTGAGAGTTGGACTATAAAGAAAGCTGAGTGCCGAAGAATTGATGCTTTTGAACTACGGTGTTGGAGAAGACTCTTGAGAATCCCTTGGACTGCAAGGAGATCCAACCAGTCCATCCTAAAGGAGATCAGTTCTGGGTGTTCATTGGAAGGACTGATGTTGAAGCTGAAACTCCAATACTTTGGCCACCTCATGCAAAGAGCTGACTCATTGGAAAAGATCCTGATGCTGGGAAAGATTGAGGGCAGGAGGGGAAGGGGACGACAGAGGATGAGATGGTTGGATGGCATCATCGACTCAATGGACATGGGTTTAGGTGGACTCCGGGAGTTGGTGATGGACAGGGAGGCCTGGTGTGCTGTGGTTCATGGGGTCACAAAGAGTAGGACATGACTGAGTGACTGAACTGAACTGAACTGCCATTCTGATCAGGAAAACATTCTTCACTCTTGGAGGTTTGGCCTAGCACTATCTTAATGTGTCCCATGGCATCTGGAAGGTAGTGCTTTTGGAACACTTGCTTCACTATATAGCTGTTTTTAGCTTACTGTCATTACCCTTTCCAACCTGCAAAAATCCATGCATTTCTACACCCACAACAATTCTCACAGTGAATTGTTCATGGCAAAAATATAATTTCTTTTATTTTTATTTATATCTATTAAAGTCTAATTGAAAGGCAATACTATATTAGTTTCAGGTGTACGACCTAGGGTTCAATATGTTTATAAACTATACTTTGTTTAGAATTAATACAAAATAATGGCTATATTTCCCTGTAATGTACAATACATCCTTATTGCTCATTTCTTTATTTCTTTTTGACTAGGCTGCGTCTCTTTTGCTGTACAGGCTTTCCTCTAGTTATGGTGAGTGGGGACTACTCTCTAGCTGTGGTGAGAGAGCTTCTCATTGGAGTGGCTTCTCTTATTGCAGAGCACTAGCTCCAGGGCCCCACAAGCTTCAGTAGTTGAAGCAAATGGGTTCAGAAGTTGCATCTCCCTGGCTCTACACCACAGGTTCATAGTTGAAGCACTTAGGCTTAGTTGTTCCAAGGCATGAGGGATCCTCTCAGATCAGGGATTTCCCAGATCATGGATCCAACCCATGTCTCCTGCACTAGCAAGTGTATTCTTTACCACTGACCCACCAGGGGAGCCCCTGCTTATTTATTTTACACATACTAGTTTGTGTCTCTTAATACCTTCCCCCTCTACTACCAACCTGCAGTTTGTTCTCTACATCTGTGAGTCTGCTTTGTTTTATTACAGACATTTATTTGTTGGTTTTTAAATAAATGAAAGTTTTATGTTATTGAATTCTTTTAGTTTTAGGATTGACCATTTTTGGGGGATTATGTTTTCAATTTTTTATATGCTTTCCAGAAGTCATTTAAAACTTCATAAACTTACTATCTAGTCAAAGTTATGGTTTTTCCAGTAGTCAGGTATGGATGTGAGAGTTGGACTGTAAAGAAATCTGAGCACCGAAGAGTTGATGCTTTTGAACTGTGGTGTTGGAGAAGACGCTTGAGAATCCCTTGGACTGCAAGGAGATCAAACCAGTCAGTCCTAAAGGAAATCAGTCCTGAATATTCATAGGAAGGACTGATGCTGAAGTTGAAACTCCAGTACTTTGGTCACCTAATGCGAAGAGTCATTTGATTACAAGAATAAGGAAATACTTTAAAAAAAAATGTCTACTGAAGTAAGAGTAGATTATCTTCTGTAAGAGGTAGGGAGAAAAAACATCCGGAGAGAGATGGCAACTGAACAGGTCCTTCAGCACAAGCATGATGAAAGGATCAGCAGCAGGAGGCGAAGGACGGAGCTAAGGCTCTCAGGATGGTCTGCACTGGGACTCTTCTGTGGCTCTTTTGTGGATTTTCTAGAAACAGAAAGACATTCTCCTGGCCTTTTTCTGGCATTGCCACTTGCTGGCAGGTGGACAGCAGGGAGCCAGCCATCATCAGTTAATTGTTACCATCACAGATCTTCAAAAGGATCCTCCAGTATTCTTCTTAAGTATTTCCCAAGAGGCCATGGTATAACGACTTGCCATAGAGCCACTTGCACTTCAATCTGATGTCCAGGAGATCGATCTCACTGAGAGAACACAGAATGTGAATGCATATGCGTGAAGCCAGCATTTAAAAAAAAAAAATCTTATTTGTAAAGCACAACAACTTATTTTGTTTTCCTTTATAGCTTCAGATGTTACCTGATGTAAATCATGGTTCAGAGTTAAGAGAAACAGGAAAGAAAAAGCTTTTATTTTCTGACCAGGAGATGAATAAAACTTTAGCCTACACAATTCATGTTTAGGCATAACTTTTATTAATATGTCATGGGCAATTTAACTCAGGTTTGTCTTAGATTAAACACCTAGTAGTATTGATAACTACAAGTCTGTCAAAACTTGAGAAAAAAAAAAACTTTAAAAATTCAATAGTATTTCATAAGCAGATGATAGAAAAGATATAATGCTTATGACAGAGTCATTAAATTTTTTTATTTCTAAATACTTTAGAATATTTATATAATGGGAAAGTTATCAAAAGTTATAGACATTTCTTATTTACTTCAGAAGTTATTGACCACATAATCTTATTTTCTAAACCAAGATTGGAGTAGTGAACGCAAATTTAAAGTACACTTACCTAAAGGTTCTCTCTAAAAGACACTAGCATTTTTTGAGAATGTCACAACTAAGCAAAATATTTTATTTTTCTTGCTAATTGGATTTTCTTTTAAACAATAGTTAGGGAAATACCTCAGAATATATTAAATATTCTTATTTCTACTTCTAAATTATGCCTTTAATTTTTATATCACATACCATTTTTATTTTGAATATTAGCATGATTAAAATTGACATTTTTTAGAGTTACATTGTACATAATAGTGACTGTATTTAATGATACTATATTATATACCTGAAAGTTGCTAAGAAAGATCTTAAATGCTCTTACCACAGAAAGGAAATGGTAATTAAGTAACGATGCAGGTGGTAGCTAATACTATGGTAGTAATGATCTTGCAATCCATAAATGCATTAAATAAACACATTGTGTGTCTTAAACTTGCACTGTGTTTTATATAAATTATATCTAAATAAAACTGGAAAAATTAAAAATTGACATTTTCATAAAGATAACTGAGAAAGTCTAAGGCAAAGACAAGTGCTGGATTTCAAAAAGCGAATAAAACACTCATACAACATCTTCCAATTTCTCAACAAATGTAAAAACAGCATAGCAAAAAGCCACCAGAAGTACCTAGTACCATAAACAGAATATGCTCAGATATTTAGAACCAACTGTACCACAGCTTGTTCATCTGAAGACCCAATTCTATGAGATTGTATTTTTAGTAAGTAGAATAGTCCCTCCCACACACGCCAGAGATGTCTACCTTCTAATCTCTAAAACCTTTGAATATATTCTCTTACATAGATAAAATGATCTAGCAGATGAAGTTGTATTAAGGCTGAAATGGGGGAGATTATTCTGGTTTGTCAGGGTAGGGCCAGTATAATCCAAAGTGTCTTTATCAAAGGAAGTCAGGAGGGTAAGAAAATGGAAGAAGCAGAAGTCAGAGTGATGTGGAGCCATGAGCCAAGGAATTTAGGCAGCCTCTAGCAGCTGAATAAAGCAAGGATGTAGACTTTCCTAGAACACCTGAAAGGAAGATCACCCTGCCAAACACTTGATTTTAGAAGTTTTAAACCCCAGAACTGTAAGATTACAAATCTGTGTTATTTTAAGGTACTGATTTTGTGATAGTTTATTTAAGCAGTGATATAAAGCAAATAAACTGTTAAAGAACAAGATAGTATAAGCATTAGAGCCATGTATTAGGGACAGGAAATAATTATTCACCACAAATAGAGAAAAGTGCACAGCCAAAAAAGTAGAACACCCAGCACAGCCAAAAAAAAAAAAAAAAAAAAAGCATAATAATATAAAAAAGAAGGAACAGACATACTCAGCTGATTAAAAATAAAATACTCAGCTGATTAAAAATAAAAGAGAGCCCATAAGATTTAGAATTAGCCATAAATTTAATCATCGGTGTTCTTATAAGAAGAGACAAGACACACAGATACACAGGGATAATGACATGCGAAAATGGGGCAGATTGAGTGATGCATCTGCTTGCTATGGATTGTTATCCAACACCAGCGGTGGGAGAGAGGCCTGGGAACATGTTATCCCCCAGAGTCAACAGAAGAAATCAATCTTGTTGACACTTTGTTGATTTCAGAGTTCTAGCCCTAGAACTGTGGGAGAAGAAAACTTTGATGCAAACCACTCAGACTGTGGTATTTGTTACAGCAGGCATAGAAAACAAGTACAATACTCTTGATCTAAACTTTACCACGAGTATTTTCACCCATTAAGCACTTTACTTGGCACTAGCCCTTGAACAAATCCTTGCAATTCAAGCATGTATTAGACTTAATTATTTTTACATTGAAAACTCACTTATATCTCCGCTTATTTTTTTGAGGACTAAAGTGTGTGCATGCTAAGTTGCTTCAGTCGTGTCTGACTCTTTGTGACCCTATGGACTGTAGTCCACCAGGCTCCTCTGTCCATGAGATTCACCAGGAAAGAATGCTGGAGTGGGTTGCCATGCCCTCCTCCAGGGGATCTTCCTAACCCAGAGATTGAACCTGCATCTCTTTATGTCTCCTGCATTGGCAGGTGGGTTCTTTACCACTGGTGCCCCCTGGGAAGCCCCTTTGGGGACTAACAGAAGTCAGCTATTCTGAACTTGCGAGTCTCTAAATGTTTATTGTGTCTTTATTCACTTTCATTTCTGCTTGCAAATTGACACCTCCTCTCCCCATTTTTCCCTGGCTCATTTTTTGGGTAATATTTTGTAAGATGCAGCTAATAGTAACCAGTGTTTTTTCCACCTAAACTTCTTTTTTCCAATATTTATCCCTTCCTGAGATATACAGAAAGTATATCTCATACTGCCAGTTCAACTCAAGACAACAAAAATAGTATTTTGTCACAGCATTACATTAAAACATTTTCCTAGCCTCAGTGATAATGTTCCTTGCTGCTTATCCCTCACAAGATGGAAGGGTTGAGAGAGTTTTTTCAGGTTTCCCTTATAAAGGCACTAATCCTACTCAAGAGAGCTCCATTCTCATAACCTAACCACCTACCAAAGGCCCCATCCCCTATATTCATCATATTAAGGGTTAAGATTTCAACATATGAATTTTGGAAGGACGCATTCAGTCCATAACAGCACTGTCAACTAAAAAAGTGCTGGGAAGTGTGAACATCAATGTGCCTATGTTAAAATGGGAATAAGGTATTAATGAACAATGGTAACATCTACCAAAATATCACTAAAAAGGATATATTTAATTGATATTTCTGATTAACACAGAAGGTTTATAAATTTAAAGGCAAAAGGCAAAAAAAAAAAAAAAAATTGCAGGCAGCTATTGATTGTAGCCTACCAAGCATCTGTATCCTTGGAATTTTCTAGGCAAGGATACCAGAGTGGGTTGCCACTCCCTCCTCAAAGGATCGTCCCGACCCAGGTATTGAACCTGGGTCTTCTGCTTCCCTGATAGCTCAGTTGGTAAAGAATACGCCTGTAATGCAGGAGACCCCAGTTCAATTCCTGGGTCAGGAGGATCTCCTGGAAAAGGGATAGGCTACCCACTCCAATATTCTTGGGCTTCCCTTTTGACTCAGCTGGTAAAGAATCTGCCTGCAATGTGGGAGACGTCGGTTCGATCCCTGGGTTGGGAAGATCACCTGGAGAAGGGAAAAGCTACCCACTCCAGTATTCTAGCCTGGAGAATTCCATGGACTATATGGTCCATGGGGTCACAAACAGTGGGACGGGACTGAGACTTGAACTTTCACTCCTGCATTGCCAGCAGATTCTTTACCATCCAAGCCACCAGGGAAGCCTCTCCACCAGAAGAAATAGCAACAGAAATTTTGATTATTTTGTAAATTGTGAATGAGTTCTATCAATAGTTTTCCAATATTTTAAATATTGTTAGTATAGATTATATCTTGGAATGCTGCAATATTTTGCTTTATTAATGAACATTGCCCAAACAGGAAATAATACAAAATTGAAAATTAAGGCCATATCTAAAATATACAGATATGTGCAATTATTTCACCAGATATGTTATCATACATTGAAAGTATACATGGGTTTGTTTATTATGTACAATGAGATATATCTCAATGCATAATATAGATATTATATTATTATATATGTTATTTCTCCTGACTGAGTGTGTGTGTGTCTCCTCTTCTGCAGTTCTTAGGATAAATGGCAACTTTAAAGTAGACTCCAAGAGAAGGATTAGAGACTGCATTACTATCTACAATGGCAGATACTTGCAGATGACTTGTGCTAAGGACTGTTGGAGTAACTGCACCACATAAGGAGCACAGCTAGGTGCTCCATGCTTCATGTTGGCTAGATTATATTTACAAAGACCAGACTGAACTAGCCATGAAGAGATACTCCACGAACAAGGTAAAAGAAACCCAAATGAGAAGGTAGGTGTTGCAAGAGGGCATCAGAGGGCAGACACACTGAAACAATAATCACAGAAAACTAGCCAATCTGATTACATGGACCACAGCCTTGTCTAACTCATGAAACTAAGCCATGCCATATGGGGCCACCCAAGATGGATGGGTCATGGTGGAGAGGTCTGACAGAATGTGGTCCACTGGAGAAGGGAATGGCAAACCACTTCAGTATTCTTGCCTTGAGAACCCCATGAACAGTATGAAAAGGCAAAATGATAAAATACTGAAAGAGGAACTCCCCAGGTCAGTAGGTGCACAATATGCTACAGGAGATCAGTGGAGAAATAACTCCAGAAAGAATGAAGGGATGGAGCCAAAGTAAAATCAATACCCAGCTGTGGATGTGACTGGTGATACAAGCAAGGTCTGATGCTGTAAGAGCAATACTGCATAGGAACCTGGAATGTCAGGTCCATGAATCAAGGCAAATTGGAAGTAGTCAAACGAGATGACAAGAGTGAACATCAACATTCTAGGAATCAGCGAACGAAAATGGACTGGAATGGGTGAATTTAACTCAGATGACCATTATATCTACTACTGTAGGCAGGAATCCTCAGAAGAAATGGAGTACCCATCATAGTCAACAAAATAGTCCGAAATACAGTCTTGGATTCAGTCTCAAAAATGATAGAATGATCTCTGTTCGTTTCCAAGGTAAACCATTCAATATCATGGTGATCCAAGCCTATGCTCCAACCAGTAACACTGAAGAAGCTGAAGTTGAATAGTTCTATAAAGACCTACAAGACCTTTTAGAACTAACACCCAAAAAAGATATCCTTTTCATTATAGGGGACTGGAATGCAAAAGTAGGAAGTCAAGAAACACCTGGAGTAACAGGCAAATTTGGCCTTGGAGTACAGAATGAAGCAGGAAAAGGCTAATAGAGTTTTGCCAAGAGAATGCACTGGTCACAGCAAACACCCTCTTCCAACATCAGATTGATTATATTTTTGGCAGCCAAAGATGGAGAAGCTCTATACATTCAGCAAAAACAAGACCAGGAGCTTACTGTGGCTCAGGTCATGAACTCCTTATTGCCAAATTAAGACTTAAATTGAAGAAAGTATAGAAAACCACTAGACCATTCTGGTATGACCTAAATCAAATCCCTTATGATTATACAGTGGAAGTGAGAAATAGATTTAAGGGGCTAGATATGATAGACAGAGTGCCTGATGAACTATGGATGGAGGTTCAGGACATTGTACAGAAGACAGGGATCAAGATCATTCCCATGGAAAAGAAATGCAAAAAAGCAAAATGGCTGTCTGAGGAGGCCTTACAAATAGCTGTGAAAAGAAGAGAAGTGAAAAGCAGAGGAGAAAAGGAAAGATACAAGCATCTGAATGCAGAGTTCCAAAGAATAGCAAAAGAGATAAGAAAGCCTTCCTCAGTGATCAATGCAAAGAAATAGAGGAAAACAACAGAATGGGAGAGACTAGAGTTCTCTTCAAGAAAATTAGAGATACCAAGAAAACATTTCATGCAAAGAGGAGTTCGATATGACAGAAATGGTATGGACCTAACAGAAACAGAAGATAGAGATGGCAAGAATACACAGAAGAACTGTACAAAAAAGATCTTCATGACCCAGATAATCACGATGGTGTGATCACTCACCTAGAGTCAGACATCCTAGAATGTGAAGTCAAGTGGGCCTTAGAAAACGTAACTATGAACAAAGCTAGTGGAGGTGATGGAATTCCAGTTGAGCTATTTCAAGTCCTGAAAGAAGATGCTGTGAAAGTGCTGCACTCAATATGCCAGCAAATCTGGAAAACTCAGCAGTGGCCACAGGACTGGAAATGGCCAGTTTTCATTCCAACCCCAAGAAAGTTAATGCCAAAGAATGCTCAAACTACCACACAATTGCACTCATCTCACATGCTAGTAAACTAATCCTCAAAATTCTCCAAGCCAGGCTTCAGCAATACGTGAAACGTGAACTTCCAGATGTTCAAGCTGATTTTAGGAAAGGCAGAGGAACCAGAGCGCAAATTACCAACATCCACTGGATCATTGAAAATGCAAGAGAGTTCCAGAAAAAAAACATCTATCTGCTTTATTGACTATGCTAAAACCTTTGACTGTGTGGATAACAACAAACTGTGGAAAATTCTGAAAGATATGGGAATACCAGACCACCTGATCTGCCTCTTGAGAAACCTGTATGCAGGTCAGGAAGCAACAGTTAGAACTGGACATGGAACAACAGACTGGTTCCAAATAGAAAAAGGAGTGCATCAAGGCTGTATATTGTCACCCTTCTTGTTTAACTTATATGCAGAGTACATCATGAGAAACACTGGGCTGGAAGAAACACAAGCTGGAATGAAGATTGCCGGGAGAAATATCAATAATCTAATATGCAGATGACACCACCCTTATTGCAGAAATTGAAGAGGAACTTAAAAGCCTCTTGATGAAAATGAAAGAGGAGAATGAAAAAGCTGGCTTAAAGCTCAGCATTCATAAAACTAAAATCATGTCATCTGGTCCCATCACTTCATAGGAAATAGATGGGGTAACAGTGAAAGCAGTGTCAGACAACAAGTATGAAAGCAGAAATTAACAATAACCTTTTGTTTTTTTAAATCACTTTATTTTTAAATCACTGCAGATGGTGATTGAAGCCATGAAATTAAAAGACATGTACTCCTTGGAAGGAAAGTTATGACCAACCTAGATAGCATATTAAAGAGCAGAGACACTACTTTGCCAACAAAGGTTCGTCTAGTCAAAGCTATGGTTTTTCCAGTAGTCATGTATGGATGTGAGAGTTGGACTATAAAAAAAGCTGAGTGCCAAAGAATCGATGCTTTTGAACTGTGGTGTTGGAGAAGACTCTTGAGAGTCCCTTTGACTGCAAGGAGATCCAACTAGTCCATCCTAAAGGATACCAGTCCTAGGCGTTCATTTGAAGGACTGCTGCTGAAGCTGAAACTCCAATACTTTGGCCACTTCATGTGAAGAGTTGACTCACTGGAAAAGACCCTGATGCTGGGAGGGATTGAGGGCAGGAGGAGAAGGGGACGACAGAGGATGAGATGACTGGATGGCATCACTGACTCGATACACATGAGTTTGGATGAACTCTAGGTGTTGGTGATGGACCGGGAGGCCTTGCGTGCTGTGATTCATGGGGTCACAAAGAGTAGGACACAACTGAGCGACTGAACTGAACTGAACTGAGAGTTTCACTACCTTCTCAACATCTGCTCAAAGAAATTTGCATAGATACCACATGTGATAACCAGCAGATAATGCTTCAAACTCTATATGCATTTTAAACTAAAGAAACTAAGAGAAAAAATACATAGTTTGTTAACAGAAAGCATAAATGCAAATAGGGAAAAAGAAGCAATTTACATAAATGTTTGAAGGAGGCTTAACAAAAAGAGTCTTTCTGGTTGTTTGGAATTTTAGTGACGAGAAATATAGTAGGCAGTTATTAAATTAAATATATTAATTTAAAGTTTAGAACCATGTTGCTTATAAAGGGAAACCTTGATTGGCATGAATAGACTTTGATACTGCTCTTTGTTTAACCATGAAGTGATATGTCACATTTTGTCAAGACATGACTGCAAGTTTTCCAATTTATTAGCCTAATAATTAATTTTTGTATTATTATTATTATTTGGAAAAAGGGAGCCATCATTTCTAATTAGAGGAATCAGCTGCTTTCTTTGGTAATTTTCTTTTTTCTTTACCACTTTAAGGTGTCTAATTATACAGTAGAAGTATATTTAAATTTCCAAAACTTAAAATGTATTTTTGCAGAGCATTTGTTAAAAATAGTCACACCTTGTGTATATTAAACTCCCAATGTGAATAATCTGTTTTTACAAAGGGTCAAATATTATGATGATACCTTCAAATTATTTCTTGAAGGAAAGTTACTCAGCTGTGTCCGACTGTGACTCCAGGGGCTGTACAAATATTTCATTATTTCATTTATTTTTATCAGCTTCCTGAAGCAAATACATTTTTCATAAAGTGAAAATAACAGACTAGTAACAATGGAAAAGGTTCATGCATCAACATAAGAAATTGTGTATAAATCCTTGTTAATACAGTTAACACTTGAACAAAGGGGTAAAAGTGCATGTCTACTTATACATGGATATTTTCAATAGTAAAAAATACAGCACTACATGGGCCATGCTTGATTGAATCTGTCCAGATACAGAAGAGCTGATTACAAATTATAGGAGGATTAGCTCCTGAGTTTTGCAGGCGTAAGCAGTACTCAACTTTTTCTTTCTTATATAGGTTATTTCAATGGTATATAACAAATGAAAATAATAGAAACAAAGATGACTTTCTTATTGCTTTGATTTTTTAAAAATATTAAAATATATTAAAGATAATGTCTATAGAAATTCAACATTTTAATGAGTACTTTCTCTCACAAAAGACAACCATACATTTTATGAACATTTACAAAGTTTGATTTTCTGTATGTAAAATTACATTTATGAATTTATACATTGTAGTAATTCTGAAAGTATTATAAAGAAAAAGGAACCCACATCTTGTAAATATTTTGCATGTCTTTCAAATTAAATGTTTGTTTATGAATGCTCATAAATAATACTGTATTTTTAATTTTTAAAATCTGGTTTCTTTTTTTTAATTAGTTTCTTTTTTTTCTAAATGGATTACCATTTCTAAACTACTATTTTTATATAGGGCGCCAAGTTCAATTTGCATTTAATATTCTGACACATAATTCTTATCCCTTCTAGGAATTTAAACACCCATTAAACAAGAGTCTTATACCTACATAGCACTGTAGGTTTCTCATGCTCACATTCATTCATTTCTCTGTTTCTTTTTAAATTTTGGTAAAGTAGATATAACATAAAATTTGCCAAGTTAACCATTTGTAATTATACATTTCTGTAATGTTATATGAAAACAATCTCCAGAACTTTTTCATTTTGCAAAATTCAAATTCTATATTCATTAAATGACTTCTTATTTCCCCCTTTCTCTAGCCCCTGGCATCCACCCCTCAACTCTGTCTCTATGAACTTGAATACTTTAGATACCTCATAGAAATAGAATTACATTTGCTGTTTTGACTGACTTCACTTAGCTTGGTTTTGACAAGATTCATCAGTGTTCTAATGTGTCAAAATGGCTTTCCTTTCATGGTTAAGCAATGTTCCATTGTATGTATGTACTACATTTTGTACTTTCAGTTTTATATCTAAAATCTTGAGATATCTACTACCTAAAGAGGCATTTGGGTTGCCTTTATATTTTGATTGTTAGAAACCAATATGGCTGCTGGGTAAGCTGCTGTGAAAAACGTGTGCAAACATTTTTTTTAAGACCCTGATTTCAGTTCAATATCAAGAAATGGAATTGCTAAATATTTTATATAATATTTTCTTTTATTTTTTTGACACACTGTCATACTGTTAACCATTGTGGCTGCACCATTTTGTCTTCCCACCAACAGTGCACAGGGGTTCTAATTCTTACACATCTTTACCAACATTTATTATTTTCTTTTTTTTTTATATAGTAAATATCCTAATGGGTGTGAGATGGTATCTCATTTGGTTTTGATTTAATTTGCCTAGTGATTAGCAATGCTGCAAACAAGCAATATTTCATGTGCTTGTTTGTTTTCATGGATTTCTTGCATTTGGAGGTGTCTCATTCCTGCTTCTGATCTCAGAAATGCATGATACATATTAAATTTTTATACACACATACAGACATACATTGGCAGGGAGATTCTTTACCACTATAGCCAGCTGGAAAGCCCCTATAGTCAGTCCTAGCTTATTGACAGTGATGTTCCTGACTAGGAAAGCCTGAGGCACTGACCTAGGCCATATTTACTCACAGAAAATGCCACAGACATCCCCCTATTCCATCAGGGCCAATGTTGTGGCTGCACCAACCCTTGTGGTTATTATTATGATTGCAGGATGCACCTATGCAAAACCATCAGGCAACTTTGAAGAACAAGATTTATTCTTTATAAGTAAGTCCTGAAGGGTACATGGCATGTTCAAGGGTCACACAATAAGGTTGAGAGGAGAGAGAAGGAATGCAAATCTGGGGCTCTGTCTTTACTGATATCAATGGATTGGGTGTCTAGGGTTTCTAGGGTTCACTCTTTATTGACAAATTTAAAGCATTAAAGCTGGAATTAGGACACAGGAAGGTAAATTGGAGTCACTTAGGTCTTCATGAACAGGTCTTTCTAAAAGAGAAACTTCATGGGTGGGTGCAGATGGTTTCCTAGTTTGTTTTGATGGAAGTTGTGTCGTACAGCTGGCAATACATTTATCTTAGATGAATGTTTCTGCAATTCAAACTTAATATCTGGCACTTATGTTACAATAAAAAAGCTTAATATCAAGCATTGCAATGTGAAATAGATTAATTTAAAAAATTTTTTTTTACTACAATATGGAATTAGAGAACAGATTTAAGTACCTGAGGTATTTATTTTATTTCATATTTCCAGTATTTTTCTTGAGTTTTCTTCATATATAAAACGTCTCATCTGCATGTAACATTTTATTTTCTGCAGTTGTATGTCCATTCCATATAACTTTTAAACTCTTGAGGAATTAACATAATTACTATCTTTCATCTCAATAGAATTGTGTAGCCAAGGCTTCAGACTCAGAGTTTTAATAAAATGTGATATTTATTTATTTCCTCATGAATTTAAGAAAGACGTTTCACTCATGCATAATGGAAAGCTGTGTGTACCTGTCACCTACTCTTTCACCACAAATAATGTGATATAGTTTAGCTCTATTTAGAATCAACTTGGGCTTTTTACCAAACTTTTCCTGAACTCTAATCTTTCACTGCCTCTCTTCAGATGAGAGTGATGCAGTTTCAATACTGGGAAATCTTAATGGCTTAACTCCACCTCTCCTGAGGCTGAACAAGAGGGAAAAAAAAAAAAAAAAAAAAGCACTTCTAACCTTATCTTCCTGTTTTCCTTTTGATGATATAAAAAAATAACTTAGTCAAGGGACTTGGAAAAAAAAGTTTACTGTCCCTAGGTACTACAGAATAACTAAATCCCCAAATTCTTTAATAAGCTTTTCCTCATTTCATCAATGTAGCTTTTCAAAATCTTTTTTTTTTTATACTACATGTATTATTCTGCAAATTCTTGTGGCAGGGGGAGGTTACTATTGCTTTATACAAAATTATTTTTGTGTGCTATTAAACAATTACTTTTAGTCTATTATAACCAATTAAAAGCTTTCATATATATTTCTTGTATTATCATAAAAACATGTGCATTGGTGGAATATACATTGTTATCCTATTATGTAATTCAGAAAAGTGAATTTTTTAAAACTAAATGATTCCTTTAAGATTTTTCACTTATGTGTGTGTGTGTGTGTGTGTGTGTGTATTATCTGGTAGGTCAATAAAATGCTTTCTAACAAGTCCAAGAGAGAATTAAAAGTTCACATCAATTATGCGTGTGTGTGTGTGTGTGTGTGTGTTGGTTTTCTTTCGATTGCACTTACATCGTCATGCTGAGACGAAAATGTCTAAAATGTAAAGAAAAAGTAAACTTAGGTAAAATTTATAACATCATACATCTCAGTTTGAAAAACATTGCTCATTTGTGTTGTGTGTGACTGTGTATGTGTATAAATTTCTCTGTATGTAAAGTGTTTATTGAAATAATCAATAATATGATTTCCTTCACAATAGTAGGATGTAGAAACAGTATATATAGCAATCTATTTATTTTACTAAATTTTATATGTTGAATATGATTAATAAAGCATGCAGAAGAGAAAAAAATTGCCTACTGGGCATCCGAAGTTCCTTATTAAAGTTAAAGACACTAATATATTCCCAAAAGCACAATTAAATATAAAACAAGTCAGTTGTGTATAGCCCAGAGAATAGTTGATGATTGAAGACATGTTAAATAATGAGAAAGTTGGTCCTATTAAAAATATCATAGTAACTAGCATGCTTATTTCTTCTACCTCAAATAGTTTTAGCAGACCAAATATGACAAAATATATCTAGACATCCTCTATTTCTATCTGGAAATTTATGTAAGATAAATTTATAACTATCATATTAATTGTGATATACTAAGTCTTAGTACCATGCTAAATGCAAGTAATGTATACAACTAATATCAATGTAATTTTAAAATTTGAATATTTTTACCATTTATTGCATGAAAATATTGACATAATAAAGATTCAAATTATCATCAATAATCTCAACTTTCAATTTGTTTTAATAATTCTCTATGAAAAAGATGGACTAAAATACACTGAAACGTTGTTATGAAATAATTGTCTATATCATAAAGTATCATGGGGCTTAAAGCTTAAACAATAACCCACTAAATGTATTAAAATATAGTATCTAGACATCTCACTTTTGATCTATCTTGTTAATATTTTCTTGATTCTCCCAAATAATTTTTGTTATAGATCAAACTTAATTCAATTAAAAGTCAAATTGCATGCAGTTAGTTTTCTAATAATTCAATATTTAAAATTAATTTATTTGTAGTTAAATATAAATGGCCACCTGATGCGAAGAACTGACTCATTTGAAGCTGGGAAAGATTGAAGACAGGAGGAGAAGGGGACAACAGAGGATGAGATGGTTGGTTGGCATCACGGACTCAATGGTGAGTTTGAGGTAGCTCTGGGGGTTGGTGATGAACAGGGAAGCCTGGTGTGCTGCAGTCCATGGGGTCACAAAGAGTCAAATGTGACTGAGTGACTGAACTGAACTGAACTGAAATGTAAATGTATTTTAGGTACCAGTTAGTGTGTTACAAACAGGTTTAAGAAAAAAATTAAACCTATTTTAAAACTGTGTGGATGTGAAGGAAGGACTCCTCAGCTCTAGAGATCATCATGGAAGGATTCCTCATAAATAATAATTTTATTTACTATTAATCAGAATAAAAAATATAAGCATGTATGTATTGCTTTCAACAATGAATCTCCTTAGAGTAGAGCTCTATCTGTACATGAACTTAAGAAAAATACAATGAAATAACTGTAACTTTGGCCACTACATTTATATTCTACATTTTTGATCATGGCCTGCAATTTCAATTGAAGCTATTCTAGCTACAACTTAATTCTGTTGGACCCCATCCTTTTGAAAGCTCTGCCTAGTGATTTTCTCTACTTCATTTAGTAGCACATGCCATCTCAACTTCTGCTTTTCTCTCACACCTTTTCAAATATTTTGCACTCCAAGTTTGGGCCTTACTCTCCCTCCAGAGATCTTTTGATGAATTCACCCATGATGTTCATAATGCAAAATCCAGGAATTCTAACTCCATAACTAACTTGACTTATTGCCAGTGCTTGGCACAATTGATCACTTTATCCTTCCCCAAGAACTGTCTTTCACTTAATTTTCCAGACTCTGTGTCCTTTTTTGGTTTACAGCTTATTTCACTGGTTGATACTTCTAAGAATTCTTTGCTGTAGTCTGTTAATTTTCCCAGCTTTTAAAATTTGTCGACTCCTCTTCTATTCCCCACCAAATCTCTCATCTATCTCTTTCAGTAACACATATTTGCTGATCTGACAAATTTGTAACTTCAGCCAAAATTTCTGACAGGAAATCCATAAACAACTGCCACTTCTGTTAAACTAGCACATAAATATTTAATAGCATCAAACACATTATGTCGTTCAGCAATTGCTTTGATATTACAAACTACATCATGACTAACACTGACCACTGTTTGCCATAGCGGCTATAATCACTCTTGCTAAAGACAACACCATCTCTTTCCTAGAATTTGTGTGTGTGTGTGTGTGTGTTTTCTGTGTGCTTGTGTATGCACGCACATGTTCAGTTGTGTCCAACTCTTTTCAATTGCGTGCACTGTAGCCCACCAGGCTCCTCTGTCCATGGAATTATGGGGCAAGAATACTGGAGCGGATTGCCATTTCTTACTTCAAGGATCTTCCTGAACCAGGGTTTGAATTCATGTCTCCTGTGTCTCCTGCACTGGCAGGCAGATTCTTTACTACTGCACCACATGAGCCATTAACTCATCTCCCTGTTTCTCCTTCAGAGAAGACAATGGGAACCCACTCCAGTACTCTTGCCTGGAAA
Source organism: Bubalus kerabau (assembly GCF_029407905.1). Taxonomy (NCBI): domain Eukaryota; kingdom Metazoa; phylum Chordata; class Mammalia; order Artiodactyla; family Bovidae; genus Bubalus; species Bubalus kerabau. Next base: position 46,768,736 of record NC_073641.1, read on the forward strand.
ACCCCGTGGACAGAGGAGCCTGGTCGGCTGCCGGCTATGGGGTCACATAGAGTCAGACACGACTGAAGCCACTTACTTAGCAGCAGCAGCAGGAGCTGTTCCTCCTTTTGTTCTGTCCCAAGAATTTAGTCCTCATTCATTACCCAAGGGATCATTTTCAAATATCACAGAATTGATCACCTCTGTGGTCATATCTGGGAGAAGGCAATGGCACCCCACTTCAGTACTCTTGCCTGGAAAATCCCATGGACGGAGGAGCCTGGTAGGCTGCTGTCCATGGGGTTGCTAAGAGTCGGACACGACTGAGCGACTTCACTTTCACTTTTCACTTTCATGCATTGGAGAAGGAAATGGCAACCCACTCCGGTGTTCTTGCCTGGAGAATCCCAGGGATGGGGGAGCCTGGTGGACTGCCGTCTCTGGGGTCTCACAGAGTCGGACATGACTGAAGTGACTTAGCAGCAGCAGCAGTGGTCATATCTGGGGGCTTCCCTGTCTCAAGTGGTAAAGAATTCATCTTCCAATGCAGGAGACACAAGAAACTTGGGTTTGATCCTTCTATGGGGAAGATCCCTTGGAGAAGGAAATGGCCTCCCACTCCAATATTCTTGCTTAGAAAATCCCATGGACAGAGGAGCCTGAGGGGCTACAGTCTACAGTGTCATAAAGAATCAGGCATGACTAAGTATGCAGGTACACAAGCACAGGCCATATTCATTCAACGGCTTCTCTCACATTTAGAACACAGTCCAAAATCATTAAATTTTCTACAAAGCCATGTGCAATCTTGAACTTTTCCTCCATGTCGTCAACTCTTACAATTATCCCTATTTTTCAGTATGCATCATCTACACTGGCATTGCCTTACTCTCGGCCTCAAAAAAAAAATTTTTTTTTTCATACTCTTTGTAGTGACTAGGAAGCATCAGTCTTCAAATATATAATATTGATATGGTGAAATATTTCAAATCTGCAGTAAGCTGTGTGGTAGAGAAAGAATGACCACAATAGACAGGTCCCCACCCTTAGAATAGTTTCAATATTTCTAATTTAATTAAAAAGGAGAGTGAAACAAACAGAAGTCAAATATTTGTAGGAAAACCTGTTGAATGTTAATATCTTCGTATATACTCACAATCATACACATATGCAAAAGCACATACACATATGTACAATTTACAAGCATTTATCAATTCTTATTTTTCCAAGTGTTTCTATTGTATGTGTGTATGTTTAATTTTACCAAATGGATTTCTTCAGAAGTGATGGGTGTCTTTTTTGATCCCTGCCAGATATTCTTTCCATGTGCTCTACACTCTCTATGAGGCTGTTCTATATGAAACCTGGTGGCCTTCTAGATGAAACCTGTCTGGTGGCTCAAATGGTAAAGAAACTGCCTGCAGTGAGGGAGATTCAGGTTTGATTCCTGGGTCAGGAAGATCCCTTGGATAAGGGAATGACTACCCGCTCCAGTGTTTTTGACTGGAGAATTCCTTGAACAGAGGAGCCTGGCGGGCTAAAGTCCACAGGTTTGCAGAGTCGGACATGACTGGACGATGAACACTATATGAACTCTGACAAGGAGCAACCTTGATCATAGGGTGGCAATGTGAGCTAAATGTATTCCTCTACCAAAAGAGAAATCATTCCTTCCTAACTGTTCTGTCTCTGTGTTCAGGGCACTTGTTCTATTCAATTACTCTGCCTTCTTATCCCTCAGGCTTAATATTAGATATTGTTCACAGCTATCAATATCCCCAAGTTGTTATACAGATGTGTTCTTTTGTAGGATATCTACAAGTAATTCATGTCTTTGTAAATATTCCCTTTATTAAATTGTCCTCAACTTACCCAATTTGAGTGTTTCATTTGTTTTTGAACAAAACATTGCCATAAATATAGCTTTTAAAATGGTTAAATACATTCTCTATAGATCTTTCCTAATATTTTACCTTGAGATATTACATATTTACATATATTTGTCAAAAAATGCCCTAATCAAGAGTTCTACTTTCCGTTCAAAATTAGAACTTAAATGTCCTATACAGTCAATGCCATTTGATATTTTCTTAAAGAATTATTATGAATCTTCAGTCACTCAAATTATGATAACTCTGGACTGAAGAATATATATGGTTATATCTAAGCCTTATGTTTCTTAAATTCTAAATATTAATTGTTGAATAATTTAGATACATTTTATTGATGTTTACATGTTTCCTCCTTCAATCAACAGGTGGCACAGTGGTAAAGAATCCACCTGCCAATACAGGAGACTCAGAGTTGCAGCTTAGATCCCTGGTTTCGGAAGATCTCTTGAAAGAGGGGCTGGAAACCCACTTTAATATTGTTGCCTGGAAAATTCCATGGACAGAGGAGCCTGGAAAGTTTCAGTCCATAGGGTCACAAAGAGTTGGACATGACTGAGCATACTTATTCTGAATGTATATGTTAATATATTTTATAATAATGAATCATTCTATTACAGCAATATGATCAACTTGATTGATTTGTAACTTCTTTGAAAATCTATCTTTATATGTATTGATAAAATTTTGCTTATAATTTTTGCAAATACATTTAAGCTGTGAGATAAACTTATAATTTTGAAAAATTTCTGTAGTCTTTAAGTATTTAGGGCATTCATGTTATCAGTTCAGTCATTCAGTCATGTCTGACTCTTTGTGACCCCATGGACCGCAGCACACCAGGCTTCCCTGTTCATCACCATCTCCTGGGGCTTGCTCAAACTCATGTCTATCAGGTTGTTGATGCCATTCAACCATCTCATCCTCTGTCATTCCCTGCTCCTCCTGCCTTCAGTCTTTCCCAGCATCAGGGTCTTTTCCAGTGAGTCAGTTCTTCACATCAGGTGGCCAAAGTATTGGAGCTTCAGCTTCAGCATCAGCTCTTCCAATGAATATTCAGGACTGATTTCCTTTAGGGTTGACTGGTTGGCTCTCCTTGCAGTCCAAGGGACTCTCAAGAGTCTTCTCCAACAACACAGCTCAAAAGCATCAATTCTTTGGTTGTCTTTATAGTCCAACTCCCACACCTATACATGACTACATAGCTTTGACTAAATGGGTATTTTTTTTTGCAAAATAATGTCTCTGTTTTATACCATCTAGGTTGGTCATAGCTGTTTTTCCAAGGAGCAAGTGTCTTTTAATTTCATGACTGCAATCACCATTTGCAGTGATTTTGGACCCCAAGAAAATAAAGTCTGTCACAGTTTCCATTGTTTCTGCATTTATTTGCCATGAGTAATGGGACCAGATATCACAATCTTAGATTTTTGAATGTGGAATTTTAAGCTAGCTTTTTCACTCTCCTCTTTCACTTTCATCAAGAGGTTCTTTAGTTCCTCTTCATTTTTTGCCATAAAGGTGGTATCATCTGTGTATCTGAGGTTATTGATATTTCTCCTGGCAATTTGATTCCAGCTTGTGCTTCATCCAGTCCGGCATTTCACATGATGTTCTCTGCATAGAAGTCACATAACGAAAGTGGAAATATACAGCCTTTACTTTCTCTTTTCCCAATTTGGAACCAGTCTGTTGTTCCATGTCCAGTACTAGCTGTTGCTTCTTGACCTGCTACGGATTTCTCCGGAAGCAATTAAGGTGATCTGGTACTCCCATCTCTATAAGAATTTTCCACAGTTTGTTGTGATCCATGCAGTCAAAGGCTTTGGTGTAGTCAATAAAGCAAAAATAGATGCTTTTATGTAACTCTCTTTCTTTTTTGATGATCCAGTGGATGTTGGCCATTTGATCTTTGGTTCTTCTGCCTTTTCTAAATCCAGTTTGAACATCTGGATATTCTCAGTTTACATACTGTTGAAGCCTCGCTTGGAGAATTTTGAGCATTACTTTGCTATCTTGTGAGATGAGTGCAATTGTGCAGTAGTTTGAACATTCTTTGGCATTGCCTTTTTTGGGATTGGAATGAAAATTGACCTTTTCCAGTCCTGTGGCCACTACTGAGTTTTCCAATTTTGCTGGCATATTGAGTGCAGCACTTTCACAGCATCATCTTTTAGGATTTGAAATAGTTCATCTGGAAATCCACTAGCTTTATTTGTAGTGATGCTTCCTAAGGCCCACTTGACTTCTCACTCCAGGTTGTCTGGCTCTAGGTGAATGATCACACCATCGTGGTTATCTGGGTCATTGATATCTTTTTTGTATAGTTCTTCTGTGCATTCTTGCCATCTCTTCTTAACATCTTCTGCTTCTATTAGGTCCATACTTTATTGTGCTCATCTTTGCATAAAATGTTCCCTTGGTATATCTAATTTTCTTGAAGTGATCTCTAGTCTTTCCCATTCTATTTTTTTCCCCTACTTCTTTGCCTTGATTGCTTAGGAAAACTTTCTTATCTCTCCTTGCTATTCTTTATAACTCTGCATTTATCTTATAAAAACTAATACAGTTATGTAAAGTTTAAAAATAAAATAAAATTAAAAAAATAAATAAAAAAAATTAAAACCCCATAGACATTTTTCAAAGAAGACTTCCTTTTACATTGCCTGAAAAGTTTGATGAGATTTGAATTATTTTTTCCATAAGGACTTTAAATAACACAACTATAAAATCATTAGGCTTGATTTTTTAATTGTTTTTTTTTTTTTCTCTTATTTTTGGCTGGAGGAAGCTTTCAACTAATTCAAGATTAATGACTAAATTTATAGAAATAGGCTATTGTTCACTGAGTCAGTTTTAATATTCTGTATTTTTAGGTATTTTTGCACTTTCAAATTCATTGGCATATATATATATTTATGTGTACATCTAAATATCCATTACTTCTGTAATTATATATTCTTTTACACTTTTTAAAACAGTATATTTTCTAATACTTTTAAATTGATTTCCAATGACAAGTTTTGAAATATGACCATGTGAATTTTTTTCTGGGGAAGATGGAATGAAAAATAATAGGCTTTTGGAAGGTCAGAATGATGGAATGTTGGGCAATTGAATCAGGTATAGTGAAGAAACACAAAGTGCTAAATGTTTTAATATGGGAAGCTGTAAAATAAGGCCACATAAGATGAGAAGGAGAAGACATGTTGCATAATATAATTTGACTTTAGGCACGTCAAATGAAAGTGATATTGCTCCAAAAAAATCAACAGAGTGACATAGACATTTCCTTCTTGCAAGCTAAAAGGTCAAATATCTGACACTAGCATTTACACATAGATGAACATAAACTGATGTTTTAATAAAATTATATTTATGTATAATTTATTTAACCAATGAAAAGTGTCAAGTAGCCAGGAAATCGATTATACTCTATCATCTTTTGAAATTTTAAGTGCTAAGTATATTTTTGCAGGGGTCATTACTTAGTCTGCTACTATTAAACATTTTTTAAATTAATGATTAGGGTGATGAACCACAGTGTGTTTATTAAATTTGCTGATGACACCAATTTGGTAGGACAATTAGCACACTTAAAAACTGGATTAAAATTCAAGATGACCTTGATGAGTTGGAAAGGAGCCTGGATATAAACAAGATGAAGTTGATTAAGTTCCTGTACAGTAATTCATTTAGGTTATTTCACATTTACAGTGGCAAAACCATTATGCAACTTTGATCAGAACTTTTAATGAAAATAGTTTGAATGATGTATCTTCATGGCAGTTCAGTCATAGCAAGTGTAAAGTCAAGATTTTTGTGCATCCAACTGGCATAAAAGCTAAGTTATTAGTTTAATCAAAATAATGCTGTTGCCAGGGTTCTTTAAGGCATGAACACCAAGGTTTAGATGGAAAATATATCTACCAGAAATCACTTAGGACATGACAATGTTTCTAAACTAATTTTTAAAATAAAAGTCACTGGAAAAGTCAAAACCACCGTATACATTGACAATTGTTTTAAAAAGGAAAATAGTGGTAAATACATAATTACATGAAATTTGGATAAGTGTTTTTATATAAAAGTTACTTTATGTTTTGAAGAGAATATCTATAACTGAATTATGGTGTCAATACATTGATAAAGGAGCTATCTGTGAGTAAAGTATTTTATATATGAGTAAACTAGCTTAAGAAATAGGTGTCATCTCAGCAATATGTGAACCGTGAACTTCCTGATGTTCAAGCTGGTTTTAGAAAAGGCAGAGGAACCAGAGATCAAATTGCCAACATCCGCTAGATCATAGAAAAAGCAAGAGAGTTCCAGAAAAACATCTATTTCTGCTTTATTGATTATGCCAAAGCCTTTGACTGTGTGGATCACAATAGACTGTGGAAAATTCTGAAAGAGATGTGAATACCAGACCACCTGATCTGCCTCCTGAGAAACCTATATGCAGGTCAGGAATCAACAGTTAGAACTGGACATGGAACAACAGACTGGTTCCAAATAGGAAAAGGAGTTCGTCAAGGCTGTATATTGTCACCCTGTTTATTCAACTTATATGTAGAGTACATCATGAGAAACGCTGGACTGGAAGAAACACAAACGGAATCAAGATTGCCGGGAGAAATATCAATAACCTCAGATATGCAGATGACACCACCCTTATGGCAGAAAGTGAAGAGGAACTCAAAAGCCTCTTGATGAAAGTGAAAGTGGAGAGTGAAAAAGTTGCCTTAAAGCTCAACATTCAGAAAACGAAGATCATGGCATCTGGTCCCATCACTTCATGGGAACAAGATGGGGAAACAGTGGAAACAGTGTCAGACTTTATTTTTCGGGGCTCCAAAATCACTACAGATGGTGACTGCAGCCATGAAATTAAAAGATGCTCACTCCTTGGAAGGAAAGTTATGACCAACCTAGATAGCATATTCAAAAGCAGAGACATTCTTTTGCCAACTAAGGTTCGTCTAGTCAAGGCTATGGTTTTTCCTGTGGTCATGTATGGATGTGAGAGTTGGACTGTGAAGAAGGCTGAGTGCTGAAGAATTGATGCTTTTGAACTGTGGTGTTGGAGAAGACTCTTGAGAGTCCCTTGGACTGCAAGGAGATCCAACCAGTCCATTCTGAAGGAGATCAGCCCTGGGATTTCTTTGGAAGGAATGATGCTAAAGCTGAAACTCCAGTACTTTGGCCACCTCATGTGAAGAGTTGACTCATTGGAAAAGACTCTGATGCTGGGAGGGATTGGGGGCAGGAGGAGAAGGGGACAACAGAGGATAAATGGCTGGATGGCATCGCTGACTCGATGGACGTGAGTCTGAGTGAACTCCAGGAGTTGGTGATGGACAGGGAGGCCTGGCGTGCTGCGATTCATGGGGTCACAAAGAGTCGGACACGACTGAGTGACTGATCTGGTCTGATCTGATGGATTGAGAATGCTGGAGAGGATTGGAAGCCTAGAGGAGAAAACAATGTCAGGTTATTTCCTTCCTGTTCCAAACAATATTAACAGGCACTCAATAAATATTTGTATATTAAGGAAAAAAAAAAGAAATAGGTGTCAATGTTTAAAAAATATTTTTAGACTTCAGAATTGACATTAAAATTGACATGTTTTCTTTAATGGGAGTTTTAAAATTGGGGGACTCAAGGTCTATAATGAGAATCTCATGCAAATTTTTAATTTTCAAGGACAGAAACTTTTCACCTAGATCCAGAAATTTTGTCAATGTCCAACAGCTCATCTATGATATACTACCACTGGTCAATATATGCAAGGTTAAGAAACTTAAGAATTGTCTTCTCAATATATATGGTTTCAGGGCACTTCTACTTTTGTTCTATTTAGTAGATTGTATTACTTAGAGCAGTCTTAGATTTATAAGAAAAATGAACACAAGTACAGAGTTCTCCTCTCTACCATAGTTTCCCCTATTAGTATTTTGAATGAGTATAGTACTTTGTTACAATTGGAAAATCAACAGTGAAACATTATTATTAACTAAAGTTCATTGTTTTGGAGAAGGAAATGGCAACCCACTCCCACATTTTTGCCTGGGAAATCCCTTGGTCAGAGGAGACTGGCAGGCTACAGTCCATGGGGTTGCAAAGAGTCAAACCTGACTTAGTGACTAGCACAAGTGAAAAAAAGCATAAGTTCATTGTTTACAGTAAAGTTTACTCTGTGTTGGAGAGGTTTATAGGTTTTGCCAAATGCATAGCATGTATCTATTTTTAGTGTATCATACAGAATTTAGTGCCCTAAGTATCCTCTGTACTAAAATATATTTATCTTTCTTTTTCATTCTCCAATCGCTGGCAACAGCTAATCCTTTTGCTGCCTTTAAATTTTACCTTTTCCAGGACACTATGTAGTTAGAGTCGTGCAGTATACAGTACAGTCTTTTCAAATGGACTTCTTTCATGTTGCAGTATGCATTTAGTTTCTTCCATGATGTTTCATGACTCTATAGCTCATTTCTTTGTATTCCATTATATAAATGATACAGTTTGCTTATCTATTCACCTACTGAATGGCATCTTGTTTGTTTCCAAGTTTTGACATTTATGATTAACTTGTTATAGATATCTGTGTTCTTATTTTTGTTTGGACAAAAGCTTTCAACATTTTTTGGCAAATATCTTGAAGTGTAATAGTTAGAACACATGGATAAAATGATGTTTAGATTTGTGCTATGCTATGCTATGCTAAGTCGCTTCAGTCGTGTCCAACTCTGTGCGACCCCATAGACGGCGGCCCACCAGGCTCCCCCATCCCTGGGATTCTCCAGGCAAGAACACTGGAGTGGGTTGCCATTTCCTTCTCCAATGCATAAAAATGAAAAGTGAAAGTGAAGTCGCTCAGTCGTGTCCGACTCCTAGCGACCCCATGGACTGCAGCCTACCAGGCTCCTCCGTCCATGGGATTTTCCAGGCAAGAGTACTGGAGTAGGGTACCATTTAGATTTGTGAGAAACTGCCAAACTGTCTTTGAAAGTGGCTGTACAATTTTTCACTTCTGCTTGAAAAGAGTAAGAGTTCTTCTTGCTCCACATCCTCTCCACCATTTGTTGTTACCATGGTTTTAGATTTTAGCCATGTTCCTAACGGTGTAGTGGTATCTCACCTTACAATTTCCTAGTGATATATGATGCTGAGCATATTTTCATATTTTTATTTGCCATTTGTATATCCTCTTTGGTAGGGTGTCTTTTAAGACCTTCTGTCTACTTTTAAACAGGGTTGTTTGTTTACATATGCTGATTTTTAAGAGTTATATGCACTTCATAAATAAAGTCCATTATTATATATACCTTTTTCAAATATTTGCTCCAAGTCAGTAGCTCATGTTTTCACTCTCTTTATGATGTCTTTAACAAAGCATAATTTCAAAAATTTTAATGTAACCTAGCCATATTTTTTTATGCATTGTGATTTTGATGTTGTATCTGATAACTCTGCCACATCAAAGGCCACCTATGTTATATTCAATAACCTTTATTATAATTTGTGTTTTATATTTGTTTTTGCTCTGACATGTAAAGAGTCAGGAGATTTTTCACTCCTATTTTCACAAAGAGACCAAAGTTGAAAAAAAATACCTGAAAATCAACAATATTTCTTAGATTCATCAGAGGATTGAGATAACAAAGCAAACTGCTGCCCTGAAAATGGAAGAGACAGACAGATACAAAGAACCATAGTTCTGTTCCACAGGGAATGGAGCCCAGGAGCAGAATCCCACAAGTGGATCTAGAATCAGAGGGGATACTTTAAATTGTCATTGATGGCTTGCTGGAGGTTCAGTGTAGTAGACTAGCTTGAGATTTTAAACTTCAAGTGGATCAAGAAGGGGAAAGAGCTTATACTTACAAAGAAACAAAGGTAAGAATTATATCAAACTGCTTTTCAGAAACCATGCAAGTAAGAATATAGTTAAAAAAATATTTAAAATGCTGGAAAAACAGCACCAACTTTTTAACCAGTGAAATTGTCTATAGAAAGTGAAGGAGAAATAAAGAATCTCTCAGAGAAAAATCAAGGTTTTGTTTGTTTGTTTGTTTATTTGTTTTAACGAGTAAGACTTCCTTGCAGGAAGTGGCCAAGTAGGGACTTTGGATAAAGGTAAAATGGTACAAGTCAGAGACTCTGATCTATGTAATGAAAAGAAAAATGTTAGAGAAGGAATAAAGGAAAGTAAAATAAAAAATTTTAATTTTCTTATTCATTCATTAGGGAATGGAAATATTCTAAACATGTATTTTGATTTATTAATTGGAATACTTTTATAAGATGATGATTTCTATAATATACTATATGGTTACCCAGTGCTATAGTTCGTATGGTGATACAGCATATACACTTCACTCATTGTCAGTAATCAAGTTTTTAAATTACCAAAATCTAATGAATTTTATTAAATTTTATATTGATTCATGATACAAATCTCAGCAAAGTAGCAATAAGGAAGAATATTTCTTATCCTGATAGGGGCATACTATAAATTACATAGCTAACATTATACTTAATGATGTAAAACTAGGAAGAAATATTTGAACAACACATATCTGATAAAGGACTTGTGTCCAGAATATATAAAGACCCCTTCAGATCAGATCAGATCAGTCGCTCAGTCGTGTCCGACTCTTTGCGACCCCATGAACCGCAGAACGCCAGGCCTCCCTGTCCATCAACAACTCCCAGAGTTCACCCAGATTCACGTCCATCGAATCAGTGATGCCATCCAGCCATTCATCCTCTGTCGTCCCCTTCTCCTCCTGCCCCCAATCCCTCCCAGCATCAGAGTCTTTTCCAATGAGTCAACTCTTCGCATGAGGTGGCCAAAGTACTGGAGTTTCAGCTTTAGCATCATTCCTTCCAAAGAAATCCCAGGGCCGATCTCCTTCAGAATGGACTGGTTGGATCTCCTTGCAGTCCAAGGGACTCTCAAGAGTCTTCTCCAACACCACAGTTCAAAAGCATCAATTCTTATTAATAAAGTGAGATATAATTCAATAAAAATCACTAAAAGATTTTAATCATACCTCACCAAATGTAACATTTAGATGAAAATAGTACATGACAAGGTAGCCAGTATTATTAGTTTTTAGAAAATTCATTCTAATACTATGATGAGATACCTTTCATCCAAGTAGAATGATTGAATTGACAAAGACGGGTTATTATGAAATATTGGTGAAGAACTCCAGTGCATTTCTATACAAAATGAACTAGCTATTTGCAAAAACGACAGTTTCCTATAAAGTTAAACCTGTAATTACCAGGGAATATGCAATTTCACTCTTAGGCAGTTGTTTAGTCACTCAGTCGTGCCCAATCCTTTTTGATCCCATGGACTTCAGCATGCCAGGCTTCCCTGTCCTTCACAATCTCCCAGAGCTTGCTCAAACTCATGTCCATTGAGTTGGTGATGCCATCCAACCATCTCATCCTCTGTCATCCCCTTCTCTTCCTGCCTTCAATCTTTCCCAGCATCAGGGTCTTTTCCAGTGAGTCAGCCCTTTGCTTCAGGCAGCCAAAGTATTGCAGCTTCGGCTTTAGCATCAGTCCTTGTAATGAATATTCAGGTTTAATTTCCTTTAGGATTGACTGTTTTGATCTCCTTGCAGTCCAAGAAACTCTCAAGAGTCTTCTCCAATACCACAGTTCAAAAGCATCAATTCTTTGGTGCTCAGCTTTCTTCTTCAGAAGGTAATCAGTATCTAATAAATCTTATGTATTTATGTATTTTAGAATTTCTACATTTCAGAAATGACATGCTATTCAAAATTGTATGGAAAATAAACATTATTTATTTATATGTTATGACACAGGAAAAATTGAAATACACAAATGTTAGATTTTTATGTATGATAAACATGTGAAAATAAAGCTTTCACCATTATTTGAAGAGATTGTGAATGAGTATTCCTACTCTCTCTTAATTACTCCTCATTCCTTCTCTCTTTTTTCTTTTATAACTCTGGCAAAAGACGTAGAGAGTAACCTAATGGCATAAGTGATATATTAGATTATTATTATGGAATAATACTGCCAAAATGGAATGTCTTTAAAATCCTAGAAACAAAGAAACATTGTACCAAATATCATGCTTTTTTTTAATCTCTTAATAATATTTCCTTGACTTCCTGAAAGTGGTAAAATTCTCTCTGTTTTTGGTATGATAACTTGGTGGAACTGTCAGAAAGATCAAATTTCCCTTAAAGATTTTGTCACAGAATTCACAAGTTCTCATTTCCCCAAGGCAGGTGTAAATACTCTGTCACTTCTGTGTGTTTGTTTGCTCCAATACTGTGTGATGTACTGTCTCTTGGGAAGTGGATTTGCTTCACTTACTTCTCAAAAGATTTACTTTGGACTAATATATATCATTTTAGAGAAGTCAAGGTGAAATCATTTTTAGTCTGTGATGATTAATTTTTGTGTTAAAATTATCAATGTTTTAGATATCAACTATGATGACTAAAATAAAATACTATGAATTGCTATCAATAAACCAAATGATTTTTTTTCACTTTAAAATCACTACTGGCATCAGATAATTAATGATATTAAATAGACATAAACTATTTTATCTTCAATTAAATTGTGATGATAAAAGTAAAGAAACATAGGATTATTTGATGAAGCATAGAGTTATGATAAATTCTAACAGGTATACTTTTACTTTCCCTTCATAAGTAATAAAAAGCTAAAGAAACAAAACCAAGAAAAACTATAAGTGTAGTCTTTTATATTTAAACTTTAAGAACTAAAAAGAATTCAGAATAATATCTAAATCCATAGTAAATTTTTAGGTAGTATATATCTCAAGATTTTAGATATAAAACTGAAAGTACAATAAATATATTTATATTTAGGTACTTTATATACACATATAAACTCACTACACAATCAGACCCACACTCACAAAGTTCAGACTTAATAAAAATGCCAAATATCTGGCATAGACTTATTTACTAAACACTAGGCATTTAATTTCATTCTCACCACCATACCTCAGTATATGCAGTGTTTTTACCCATTTAACAAATAAGAGTACTGAGATTTATTGGTTATATAACTTGCAAAATCTTGTAAGTGCCAGAGGTTGTATTTCAATCCTGTTGTTGCTGTTTAGTTGCTAAACCACATCCAACTTCTTTGTTACCCCATGGACTGTAGCCCACCAAGCTCCTCTGTCCGTGGGATTTCCCAGGCAAGAATACTGGAGTGGACTGCCATTTCCTTCTTCAGGGGATCTTTCTGACCAATGGATCAAACTCAAGTAGCCTGCATTGGCAGGATATTCTTTACCACTGAGACACCTGGGAAGACCATGCCCTCTTTTTAAAAGTTCAGGTTATACTTTGCAGCACATGTTTGCTGTATGAAAACACAAATGTATAAATGGAAAACTATGAGACAAAAATTACAATAGAATAAACTAGTATGATTAATAAAGGCTTTTATCCAACTGTATTTCCCTCATAAAGAGACAGAAAAATTATTTCTCTCAAAAGGGAAACATTTGTTAAATTTGCCCCGTGTGTAATCTTTGGTGTGCTTTATAATGAATTTTTAAAAGAGGAATGTTCATACAATGTAAGTATAACTGTTATAACCTCTAAACTTTTACAATTTTCCAGTATTCTTTGTAGGACTCATCTAAGTGCTTTCCAGTAGATTATTTCATGTTCAATTTGATTTTAACAATGAAACTGAGATGATATGTAAACATGTAGAAAGTGATAAGAAATTGAATCTAATGGATGAGCATTCCATAGGGAAATTGATAAAAATGATTCAATTGTTAAAAATCAATGTAACAAATTCAATTAAATAGTTTAGCAGATTTAGTGAGAATTACATGATATGCCATAAAATACATCCAACTTAATTTTTTAGTATATGCACAAAGTTGTGCAGCCATCCACACAATTTAAAGCATTTCCATCACTATAGAAAGAAACCCTATATCCATTAGCAGTCACTCCTATTCACCCCATACTCCCCCAGATCCAGGGGCTATTTCTATCTTTATAGATTTATCTATTTTGGATTATATTAATAGAAGTATACATTATTTTTATATTAATAGAATTATACATTATTGGCATTTTATAGGCAAATATGCTATTGTATGTATAAACCACACACACACACACACACATATTTGTCAGTCGATATACATTTAGTCTTTTCCCATATTTTAGCTAGACTGAATAATGCTGCTTTGAATGTTTATGTACAGCTCTTCATATGGTATGGTGCTTTCCTTTCTCTTAGGTACATACCTGGAAGTTGGAATACTTAGTCATATGGTAATACTATGCTTAAAGTTTGAGAAAATAACAAACAGTTTTCCAAAGTTTCACATTCCCATTAGAAAAGTATAAGTATTCAAATTCTTTGACACCTTGTCAACACTTCTTATTGTGTGCCTTTTGAACTATTTTCATCCTAGTGGATATGAAATGCCATCTCATAGTTTGATTTGCATTTCCTTAATAAGTAGTGATGCTGAACATCTTTGTCATGTCCTGATTGATCATTTGTATATTTTTGATGGAGAAATATCTATATAGACACTTTATCCATTTCTAAAATAATGTCATTCATTTGTATTTTTATTATTGAGTTTAATAATTACTCAACTACATACTCAGAAGCATAAATCTCCAGATTATGTAAATCCAGGAGTCATTTAATATATTTTCTCCTATTCTGGTTGGGAAGTCTTTTCACTTCTGATAAGATATTTCACACAAGCCTAAGGTTTTGAAACTTCAAGGTTTTTTTGCTTTTAACTTTGACAGTTGTGTCATATCTAAGAAAACATTACCTAATTAGATACAATGAAGATTTGCTCCTGTGTTTTCTTCTAAGAGTTTTAAAGTATTAATAATTTCATTTACTTCTATAATGCATTTGAGTGAATTTTGTGCATGATTTATAGAAAGAATCTAACTTCATTATTTTGCATCTGGAAACTCAAGTTTTTCCAGTAATATTTGTAGAAAAGACTTTTTTCCCTCTAATTGAATCATTTTGCACTTTGCTTTGGAATCAATTGACCATATATGTAAGAGTTTATTTTTAAACTCTCAACTCTATTTCATTGACCTATGTGTCTACCACATGCCAATATCATGATTCCTTGATTGCTGTAGCTTTGTAGTAAATTTTGAAATCAGGAAATGTGAGTCTTCCACATTTTTTTTTTCTATTTTAAGATTTTAAGACTGTTTGGATCACTCTGAATTTTCTGTTTTCCTATGTGAAATTTAGGATCATTTTACCAATTTCTGAAAGAAATATTGTAGGCATTTTGAAATGACTAGGTTCGAATCTGTACGTCATTTGAGGAAGTGTCATTTAAATAATATTAGATTCTGATCATCTGACTATATAGAGAGATAAACCTTATTAGATTTAATAAGAATTCTGTAAGGTACATAGATATAAAATAGGTACCGCCTAGCAGGCTTCCCTGATAGCTCAGTTGGTAAAGAATCCACCTGCAATGCAGGAGACACCCTGTTTGATTCCTGGGTTGGGAAGATCTGCTGAAGAAGGAATAAGCTACCCATTCCAGTATTCTTGGGCTTCCCTTGTGGCTCAGCTGGTAAAGAATCTGCCTGCAATGTGGGAAACCTGGGTTTGATCCCTGGGTTGGGAAGATCCCCTAGAAAAGGGAAAGGCTACCCACTCCAGGATTCTGGCCTGGAGAATTCTGTGGACTGTATAGTCCATGGGGTTGTAAAGAGTCAGACATGACTGAGCAACTTTCACTTTCACTTTCTGATCCATGAACATGAGGTGTTTCTCCATTTATTTAGATCTTTAGCTCCTTTCAATAATGTTTTATATTTCTCCCTATATAAGTCTTGCATGACCTTTGTTAAATGAATTCATATGTATTTTATTCTTTTTGATCTTATTGTATGGTATGTTTTTACTTAACTTCATATCTGAATTTTCATTGAGGTTTTATTAAAATTCAACTTATTATTTCATATTAATCTTGATGAACTTATTTATTAGTTTTCATAATTTTGTAAATGAATTTTTAGGATGTTCTATTTATAACAACATGCCCTTTGAAATTTCACAGAAATCAGTTTGCTTCTGTCATTCAATCTGTATATCTTTATGTTTAATATTTGATTTCCCTGGTTAGACACACCAGTGAATTTTGGATGGAATTATCAGAATGGACATTTTTGCTTTTTCTGATCTTAGGAAAAGGTATTCAGTCTTTTATCATGAAGTTTTTTTTTTAGTTGTTGAATTTCATTTTATTTTTGGTAGAACAAATTCTGGGTACTAGATGTGATCCTTTATAATAGGATGTCATTTCTTTAAGCCCCTTCAGTTGGCAGAGTAAAGAAATTTATGTATATACATATATATTTCTATACATAAACATGCGTATTTCTATTACACATATTTCCGCCTGATCTCTCCATCTCTATACATTACTATGTGAATCATTCCAGCCACCTGCCTTGTTTATATAAACCCAGTGATAAACATGGGTCGCACATGCTGCCATCCTTTTCTGTGTTTAATTGAGGTACAGATGTATGGTAGTGTTCACATACTCCAGTGTGAGAGAGTATTATCAATGAGAGGACAGTTCTTTTGTGCAGATTCTTTTCACTTTCATTCTTGCAGGTGCCTATTATTTCTAAAGTTCAGCAACCTATCCCTGTACCACCTTTAGTGTGACTGTTTCTTTCAGTTTTAATGTATTTAGGTTCACATGTCAAAACTGCAATCCATCCTGCTATCCCCTGACCATGCAAATATATTTTAAAATTTTTATATACAAGGCTCTATTTAATAACTGTGAAAGCTTGTAAAGTCCCATAAATGCATTTTAATAGGTAATAAATAAATAATTTCCTCTATCCACCATTTTAGTATCATATTTAATAGTTCACTATCCTAAGCAAAACAAAGACCAATGTTTCACCTAGAGAGGTTCTCCTGTTATAAATCCAAAAACCTTGGCAATTACTAATTTTTTCAATATTTCTATAGTTTGCCTTTTCCAGCAAGGCATATAATTGACATCATACAGGATATAGCTTTTTGAGAAGTTTTACATAAAAAGTTGAGTGGAAAGTAGAGTTCCTGTGTCCCCTCTCATGTTCCCACTACCCTAGTTTCTCTCAATATCACTGTCTTGCATTGGTGTATGCTATGAATAATAAGCCCATATTTATATATTATCATTAGCAAAAGTACATGTTTGGGATCACTTTCTGTTTTGGGTATTGACAAATGACAAGTATCCACTATTGTTGTTGTTGTTATTTTTCAGTTGCTCATTCATATCCTACTCTTTGCAACCCCATGGACTGCAGCACACCAGGCATCCCTATCCTCCACCATCTCCTGGAGCTTTCTCAAATTCATGTCCATTGATTCAGTGATGCCATCCAACCATTTCGTCCTCTGTCATCCCCTTCTCTTTCTGCCTTCAATCTTTCTCAGCATCAGGATCATTTCTAATGAGTCAGCTCTTCTCATCAGGTGGCCAAATATTGGAGCTTCAGCTTCAGCATCAGGCCTTCCAATGAATATTCAGGGTTGATTTCCTTTAGGATTGACTGGTTGGATCTCCTAGCTGTCCAGGGACTCTCAAGAGTCTTCTTTGATACCATAGTTCAGAAGCATCCATTCTTTGGCACTCAGCCTTCTTTATATTTCAACTCTCACACCCATACATGAGTACTGGAAAAACTATAGCTTTGACTACACAGACCTTTGTCGGCAAAGTAATGTGTCTGCTTTTTAATATGCTGTCTAGGTTTGTCTCTAGGACTGCAAGGAGATCCAACCAGTTAATCCTAAAGGAAATCAACCTTGAATATTCATTGAAAGGCCTGATGCTAATGCTGAAGCTCCAAAACTTTGACCACCTGATGTGATGAGCTGAGTCATTAGAAAAGACCCTGATTCAGGGAAAGACTGAAGGCAGGAAGAAAAGGGGATGACAGATGATGAGATGGTTGGATGGCATCACTGACTCAATGGACTTGAGTTTCAGCAAGCTTCAGGAGGTGAAGGACAGGAAAGCCTGGTGTGCTGCTGTTCATGGGTTACAAAGAGTCTGACATGACTGAGCCACTGAACAACAGCAAGGTTTGTCATAGCTTTTCTCTCCACCATTATAGGGTAATAAAGAATGTTTTCACTAACTGCATTTTTCCCTCTTTTAATTCATAATTTTGGTGATGATGTTTTATTTTCTAGGGTTTTCCCTGTGACTCAGCTGATAAAGAATCTACCTGCAATGTGGGAGACTTGGGTTCGATCCCTGGGTTGGGAAGATCACCTGGAGAAGGGAAAGGCTACCCATTCCAATATTCTGACCTGGAGAATTCCAAGAACTGTGTAGTGCATTGAGTCACAAAGACATGATTGAGCAACTTTTACTTTCACTTTTATTTTCTAATAGTCCTTTTCCCCAGTTAGGGATCACCAAGTCTTCATTTATTGAATTCTCAAAGTGCTTAACATTCCAATCTAAATGAAATTTACACTTAATGGGAGGTTAACTGAATATAACATTTTGGTCTCTTTCTTTGACTCAAATTTTATAGATATTTGTTCAACAATACGTCATGATGCTTGTTCATTTAATTGACTTATACCTTTAGATACCTCTGAGATAATACAATGCCCTTATAATTTCAAGAATCGTTGGCTTTCTTATTGAAAGTGAAAGTGTAAGTGAAAGTTGCTCGTGGATACACAGTCCATGGAATTCTCCAGGCCATAATACTGGAGTGGGTAACCATTGTCTTCTCTAGGGGACCTTCCCAACCCAAGGGTCAGATCGATACCAGGTCTCCCACAGTGCAGGTGGATTCTTTACCAGCTGAGCTACCAGGGATGCCCAAAAAAGAAAGTCCTTCAAGCCAGATAGATATTTTTTTTTTAATTTAAATTTTTTTTTAATTTTATTTTTAAACTTTACATAATTGTATTAGTTTTGCCAAATATCAAAATGAATCCGCCACAGGTATACATGTGTTCCCCATCCTGAACCCTCCTCCCTACTCCCTCCCCATACCATCCCTCTGGGTCGTCCCAGTGCACCAGCCCCAAGCATCCAGTATCGTGCATCGAACCTGGACTGGCAACTCGTTTCATACATGATATTTTACATGTTTCAATGCCATTCTCCCAAATCTTCCCACTCTCTCCCTCTCCCACAGAGTCCATAAGACTGTTCTATACATCAGTGTCTCTTTTGCTGTCTCGTACACAGGGTTATTGTTACCATCTTTCTAAATTCCATATATATGCGTTAGTATACTGTATTGGTGTTTTTCTTTCTGGCTTACTTCACTCTGTATAATAGGCTCCAGTTTCATCCACCTCATTAGAACTGATTCAAATGTATTCTTTTTAATGGCTGAGTAATACTCCATTGTGTATATGTACCACCGCTTTCTTATCCATTCATCTGCTGATGGACATCTAGGTTGCTTCCATGTCCTGGCTATTATAAACAGTGCTGCGATGAACATTGGGATACATGTGTCTCTTTCCCTTCTGGTTTCCTCAGTGTGTATGCCCAGCAGTGGGATTGCTGGATCTTAAGGCAGGTCTATTTCCAGTTTTTTAAGGAATCTCCACACTGTTCTCCATAGTGGCTGTACTAGTTTGCATTCCCACCAACAGTGTAAGAGGGTTCCCTTTTCTCCACACCCTCTCCAGCATTTATTATTTGTAGACTTTTGGATTGTAGCCATTCTGACTGGTGTGACATACAGATGGCTAACAAACACATGAAAAGATGCTCAACATCACTCATTATCAGAGAAATGCAAATCAAAACCACTATGAGGTACCATTTCACACCAGATAGACCTTTACTTTCAGACCTTTCTCTGAGTAAGAATCCTTGAAAATTCTATGCAAATCAGGTTTGTATAGAGCCAGTTGCCAGGCTTGAAGTCATAGTATGAAGCATAGCACAACTTTTCCCCCAGATATCAGCTTCCTCAAAAATGTCTTATTTTCACCCACATCTCTAACTCATTTTATGTAAAGACAATGCATTATCATTTTTAATGGGATGCACTTTTTATCTGTGCTCTAAGTAGGATAAAAAATGTTAGAGCCAACTGGTAACTTTTCTGTGTGTAGATCTTGGTAATACCTATTTTTACATGGCTGTTTCTCATGTCTGCCCTCTTCTAACCCATTGATTATGAGCCCAAATCTCTCTTGAAATTAATAGAGCATATTGGTCATCACTAACACTGAGCACCGTGTACCATCTGGATAGAATCTAGCATTCTCAGATACCCTCATTTGTCCATTCTTACATCAGCTTTTACTCTAATGAATTAGCTAATTAAAATAAATTTCTTCATCTAAAAATCTACACAAAAGTTTTAAAAATCATGTGATTAATATTTTTTACTTTTCACCAAGATTAATCAACTGTTCACGTTTTATGCCTCATGAAATGCATTTTTTGTACTGCTTTCTGTGTTTTGCTTTGTTTAGCTTGACTTCTGTTTGGTTTATTTGCTTTGCTTTATTTCTTAACAGATTGCTCAACTAAAATCCCTGTTTTAAGGCAGTTTTAAAGTCTTGGTAACACATTTTTTGAATCAGGGAGGTCTTCTCTCTTTCTTCCCAGACTGTTGGATTTCTTTTGCCTAGTACTTCCATTTTAAAGCATGCTGCCTTACCTTGGGATGCTATAACAATTTACCATAGACTGGATGACTGAAACAACTAACAACTATTTCTCACAGTTCTAGAGGCAGAGAAATACAACATGAGTTGCTGCAAGATTGAGTGTCTGGTAAGAGCCCTTTTTCTGGTTTATAGAAGGATCTCTTCTCCTTGTATCTTCAGATGGAGAGGAGCGAGAGGTTGAAGAAACAAAGCACAGAGGACTCTTAAGGCCAGGAATATTGTCTGTCTGATACCATCATCTTTAGTAAATGCCATCTGACATTTATCTAAACCCATGGAATGTATCACACTACACTACGAATGAACCCTGATGTAAACTATGGACCTTGGGTGATTGTGTTGTGTCAGTGAAGGTTCATCAGTTGTAACAAATATGCCTCTTTGGTTGGGGATATTGACAACCGTAAAGGCTGTGCATGTGTGGGGTTGTAGGATATATTGAAAATCTTTGTATGTTCCTCTCAATTTTACTGGGAATCTAAAACAACTCTTATAAAGTAAAACCTTACTTTAAAAAGTTAGATTGGGGCCAAGCATCTGAATTAGAAGAGGTGCTCCCCATCTGAGGTTTGGCACTCAAATTCTGTAAGGCATAGTACTCTTATTTTTTCCCATTGCATGATTCCATTGAAGACAATGTGGTAAAAGAGAGGACACCAACGATGGAAGGAGTCTCAGTCATAGAAGGGCTATGCTGGCAGAAATGGATAATTCTAACAACTTGCAGTGAATTTTATGTTGAGAGAAACAAGTGTTCAGGATGCTTTATCATTATATTAATGGTGTTTACTCCATCATTTTTACTTCCATGACACATGGCAAGGGGCAGAGAGCAAACTATAAAGGTAGAAGTAGTAGGCGATCTAAAGACATCTCAGTTCAGTCACTCAGTTGTGTCCGACTCTGTGACCCCATGAATCGCAGCACGCCAGGCCTCACTGTCCATCACCAACTCCCGGAGTTCACTCAGACTCACGTCCATTGAGACATCTAAGGGAATCTAAAGGGGACAATTGACTATGTAATATTTATACCCTTTAATTCTGCCTTATCAGTATCATATGCCACTAATTCATACCACTAATTCATTCTTAATTTTATAATGTTATCAATTACACCAAATGTATGTTTCCCATATGGAGATCGTTAATGGCTATTGACAGTTACTGTGGATCACAGTGACAGCCATATAAAAGTACCGTCTGTGTGTTAGTAACTGCTATCTTCAAGAATGCTTTAGTTTCACATATCAGTAAATTTCACTTTAATAAGAAAGATATAATTTGAATCAATAAGAATCGGTCTCCCAGTTCCTGAAAGCTGTTTTTTGTTTTTTTTTTTTTTAAAGTAACCAAATACCAAGAAACAATTCCCTACTTCTGCTGCCACAACCCTGTGAGAAGTGGAGTTTTTTTAACAGTATCCGTGGAGATTGTGGCATGTTTTATAACATACTTAGTTTCAATTTAAGTGCATAAGAAACTTACTAGGACAACAAAAAAAGACAGAGGTGATAATCAAATTTCTATAAAAGGAGGACTTTAGCAGTAACTGGACAAAAATGTCTAAAATACCTTTAAGACTACTTAGTAAATTTCATCTCTGTTTTTCTATATGAGTTAGGTTTCAGAAACTCTGCATCTTATGTATCAACATTGTCATGGATATACTCATGTTTCTCAACCAAGAAAGACTTATTCCCAAAGACCTTCTCATTTTCAAAACAAGTCCTAGGAACTTAGTATTATTTGGCCCTTTTTATGATTGCAAGTGAACCAGGGAATGTTGAGATCATCAGCTAATGTGCCTACCAGCATGTAATTTCTGCTCTTTTATTAAAAATACATCAAGCTCCCTGTGAGGACCTATTTCTGCCCACTGTAGTCCTACATGTTTCAGATCAGGTTTCCCTTAGCTCTTAATAGGCATTAGATGCTTTGGAATGGTGGTGTTGGATAAGACTGTCGAGAGTCACTTGGACTGCAAGGAGATCAAACCAGTCAATCCTAAAGGAAATCAACCCTGAATATTCATTGGAGGGACTGATGCTGAAGCCGAAGCTGAAGCTCTGATACTTTGACCATATGATGCAAAGAGCATCATTGGAAAAGACCCTGATGCTGGGAAAGATTGAAGGCAGGTGGAGAAGGAGGCGACAGAGGATGAAATGGTTGAATGGCATCACTGATTCAATTGACATGAGTTTGAGCAAACTCTGGGAGATAGCGAAAGACAGGGAAGCCTGGCATGCTGTCCAAGGGGTCACAAAGAATCGGATATGGCTGAGCCACTGAGCAACAACAACACGTCCAAATTGAACCACTCACAGAATTTCCTTCTTTGGCCAAAAAGTACTGATTGAGACGGGTTCTTGTTCCTAGTAGATTTAGTAGACCATCTTGAAATGTGCACTATTATGAGGTATACTCATCCTCTCTGTAATGATAATGTAAAACCTGAACCTATTTCTGGACTTTTGTCTCCACTTGGAAAGGAACGGCCAGAAAATGAAGCAAACTCAAAGCAAAATGTAACATTAAGAACTGGAGAAAAAGAGGTTCTTGATGATCATATTCAAGCATTTGGTTCCAGTCCATTAAAGTTTGACTTTTCCTTTGATTCTTTTTTTCTCTGAACCACTAAGTTTGCATTTCCCTTTAAGGTCGTTTGAGTTTAATATTTGCCTCCGGAAACTGAGACTTGATTAACACTGAGGGAAAAGAGGGAGATTGTGATCAGATTTTCAAATGATAAACTGAAACTTTACTGGACGACCATTTTTTTGAAATATTTATTTATTTTTGACTGCACTGGGTCTTCATTTTTTTGCATGGACTTTCTCTACTGTGTCAAATGAGGGCTACTCTTCATTGTTGTGTATAGGCTTCTCATTGCAGCGGCTTGTCTTGTTGAGGAGCACAGGCTCTAGGAGCATGGGCTTCAGTGTTTGCAGCACATAGGCTCAGTTGCAACTCACAGGCCCTAGGACGCGGGCTCAGTAACTGTGGTGCACAGGATTACTTGCCCTACAGCATGTGAGATTCTCCTGTACTAGGGATAGAACCCATGTACCCTGCATTGGCAGGTGGATTCTTATCCACTGTGCCACCAGGGAAGTCCCACCAGGTTTTTATTTGAATAAGCAAGTGAAGTAGGAAGCTCTGCAGTTACATCATGGTTCACAAAGAATCACTACGGATTAGATCATCAACCCTATCCAGTAGAATGGGAAATGGGATATGATAATACTATTTTCTCTGAAAACAGGGATCAGAGATTATACTTGGATTGGAAGGATGTAAGCAAAATGAGATTAATACAACTTGCCTCTTCTCTGGCCATGATACTTTAAGTATTAAGCTACTTCTTAAGAGACTGGAAGTAACTCTACTTGGTATACACTTGAAACTACCATGCCCTTTTAAAAATTATTCTGACTCAAACATTCCTCTAGTGCTATATGGAAGAGCAGTGTATGAGGCACTTCCCTGGGCTTCCCTAGTGGCTCAGATGGTAAAGAATCTGCCTTCAATGCAGGAGACCTAGGTTCAATCCCTGGGTTGGGAAGATCCCCTGGAGAAGGGAATGGCTACCCACTCCAGTATTCTTGCCTGGAAAACCCCATGTACAAAGGAGCCTGGCGGGCTAGAGTCCATGGAGTTGCAAAGAGTCAGAGACTACTGAGTGACAAACACACACACACACACACACACACACTACTACAGATTTTATTATGCCTTCTATCTAAATTAGTTTACCTCCACTTAGAGAAGTTTATACAGTATCAAGTCACCTAAAATTTCTGTTACATAAGATACAAGAATGACTTGTATAAATATTAGACATTTTTTATAGACTAACAAAACTTTACCAGTTTGCATTTTAAAAAGAAATATACTGAAAAAAAATGAAAAAATAAATAGACATGAATTTCAGGTCTGTAATTCACTGAATTTTTGAAATTGTGAGGATCACATGTCTATTGAGGCAAAAAGGGCAAGATTTTTCTTTAATATTGAGGAAAGTGCTATATAAATATGAGATCATTACCATTCTTTTATATTTTTTACAAAACTGTGGTCTAGCATAATAAAATTATTCTGACAGCTTCAGTGCCAAAATGTGAAATTTCTACTTACAGCTGTTTTCCCTTTAAAGAAGTATGAGTGTGATTCAGAAGTGATTATATTAATTAATAAATGCCACATCCCACTGTGCAAAATGCTTGTTTATCATCCACTCTTATGGATCCACTAACCTTTCACATAATTGATCTTTCTGTAATTTATATTTTGCAATAATACATGTGAAATATTTAATTGTACCACTGAGCATGAAGAACTTTACCAATCCTGGTATAGGCATAATACATATTT
Organism: Bubalus kerabau; assembly: GCF_029407905.1. Taxonomy (NCBI): domain Eukaryota; kingdom Metazoa; phylum Chordata; class Mammalia; order Artiodactyla; family Bovidae; genus Bubalus; species Bubalus kerabau. Next base: position 46,793,730 of record NC_073641.1, read on the forward strand.
AGAACAAATGATTTTGTAGTTGTTTTCCTCTGCAATGAACTGCCTAAGTTATTGCTCTCATTGTTTTTTTGTGTGTCAGAATTTATCAGTGACAAAAGAATTTCTGATTTAAAGGGGAAAAGAAGCAAATATTTGATAATTAAACTAAGTAAGAATATTAAAATGTTTGGCTAGTTGCTAATTCAGTGGAGATAAATATGATCTCTGGAGATGTTCAGTATGATCTAATACTGCAACCTTCTGCCCAAAGTGCAACATTACAGTAACAGCCCTGCCAAATGTTCACTGCTTTCATTTATACCTAATAATATTGATCAAAATATCCCTTACAATAGTACTCAGAAATGCACACATATATACATATTGGGAGCTTCAATTTAAAAACCAATGACATTTTCAGTGGCAACTCTTTTGGCAAATAACTGAAAATTCTGGGGGAAAATACAAAAAAAAATAGATTTAATAATTAAAAAAAAGAAAACTTTTTATTGTATATTAGAGTACAGTTGATGAATATGCATTAATGTTTTGATGCTGCTGCTGCTGCTGCTGCTAAGTCACTTCAGTCATGTCCAACTCTGTGCAAACTCATAGATGGCAGCCCAATAGGCTCCCTCATCCCTGGGATTCTCCAGGCAAGAACACTGGAGTGAGTTGCTATTTCCTTCTCCAATGCAGGAAAGTGAAAAGTGAAAGTGAAATTGCTCAGTAGTGTCCAACTCTTAGCCACCTCATGGACTGCAGCCTACCAGCCTCCTCCATCCATGGGATTTTCCAGGCAAAAGTACTGGAGTGAGTTGCCATTGCCTTCTCCGGCTTTGATGCTACATACTTTAAAACAGACAGATTTAACATATATTTAGGGACTTCCCAGATGGCTCTGTGGTAAAGATTCTGCCTGCCAATCCAGGAGACACAAGAGAAGTGGGTTTGATCCCTGGGTCAGGAAGATCCTCTGGAGTAGAAAATGGCAACCCACTTTGGTATTCTTGTCTGGATAATTTCATGGCCAGAGGAGCCTGGCAGGCTGCAGTCCATGAAGTCACAAAAAGTCAGACATGACTAAACACACACACAAAACAGCAACAACAGAAACTTATATTAATCCTACTCAATTCACTGACTCCTAAATCAGAGATAGAATATCATTAGGTTGGCCAAAAGGTTCCTGTGGGTTTCCATAAGCTGTTGCAGGAAAATCCAAATGAAGTTTTTAGGATCTTTGTGAATGTATGCAGATAAGGCAATTTATTTGATAACTTGAGATATCAAAAGGAATAGTTAGACTACTTACAGTTCTTGCCTGGAGAATCCCAGGGATAGGGCAGCCTGGTGAGCTGCCGTCTATGGGGTCACACAGAGTCGGACATGACTGAAATGACTTAGCAGCAGCAGCATAATTTAGAACTCAGGATAAACATTTCTTCACCTACTCATGTAAGGAGTGTGCGGATCTGAAAACAAGTAGATAGAAAGGGGAGATGAAAAAGAAACTAGTCAAGGCATCCTTATGATTATCATGGCAGTGCACGCACAGGCCTCCATATTTCCCCAATCGTAAAGAAACAACTAAAGTATGTACAATGGAGCACTTCTTTCACTCTCTTCTTCAAAATGTGCAGCCCTGAATAGTAATTAAACATGGTTTCTAGAAATTACAATGTAAAGAGAAATGCACAGCTTATGTAGTAGGCAAAATTTTAGAAATGATTTTTATAACTCTCACCCTTGTATAAGTTCTAACCTCATTGATTGTAGATGGAACCTGTGAATATGATCAGCATCATCCCTGTGATTATGGAGAATTGTGAGGCAGAGAGAGGTGGTTGTTGTTCTGTTGTTACGTTGTATCTGACTCTTTGTGACTCCATGGAGTGTAGGCCACCAGGGTCCTCTGTTTCCCAGGCAAGAATACTGGAATGGGTTGCCATTTCCTTCTCCAGGGGATCTTCCCAATCCAAAGATCGAACCTGCATCTCCTGCATTGGCAAGCCGATGCTTTACCACTAAACCACTTGGGAAGCCCATCTCTACTTACATAATTCAATTATGCTACATTAATATCAGTCTCAAAAAACTCTATTTATTCACCTTCTAGTATCTTTTATTTTTTTTATAACTGATTAACCATCAGATTAGGATATACTTGCCATTCTAATCAGCAGATTTTTCCTCCCTCTTGGAGGTTTGGCCTAGCACTCTCCTAATGTGTCCCATGTCATCTGGAAGGTAGTGTTTTTGGAACATTTGTTTCATTATAGGGCAGTTGTTAGCTTACTCTCTTCATCCCTCAACCTGCAAAAATCCATGCATTTCTACACCCAGAGTAATTCACACAGTGAATTGTGCGTGGTAAAAATATGTCTTTTATTTCTATTTTTTATTGAAGTCTAATCGATACATAATATTATATTAGTTCCAGGTGTATAACCTAGGGTTCAATATTTTTATAAAGTATATGTTATATAGATTTAATACAAAATAATGGCTATATTTCCCTGTGATGTACAATGTATTATTATTATACATTATTATTATTTATTTATTTATTTTTGGCTGGGTTGGGTCTTCTTTGTGCAGGCTTTTCTGCACCATGCCAGGCTTCCCTGTCCTTCACTGTCTCCCAGAGTTTGCTCAAATTCATGTCCATTGAGTTAGAGAGATTATCTGGGTGGAATTAATTGAATCATATGAGTCCTGTATAAGCAGAAAGTTTTCTCTAAATAGTGGCAGAAAGAGAAATCATAGAGCAGAAGAATGGTTCAAGACAACACTGATGGGTTTGAAGATAGAGAAGAGGGTTCACATTGACCTTATGATATTAACAATGTTTCCTTCAATTTGACTAAACTTTAGAGAGTTTTTTCTTTTTTTTTAATCTATAGGTCCCTGACCTTTAAAATAAGAGCACTAATTTTAGAAAACTTGTAATTACAGATTCTTTCTCTGCCCTTTTTGAGATATAAGTGTTTCACAACTCAGAAATGTTTTCCTCAAGGACTTACCAGTCATCCCTTCTAAATGTAATCATCTAAGCAAATATCTTAAAAAAAAAAAAAAAAAAAGAAGGAAATAAGCACTTCTACCTCCCAGTTTCTGTGGGAAGTGGGAGCCTGACTTTAATAAGCAGCGGTTGCAAACTACTCCTCCTACTGGATTTCCCTGGTGCCTCAGTGGTAAAGAATTCTCCTGCCAATGCAGGAGATTAGGGAGGTTCTCTAGGGGAAGAAATGGCAACTCACCCCAGCATTTTTGCCTGGGAAACCCCATGGATAGAGGAGCCTGGTGGGCTACAGTTCATGGGGTTGCAAGAGTTGGACAGACTGAGTGACTGAACAGTAACAGCAACAGCTTCTCCCTTAACTTTAACCAGTACTTTTCCATTAGCTCACCAAAGTCTTTAAACATCTTCATTGCTTTTGTTAAAGTAGAAATTAATTCAAGATCTTTCCTGTGTTGAAGTCATCTCTTTTCTCCTACCACAATCATCTTGAAAATTCTTCCTTGCATGTTTATCTGATCATATACAATTTTTCTTTTACAGCATGCAAGGGCTAGAGAATGGTATCTAGGAGCTGGGAGAGATGTCCTGCCAACAGCCAACCAGCAAATGAGGACCTCAGTCTTTTAGGGACAAGGAGCTAAATTATATCAAATCCAAATTAGCTTGAAGGGAGTCCTTCTCTAGAGCATCAAGATAAGAGCTCAACTATGCTTACATCTTGATTTTGGTCTTGTGAGACCCTAACTGAGAACCCAACTGAGTCCACCTAAATGTCCAACCTACAACATTATATACACTACTAAATTTGTGGCAATTTATTATGGGGCAACAGAAAATAAATACACTTCCCTTGAACCTAAGAGAATTTTAAACTTCCTAGTTTGAATATGTAACATATTATAGAGATTCACAACCTCAATATAATTCTGGCCATGCTGTCAATGGCATGGCCTTTTTTATAGCTATGTTTGATGATGCAAATAGATTTTTTAGTGCTGTTTTTTAATCTAAAACCAGATACTTGAATGTAAAACAAAACAAAATTCTGTTATTTCTAAATGTTATCATCTTTTTTAAGCCAACCTGTTCATGAATATTTGCCAGTGTACACAATAAACAGCAGTTTAATAACCTACATTATATTAAAAATAATGTTTAATTATGTTTTAAATTCCTCACATTAGTAAAAATGTATGTCAAAAAGGTTATTCAATTATGAATATGGCATAATATAGGTAAATATTTGGAGCTTATTTCTATGCAGTAGGGTAATAATTTTAAGAATATTTAAAGTTAGACTTTGGGGATTCCTTGGTGGGTCAGTGGTAAAGAATCCACCGTCAGTGCAGGAGACACAGTTTCAATCCCTGGGTTGGGAAGATCCCCTGGAGAAGGAAATGGCATCTCACTCCAGTATTCTTGCCTGCAAAATCCCATGAAGAGAGGACCCTGGCAGGCTACAGTCCATGGGGACACAAAAGAATCAGACACAATTTAGAGACTAAACAGTCTAATATGAGATCATCTAAAGAAACATGAAAGTCAAAGTGATGTTGGAGGGAGAGCAGTAAGCGGTCCAGAAGAGAGATCTTAGTTCCCTGCCCAGGGATTATCTGGTCCCATTACTTCGTGGCTAAAAGATAGGGAAACAGTGAGAGACTTTATTTTTTTGGGCTCCAAAATCACTGCAGAGGGTGACTGCAGTCATGAAATTAAAAGACACTTGCTCCTCGGAAAAAAAGTTATGACCAACCTAGACAGCATATTAAATAACAGAGTCATTAAAATGCCAACAAACGTCCATCTAGCCAAAGCTAGTTTTCCCAGTAGTCATGTATGGATTTGAGAGTTGGACTATAAAGAAAGCTAAGCACTGAAGAATTGATGCTTTTGAACTGTGGTGTTGCAGAAGACTCTTGAAAGTCCCTTGGACTGCAAGGAAATCCAACCAGTCCATCCTAAAGGAAATCAATCCTGAATATTTCTTGGAAGGACTGATGTTGAAGATGAAACTCCAATACTTTGGCTACCTGATGCGAAGAATTGACTCATTTGAAAAGACCCTGATCCTGGGAAAAATTGAAGGCGGGAAGAGAAGGGGGTGATAAAGGATGAAATGGTTGAATGGCATCACTGACTCAATGGACATGAGTTTGAGTAAGCTCCGGGAGTTGGTGATGGACAGGGAAACCTGGCGTACTTCAGTCCATGGGGTCGTAAAGAGTCGGACATGACTGAACAACTGAACTGAACTGAACTGAACCTGGATGAAAACTAGAAGTTCTAGCCACCCACCAGGCCAAGGCTAGCGGCTAGGAGAAAAGTGACCCTGGCTCTTGGATCTGTTTGAAAGAAAGAATGTTTCAAGGAGGCAAAACCTGTAAAAACAGGTGTAAATATTATTCTTAGAAATACAGCACAACGAATGGGACAGAACACAGGAAAGCAGTTTGTTTATCCAACTCAGAAGCAGGGCAGAGATGCACACCCAGAGAGAGAGGGTTTGGGCTTCCTATCTAGAGAGGAAGAATATTGTAATTTAGAATCTAGGCAGAGACACACACCCGAGGAGGAGTGCGGGCACCCTGAGTGAGGAGGAGCACAATAACGAGGTGATTTAGATCAGATTTATAGGTTAGTCCTTTCGGGTCTTTGTTTACATTTGGCCAATTATCTTGTTTCTTTCTTCACCCCTGACTGATCCGCAGACCCTCCCCAAGATGCGTGTGCAAGTTTTTGCTAAGACAAACCCCACTGCACAGGCCTATGGTTCCATGTCCACCCTTATTATGGGATGGGGCCCGCTCCCTCTTTGACCCCAAAGAAATCTTTCAGCTCATGTGCATACAGGGAAGACTTCCTTGACCTCAGGCGAGGGCACCTTATCTCTTTGCTGTAGCAGAGCTCAGTCATTTTTGCCACTAGCTTTGTCCTTGAAGTGTTTGGGTGAGAACAAGCTTGAATTTTACTCTACTTGATAAATACCAGGTTTCCAGCCCTGAGGCCCAATGTTTCCTACATCGAAAGTAGTCAGTTTGGATAATTCTTCAAAATGCATCCAAATATACATACTATAGGACTACCTACTTTAATTCTGACCATAATTATATCAATAAATTATTCAGTCTTTCAATGGTTGGTGTCTGGGTTATTTCAGTCATAAAAACAGTCATGCTGTAGCTAGAGGACATTCCTATGTTTAGCATGTATTTTGGCCTAAAATGAATGCAATTCATTAAACAATCAACTAAAGTACATTAACAAAATGCTTTTTTATCATAATTATATTTAAAGTTGAATTTTTATGACTTCATTCGTGCAACAAAGAGCATAATCACCTAAGCTATTTACTGAGTTATAACTTAGCTCATATTTCCAAGAATGTTGCCTGTTACTTTGATCTGAATATTACTATGTAAGTCAGGAAACAATGCATTTTGAATTATATTATGCATTCTATCACAAGAGAGCAGCTGGGGTATTGAACTTCTTCACACTTTATATACTGGTGCTCCTTCATGAAAACATTCTTTACTCATACAGAAATTTCACTTGCTGTAAAATCAGCTTGTTATCCATTAATTTCTCATAGATTGCCTGACACATAAAACTGAGAGGTAGTTCCCAACCCTTCATTCTACTTTTCAGTTCTTCCTTCAGAGAATCTCCTTAGAACATGGAGTTTCAAGACTATGCATATTTTTGTAAATCTGTCCAAATGTCACTTTATTCCTGCTTTGTAGTTTGGTAAAAGCATTTCCATATGCGTGGAAATGGAATCTTTCTCCACATCAGTTCACTTCAGTCACTCAGTTGTGTCCGACTTTTTGTGACCCTATGGACTGCAGCACACCAGGCCTCCCTGTTCATCACCAGCCCCTGGAGTTTACACAAACTCATGTCTATTAAATAGGTGATGCCATCCAACTACCTCATCTTCTGTTGTTCCCTTCTCCTCTTGCCCTCAATCTTTCCCAGCATCAGGGTCTTTTCAAATGAGTCAGTGCTTCTCATCAGGTGGCCAAAGTATTAGAGTTTCAGCTTCAACATCAGTCCTACCAATGAACACCTAGGACTGATCTTCTCTAACACCACAGTTCAAAAGCATTAATTCTTTGGTGCTCAGCTTTCTTTATAGTCCAACTCTCACATCCATACATAACTACTGGAAAAAACATAGCCTTGACTAGACGGACCTTTGTTGACAAAGTAATGTCTCTGCTTTTTAATATGTTGTCTAGGTTGGTCATAACTTTCCTTCCAAGGAGTAAGTGTCTTTTAAATTCATGGCTGCAATCACCATCTGCAGTGATTTTGGAGCCCCCAAAAATAAAGTCGGCCACTGTTTCCACTGTTTACCCATATATTTGCCCTGAAGTGATGGGACCAGATGCCATGATCTTTGTTTTCCAAATGTTGAGCTTTAAGCCAACCTTGTCACTCTCCTCTTTCACTTTCATCAAGAGTCTCTATAGTTCTTCTTCACTTTCTGCCATAAGGATTGTGTCAACTGCATATCTAAGGTTATTGATATTTCTCTGGCAATCTTGATTCCAGCTTGTGCTTACTCCAGCCCAGAGTTTCTCATGATGTACTCTGCATAGAAGTTAAATGAGCAGGGTGACAATATACAACCTTGACGTACTCCTTTTCCTATTTGGAACCAGTCCGTTCCATATCCAGTTCTAACTGTAGCTTCTTGACCTGCATACAGGTTTCTCAAGAGGCAGATCAGGTGGTCTGGCAATCCCATCTCTTTCAGAATTTTCCACAGTTTATTGTGATCCACACAGTCAAAGGCTTTGGCATAGTCAATAAAGCAGAAATAGATGTTTTTCTGAAACTCTCTTGCTTTTTTGATGATCCAGCTTATGTTGGCAATTTGACTTCTGGTTCCTCTGCCTTTTCTGAATCCACCTTGAACATCTGGAAGTTCACGGTTCACGTATTGCTGACACCTGGCTTTCAGAATTTTAAGCATCACTTTACTAGCATGTGAGATGAGTGCAATTGTGAGGTAGTGAGCATTCTTTGGCATTGTCTTTCTTTGGGAATGGAATGAAAACTGACCTTTTCCAGTCCTGTGGCCACTGCTGAGTTTTCCAAATTTGCTGGCATATTGAGTGCAGCTCTTTCACAGCATCATCTTTCAGGATGTGAAATAGCTCAACTGGAATTCCATCACCTCCACCAGCTTTGTTTGTAGTGATGCTCCCTAAGGCCCTCTTGACTTCACATTCCAGGAGTCTGGCTCTAGGTGAGTGATCATGCCATCGTGATTATCTGGGTCATGAAGCTCTTTTTTGTACAGTTCTTCTGTGTATTCTTGCCACCTCTTCTTAATATCTTTTGCTTCTGTTAGGTCCGTACCATTTCTGTCCTTTATTGAGCCCATCTTTGCATGAAATGTTCCCTTGGTATCTCTAATTTTCTTAAAGAGATCTCTAGTCTTTCCCATTGTATTGTTTTCCTCTATTTGTTTGCTTTGATCAGTGAGGAAGGTTTTCTTATCTTTCTTATTTTGCTGTTCTTTGGAACTCTGCATTCAAATGGATATATCTTTCCTTTTCTTCACATACCCTGTGCTTTTATATACCAATATTTTTCACTATAATAATCTAGTCAAATTTTTTGTTCAGTAGTCATTTTCTTTTATTTCTAATATCAAATTAAATTACCTGCAAATGAATAATGTATATAACTAAGATAACAGAAGTTTTTTTTTTTTTTTTAAATCACTTATACTCTTTTTTTAAGAGATTCTTATTTAAATTTTCAAAGACACAATTGTTAATGTTGTTAAGCCACTCTGATTGAATTCGAATCATTTTAGCAAGGCATATCACCTCATCGTTTTCACAGTGGTAAAGAATCCATCTGCCAGTGCAGGAGACATGGGTTTGATCCCTGGTCAGAAAGATCCCTTGGAGAAGGAAATGGCAACCTACTCCAGTATTCTTGCCTGGGAAATCCCATGAACAGAGGGGCCTAGTGGAGAATAAGCAATGGGGTTGCAAAAGAGTCTCGGACACAACTTAAGGAGGGACTAAACAAAAACCACAATATTTATTAAGCACCCACTGCCTTTACAGTGTTATAACAAGTACTAAGATGTAGATATTAACTAAAGAAATATTTATTTTACTCTTTTGTGTGACAGAAAATGGAATTTTAACACACTGTGTTTATGAACCTGTGTTAGATGATATACTTCAGAAAATCAGTCAAGTACTGTAATGACATATATGTTTGAGAGGAAAATGAAGAAATAATTAGAACAAAAATGGTGAAAATATGTGGTGAAATTCAGAGAACCGAGCTACAATGTTGATCATGAATTCAATTGTTTAAAATATGCAAAGTTATCAGAAGATTGATTCTTAAGGATTGTTCAATGAATGTTGCATGTTATTAACATTAATATTATTAACACTTTTTGCATAAATATCATGTGAAAAAGTTCAATATTTATCTCACTATCATACATTCATGATTTTGTTTAATTATCTACGAATTCATTCACACAATGAAGTATGAGTTTTAATTGAACAACCTGCAAAACATTCTCCTAGGTGTTAGTATGAACAAGCCAGGAATGGCCCTACCTTTATAACTGTACAGTCTAATCAGGGAGACTGATGATATGCGAAATTATCTAGATAAGCATAACACAATTCTGACCTTTTATTTAAAGGAGAAGTTAATATTGCTGTGGAAATACACTAAGGATATATTTTTGACATAGAGAAAGTAGCATTTGAACTGGACTATGAATTCAAAGTGTCTCTGGCAAAAAGAAGAGCATACATAGAGGTCCTGAAGTATAGAGAAAGGGCCTGGTGGTTTTGAGGGAATGAAAATATGTCAGAGTGACTGCTTTTTCTTTTCCAGAATTCTTCAAAGAAGTGAACATGAGTCAATTAGTGACTTACAAAATCCAGTTAATGATTTTAGAAGAGACATAATCTGGGAAAATTTTAAGAACTCTATGGCTCTGCGTAGAAATTCAACTGATTTAGAGGTAGAAAAATGCAGAAAGCCTATCTAGGAAAACAGCACAGTTGTATTTTGGCTAAAGTGATTTAAATTGGTCATAGTATTAACATTTGGAAATAGATCACTCATTACAGTCCTCTCCAGAAACCCTCTTCAAGGGAATATCAAATCTGCAGTCCCTAAGGTCCCTTATATGAAAAGGCATAGTATTTACATATAACCTATTCATGTCCTTCAGCACAATTTAAATCATCTTGAGATCACTTATAGCAGCTAATAAAATGTAAATCTATGTAAATAGTTGTAAATAAAATGTAAATGCTATGTAAATAGTTGACAGAACATGGCAAACTCAATTTTGCTTTTTGGAAATTTCTGGAATTTTTAAAATATTTTTTATCTGAGGTAGGGTAAGTCTGAGGATGTGGAACCCATGGATACAGAGGACTTTCTAAATTTGCATGCTCTGCCCTTCAATGAGCAGTCTGTAACTCCTTAAGTCAACAGTCTGACTTTTAATTGTGTGTACTCTCTCAATATTTCTATCAACACCTAAATAATTTTTATGTTTCTGCAAATGTCACTTGGCTACCTATTAACATGTTTCTCCCTCTACTGTAATAATATATGTCAATTTTAACCAAGCATGGATATGTGTAAATTTTAACACTCAAAAGTTTATCAAGACTATACTTTTTAAAGAAATTTTACTAAAGATTTTTAGTCAACAGATTGAAGATATTTTTCAAGAATTGAATGGTCTTACTTGACTTGATCACCTCTGCCTCTTTTTTTCTCCTGCCACCTTGTGGTAACTGCCAATCTATTTCTCCCAATAGTTTTATTACATTGCAGCCTTTTCAATGACAAGGGCTGGATTAAAAATCAACAACAACATTTTTTCCCCATTTCTGCTTATAGCGTCAACTTTGATCAAATTTAAAATAATCTGAAAAATCTAACTAATATCACAAAGTTTCACATAATTATGCTGAGCAGTTTAGCTACTCATTGTGTTGAAGTTCTTAATTTCCAATTAAGTCTAGGATATTAAAATTATGTTTACATGAACATAAATAAAGGACCCTTTTACTCCTTTTTTGGCTTAATATGTTTTATTCCTTACAGAAAAAGGAAAATACAATCATTCTTATACATGAATTTGAATTTCTCCACTGAAAATCAGTCAAATGTTGGCAATTTACAGTAACTAATTTTTATTTCCCTTCTGTACAATAGGTAATATATTAATATAATAGTTCAATGTTTTACCACTGTTATATAATATGACTGTTTGGTCAGTTAAACTGACAAAATTATTTCAGACAGTCATGTAAAGGTGATGGACTTTGAAATATGTTGGAAAGTTAAAAAATAATGTTAGAAAAAAAAAAAGAAAAAAAGACTCAGGACTGATCCCGAGACTACAAACCAGATTATATTCCTTTCAGTTAAATTAAAATATAGCATAAGTAAAAGTGTTCACTTATAACTATCAGTAGATATGTTGTTAATATTGAGCACACAGTTAAACCACATCATAGTTGACCATATTGGAAGAAAAAGACCATTAAGATGCAACTTCATTTATTTCCTCAGATCCCCTGGAGGAGGACATGGCAATCCACTTCATTATTCTTGCCTGGAGAATCTCCATGGACAGAGGAGTCTTGTGGGCTACAGCCGTGGGGTTGCGCAGAGTTGGACACAACTGAGCGACTAAGCACAGCACCACACAGCAATTATGTAGACCTGGAGAGCCTTTTCCAAGCCATTCTTTGGGATATAAGGCAAAAGAAAGAACACTTTAAATCTTTGATCTAGAATCAGCCTGCTTCAATTCATAAATAAAAATATTTTCTCAAAATGCTTGGTTTCACCTTCAGAATGCACTTTGTATCTTCGTCCTCAATTCAGAGTAGTCTAACATCCCTTGTGAAAGTAAAAATTATTCTCTAATCCTTTCAAATCTTTCCTTTCTTTTGTGTCAGTCTTTCTCTAAAATAACTTTTGCAAAAAATAAGTAAGCTAATAAATTATTTGTTTATTGGAGACAAGACAAAAGACATTGACACATTTTCCTTTCAGTGACAAATTCATATCTGTCTGATTGATAAAAGCACCACAAAATGTATTAAGAAATCTACTGTAGCCATAATTTTACATTAAGTAAATAATGTCTAGGCTAATGTACCACTTCCACATCAAAATCTATTACATATTAAGCCTATACTTTAGGCAGGAGGAATTCCAGATGGAAATGCTGAAGTATAATATTAAATGTGAGGATTAAAGAGTGATACAACTGATAAATATACGAATAAATCTTCAGGCTTCCCAGGAGGCACTAGTAGTAAAAAATCCACCTGCTAATGCAGGAGACGACAGAGACAAGGTTTTGATCCCTGAGTTAGGAAGATCCTCTGGAGTAGGAAATAGCAACCTGCTCCAGAATTCTTGCCTGGAAAATACCATAGACAAAGAAGCCTGGAGGGCTACAGCCCATGGGACCGCAAAACAGTCTGACATGTCTGATCACACACAAGCATATGAATAAATCTTAACAATCCTAAACTATTTAAAAATATAATATACAATTGCATTTAAAATAAAGACACTTAAAATACAGAAGCAATACCTAGCAATGGGAAATAAGATAAAGGAGACCTGGTGTTTACAGAGCTTTTTATTCAGATAGTATTTTTAGGGCAGCTCAAGTATTATAGAATTGACAAAAAAGCAGATATTGTAATAGGACAATCACAACAGTTCATCATATTCTGTGGCAATACACAATTCCAAAACTTTACTTGCCTAACAAACCAAAAGTTTATATTTCACACACCTTTCATATCTGATATGGATGGTTAGACAAACCTGTTCCTAGAGTCACTCAGGGATGTTAGCTGGTGAAGGCTTGCTCTGGACATGTATATCTGTGAGCATCTTAGCAGTGGGAAACATATGCTGTAAATTACAGCCTAGTTTTTAAATGACAGACTTCACTCTCGCTCCTACCTCAGTGGCCTAAACAAGTTAGCTGTAATTGTAATTGAAGAAAAGGAGAAAACCACTAGACCATTCAGGTATGACCTAAATCAAATCCCTTATGACTATACAGTGGAAGTGAGAAATAGATTTAAGGGACTAGGTATGATAGACAGAGTGCCTGATAAACTATGAACAGAGGTTTGTGACATTGTACAGGAGACAGGAATCGAGATCATCCCCAAGAAAAAGAAATGCAAAAAAAGCAAAATTGGCTGTCTGAGGAGGCCTTACAAATAGATGTGAACAGAAGGGAAGCAAAAAGCAAAGGAGAAAAGGAAAGATAAGCATCTGAATGCAGAGTTCCAAATAATAGCAAGGAGAGGTAAGAAAGCCTTCCTCAGCGATCAATGCAAAGAAATAGAGGAAAACACTAGAATGGGAAAGACTAAAGATCTCTTCAATAAAATTAGAGATACCAAGGGAACATTTCATGCAAAGATGGGATCAATAAAGGACAGAAAAGGTGTGGATCTAAAAGAAGCAGAAGATATTAAGAAGAGGTGGCAAGAATATACAGAAGAACTGTACAAAAAAGATCTTCATGACCCAGATAATCATGATGGCATGATCACTGACCTAGAGCCAGACATCCTGGAAGGTGAAGTCAAGTGGGCCTCAGGAAGCATCACTACAAACAAAGCTAGTGGAGGTGATGGAATTCCAGTTGAGCTATTTCAGATCCCGAAAGATGATGCTGTGAAAGTGCTGCACTCAATATGCCAGCAAATTTGGAAAACTCAGCAGTACCACAGGACCAGAAAAGGTCAGTTTTCATTCCAATCCCAAAGAAAGGCAATGCCAAAGAGTGCTCAAACTATCACACAATTGCACTCATCTCACATGTTAGTAAGAAAAAGGCAATGGCACCCCACTCCAGTACTCTTGCCTGGAAAATCCCATGGATGGAGGAGCCTGGTAGGCTGCAGTCCATGGTGCCGCTAGGAGTCAGACACAACTTCTCTTTCAGTTTTCACTTTCATGCATTGGAGAAGGAAATGGCAACCCACGCCAATGTTCTTGCCTGGAAAATCCCAGGGACGGGGGAGCCTGGTGGGCTGCCATCTATAGGGTCGCACAGAGTCAGACACAATTGAAGTGACTTAGCATAGCACATGTTAGTAAAGTGATGATTAAAATTCTCCAAACCAAGCTTCAGCAATACATGAACCGTGAACATCCAGTTGTTCAAGCTAGATTTATAAAAGGCGGAGAAACCAGAAATCTAATTGCCAACATCTGCTGAATCATCAAAAAAGCAAGAAAGTTCCTGAAAAGCGTCTATTTCTGCTTTATTGACTATGCCAAAGCCTTTGACTGTGTGGATCACAATAAACTGTGGAAAATTCTGAAAGAGATGGGAATGCCAGACCACCTGACCTGCTTCTTGAGAAACCTATATGCAGGTCAGAAAGCAACAGTTAGAACTGGACACGGAAGAAAAGATTGTTTCCAAATAGGAAAAGGAGTACATCAAGGCTGTATATTGTCACCCTGCTTATTTAACTTATATGCAGAGTACATCATGAGAAATGCTGGGCTGGAAGAAGCACAAGCTGGAATCAAGATTGCCAGGAGAAATGTCAATAACCTTAGATATGCAGATGACACCATCCTTACGGCAGAAAGTGAAGAAGAACTACAGAGCCTCTTGATGAAAGTGAAAGTGGAGAGTGAAAAAGTTGGCTTAAAGCTCAACATTCAGGAAACTAAGATCATGGCATCTGGTCCCATCACTTCATGGCAAGTAGATGGAGAAACAGTGAAAACAGTGGCTGACTTTATTTTTGGGGGCTCCAAAATCACTGCAGATGGTGACTGCAGCCATGAAATTAAAAGACACTCCTTGGAAGGAAAGTTATGACCAACCTATACAGCATATTAAAAAGCAGAGACATTACTTTGTCAATAAAGTTCCATCTAGTTAAGGCTATGGTTTTTCCAGTAGTCATGTATGGATGTGAGAGTTGGACTGTGAAGAAAACTGAACACCATAGAATTGATGCTTTTGAACTGTGGTGTTGGAGAAGCCTCTTGAGAGTCCCTTGGACTGCAGGAAGATCCAACCAGTCCATCCTAAAGATCAGTCCTGGGTGTTCATTGGTAGGACTGATGTTGAAGCTGAAACTCCAATACTTTGGCCACCTGATGCAAAGAGCTGACTCATTTCTAAAAACCCTGACACTGGGAAAGCTTGAGGGCAGGAGGAGAAGGAGACAAGAGAGGATGAGATGGTTGGATGGCATCACCGACACAATGGACATGGGTTTGGGTGGACTCTGAGAGTTGTTGATGGACAGCGAGGCCTGATATGCTGTGGTTCACGGGATCCCAAAGAGTCGGACATGACTGAGTGACTGAACTGAATTGAAACAAGTTACATGGATGAAAGATGTTTCAAAAAAATCAGGGTATGGATTTGTGATTCTACAATAGTGCTTCAAAAAAAAGTAAAGGAAAGATTTGGTAGAAACACTGAAATTTGTCACAGTCAGCTTGTCTATTCACCATAGATTCAGCTTGCTCCTCCTCATCAGGCAAAAAACAATCATTCTCTTCCCAAATGACATGACCTAAATGTTTCATCCAGTCATGGAGGCCCATTTGGACTTCAAGACCCATAAACAAAAAGAAAAAAGAAATATTATCTCCCCATATAGACAAGAATCTGAGGAATTGGGACAATGAAATAGAAAAAAAAATAGCTCCCATTTGGAAAGTTGATAATGGGAGAACAGAAGTGTTTGTGGTCCACAGAAAGTCTGTCATGCTAGTGAGTTGCTAGTGTCATGCCAGTGACAAAATTACCCTATCCTATGAAGTGTTTGGGGTATTTTCTTGGTTTGAGGCCCAAATCTCTCTCAGTGGGATTTTTAACCCCACTGTGATCTCTGTTCCTGTCTCTGAACTTTGTTGGTGTCTATGTCCGCTATGTCTTTGTCACATCTGAAGTGGACCATGTGGACTCAGGAGCTGATACAAGTTTTAGTAACCTGCTTCTTGCATGTAGATCATTGGGCTCAGTCGTTGCTATAAATATAGAAATACATAAGTAGTGTGTATTCAGATTCCTAGTTTTAACAGAAGTTGACTTTTCTTATAAATATTGCAAGATCTTTGTTCTATTCTTCTTGGGTTTAAATGCCAGTAAACATTCACTATAAGATGATTGTTAATATCCTTGATTCTATCCTTGTAGGAAGGTTGTGTGTAATCATCCCTGGGTATCAGAATATTTCTTAATTATATTTTTAAATTTTTTATGGTTGAAAATCTCTTAAGTCTCTGAACTCTTTGTTCCATGCTATTTCATTTCCAATTATCGGATGGCACATTTGTTTCTGAGCTAATCTCTTCCAGGAATTCTTTTGTAAGTGCAGCATCCTTCAAGGTATTACTGCATTAAGAAAGGCATTACAAGAAGATATTAATTCAGAAACACATGTGTTATTGGGTAAACAGAATTAGAATAGAACTGGTTTTCAATACATTCCTTCATGACTACTTCTTGAAATAGCTTTTTTTTTTTTTTGAGAGGGGTGTGTTGTAACTAATATTTTGTCCCTGGCATAGTGATCATCTTACAATGAGTTACCATTATTCCAATCTCCATTACCTGCTCTTTGCTTCTCATCTACCTGACTCTGTGTTAGGTTTTATTTTTCCTATAGCAGCCTTTTTATCAGGAAAGAATTTTAATTCAAATGCACTAAGAATCTCTTCAAAAGGATAATAAAAATAGGTAGTATAATAGAAAAATAAGCATAAAAGTGAACAATAAACAGATTATAATTCCATGGAAAAGAGTTTCACCATATTAAAGAAAAGTGAAAATGTTTGCCATTAAGTAGCAAAAATAAAAACTAAAAAAAAAAAAATCATACTGTGGATGGGAGAATAAATTGGTACAATCATTTTGAAAATTAGATTGAAATTGCAGAATAATATTAAAGATGTGCATAATTTATGACACAGAAATCTCACTGCATTGTTTGATAATTCACCTAAGAAATAGGTTGGGGAAAAAAGCTTAAATCCATCAATAATTTGATAAATAATTAGATTATTTCAAGTTAATATGATTAATTACCATGTAACAATGAAAATAAATTTAATATGTATACAATAAGAGGTAACTTTCACAAACATTATTGACTAAAACAAACAAGACATCAAATAATGTACAGTGTTAATGCTAAGTTGCTTCAGTCGTGTCCAACTCTGTGTGACCCCATGGACAGCCGCCCACCAGGGTCCTCCATCCACAGGATTCTCCAGGCAAGAATATTGGAGTGGGATGCCATTTCCTTCTCCATAGTGTTAATAAATAAGAAAATTTGGCAAAACTAAAATTATATTTAGGTATGGCTACATAGGCAGTATAATTTTAAAGAAAATTAAAGATAATATTATCATTAATTTTGACATAAAGCTTATATCCAAGTCAGTTGCAGATGACTAATATAATCATAGATGAATAGCTGGGAACTTCTGCAGTGCTAACCATAAAAATTGCTATGGCTTGCTGCTTTAATTTATTTGAACTATGCATTCATATTTTTCTGAATTGTTCTTTACATTATAATTATATCAAAAGTTATCTATCATACATAGATATGTAGATCTATCTATAGATCGATATATAGATAAATAGATATGTATTTATCTATGTATGATAGATAATGTATACATAATAGAATCATAATAAAAATATGCAAAACATGATTTAAAAATCCTTTGTTCCCACAATAAAACAAATCTAATAATTATAATTAAACTGCATGAGAAACTAATATATTGAAAAAAATTCAGAGATTATTATTTTTCCAGTGGGCAAATAGAACCTCAGGTAATCTAGCTGAATTTTCTGGCAATGGACTCTTTGAACTTAAGAAAGATATTTTGTGTCTCTAAACTTTTGTCATTTATACAACCCAGGTGACATGGGAAAATAGTTCACATAAGTGTTGTGAAGACTTAATAATTAATATGTATTATCTTACAAATAATATTATTTATATATAAATATTAATATTTATATATTTATTATTAAGATCACACAATGAAATTGTAACTTGAGAATTCTTACTTCACAATGTAACCCGCATTCCCCTAATACGTTCTGCTTTCAGGTTCCTCAAGGGCTCTGTGTAATTTAGCTATATTTTCAGAAACATAAATCATCTCTGTCAGGCCTAGCATGTCTAGGCAAACATACCATTATGGTGATATTAAATTTTAATTTTTTGGAAATAAAATGCATCCAACAAGAATAACAACCTCGTTAGATGAAAATACACTGCCTTTCCAAGTGATGTAAAGAATTGTACTGAGGATATAATCAGCAACTCTAGAATCTCAGAAAGAAACTCTGCCAGCCACTAGAATTATTCTTGATAGTTTATTGCTTCAGAAATAATGAAGATGATCAGTTTTGAAATGTTTGTTTATAAGACTTACTAAAACAAAAATAATAGAAATTTAGAGAATTTTTAAACTTGACTAATACAAGCAAAAGCAAATAATGGTTTAAGTCACCAATGGTTATTTTTTTATTTGTTGAAAAATAGCTTTAATATTCACAATAGGAAATTCACTGTGATACAAATGGATATTTAAGGCAAGCAGAAACACATTTGTTTAATTTGAAAATTCATTTGCTCTTATTTTACATTATATTTCAGCTCATTAATTTAATAGATTTTCTCTCCTGCAACCAAAATCCTTATTAACATGCTCATAAAAACAATAAGAAACAAGCTACACAAAATTGTTTTAGGTCTTTTAGTTAGCATTTAAAATTTCCACCAGATGGCGATCTATCCTCTAAAATACTAGAGAGAATTAGCCACAAAGAAAATTAAATGCTTAAAAGAATGTTTGAAAAGTCAAAATAAAAAATACAAATTATTCTATATCTTAAAATATTCAAAATAACATTATAAATTTAATTAAATTTTAATTATTAAACAAGTATCTTAATATTTAGTTATTACATTTTTAATTTTTAATATACAGTGTAAGAAATCTATTTTGAAAGCAATTTAATAGAGACTTTTTATCATTATCAAAACTAAATAATAAATTTTAGTACTATTTTTTCTTGAATGATGTACATATTTCAAAATATGTCATGCATGTATAGATCAATTGTGGAAAGTCATTAATTATGTGAGTGTATAGATATTAAGTAAACAATACCTCTAACATAACATTATAAAATAACTATATTCCAATAATAATTAATTTAAAAGAAGAAAACTATATCTAGTTGCTAAAAACTCACACTCTACTAGGAAAAAAAATGAAACCATAAAATATTTGTAATATAATTTGGTAAGACATTGCAAATATGTCTTATAAGTTCAGTGGGAGGAATTATTATATTTCAAAGTTTTTTGGAGGAAAGAGATTTTCATAGAGGAGATAACAGTTTAATTAGGTCTTAAAGAAAGTAAAATCAGTATTTCTCCATATGGGAAATGGGGAAAGTGATTCAAACAAGGAAAATCAGGGCATAGAAAGTAAAAAAATACAAGAAAAATTCTGTGTTGTTTGATAAATATAGTAATTTTGGAAATGGCTAAGGACTAAATGAGAAAAGATTTAAAAATGAAGAAGCATGGCAAAGAATGATACTGAAAGGCTTGATTTAATGTATAATCTCCAGGAAATGAAGATCATTGAATATATTGAATATATAAAGAAAAATTGGGAAGTTGGAAAAGCAGAGACAAATTCTGTAGCTTAGGAAAGAGCAGAGGCAATCCTAATTCAAATCATCAGGGGAGGAGATTAAAATAAAGACAATTGCAGTCATAGAAAATATATAAGGAAATACACATCTTATGGGCAACTTATCAAACTCCTATAGTCATTAATGTGCAATAAATACTTGTCATGTGCCAAAAATTAACAAGATGGTTGTTTATCCATTTCACCTATATAATATTAACAATAGCAATATAGCATTGGTGAAGGAGAAATAGCAAGTATTTTTGAACTATTTCATTTGAGAGTTGGGATCAGTATTGCTTAATTTAAATTAATAGAAAATGCCTAGGTAAGAAGTAAACATGGATGAAGGTGTGTGTCTTTCAAAAACAAAGGAAAGGTAAAAAAGGAATGAGGACATAGAGAAACTTACTGAAGATTTCTATCCTCTCCAACAAAAATGAAATAGGCAGTGGGAAACAATTGAGTTACAAACATGTGCGTATGTACTTCACTCATTTAGAAAAAAAAATGAGATAAACAATTGATGGGAATTTTAGAGAAACATGAACAGAGATTCTGGTTTTGAAATAATGCTGTGAATCTGAAGCAGTGAATATATAACATAACTGTTATCAAAGCAGAAATGCAAAACTTAGTTTGTTTTTTCCTCTCAAGAAATTCAGTGTTAACTGCGGTGACTCTCCTCCCTCACCTTCATCAAGAGGCTTTTTAGTTCCTCTTCACTTTCTGCCATTAGAGTGGCATCATTCACATATCTGAGGTTGCTGATGTTTCTCCTATGTATCTTGCTTCCAGCTTGTAACTCATCCAGCCCGGCATTTCTCATGATGTGGTCAGCATATAGGTTAAACAAACAGGGTGACAGCAGACAGCCCTGTCGTACTCCTTTCTCAACCTTGAACAAATCAGTAGTTCCATACAGGGTTCTAACTGTTGCTTCTTGACCTGCAAACAGGTTTCTCAGGAGACAGATAAAACGGTCTGGCATTCCCATCTCTCTAAGAGCTTTCCACAGTTTGTCATGATCTACACAATCAAAGGCTTTAAAGTAGTCAATCAAACAGAGATCGATGTTTTTCTGAAATTCCCTTGCTTTTTCTATAATCCAGAGAATGTTTGAAATTTGATCTCTAGTTTCTCTTACATTTCTAAACCCAGCTTGGACATCTGGAAGTTCTTGGTTTGCGTAATGCTGAAGCTTAGCATGCAAGATTTTAAACATGACCTTATTAGTGTGGGAGATGAGTGTGATTGTCCAATGGCTAGCACATTCTTTGGTACTACCCTTCTTGGGAACTGGGATGAAGATTGACCTTTTCCAGTCCTGTGGCCACTGCTGAGTCTTCCAGATTTGTTGACACAATGAATGCAAAACCTTGATGGCATCCACCTTTAGGGATTTGAATAGTTGTGCTGGAATTTCATTGCATCCATAGCTTTATTAACATCAGTGCCCAGTTGATTTCACACTTCAGAATGTCTGGCTCTGGGTGACTAACCACACCATCGTAGTAATCTGGTTCATAAAGATCCCTTTTATACAATTTTTCTGAGTATTCTTTCCATCTCTCCTTGATCTCTTCAGCATTAAATTTACCTTAATTAAAGGTAAATACAATTTAATATTCAATAACTTAGTTTTTATAGCCTCATTTCAAGCACTCAAGTAGCCACATGTGGCTAGTGAGTACCATGTTGCCCACTGGAGAAATATGCTATTTCCAATGACCAAGGCAGCCTTAATGTTCCCTTCAGTTTGACTAAACTTTAGGCTGATTCCAGATTCTAAATCCTGAACTCCCTTTCCTTACAGCTTTTTCAATTTTTTGAGTACTTGTAATTGTCCCTTTGAGATGTAAATCAATTTAAAAGTCTCAATACAAAAGTTTACAACACAAGAATATGTTTCTCAAGGATTTAATCATCCCTTTGAAATGTAAACATCAAATTGTTTCCCAGTGTTTGAGGGTAAGTATCTCCCAGTGTTTGTTGGCTCAAACAGTAAAGAATTCACCTGCTGTGCAGGAGACCCTAGATTCAGATGATTCCCTGGAGAAGAAAGGAAATGGCAACCCACTGCGATATTCTTCCCTGGAGAATCCCATGGACAGAGGAGCCTGGTGGGCTACAGTTTATACGGTCGCAAAGAGTCAGACAGAACTGAGTGGTTAAGAATGCAGTAGCAGGAGTAACTTCAGTGGGCACCTCACTCCTGTAATAAGGATATAAGGAAGTTTATTTTTCCTTTTCCTAAAACCAATTAGAAAATGTACAGGACCTATAATCTTCCCTACCTCTTCCCCCAGCCTTAAAATCATCGTGCTCTTTCTCTCAGTGGAGTTGAGTACACACTGAGTTCTAGTCTCTCTCCCCTTGGAAAAAAAGTCTTCCATGCCTGTTTAATATTATCTGGTGAAAATTTTTGCCCTGGCATCACTGAAGTAAGAAGTTGCATTACAGAGTGGGGATCTCTGTTAAAGAAGAGGAAAGGAAAAATATTCTGTTAAAAATTGGCTCATGTTAGAACACAGTCTTGCCTGAACTTTTAAGAAAACATTTGCCTCTTCTTCCTGTGTGTTTTTATGTTCTTTATGAAGGAAAACTCATATCTAGAGAAGAAAAAATAAATTACCTCAAAATTGCAAGGTATCTTGACATAGTGACTTGAGAATAGCAGAGCTATTGTTATTTATGCTATCATTTTACACTTTAGTTTTCAAAATACTATTAGTTAGATTATAGAACAAAAATAACACAATTCACTTCTCAGGCTTTAGAAAACCATTAAATCTTTCATCTGAGGTATCAGCTTGATGACTCCAAACTTGCTATCCTAAAACTATAATTGATGAGTGAAGCCAGAGTAGTTTTCTCCCTTTCTGTGTCTGTAGAATAAGTCAAATAGAAGTAAATATTTGGGTCAGTTAAGGTAAAATTAATTTTTTTTAATTTTGGTCTGGTTTCTTGAAATGAATTTAAAAATAAACAAAATTATATGTAAATTTGTATATGTGCATGTAATTGTGTGTATATGCAAGCACACATCTGTAGATAAATATTTATATAATTTATGAAAGAACAAACTATTTTTATAGAGAAGAGGGCATTTTTACAGTACAAGTTGTTGAAAGAGGTTGCTGTAATTGTGAGTACAAGTGGCATAAAAAGCTTTGAGAAAAATTCATCCTATCTTTTTCTTTTTAATTAACTTATTTATTTCATCCTGTTTCCTGAAGTGTAAAACCCACATAGTAGAAGCAGAAGTTAATGGCCATCCAGAGGGAAGCTGACCTGTTAAGGATTTGGTGTACCTGAGGCATCAATCAATGTGATTTACAGAGGCAATAGTGCTCATCCATTGGTGTAGCAAGCAGTTAAGAGAGAAAAAAAAAAAAAAAAGACACCCAGCTGATAAAGTGTGTAATGTATTTTCAAAATTCTGCTGAGAAAAGTCATTCTTACAACTTGTATATCTAAATTGGTTAAATATATTAATAATATCCTATTTCATTTGATATTATAATACCTTTCACAGACACACTATGGCATCATTATAAGAATCATTCTTCCAGTAAGAATTAGTCCACTTATGAGGGCATAATATTGATTTACTTTACCTAGTGCATCATGAGGCGTATTAATAACTTGACCCTTATCCGTAAATAGGTGGTATATTGAAAATAATTAGAGGAAATTAAATTATAGATATTAATAGGACAAACATACACATGTATCAAAAGTCAACACATCACTTACATCAACATTAGGTTGTAGTGTAAGCATATGAATACATGATGATCCTGATTAAAATTATAGCTTGGTTTTGGACATTTAATAATCATTCAGTTCAGTTCAGTCGCTCACTCGTCCGACTCTTTGCAACCCCATGAATCACAGCACGCCAGGCCTTCCGGTCCATCATCAACTCCTGGAGTTCACTCAAACTCATGTCCATCGAGTCGGTGATGCCATCCAGCCATCTCATCCTCTGTCGTCCCCTTTTTCTCCTGCCCCCAATCCCTCCCAGCATCAGGGTCTTTTCCAATGAGTCAACTCTTCGCATGAGGTGGATAAAGTACTGGAGTTTCAGCTTTAGCATCAGTCCTTCCAATGAGCACCCGGGACTGATCTCCTTTAGAATGGACTGTTTGGATCTCCTTGCAGTCCAAGGGACTCTTAAGAGTCTTCTCCAACACCACAGTTCAAAAGCATCAGTTCTTCAGCACTCAGCTTTCTTCACAGTCCAACTCTCACATCCATACATGACCACTGGAAAAACCAGTGCCTTGACTAGATAGACCGTTGTTGGCAAAGTAATGTCTCTGCTTTAGAATATGCTATCTAGATGGGTCATAACTTTCCTTCCAAGGAATAAGCGTCTTCTAATTTCATGGCTGCAGTCACCATCTGCAGTGATTTTGGAGCCCCCAAAAATAACGTCTGACACTGTTTCCACTGTTTCCCCATATTTGCCATGAAGTGATGGGACCAGATGCCATGATCTTCCTTTTCTGAATGTTGAGCTTTAAGCCAGCTTTTCCACTCTCCTCTTTCACTTTCATCAAGAGGCTTTTTAGTTCCTCTTCACTTTCTGCCATAAGGGTGGTGTCATCTGCATATCTGAGGTTATTGATATTTCTCCTGGCAATCTTGATTCCAGCTTGTGCTTCTTTCAGCCCAGCTAATCATTACTGTAGAATATAATATAAAAAAAAAAAAATAGGCTTCCAGAATTTAGTGAAAGATTTAACACATGAGTCAGCCAGGAAAAAGGAACAAAACAAGCAAACAGAACTCCTAGGCTTTGAAGTATCAGTTCAGTTCAGTCGCTCAGTCCTGTCTGAGTTTTTGCAACCCTATGATAAGCAGTTCTATATGATTAACAACAACAACAAAAAAACCCACAAAAACAGAACCTTTCTCAAAGTTAGTATTCATTTTTTTTTTTTTTTTTTCCTTTAGAAGAAGTTGAGTTTTCAGGTCTCTTGTTAGGAATAAGGAATCCTGTGCCAAAGTTATCAACACTATTTAAAGGTGTAGGTTTCATCCTGCTACTGGTCATTGAGAAAACAAAAAGCAAAAAATGAAACAAAACCCACCATATTCCTATTCCCCTTTATTTGGTTTTCTTCCTCACAAATTCATATCCTACTTCCAGTTTCAACTATGAATTTCCTGCTTAGTCATTGAAAGTATCTAAAGTCTTTTGAGTTGGTTTGACCTAATGAAATTAGACACATTCTACAAACTATCTTCTGGTTGACCCAGAAATCTCCTTCAGTTTTGGTTTCCTTAATATTTGTTCAAGTGGTCTGTTGTATAAAGTCTTTGCCTGAGTTGGAGTCATGATTCTGGTCCAACTAAATGTTTATTTATTAGAGACTAGGAGAAATTCCTCAGTAGATAAATTAATAAATAAAGACTATGAAAGTTAAACTGAGCTTTACCCTTGGTTTTATGTCAAAGTGGAATGGGAATGGGTGCAAGAAAACATTTCTGAGGTTCTGATAGCATTAGAAAAATTCCCATAGACAAATGATTTAGTGAGATATATATTGAAAATCCTCAATTAAAATTAGTAAATGACATAGAAATGTATTTTGCTTTATTACTGCTCTCATAATAGTTAACTAAACATACTATTAATACATCAGGCATTCCCTGATGGCTCAGCAGGGCAAAGCAGGAGATGTGGGTTCAGTCCCTGCGTCAGAAAGATCCCTTAGAGGAGGAAATGGCAAACCCCTTCATTTCCCAAGTATTCTTGCTTGGAAAATCATATGGACAGAGAAGCCTGGCAGGCTACAGTCCACAGAGTCACAAAGAGTCAGACAGGACTTAGCAACTAAACAGCAAGCAACAACATTATCATAAGTGGTAGTGGTTTGCAACTTACCAGCAAACCTATCAGTGCTTGTCTATACTACTAGAGAAAGATACCTCTTGGGAACTCTGGCTTAAGTTAGACCCAGAGACTTATTTATGGACACATATGTGCTATTAATATGTGACCAAAGCCCTCCTGACTATCAATGATTGATCCAGAAGTAAACACTTGAATGAAACCGAGCAGTTTCTTTCTCCCCAGTATTTAAAATTTGGCTCAGTGATAACTAAAAAAGAAGAGATCCTGGAGCTGGCTAATGCTAATTTTAGCTCTCTGAAAATAGTTTTTCAGCTCACACTGCTTAAGCTTTTGTCACTGCCGTGATCCAGGCTCTGCTTGAATTCTGGTGTTCTGAC
This sequence comes from Bubalus kerabau, assembly GCF_029407905.1. Taxonomy (NCBI): domain Eukaryota; kingdom Metazoa; phylum Chordata; class Mammalia; order Artiodactyla; family Bovidae; genus Bubalus; species Bubalus kerabau. The sequence continues at coordinate 46,819,759 of NC_073641.1, forward strand.
CCTTCCATTGACTTCTGTTTTCCCAAGTTTTGATTTCTGTTGTTTATTTAAACCAATGGATATCATCTAAAATGAATATAAGATACTTTTTTCTACATAATTGTGGCCTAAAAGAAGTGTAGTTGAGAAAGAAGGTAAAGAGGGAGGTGGGAGGTGGGTTCAGGATGGGGAACACATGTACACCTGTGGCAGATTCATGTTGATGTATGGCAAAACCAATACAATATTGTAAAGTAAAAAAAAAAAAAAAGGTAGCTAACATTATGACACATATCTGATGATATGAGAAATAACATTTCACATATTGAAGTGAATAGGAGGTAAAAGATCTGCTTATGTGCATAGAAAACTAGAGAATGTTCCAAGGCTATGGAATCCACAAATGGATAGGAGTACAAGAGTTTGTACTAAAGGGATGCTGCATTGAACTGTGTTCATATTATGTTTTCAGAACATTATGATCATCAGCTCCTACATTTGAAGTACATTCACATATCTACACAGCCACACAGGTGAGATCTGGAAGCAGTATTTCCTTAGGTCAGCATAGCGTAGTTTTAAACTAAAGACTGTGGCTATGCATCACGTTTTAAATTGATGGTGCAGAAAGATGAGTGTCATACTCTATGAATTTGTCTTTATCAACTTTGCCTTCAGATGAAAGGATAATTTATCTTTGAAAGAAGGAGAAAGATAAATTTACTATGAGACAAACATATCCATATGCATTTAAACATAATGAAATTGCAAAACATAATAAACCCCTGTAATTCCTTTAGTCATATACAACAATGCATATTTACTCTAGGGAGATGGTCTCAGCCTTGTTCTTTATTGTGATTTGATTTAATTTGATTTGGTTTTCTACCTGACAGTATTAGATTTCAAAATCTTAGAGAGGCAGAACCGCTATATCAATTCAGATAAGAATTTAAGAAAAGAATAAATGAATACAAAAATATTGTAAAAAAAATATATGTCATACAATAAGCCAGAGAACAAGGTAATTGAAGTTGAAATCCCTTTACAGCATGATATGCACTAAAATAATTGAAATGGAATTAACCTGAGTACTAAAATTGACAGCAGACACAATGAGCTGGGTCTATTTGTGTGTGTGGAAATTCATATTTATAGAAAAACTCTCAGCCTCCTGGAGTAAAAATAAAAAAAAAAGATTTAGTAATAATTTTCTCCTATAACAAGTAATAATTTTCTCCTATAACAATTATTTTTCCAAAAGCATCCAGAACAGAAGCAGAAAAAAAAAATGCTAACAACAAAGAGTTGATAGGCAAAGCTTTATGCAAAAATGTTTGAAAGAAGTGTGGTCCTAATTTGAATCAACATCTAATTAGTTCATTTAATTACTCCATGCCAAGAGTAATTGATTTCAGTCGAAGAAACAGAAACACTTCTACCATGGGGCAAAAGTAATTTTGACCCTTTAAATTGGAAGCTGGGCAAAGGTTGCAGCTAAAGAGTGTGTAACATGAGTGAGGTTTTATCTTCTATATGAACTCTTGTTTCAATAGCCTCCCCACAATTATCACAGCATTAAATACCAATGTCATTTAGACCTCAATTATAAAATACTCATACTATTGTAACAACTTTCTTGCCATTTATACAAAAATGTACCATGAACAGAAACAATCAAGAACTTGGATGCTAACACTGTTAGCAGCTTTTGGGTCATAGTTATTCATAGCTATTATTTTTATGAAACACATGGTGTGATGCTTTATTCCAACAGAGGCAAAACTGTTTTGGTACCTCATTGCTTTCTCTTTGAATTTGTGAAAGGGGAAAAAGTCCTTTCTCTGCACTAGTTCTTACTTTTCTACATCTATCAAACTATTGTTTTCTCCCATGAAGAATTACTTTTCCCTGCCCTCATCCTGTCCTTAAATGCTCACCGTTAGAATGGGGCATGTCATGTACCATGAAGCCGTTTCCTGGGGGGATTTTATTCCAAGATTGTGGGAATAAAGAAGCTGAACCTGGTCTGCGCAGCACTGTAGGCATTGCAGGGAGTTACTTTTATTTATTTTTTAAAAATTATTATCTTTCTGTTTTCTTTAGGGTACACCCTTCATTGAACTGGTCTCAAGTTAGTGCACAGTTGAGCCCTGGCTGCCTCTGAGCCTCACACTGCTGCCAGGGGTACCAAAAGTCTTCCTCCATCTCAAGTTGGAGGTGAGCAAGGGGAGCCATGATGACTGGCCATTCAACACAAAAGAAACAAAAAGAGTAAAAATACTAAGGCCAAGATTTTTTTTTAATTATATAATTTACACTAAAGCAATGAAACTACCCTTACATGTTTGAACTCAGGCAAGGACTGGCCCTTCTAAAGAGAAGCAGAGTGGCTTTTAGGAAAGTCAAGAGGCTTCCTGTGACAATGCAGCTCACAATATTTGGAATGATTATTATAAAAAAGAACAATGTACAATCAAAGTTCTTAGCCACCTGGTAGAACTTTGGGGGTGCTTGCTCCTAAGGACTGCTGCCACATTTGACGTGGACATTCACAGTGGCATCTATGCCAACATGATGCTGTCTGGTAAGACCACCATGCGCCCACACGTTGCCTCCAGGATGCAGAAGGAAGTCTCCACCTGGGCTCCCAGCAGGATGAAGATCAAGATTATTGAGCACAAGTACCCCACTTGATCTTGGCCTTACTGTCAACATTCCTGCAGGTGTGGATCAGCAAGCAGGAACCTGAAGAGCCTGTCCCCTCCAGCGTCCACCACAAATGTTTCTAGGCCAACTGTTAGCCTCATTAAACTCTGTCTTGAGAAAATCTAAGGCACAAAAAAGCAAGAGAGAATTGACATCTTTGTTTTTTGATTCTTTTTCCTATCCTATCCTATTGTATCTTATTCTCTTCTGTAATATTCTGTTCTACTCTATGGGCTTCCCAGGTGGCAGTAGTGGTAAAGGATCTGCCTACCAATGCAGGAGACCTGGGTTCAACCCCTGAGTCAGGAAGATCCTCTGAAGAAGGAAATAGCAACCGACTCCAGTATTCTTGCTTGGAAAATTCGAGGGTCAGAGGAGACTGGAGGGCTACAGTTCATGGGATCCCAAAAATTCAGACATGACTCAGTGCAAACACACACACACATTCTATTATATTCCATTCTATTCTAATTTGTGGTGCTTTACTCCGGATTTAAAACTGAGTAAGTTTTAAAAGGAACATGGAGTCCTTTTTAAAATATGGAGACCTGCAGCGAGTATCCACTCCATCTGCAAAGAATAATACAAGTTGTCTCACGCCTCTGGGTGCTAGCAGTGTCAGCTGCTCATATCACAGTGAACATTCTTCAATTGATATAGAAACATACCCAATTTTCATTCATTACCTAGTTCAAATATACATAGAATACATTTTTTTTTCTAAAATGATCCATTATCGTAAAATATCACATACTAAACTCCATCTTGTTTTATTGTATGCTTCTAGAGTAGATTCCATAAGTGTATTTTTCATCATTTCAATTCACATAGAGCCATGGCTGACTGAGCATGAATTGATCTTTGTCCCAGTGAAATTGTAAGAGGAGAAAAATAGAATAGAAACGTCTTACTTTGCAATGCCACATAGTATTCCCTCCAGGCTGCGTTACATTTCATTTTATATTCTGTGATTCCTAGTGTTGCCTTTAAAAATGTTTTTGCTTGTTGCCAGAAAATACAAGTTAGTTGTAAAAATTTGGAATTGACAGAAAACTATCATTAATTCATTTACATATTATATATATAGTCATACATATTAATACACATATATTCTTTATTATTAAATTTTATGACTCTATGGCATAATCAAAATTAAATTTAAATATTTACTATTGTATCATGAATATATTCATATTTCATTAAATTTTTTTAATGAGAATTTAAGTATTACATAGTACTTCAGTATGTGGGTAAATCACTTCATGTAACCAATCTCATATTGTAAAAATCACATTGCTTCCATGAATATATTATTATGACTATGATTATTATTATTATTTTGTAATTCCCTTATGAGAGCAGAAAAATCAAGTTGCAATATTGTGTGTTTTTGATGACAACTGAAGCACATACAATTTATCTAAGATTCTATAAAACATTATTACATTATTACATCCATTCAACTTTGTACATTCCTTTTTCTGATACTGTATCCAATTCTTCCACATTTAAATCTTTTATGCTGTTCTCTCTGAATTTATAATCAGGTGACTTATACCTTCAATCTCTTTTCTGAAGGCCCTCTTTATGCCTTTGCTAATAACTGAAACCTGCCTCTTCCTCAATTACCTTCTCTCCTATAAAATATCATTATGTCAATTATTTTTCTTTCAAAATCTCTCTTATTGATGGGTCTGGAGATAGGATCATTGTTCTGCATATTGATTCCAGACTCTTCTCCTTCCTTTCTTCCTAGACATTCCTTGTTATAGCCCACCAGACTCCTCTGTCCATGGGACTCTTCAGGCACGAATATTGGAATGGGTTGCCATGCCCTTCTCCAGGGGGTCTTCCCAACGCCATGGATCGAGTCTAAGTCTCTCATGTCCTGCATTGGCAGAGGAGTTCTATAGCAGTAGCACCACCTGGGAAGCCCATGGTAATTGTCAACTGATCACCAATCACAACTGCTCACTCCTTTTTTTTTTTTTTTAATTTTATTTTATTTTTAAACCTCAAACACTGCCCACTCCTTAACTTTAATTTGTTTCACCATCATTGTCTCCAATAACCCTTACATAACTCTTAGTGATTTCTCATGCAGTGTAGATGATATTTTCAATATGACCAACCAGTTCCTTTAATTCCTTTCTTCCAATGTATTGTCAAATGTAAAGAGCTTACAATTTTGAATAAGATTTTCTGGTTCAAAACCTACCTCCACCATGATGTAGTTGTGTGTCCTTGGGCAGGTTTATTAATCTGGTATGTTGTATATTTAATAAAATTATTGCATTTAATTAAAATGTTTCACAGTTAGTTTTTCCATTCAAACCGCTTAAACCACTGATCATATTCTGTTGTCATTAATATTATTTTAACCCTCAGCTGGTAAAGAATCCACCTGCAATGCAGGAGACCTGGGTTTGATCCCTGGATTGGGAAGATCCCCTAGAGAAGGGAAAGGCTACCTCCTTCAGTATTCTGACCTAGCAAATTCCCTGAACTGTATAGTCCACGGAGTCGCAAAGAGTCAGACACAACTGAGCGACTATCACTTTCATTCAACCCTTCATAAACCCAGTTTTGACAATCCCACTCCCCAACTACCACAAACATTTTTTCCCCACTTGTTATCAACAGTAATGACTGCATTTCTCTTCTTGTGCTCAGTCATTTCAGTCATGTCAGACTCTTTGTGCCTCTATGGTCTGTAACCAACCAGGCTCCTTTATCCATGGGATTCTCTAGGCAAGAATACTGGAGTGGATGGCCATGCCCTCCTCCCTTTGGATCTTGAAGAATCAGGAATCCAACCCGAGTCCCCTGTGGCTTCTGCACTGGAGGCAGATTCTTTATGGTTTGAGCCATTGGGAATGCCCCCACAATTCTTTTGCTGTTGTCCTTGTTCAGTTGCTAAGTTATGTCCAAGTCTTTGCAACCCCATGGACTGCAGCAAGCCAGGCCTCCCTGTCCCTCATTATTTCCCGGAATTTTCCCAAGTACATGCCCATTGAATCGGTGATGCTATCCAACCATCTCATCTTCTGCTGCCTTCTTCTCCTTTTGCCTTCAATCTTCCCCAGCCTCAGGGTATTTTCTGATGAGTTGGCTGAGAGATAAGAAGGTCTTCTTCAATTAACAATGAGAAGAAAAAAAAAAAGAGGAAAGCAATAGAATGGGAAAGACTAGGGATCTTTTCTTAGTATATCAGTCAAATATATATTCCCTACCTCATTTATGGGACTTCCCTGGTGGTTCAGATGGTGAAGAATCCACCTGCAATTCAGGAGACCTGGATTCCATCCACATGCTCACAATGGAACTTACATCATTTCTTCTCTGAAATTACTAATTCCTCAGTATTCACATGCCTGCTGCTGCTGCTGCCAAGTCGCTTCAGTCATGTCTGACTCTATGCGACCTCATAGAGGGCAGCCCACCAGGCTCCCCTGTCCCTGGGATTCTCCAGGCAAGAATACTGGAGTGGGTTGCCATTTCCTTCTCCAATGCATGAAAGTGAAAAGTCAAAGTGAAGTTGCTCAGTCGTGTCCGACTCTTAGTGACCTCATAGACTGCAGCCCACCAGGCTCCTCCATCCATGGGATTTTCCAGGCAAGAGTACTGGAGTGGGGTGCCAGTGCCTTCTCCCGTATTCACATGCCTGGTACACAGCAATTCCATTATTGCAGTGGCTCAGGTCATAAACTTGTGGAATTACTTCTGACTCCTCCTTTTCTCTCTCAACTCACATTTACCTTCAAAAATATCTAAATTTTGACAACATCCTACACCTATACCAATAGAATCCTAATTCAAGCACCCTTATCCCCCAGATCATTATACTAGAAATATAATCAGTCATGTTGCCCCACAGGGTTTTCTCAGCATTACAGTCAGAGCAATCTTTTAATTTCTGAAGTCAGATCCTTTGACTCTTAGGTTCAAAGTTCTCCAGTGGCTTTGCATCTCACTCCCTTAATTGTAGTGATAAAAGGCAACCTAAATTCAAACTAACCAACACCCTACAAGATGCAGTCTGGCAGCACTTTTAACTCTGGTCTCATCTTCTGTTATTATCTTTTGTTTTTTTCCAGTCTCCTTACTTTCTGCAAAGACTTCAGGCATTGCTCAGCTGAAGCTTTTTGCTGTGGTTGTTTACTCTGCTTAGAAACTTGAGTTCTGGTTAGTTGCAGGGTTTATGTCATCTCTTTCAAGGCTTAGCTCAAATGTAGCCCCCTATGTGATACCTTTCGTAATCTTTCTCAGCACTTCACATTTTTTTGCTCAATAGCACTTTACTGATATTAGCAGGAAAAAAATGTATCTTGCATGTCTATTGTATAGGCATAAATATATATTGAGAGCATTTTGTATGTTTTATGCTCTAGGAAGCTAACTTGGCCTATGTGAGACATGTAAATATTGAAATATTTTCTTAAAAAGAATAGTCTAATCAGTAACTCAAGTCGATGCTATATAGTTAAACATGAAAACTACTCAAACATTATTGTTTCACATATATTGCCATTTTTAATTTTAATAAATATCCAATAATATCACATGTATTAATTTCTTTGTACGTGTTCAGTCCAAGCTTTGTCTCACTTTTTGAACTAAAATATGTACAAGACACTTAGTGTAATTCAGAATACATAAGTGAATGTTTTAGTTCAAATTCAATGACAAATGTAACTATATACATGTAATGTACATGATATTTCTGTATCAATATCTAAAATTTGACTTATACATTACAGAAATTCTTAAGGATTTGTCCATAGCCAAACATACACAGTAAGTTGATGAATTATGGAAACAATTTTCCTGGGCGAAGGCTAAGAATTTTTTTAGAAATGTTTGTTATCATTTGATGATGGAATGTACTCAGGATGGGATTTAAAATTCATAAACCAAGGCAGATAACCGCCTCTGAAAAGGGGAGGAGAAGGAAATGATACAAAACATGGAGAAACAAGTAAAAATACAATGCTAACAGATATGTTGCTAAACTGTAGATCTGTTTTCACCTGACATGCATTAATTAAATCAGGATTTTAAAATTATTAAATCAGCATCTAGCACTGTTATTACTAAATATATGTTTATATATGCAAATATTAAGAAGAATATTTACAAATGTCTCTTTTTATGATTTTTAAAACATTCTTGCAAAATATACACTGACAAATTCTAAAAGGAATGAATATTGAATTATTTTGTATTAGTTCTTAGTGTTTGCAGTATAGCTGAAAGAGATAAGACATCACTGGATTGCTTGGGTAATATATGTGAATATCATTCTTCAGTTTCTGATTACCAGAAAGATCTGAGAACCCTGTTACCACGTATAATGAGATCCTCAATGTCTCACTTGTAATTCTAAATTGAGCCATTTTTTTTTCCTGCCTACTGTGCCCTGGGACTGTCTTCCTGAAGTCGTACCTGGCACCCTCACATCATCTCATGTTGCACTGCCTGACTCGTTAGAAAGTCTTCTATTTACCATTCTTCAACATTACCTTTAGACTGTGTATGGGGTAGGCTGCTAGCATCCATTCTTATGCAGATCTCACAGTTTCATTTTTAAGTATTGTCTTTTTACTGTAGCATGACATCTCATTTTTTTAAAAAATTCACCATGTTGTTCAAAATTGCACAATAAAACAGCGTGTCTTGGCGGGGAGGGGACTAGAAACACAACACTGAAAACTTCCCCAGTGACACATAAATTAAAATAATGAAATATAATAGTCCATTTGTCATGTTAGATGGTTAAGACATACACATATATTACTATAAATATGGCACTTAATCTTGAAGAAGATCTGCAGTTGGTTTGTGGAAATGAGCATAAAGCAGGGCTGTTGTTAGGAAGTTATTAGGAAGTGTTGGAAGGAGAGTCATCTGCTTTAGATCAACTAAATGTGAGTGGATGAGCTTTTATCATGTGCACTTAACCAAGGTTGCTGGTAATATTGGTGGTATATGCACGTGTATGTTTTATGTATTTTTATGACTCTTCAGGTGGGTTCAACTTTGTGTACACTTTACTTTTCTTGCAGATAAAATTGTGCATGAATAAACTCAAAATTCAAATGCAAATTATGTTTGCCTTGTTTCCTGGTATATCAGTTGTTTCAGAACGAAATATCTTTTAAAAAGCAAGCATTACAGGAGAACAGACTATCCTGATTTCTTATATGTCAGCCTGTATTACCTTTGAAAGGCTAGGTTGTAGGCACATCTTATGTGATGTGATAGAGGTATTAAAGTTATTGTGGTAATCATTTTGCAATACACAAATGTATCAAATCATCACATTGTACATCTTAAACTTACACAAAATTATATGCCAATTATATCTCAATAAAGCTGACAAATAAATAAATTTAGAATATTATTAACTTCCCTTTTAATTTAGAAAATATATGTCATAAGTACCTTGGTGGTTTAGTCACTAAATCGTGTTTGACTCTCTGTGACTCTATAGACCCTCACCTTCCAGGCTCCCCTGTCCATGAGATTCTCCAGGCAAGAATACTGGACTAGGTTGTCATTTCCTTCTCCAGGGCATCTTCCTGAGCCAGGAATCGAACTCAGGTCTCCTGCATTGTAGGTGACCTCCTGCATTGCAGCCAAATTCTTTACCAATTGAGCCACCAGGGAATCCCTCATATGTACCTTGAATCATAGTAAGAAAAAAAAAAAAAAGAAAGAAAGATCAGAGAATTAGGCAAATAAAGGCAATAACACAAATTAAGCCTCTAGGGTGCTTCTGGAAAATCTATCATTAGTTACCAGTTTATGAGCAAACAGCCCTTTACTTACTGTGAAAGGCTTTACTTAGCCCTTTACTTCAATCCTGAGGGTGAGAGATGGATATGAAGAGGAAATATTAAAAATAAATAAATAAATAACTGGACATCAGTCTAACATATCTGAGATTTTAGTCAGGGCCTCTGGGACAGAAAACATGATTAATTTAGTTCCTATATACATAGTTTTAAAGGGGGAGTGTTAAACTAGCATAGGTTATGTTGAAACATTAGAAAAACAAATTCCCCTTAAAATATGTGGGGTTACTTTTCCAACAAAGGTCCATCTAGTCAAGGCTATGGTTTTTCCAGTGGTCATGTATGGATGTGAGAGTTGGACTATGAAGAAAGCTGAGCACCGAAGAAATGATTCTTTTGAAATGTGGTATTGGAGAAGACTCTTGAGAGTCCCTTGGACTGCAAGGAGATCCAACCAGTCCATTCTGAAGGAGATCAGCCCTGGGATTTCTTTGGAAGGACTGATGCTAAAGTTGAAACTCCAGTACTTTGGCCACCTCATGCGAAGAGTTGACTCATTGGAAAAGACTCTGATGCTGGGAGGGATTGGGGGCAGGAGGAGAAGGGGACGACAGAGGATGAGATGGCTGGATGGCATCACTGACTCGAAGGAAATGAATCTGAGTGAAGTCTGGGAGTTGGTGATAGACAGGGAGGCCTGGTGTGCTGCAATTCATAGGGTCACAAAGAGTCGGACAGGACTGAGTGACTGAACTGAACTGAACTGAAACTAAAGAACAAAGGCAATTTTCTTCATGTTACATGCTTAGCATGTAACAATCAGATGAAACTGTGTTCAAAGACATGCTGGTGGAGGCTGAGATCATCTTGTGGACTCTAGATCACGTGACCTTCTGTATTAGAGGGAAGAGGGCAGTGAAGGACTGACACCAACTTTTCAGTGTGTTGGCCTGGAAATGAAACACACTACTCATATTCCAAAACCACTGAGCAAAACCAATATGACACTCTTTCCCATAATTAAAGAGAGAAAGAAAATATTATCCCCCTTTTATTGGGGATATGCTAAGTCACTTCAGTCGTGTCCAACTCTGTGGGATCCCATAGACGGCAGCCCACCAGGCTCCCCCATCCCTGGGATTGTCCAGGCAAGAACACTGGAGTGGGTTTCCATTTCCTTCTCCATATTGGGGATATAAAAGGAGAGAAAAGCAAGATATGACTGAGCTCCAGAAGTCTTGATATCTTTATCACTGATGGGGACTACATGTCAGGAAAATGAAGGAACTCATTGGTCAACACTGGCAAGTTCTAGAATGGAATAAGCTGTGAAGGTAAGAAACACACTTCCAAACCCCAGGGAATTCATTCATTCATTGGTTCACTGACTCATTTTCTGTTTAAAGATAAACCACCTCTGTAAACTAACACAGGGCTGCAAATGCACACTGACATAAGAGCCTCAAAAATGATCAGATTTCTCTCATGTAATCTGTACCATGTAACAGCATGATGGTCACGTGATTGCTGAAGCACATTTTTTTCTGTAGGACATTAGTATTACTGGAATTTGGAGTTATCACAGGTGGCCATTTTAAAAATTGTAGTTTTAAAAAAAATTATAGTTTTATCCTTTATGTAAAACTAAGTCTTAATGAAAAGTGTTCAATATAATAAGCACAATTTATAAAGAGATTTCTTCTTTTTAAGGCATTATTATAATAAATTATGCAGAAGGACATGGCAACCGACTCCAGTATTCTTGTCTGGACAATCCCATGGACAGAGGAGCCTGGTGGGCTAGTCCATGGGGTCGCAAAGAGTCAGACATGACTGAAGTGATTTAGCATAATAAGATACATTCTCCTGGGTAAACAGCCTTAAAAATAATTCCAAAAAATACTTTTAGAAGTCCATTTGTAGCTAAATAATGATACTTAGGTTAAAATAATTAATATAAAAGGCTTTATATATTTTTAGTTTATTTTTTATTTCTTTACTTATGACAACCACAGCTAAAATTTCATAAAGTAATATTCTGAATGTTTCTCTTTTTATATAACTCTCATGATTTACATATTGTACTATGGTTTTTTGAGTAAATTAAAGCAATAAACTCCATTTCCTGCCAAGATCTACTTCTTTTCTTCTACTTTATGCTTCAGTAGCTTATTCAAGTAAAGTTTATGACTAATTAGAAAAGCCACATGCATTTGGAATTAATATTGTCAGTTTGTGTTAGAGTATATTTAAATCTCTGATCATGTTATGTGGTTAATATTGCAAGGCAGTCTAGTTGAAGTAGAGCATATGTTTAGATCTCTGCACCATGAAATGAGTAAATGTGGTTTTCTTTAGAATTAAATAATCATGCATAATAAATATTCACATGCTTTTTAAAATACATTTTGCTAATATATGAAAGTATTTAATATTTTAAAAGTACTTTAAATAATGCCTTAGTTAGATAAGATGGTGATGTTATAGAATTAGTTAAAGATAGTATATAACTAATAGGTTGTCATATTTGCATACTTTAAAGGCTGTATTAATATAAATCTAAATGAATGTCACATGAAGTAAGCCAGCCTATTCATCTATAGGAAGACCAATTAGGTCATAACATCTGTAAAGCTGAAGAGGGTTTCTGAAATATTGAACTTGATATTTGAGTCAGTGAAAATTTTATCTATGGATTGCCTATTTGTGCCAAACACAGTGAAAAACATGATATTTATATTGAAGGCATATCTGCTTCTCACATGCTGAGAACGGTTTATAATCCAATTGGCAAGGAAATTAAATTAAAAGTGGAATGGAGGACAGTTGACATTTTGACTGATAAGCCATATAGAAAATATAAGCTAAAATATTAAAGGTAAGAAAGAGAACTGTGACTATTAAGATTTTAAAGAGAAAGGTTTATTGTTTTTTATTAGAAGACTAATAACAGTAAGAGAACAGACACCCAATTATTTTTTTAACAACCAAAAACACATACACAATTAACTCACAGAAATCTACTGTGTTTGGTCTAAATATTGTCAACTAAAGAGAGGCTTGATTGGCTAAATAGCTAACAAACAACTATAAACCCTATGATATGATTCAGGCCAGTAGTTATATAGAGAGATACGTGAATTATTATTCTTAACCAATATTTTGATTGCCATATTAGACACTCAGTGTTTGCTTGTATATTTGCTCTAAATTAACATTAAAACACTTAGATAATGACACAAAAGTTTTAGGGATCTTTATTGTGGCTCAAACTCCAGGTTGACAATTCAGACAGATAGTATAAGCTTCAAGTAGCTCATAAAGGTATAAAACAAGAGAAGGTCTGATTTCTACGAAAACTCCAAGTTAACAGGCTGTGAGATTCCTGCCACAGTGCTGAGGGGATTTCAAGGAGATATGCAAAGGAACTCAGCTTACTCAAAGAAATGTGTGCTTCCTTCCAATTCCTAAGTTTTCTGTTCTCTGGCTCCAACTATGGGCTGATGGTGGAAACATATGGTCTTAGTTCTTGTCTGTTTCAATCATACCCATTCCTGCGATAATAATAATCTATCTACAAGTTAACCCATTATTCAACTCTGTGCCTATATGCTTGGTAGCATTTGAGATCTTTTCCTCCACCTGGAGAAGAATATGGCATCAATTTATAGATCTCAAAATCTACTTTCTACTGACAACATATTGAAGATAACTTTTGGGACTGCAGAAAAATCAGGCTGAACCTCTTGGTCTGTAATATTTACTTGGTTTACCTGAGTCTTCCTTGGTCCATTTACCAGGCCAATTTTAATACACTTTGAGAGTGTACCTTACTAAATTCAGGTTCTGGTTGTTTCTTTCAAATTTCTGTCATTTGTTTTTAATGGCTAAACTTTAATTTGAAATTCTCATAATCTGTCTTACTCAGACAAACCTTTGTTTTTGGCTCAGCAGGCTTTACACAGGCTGCCAAGGATGATTGTCATCAAGAATATTAGCCACCATCATTAGCTTTGTCTTCTCAAACCATAAACGAGATTTTCCCTTACATAATCCCAGCTTTCTATTTTTTGATGCAGTATCCCAGGGCTAGACATAGTTTAGAATTTCAGTTACTTAATGTACTTGGTTGTCACCTATAGTGTGTCAAATTTTAAGAAACCCCACTAACTTTTCCAATACTTAATCATAAACAACAGGCATGACTGGTTTGATTAATAAATGAGAATATTTTGAACAAAAGATGATGATGTAGACAAAGCTATAGACCACAGAATTCCAACCCTGAATTATCTGACATTCCAATGGAGATGTTGTTGATCTAGAATTGAATTGGTAATAAACTCAGTCTCCTGACTGGAAATAGTGGGAGTAAAGGCTCCTTTTGTAAAGTTCATTCCTTCCTTATCGTACTTTTCTTGTGTGTTGCCACAAAAATCCTCTCCTACTTTACCTCAACATGTATGCCTTTTATCTCTGCAACCTCTATATCCTCACCCAAAGTTGTACCAAAATTATGAAGGGCAATCATCTAATTTCACTAAATATTTTTACTCACAGAATTTGCCACAGTAATTGGCCAATGTAGGAATTTAACAAATGTTGGTTACATGTGCATTCAAGCTATGAAGGAAATAAAATTGTCTCTTTTTTAAAGTATTTTATTTAAATTATTTATTTTGATTAGAATGTATCTTCAGTAAATTGATCCATTTTAGGTATTCATACATATATATACATTCTTTGGAATTATTCCAGTCACTTTTGGTTTTTCCTGGATGGAGTGTGCTTGATTTTTCTAATTTGTTGCCATACAATGCTGTTATGTGCCGGGAGCCGGCATATTGCATACTGAGTGCATATTGCATATTGAGTGCAGCACCTTCACAGCATAATCTTTCAGGATCTGGAATAGCTCAACTGGAAGTCTATCACTGCCAGGAGCCAGCGTGAGGAACTCCTCCTGTGGCAAAGGTCATGAGGAAGGAGGCTCGGCATACGCAAAGGCAGGATTGAGCCTCAGGAGTCCCACTGGAAATTCTCGAGCATCTACCCCCAAAACCAGAGTCTGCCTACTTTCTGCTTTGTGCTTTCACCTACACCTCTGACTTTACAGGGGGCTGTCCCCCACAACCTCTCTCTGAAAAAAGAGTTAACTTACAGCTCCAGTTAATAAAGTTCCTGGGTGTGATAGTGTTTCAACCTACAAATTCCTTTGGAAGTCCTCTAGCCTGCCTGAATAGGTTTTTCCAGCCACATGTGATTGCTCAGAGCCTCCCAACTGTGAGAGGCATGAGATGTTCTAAACTGTCTAAATACAGATTCCTTTGAGCAGTTAAAAGATTGATTAGAAATTGTATTGGTGAAGGGATTTTCACTTGTTAGGCCAATGTTTGCTGCTAAGTTTCCATATCCCTTACCTGCTGTGTCCCTGGCAGTGTATTGATTAATATAATTGGTGTAAGTAGTAGCTTTAATGCTTGTAACCTGGGACCCTTGAGTTAATTATTTTTCTTGTTATAGCCCACCACACCTTTGCTCTGTAGGAATGCAACTTTATCTAATGCTTTTGGAGGGTGGCTCCTGACCAATCACCTTTAGAGAAAAATAAGTTTTCTGAAGAAAGGGTCTTAAAATGTTGACAGGCCTCCGGGCCAGAAGATGATGCAAATCACCTAAGCTTTTGCATATGTTAAGTTTGCAGGAAGAAAGCCTGGCTTGCTGCATGACTCTATCCCTTCCCCCATTATCCTCTATGCATAACTTAAGGTATAAAAACTACTTTGGAAAATAAAGTGCGGGCCTTGTTCACCGAAACTTGGTTTCCCCATGTCGTTCTTTCTCTTACCTTCTGGCTGAATTATTCAGCCTCTTTTCTTCACTGAATTTTCCTACTGAACTATCCTTATTTCACCACTCTTTATATCCTTAATTAACATTTAATTAAGCAGTTGTTTCCTGATCCTCGCCGACGCCGTCCCCGCTTCGAATTCCCTGAATCCACCGGGGCTGGACCCCGGCAGTTATGAAATTTGGAAACCTTAGTAATCTTAAAATTCCTCTTGACCTATTGATTTTAATTTGGGATTACTTTGGATGCAATGTTCATAATCAATGTTTGGCAAAGTTTTTATTTTGTTCTCTGTTTCATAGGTCTATTATAAGAAAAAATGTCATTTGCAATGTGTATAATATATGCATACCACTTTTTTGATAAAAGGTAAAAAAGATGAACAGTCCCTGCCTTGTGTGTTTGAAAGGTCATCACCTGAACATGGGCATCTTCATGAACAATCTAAGTGTAACCACATTTCAAAATTAATGAGCCAAGAAAATGAGCCTTGGTTATTTTTCCACTTTTTAACTTCTAATATTACTTTTGTTTTCATAGTTAACATTAAAACTACCACATTAAGTTAATATGAAACATAACTTTATTGTCTAATCTATTCAAAGCTGACTAAAATCTTCTAATCACACCTTGCATTGTTCTATGCAGTTATCTACTTGAAAAATGAAAACGATTTAAAATAAACAAATCTGGAAACTGAAAGATGGAGGAAAGACCTTGGAAATGAGTGATACATACATTCAGAAACATGGCCAGTATAATGTGTAATGTTATCAAGTACTCTAGGTATTTCTAGAATGAAACATAAGGCACAGGCTTTCTAACACCAGTAAAAGTACAAAGTAGGAACTCTGGCCACTTTATGAGAATATTTATTTTGGAATTCAGACTTAGATAATCTGACCTATTGGACATTTTGAACTGAAAAATATACCCCAGATGATTTGGCTTTATATTTCCACCATCGCATCTTGCAATATTGCTGGCACACAGGTAATATAGGGAACAACAGAAAACAGTGATAAAGAAGCACAGATGAAGCAGTGTGGGGAAAAACTGCCTCTTCACAGAAAAGATGTCATTGATTTGGAACCCGGACTTCAATTCCTTTGTATGTAAAGCAGAGCTTACACAGTATGGCTGTTTTAAACAAAGATAGTTGGTTTTCATTGAAGACTCTATTATAATGTGTGTATGTGACCTATAGAAATAGCACTGAAATTGTAAATACTTTTAGTTACGTATGGATAAATAAAAATAAACCATTTCAACTAACTCATATCTGAAAGAAGCACTGCTTTTGGTTATATGTGCATCAGAGAAACTAGGGTAATAAACTTTTCTTCCTTTTTTTAGTGACACTAAACCTGTCTAGAGGCTTCATTTTATCATCAGACAACATATGAGTCTTATTACTACAGTCCATTTGCTCAGGATTCTTCTAGGCAAAAAAAAAAAACTCAAATAAATTAATTTGAGAGAAGTTGTAATAGCTAAAATTATTGTAATGTATTACACTCTCCAGACAATATTTCAATAACAAGGATTACTATTGTCTCATGTCAACAGATTAGATCAGAGCTTTTACTTATCATGTTAAGGCTGGAGAGGGAGATTATTTCAGAGTTAAGGGAGTAGGTTTGGCCCTCTGAAATTCTGTGGGTACCTAATCTTTTTGCAGGCTCTCAGACAGCCATCTTATTATTGAATATCCCAAAGCACTCTCTAATTATCCAGCCTTGATTTTCTTTAATGAATGAAGCTTCCCCTGATCATTTTCCTAATTAATACTTAATAGCTAATAACTGCAAATATGACACTATAAAACACATTTTTTTTGCATTTAGTAAATTTTTATTCACAAACAAATATGTAAAGGATGTAGAACAGTGATTAAAAGAACAAAATTTCATTTCAAGTAAATCAGAATTTAAGTAACAATCTTATACAAAATGGGCAAATTTCACTGAACCTCAGTTTTCCCCTCTAATACAAGGAGAGTATTAAATAAATTGAAATATGTTAAGAACAGAGCATAGTTCCTATAATGTAATGAAGAATCAATACATATTCAATTTGCAAATAAGAAGAGAATAACACAGCAATGTCTATGGAATGAAGCATTGGTGTTATGTGATCCAGACATCATTTACTCTGTATAATGGAATCAGGTAACCTAAACTTTCTGTGCTTCTATTTTCTTATATTTAAAATGATAACTTTTTACTTCAAGTTTTCTTTTACGGTATAAGGTATAAATCGTAGCTTTTAAATGTGCTACATTTTAAATGGGCTTCCCTTTTGACTCATCTGGTAAAGAATCTGCCTGCAACACCGGAGACCTGAGTTTGATCTCCAGGTTGGAAAGATCCCCTGGAGAAGGGAATGGCTACCCACTCCAGTATTCTGGCCTGGAGAATTCCATGGACTGTATAGTCCATGGTGTGGCAAAAAGTCAGACAGGACGGAGCAACTTTCACTTTCTTTCACTTTTAAATGTGCTTGACGCTTAGATGAGTACTTTGAAATTATTGTAAGCGTTTGTTGCTCAGTTGTGTTCGACTCTTTGTGACACCATGAACTGTAGCCCGCCAGGGCCCTCTGTCAATGGAATTCTCCAGGATGAATACTGGAGTAGGTAGCCATCCCCTTCTCCAGGGGATCTTCCTGACCAAGGATCGAACCTGGGTCTCCTGCATTGCAGGAGGATTCTTTACAGTCTGAGTTGCCAGGGAAGCCAAGTACCTCAGATGTTGTGGGAGAGACAACTAGTGAATCTGCCTCAATCGTTTTTTTGTGTGTGATTTTTTTTTAAAGTAAATATGAGACTAAGTTTTCTTCAACTGTGCAAAGTGCAGTTCAGAAGACATAACAATTTCCGTTTCCAAGACTTAAGTTACTTGATTCAATTCATTCTAATCCTCTGATGACTCATTCTACTTTTTACCCCTACATCAGCTATCTTGAAGTCCCACAGGTCTGTACATCCCTAAACATCTTTGCAATGCTTAAATTTATGGCTGTTTAAGGACAGGAAGGATAGTGAAATCTTTAATTTTTTGACAGTGAGTTAGTTTCAATAAAGCCACTTGTCAAATAGCACTTTTCTTCTCATAAGGGAATCTACCTCCCTTTACTCCTACCTTAGTGTTTTTTCAGAGAATCCATCCAGTTACCCAAGTCCAAAACTGGCGAGTGCACATAGATTTATCTATCATTTATGTAACACATCAAATGAATAAGTAAAGGAGACCACATTTATACAGTAGGCCGTTCTGTTCTGAGTCCCCTCGTCTCCATGTTTCTTCACATGTATTTTCCTTCCCCCTCTTTTGGTCTCCTCGTCTCTACTTTCCAACTCTGCTGTCAGATTAATCTCTGCAGGAAGAGTGCCTTGAAATTACACTTAAATATTAAATTGGCTTCTCATCACCCTGAGTGTAAAAAAAAAATTTTTTTTTCACTTCTTAGTATGTTACAAAAGGGATTCGTGCTTTGAACTCACCTGTCATTCCTATCATTTCTGTCTTCAGACAGACTATATTTAACTACCTGTAGTTTCTCATTTCTCACCATGCTGTGTTTGCCCAAGCCTTCATCCTTTACATGTGTCACCTGGCAAAGTCCTGACAAAATGTCTGGAACAGAAGTGTTTCCTTCACAGAATTCTTTCAGATATCTGTCCATATCTAAATTCTCCCCTTTTCAGCTGTCTTTGAGCACTGCTTCGATTCTCACATCATCACTTGCATCTGGGGCATTGTAGAACTTATTTTCTTGTAATATTCTCTTCCCAAACGCCCTCCATAGGGTACAAAGTGCTTTTACATCTTACTATTGGTAACATTCCTGCTAGGTGTATGATGTACAGTTTGTACACAATTAGTTTTTAAATACTCTCATTCTGAGAGTTTTCCAGTTTGTCTGTGATAAAAGTAGTTTTTGTTGACTTTAAATCTTTAAAACACTTTCTACCTATAGCTTACATACTTTATGATACATATTACCTTCAATAGTCAGTATAATGTAATGCAAGTGCTTTTGAATAAAGGGCTTATGACAGAACTTAAATTCTTGGTTTCAGGAATAAAAATAATAATAATCTTGGTTGGTTCAAAACATGAAATATATGTTACTTAAGCTTGATCATTTGAAATTCCATATGATTCTAAAAAATTGGTCATTGGATCCTCGTGAGCCTTTGTGCTTTCAGTACAACCCCAGGGGCATTTACTCATAAGTATTAATAAATACTTTGCTTTGAGTCAAGGAAATCTGAAGAATCTCATGGGTGCAGCCAGGGCATATTATGTTTCTCTAAACCAGGAAAATGAACAAATCAATTTGCATTTTGAAATCTGCAGAGAAAGAAAACTGCTAGTTAGAGTGTTATGAATTCCTCTAGGAACATTAGGGTGAAGTATTCCTTGCAATATCATATAGTGACATTTTTATTATCAGGAACTATTTTTGCGTGTACAAGTAAAAATGTGTTCTATGCTATTGCTCTCTCACTGTGAGCAGTATAGTTATAAAACTGATTCATATTGTTATCCTTGAATCTTTATTGCTTACCACAGACTGCTTGTCATGCGTAAGTCCTAAGGGCTATTGCAACTTTTATTGCTACTTATACACCATTAAGATTACATGAATGCATAAGATCAATTAAGAGAGTCCTTTATTTCATAATTTTGGGGTACCTTCATGGGAAATTTGTTTTAGAGTTGGCAAGAGTGCCTCTATAGATGTAATTTAAATCAGATATCTCTTCTGAGAATTATCTTACTGGGATATTATGTAGTATACTAACTATCAGGAAGTTGTGCAAGAAATGATAAAAAATAAACAAAGAAATACACAAACATGAGTTCTACGCAAATTTAACCTAACTAAACCAGGTACACTAAATCTTTACATAGTAAAAATCATGGAACAGTTTTCTGCTCCCTTCACTTACAGTTTCCAAAGTTCTTTTTTTTTTTTTTCCCAAAAAATAATAACACTAATCATCTCTAGAACATTTTTCAACTGATGAAACACCTTTAATTCTCTCTGTAGTTTCAATCCATGCTGTGACAGTCATGTGTGTTTATTAACTATATTTTATAGATAAGGAAATAGAGCCCAAGACATTCAATGATTTACTTAAAGTTACGATGCAAATACAATTGAAAATAAAGTACAACTCTAAGGGTATTTGCTGCTGGACTGGTTACTTTGTGTTTTGCTTTCCTTTCCAATATCTAATTATTACATTTAGTGCTTACCACTTTAGCTTTTGATCGCATATTTTTCTTTATCCCTTTTTGTGTATCTTCAATTTTGCATTTTTAACTTATTTATTTCCCTTGGATACAATCAAGTTTAGTCAGTTGTGTGGTGAAAAGCTTTTCTCCATTCCGATTTAAACACAAATAATGTCTTTAACTTCTGCATCAAACTTACAAAACAAAGGAAAAAGTCTCCATTTACCCCTTTACTTTTTCACATGCCATTTAGTCACTATATTCACTGCTCTAAACTCACTGTGCATGTACGTGTGTGTGTGTTAGTTGGTCAGTCATGTCCAACTGTTTGTGATCTCATGGACTGTAGCCCCTCCAGGCTGCTTTTTCCATGGAATTCGCCAGGCAAGAATACTGGAATGGATTGCCATTTCCTTCTCCAGGGGAACTTCCCAACTCAGGGCACAAACCCTGATCTGCTGTGTTGTAGGCAGATTCTTTTACTGTCTGAGGCACCAGGGAAGCACCTCTGTTCTTTCCTAACTGTTTGCCATAGCCAACATCCTCTTCCTTATCTACAGCTAATTTAAGATTGGTTCATTTTGTTCCCTGAACAATCTTAAAACTTCTGCTTTTCCATCCATAATACTGAATGCTTCTGATTATTTCTCCTATTATTTTGATCATAATTTCTACAAGGATTTTATTGACATTTGTTTTTAAACTTCTATATGTGATTTCAAGATTCTGTTCTAATTCATATTCTGTTTTTCACATGCTCAATGAATTATCACCATTATGTCAATGCTATTAAAACTGAGGATTGATACCATTTCTGAGCAGGCACAAATTTATTTTTGCCTAATTGCATTAAAGATGTTAAAAAGCAAAGTATAGTCTAAAACTGACTCATAGAAATGTGTGCATATTTTCTATTCTGTGTTTCTTCCTGCCTTTCTGTCTCTTTTGTAGTCACTGTATTAACAGTCACCATATTAACAGTCCAAATATTTCTTAAGAGTAATAATTGCTATCTTTCATTATTTAGTTGCTAATAAATACCCATTTTCACCTTCTATATACACGCTTTTCTTACTATAGACTGCCATACCAGATTGCTTACAATAAATTAAATGTCTTATGATTTGAATTTCCAATACTACCACCTGACCTGCCTCTTGAGTAACCTATATGAGGTCAGGAAGTAACAGAACTGGACATGGAACAACAGACTGGTTCCAAATAGAAAAAGGACTACATCAAGGCTGTATATTGTTACCCAGCTTATTTAACTTATATGCAGAGTACATCATGAGAAACGCTGGGCCGGAAGAAGCACAAGCTGGAATCAAGATTGCTGGGAGAAATATCAATAATCTCAGATATGCAGATGACACCACTCTTATGGCAGAAAGTGAATAGGAACTAAAAAGTCTCTTGTTGAAAGTAAAAGAGAAGAGTGAAAAAGCTGGCTTAAAGCTCAACATTCAGAAAACGAAGATCATGGCATCTGGTCCCATCACTTCATAGGAAATAGATGGGGAAACAGTGTCAGACTTTATCTTTTTGGGCTCCAAAATCACTGCAGATGGTGACTGCAGCCATGAAATTAAAAGACACCTACCCCTTGGAAGGAAAGTTATGACCAACCTAGACAGCATATTGAAAAGCAGAGACATTATTTTGCCAACAAAGGTCCGTCTAGTCAAGGCTATGGTTTTTCCAGTTGTCATGTATGGATATGAGAGTTGTACTGTGAAGAAAGCTGAGCGCTGAAGAATTGATGCTTTTGAACCGTGGTGCTGGAAAAACTCTTGAGAGTCCTTCGGACTGCAAGGAGATCCAACCAGTCCATTCTAAAGGAGATCAGCCCTGGGATTTCTTTGGAAGGAATGATGCTAAAGCTGAAACTCCAGTACTTTGGCCACCTGATGCGAAGAGTTGACTCATTGGAAAAGACTCTGATGCTGGGAGGGATTGAGGGCAGGAGGAGAAGGGGATGACAGAGGATGAGATGGCTGGATGGCATCACCAACTCGATGGACATGAGTTTGAGTAAACTCTGGGAGTTGGTGACAGACAGGGAGGCCTGGTGTGCTGCGACTCATGGGGTCACAAAGAGTCGGACATGAATGAGCAACTGAACCGAGCTGAACTGAATCTTACTAGAAGGACATTATCTATACTAGATTTAATATTTCTGTGTATAACTATTTATACTCTCCATTTTCATATATATGTACTTTATATGTCTATTTCCAGTTTTATGTTTTGATACCACAGATATTGATATTTTCTTTGTGACCAATAAAAAGCTAGGTACATCATATCAATAACTTCTTTTCACTGCTTCATATATAACCTGTGTTCTGCCACAGAAAATTACACGATTGTTACTGGATAATGTGACTTAGTAGCACTTTTATTGGAATTTGTCTTTCTCCTGAGAAAATGTTGGTATGTAGGTGAGAGTAGAATTCTTTTTACGAGCTCGTGTTGCTTGAAATACTTGCAAAAATTTGAGATATAATCTGACTGATATCTTCTGGTGTTTCATTTACTTCATCATTTGGACACCTGAGAAATCTGCTTACCCCTTATTTAGAAAAAAGCTGTGCATGTTTCATGTCTAAAACTAAGAGGCATCCAGAATCCACTCAATAACAGGAAATTTAATAAGCACTAAATTGCAAAGCCAAAGAATAAATCATCTCTTTGTCAGTGAATTCTCAGAAGGTAGGTAAGAAAGTTTCATTATTTTAAAGAGTGATATGTGGCACACAGGAATTAATCAAACAGCCTTAAGGGAATGAATGTGACTACATGCTAAACACCTTTTACATTAATTTTAACGTCTCTGTTGTGTTTCAGGTGATTTTATAGATATCTTCTCTGGACAATGAGGATAAAGGCTATTCATAACACTACATAAATATCTATATTAATTATAGGCTGAATTTGTGTAGAACAAATTATTAATTACTTTCACATATGAGGTTAAGTTTTATCATTTTGAAAATTGTATTGCATGAATATGGTGATTTTCTTTAGTACTAAGATGAGAAAAGTAGGGCTGAAATATATTCAGTAAGTTATCAAATATAACTTACAACTCTGAATCCAGGGATCTTACATTGGAACCAGGAGCAGAAAAAAGGATTCCATGTCTCCTTTTCTCTCACTTCCTAAAATTTAATATTTGTTCCCATCACTCTACATTTCGATAGGTTTATCTGTTGTTATACTAGTATCTTTTTAACTATTAGAGCCTTTGTGTTTGCTTGTCTCCATAGGTAGTTTGAAAGAAGCCAATCTGGCTACTAAAGTTCTAACTCCATCCTCATTGCTGGTGAGGCCAGGGGCATTCAGGTGGAAGTAACATCAATTGCAATCCAGTAAAGGTGTAGCTTTTTTTTGAACAACTACTGAGGTTATTTAATTTACTGAAATTAAAAAAAAAAAAGCATGAAAAAGCAAATGAAAATGGCATTATGTCTTACTAACCTTTTCTCATATATGTTCCTCTGTCAGTTGTACTGTAAGGAAGCCAAACAGGTTTCCCTTATGTTCATCAAATAAAAGTGATAACTAGCTATTCATAAATACACTTATGCTTCTATGAGGAATAATTAAATGATGCAAGTAAGCTCTTCAGGTGAAAAATACAGTCATTGCAAAGTGCAAGAGGTGTTTACCTTCTAGATGCTCAGATGTGACTAAAGACTGAAACAAAGTCAAAAGAATTTAATTTCAAAGGATATTGTTGGCAATTATGGACAAGACAGCTCCTTCTATCAAGTGTAAAACATAGTAAAATTGCTTTTATAAATGTTTTTACTATTTCTTAAATTTGAATAATATTTAAGAGAAAACATTTCAATCTTTTCTAGAAATAGAAAAGAATATAGAATAGAAAAGAAAAAAAAGATTTAAATGTGCAAAGAAGTAACTGTCATATATTGCTGTAAAGATATGAAGTAACCTCATTAGATTTTTCTTTTAATTTTTGTATAATTTTAAAATTTACTCTCTGTTTACAGTTATTGCAAATATTTGCTATATTCACTAAGCGGTACAATACATCCATGTAGCCTACTAGTTTATACCTTCTATTTCCTCACTTCTGTATTACCCCCTTGTCAAACTGGGAACTCATCACTAGGGAACACGAAGGAAATTTTCCTTCACTGTTGGTGGGAATGTAAACTGAGAAAACCACTATGAAAAGCAGTATGGTGTTTACACAAAAAAGTAAAACTATAACTACCATACAACTCAGTAATTCTACTCCTGGATATATATCTGAATGCTAATTCAAAAATACTACTACAAAAGTACTAATTCAAAAAGATACATTCACCTCAATGTTTATAGTAGCATTAGTTATAATTGTCAAAATATGAAATCTACCTAAGTGTTCACCAACAAATGAATGGATAAAGAAGATACGGTAAATATATATACACTGGAATACTATTTGACCATAAAAATAACATTTTTTTCCCCATTTGTAGCAACTTGAATGGACTTAGAGGGTACTGTGCTAAGTGAAATGAGTCAGTAAGAGAAAGACAAATATTATATGGTATCACTTATATGTGGGATCTAAAAAATGCAGCAAACTAGTGAATATAGCAAAAGAGAGGCAGACACAGATACAGAGAACAAACTAGTACTTGGTAGCTTCATACCTTGAATACAGAAAGAAACTGGGGATTTTGCAGCATGTTGAGGAAGTGTGCAAGGATAAGCTATTTTAGAAGATGAGATAAATAAGTCACATACCGAAAGCATTGTACAAATCATGCCTTTGGAAATACAAATTCAGGAGTAATTTTATTTTCTCCCCATCCAAAAAAAAAATACACAAAGAGTAGCTGTTCATGTGTCCCACACTAACTAGAGAGCTATTATAGGATTTATTTGGAGATGAAGAGAAAATATAAATATATGAAAGCATATGAATAAATTATTATAGCCTATATTAAATCCAAAAAAAAGTAAAAAAATGGACTTCCACAGGGATGTTTAAGTACCAACTTAATGCATATGTAGCATAATAGTACATTAAAATACATTGCTATACTTAATATAAATCAATATTTTAAATTTATTTTGTCAATATACTTTTTATTCAAAATTTAGCTTCTTACCAGCAAAGTTGTTAAAAATAAATTATATTTTTAAAATACTTCATTCATAGGAGTAGCTGTAATTTCATTTTACAGAATTACTAAAGTTTGGTTTCAAACCACCTCAATAAAGTGAATCACAATAAAGTGAATCACAAAGATTTGTAGTTTCAGAGTGCATATAAAACTTATGTTTGCAAGATGCTATGGTCTATCAATTGCGCAACATCATCATGTCTAAAAACATAATGTACTTACTTTAAAAATACTTTATTGCTAAAAAATGCTAATCATCATTGAGTCTTAAAGTAGCAGTAATAACATCAACTATCAGTAATTAAAGATCACCATAATAAAAATAATAAAACAAAATATTTAAAAAATTACCAAAATGTGACACAGAGACAGAATGTGAGAAAATGCTGTTGGAAAAATGGCCCCAATAGATTTAATCTATGCAGAATTGGGGCTTCCATTGTGGCTCAGATGTTAAAGAATCCATCTGCAATGCAGGAAACCCAGGTTCCAACCCTGAGTGGGGAAGATTCCCTGGAGAAGGGAATGGTAGCCCACTCCAGTATTCTTGCCTGGAGAATCCCTTGGACAAAGAAGCCTCGCAGACTACAGCCCATAGGGTGGTAAAGAGTCAGACACAACTGAGCAACTAGTACTTTCATGAAGAATTGCCACAAATATTTAATTCATAAAAAAATCAATAAAGCATAATGGACCAAAGTACAATAAAATTATATATATAATTATAAAGTATATATAATTATTTATATCTAAAGTATATATATTTAAAATTATA
Organism: Bubalus kerabau; assembly: GCF_029407905.1. Classification (NCBI taxonomy): domain Eukaryota; kingdom Metazoa; phylum Chordata; class Mammalia; order Artiodactyla; family Bovidae; genus Bubalus; species Bubalus kerabau. The sequence continues at coordinate 46,846,266 of NC_073641.1, forward strand.
TTTAATTATATATATTGTATATATATATAATTGTGTGTATATATATAATTATACATATATATATATGAAGCTGAAACTCCAAGACTTTGGCCACCTGATGCGAAGAGCTGACTCACTGGAAAAGACCCTGACACTGAGAAAGATTGAAAGCAAGAAAAGAAGGGGACGACAGGATGAGATGGTTGGATGGCATCACTGACTCAATGGACATGAGTTTGAGTCAACTCCAGGAGTTGGTGATGGACAGGGAGGCCTGGCGTGCTCCAGTCCATGGGGCCGCAAAGAGCTGGACACGACTGAGCGACTGAACTGAACCGGTGATGTTCATGTGTAGAGTCTTCTCTTGTGTTGTGTGAAGAGGGTGTTTGCTATGACGAGTGTGTTCTATTGGCAAAATTCTATTAGCATTTGCCCTGCTTTATTCTGTACTCCAAGACCAAATTTACCTGTTACTCCAGGTGTTTCTTGACTTCCTACTTTTGCATTCCAGTCCCCTATAATGAAAAGGACATCTTTTTTGGGTGTTAGTTCTAGAAGGTCTTGTAGGTCTTCATAGAACTGTTCAACTTCAGCTTCTTCAGCATTACTGGTTGGGGCATAGACTTGAATTACTGTGATATTGAATGGTTTGCCTTGGAAACAAACAGAGATCATTCTGTCGTTTTTGAGATTGCATCCAAGGACTGCGTTTCGGAGAGTTGTATCATAAAGAAGGCTGAACACCAAAAGAATTGATGCTTTTGAACTGTGGTGTTGGAGAAGACTCTTGAGAATCCCTTGGACTGCAAAGAGATCAAACCAGTCAACCCAAAAGGAAACCGACCCTGAATATTCATTTGTAGGACTGATGCTGAAGATGAAACTCCCATATTGGGCCACATGATGCGAAGACCTGACTCTTTAGAAAAGACCCCGAGGCTGGGAAAGATTGAAGGCAGGAAGATAAAGGGACAGCAGTGGACGAGATGATTGGATGGCATCAGTGACTCAGGAGAATATGTATGTACTAAGTCTCTTTAGTCGTGCCTGAATCTTTGTGAACTGTAGCTAGTCTGGCTCCTCTGTCAATGGTATTCTCCAGGCATGAATACTGGAGTGGGTTGCCATTTCCTTCTCCAGGGGATCTTTCTGACCCAGGATCGAACCAGCATCTCCTGCATTAGCAGGCAGATTCTTTACCAGTAACGCCACCTGGTTTGAGCAAACTCCAGGAGATGGTGAAGGACAGGGGAAGCCTGGTGTGCAACAGTACATGGGGTTGCAAAGACCAGGACATGGCTGAGCGACTAAACCACAAAAATATGTGAATACTTATAAACAGTTATGCAGTGTTAGAACAAAACCTGCCCTGTCTCCTTATATACTGCATAGCATTTTTACACTTTTGAAAATATTGACATGTCATGACTTGAAGATTACTAGAATGTGAGCAATTAACACTGTGCTCAGATATTATATCTTGTGGGAACTGGTTACTTTGTAAATATCTTAAGAAGATTTGGTGTTAAATGATTATGATAGTGTCATACAAAATTCACACACATTTTGTTCACAGAGAAACACTGACAAAATATCTATGGTTAACAAATTTGAAAGAAAATATTAATTTAATAATTTTCCCATTAAACTTATGACCATTGAAGGATATCTCCAGTTGTTAGACTAAAATTTAAAATGACTATAAAACATATTTTAAAATGGGAGATGAATAAATGTGTGTATATAAACTTTCATAGCTGATTTTTTTTCTTTATCTTTTCCTGTTTTTTTCTTTTTGTAATTTTCTGCTATTTCCAAAGAGAAAAATAGATATTATATATATAATATATTATTTTACTCTGCAACAAGAGTTTCAACTATGGATAATAATATTTGCCAACTAAATTTAACTTATTTTATATAAAAATAGTACTTTATTAGAATACCTAGCTGTGGAGGGGAGCCATGGACAGACTGTTTAAATTAATTAAAAAATAATAAACTTTGTTACATACCCTGGAACATGTTACCAAGAGATTTGATAAAGCATATATATATATACACACACACACACACACACACACACATATATATATATATATATATATAAAGGAGAAGGCAATGGCACCCCACTCCAGTACTCTTGCCTGGAAAACTGGAAAATCCCATGGACGGAGGAGCCTGGAAGGCTGCAGTCCATGGGGTCTCTAAGAGCCAGACATGACTGAGTGACTTCACTTTCACTTTTCACTTTCATGCATTGGAGAAGGAAATGGCAACCCACTCCAGTGTTCTTGCCTGGAGAATCCCAGGGGCGGGGGAGCTTGGTGGGCTGCCGTCTATGGGGTCGCACAGAGTTGGATACAACTGAAGCAACTTAGCAGCAGCAGCAGCATATTCAGTATATCTGCTTTTATAGAATTTCAATTGCATCTCATATGTAAAATGTGTTTTGGGGGTGTTTTTGTGTTAACATTTTATTATATCTGAAATCTACTTTGCAATATTCTCTAGAGCCCTGAAAAGTCTATGCATTTTACCTGTGAATGAGGCTAATTATAAAAATTACCTAAGAATGTAGTGAGAACAGAAAGAGCTAAAACCTTAAAAATCATTTCCCTTAGACCTTGACATATGTCTAGATGAGATCATTTCAGTTATACTCTTAATTTTCAGAAAAGGTTGATTCAGACATGTGAATCAATAACAGTTTGAATTTTATTTATATTGATAAGATAAATATTATAAAATTATTAAGGTCATTTTTGCTGCACAGATTTCCCACTATATCAGGATGAATCTTGCTCAGATAATTCTCCCTGTTCTGTCTATCTCAATCCCCTGGAATGATGATAATCTATCATAGAGATGATATGCTTAGCACACTGGTTTTAACAAAGGTCTCTTGCACTCCAGTAATATAAAGACAGATTGCTTCATTTCATTCAGCCTGTTTTACCTGTGAATGAGGTTAATTATGATAATTGCTGCCTAAGAATGTGGTGAGAAATGAAAGAGCTAAAAATTTAAAAAGCACTTTGCTTATATCTTGGCACTTTGTAAGTAGTAATTCAATATTAGCTACTTGTACCAGTATTTTTAAAGTTGATATAATTGAGTTTAATCTTCATGTCTTTTGAAACTAAAAAACTGACTTCTGCAAGCACCTAAAGTCAAAAGGCATCATGAGAAACATATTGTGACATACATCTTAATAATCAGTAAATATATCATTTGTAGAGCTTATTGGGAATAATGTGAGAGTAACTTTTTGAGGTTTTGAAATTATTTCTAATATAAACAATACAAGAATGTTTCAACCTTATATTATTGTCTTTTAGTGTATTTCAGTATCAACATACTATAAGTATAAACAGAGTCAACTGATATACCTTGACACTTGAAATTCTATTAAATTCAGTGTAATCACTGTTCTTTCATAAAAAAAAAAATTAATCCTTGATCTACTTTCTGGTGTCTACTTACACCTCTCTGTTTACATTTGCATTGAATTCTTAATCTTCTCATTTGCTACAGTTACTCTCTTCTCCAGGGCTTTCCTGAAAGCTCAGCTGGTAAAGAATCCACCTGCAATGCAGGAGACAGAGGTTTGATTCCTGGGTTTGAGCCTCCTCCCTGGAGGAGGGCATGACAATCCACTCTAGTATTCTTGTCTGGAGAATCTCATGGACAGAGAAGCTTGCTGGGCTACAGTCCATGGGTTACAAAGATTCAGACAGAACTGAGGGACTAAGCACAGCACCCAGCACATAGGTATATAAAGAATATTTGTTGAAAGAAAGGTGAATTGTGAAGAGTTAATTTCTCTAGTTGCTTTACTTTATACCCCAATATTTTTGTTCTCACACTACTCACAATCTGCCTGAATGAACTTAACATAGTTACTAAACTATAGAAGAAAAATTAATTTAAGTGTTTAGTAGATTAATATCAATGCATGATATCATATGTATACATGTTTATATAATGAATGTAAATAAACTTGCTTGTGATTTTCATGGCTCTCAGAACAACTTATAACTCTTTTAAGATAACAAAAGTGATAGTGGAACTAAATTTATTTCCCCTTTTCCATAATAGCAATAGCAGGAGATACATCAGGTAATGTGATTTTTGTTATTTGTTTGAAGTCATATATTCAATAATCATAAAGCAGGTTTGCTATTTCAAATACTAGATGGGAAGAAAAAGTTTTCTGCTTTGTGTGTGTATTCACTTTCAATGTTCTTGTTTCTATTCAATAAGTTATCTCATTCCATCTGGTATGGAACACTGTGGTGTTATTTGCACTGTAATCTAGATTGTTTATGTAAAGACACAGTAGGGGAGAACACTTGTTTGATCATGTGAAGTTATGCTAAAATAAGGCAAATAAATGCCCACAGGTAGTTCATCAAGGTGAAAATTAAGCTGTCTTTCTAAACTAGAAGTCGAAAGCAAGGAAACAACATGAAAATAAGAACAGAAAGGTGTCTGTGTATAGAGAGAAATTGAGTGAATCAGGCAGACGCTGAGCATAGAATCTAAGTATCATGAACGAATGTTCAAAATGTTAAGATTCATTCTTGTCTCTTTTCTTAATGACTTCCCCATCTTTATCAAAAATTGCTACAATAACATTTACCAGATATTTAGGACACAAATGTAAAGACCATACTCTAGGACACAGAACTGTAAATAACCTTCTTTGTAAGATTCTTCTAAAAGGATGAGAAATTATTCCACATGTGAGAACATTAAATAAATGTGAAATAAAATCAAAGTTGGAAAATACTCTGGACACACTCTCAAAAGATTTGTAATTAATTCTTCAGAGCAGAAGCCTTCACTTTTAACAAATATGTATCACTTACTCACTTATATGATTTAAAGTATCCTAGATCAATTAGATCAGCCACCTATAAAAAGCAACTCAAAATATTCCAGCTTAAATAAGATGAAACTTTAGCTTTCATGTGAAAGAATTCTCAAGTTGGGCAGGTAGGATGATTCTCAAAATCATCAGGGACATAGGTTCTAGCTGTTCTCTACTTTGTCTTAGCAAGTGGCTTTTAATTTCAAAGTCATTGCAAGGTCCTAGATAACACTTGAAACTTACATCCCTCCCTCTGCGTTTGAGAAAGCAGAGGTGAAGTTAAGGTGGGTGATGAGGTTGTATACTCTTGCCTGGAAAATCCCATGGATGGAGGAGCCTGGTAGGCTACAGTTCATGGGGTCGCAAAGAGTCAGACACGACTGAGCGACTTCACTCACTCACTCATTACAACTCCCACTAAACAACTTCTGCTTGTAGTCAGAATCAATCGAAGTTTACGGCTAGTGGCAGAGGAGACTGAGAACTCTAGTCTATCAACTTGGAAAGCTAACACAACCAACAGCACAGTGTTATTGTTATTAAGGAGGAACAGCTGAAGGGATATATGTGTGGGCAAATAAGTCTCTGTCAAGGTCTTCAGTAGAGTTCTAGTACACTTTATTTTCTAGGTATTAAAAAAATTACCCTTATCTATATTGTTTTATAATCAACATGTAATGATGGGATTATTTCCCCAAACCATGAGGTTTTATAAACCATTAGGCTTAATAAACCATTGCATTTAGTAATAAATTACCTGGATTACTATTTGTTCTTTGTCATAATATTTTTATATATGATTTTGGGAGGTTATTTCATGGCACTGAACTGTCAATTTATTTAATCCAAAATGCCTATTATTTCTAAATTCAATTACCCATCAATATGTTTGCTGTCCTTTATATGCTTTTCTACTTGACACACATAAAATGATTACATATTGATAAACATTTTTCTGGAAACTACCACAATCATAATTCTAAATGTAATTTAGAAGGTAAATTCTAATACAAAATTTTTTTTTAAAGTAGACACTATATTTAACAGTAATATATTCTAAACAGTTGATAGTTTCCTAAATTTTCATTTTCATTGTGACTTTCAATAAATATAATGTTAATTTAATTTGTTTTCATAATAAGTGATTGGCAAATTCATTAGTTCATTTTACAAATAATCACCAATTATGTAACTATTATTGTTTCAAATGCTTAAAATATATACTAAGAAAAGAGCAATTGATTAAATTATCAGTTAAGGATAGAAAAAATATGTATATAAGATAAGAAATACAGTTGTATCAAAGCACATAGTTAACAGAATAATTATGTTCAACAGATACAGGAACACTTTTATGAGCAGGATTGGAGTGCCTATCAACTATCCATATAAAGTTGGTGGAAAGAATATTGGACATATGAATCTGGAGTTCTGGTGAAAGAGTTAGTTTTAGGATAGAACTTTGGAACACATCAGCATATTGACAAAGCCATGTAAATGGATATGGAGTTAGAATCCCAACATAAAAAGAGAAAATTTGTAATATTAACCATCATGACACATCAAGCATCCATCCAAAGATGTTGAAAAGAAGTAGCTAGAGAGAGACAGGGGAAAGAAAACAAGCCCTTCTGGAAAGTGTTTTAGTGAAAGTACAGTTTCCTGGAGAAAGATGTATTCAGTTCAGTTGCTCAGTCCTGTCTGACTCTTTGAGACCCCCTGGAATGCAGCATGCCAGGTTTCCCTGTCCATTACCAACTATCAGAGATTACTCATGTCCATTGAGTCAGTGATGCCATTCAACCATCTCAATCCTCTGTCATCCCCTTCTCCTCCTGTCTTCAATCTTTCCCAGCATCAGGGTTTTTCCTATTGAGGAAGTTTATTGCATCAGGTGGACAAAGTATTGGAGTTTCAGCTTCAGCATCAATTCTTCAATGAATATTCAGGACTGATTTCCTTTAGGATGAACTGGTTGAATCTCCTTGCAATCCAAGGAACTCTCAAGATCTTCTCCAACACCACAGTTCAAAAGTATCAATTCTTCAGCACTCAGCTTTTTTTTATAGTCCAACCCAAACATCCATAAATAACTACTGGAAAAAACATAGCTTTGACTAGATGGATCATTGTTGGCAATGTAATGCCTGCTTTTTTATATGCTGTCTAGGTTCATCATAGCTTTCCATCCAAGGAGCAAGCATCTTTTAATTTTATGGCTGGAGTAACCATCTGCAGTGATTTTTGAACCCAAAAAAATAGTCTGTCACTGTTTCCATTGTTTCCCCATCTATTTGTCATGAGGTGATGGGACCAGATACCATGATCTTCGTTTTCTGAATGTTGAGTTTTAAGCCAACTTTTCACTCTCCTCTTTCACTTTCATTAAGAAGCTCTTTAGTTATTCTTCACTTTCTGCCATATGGTGGTTCATCTGCATATCTGAGGTTATTAATATTTCCCCTGGCAATTTTGATCCCAGCTTGTGCTTCACCCAGTCTGGTATTTCGCATACTGTACTCTGCATAGAAGTTAAATAAACAGGGTGACAATATTCAGCCTTGACATACTTCTTTCCTAATTTGGAACCAGTCTGTGGTTCCATGTCCAGTTCTAACTGTTACTTCTTTACCAGCATACAGATTTCTCAGGAGGCAGTTCAGGTGGTCTGGAATTCCCATCTCTTTCAGAATTTTCCCGTTTTTTTGTGATCCACACAATCAAAGGCTTTCACATAGTCAATAAAGCAGAAGTAGATGTTTTTCTGGAACTCTCTTGCTGTTTCGATGATCCAATGGATGCCAGCAATTTGATCTCTGGTTCCTCTGCCTTTTATAGATCCAGCGTTAACATCTGGAAGTTCATAGTTCATGTACTTTTGAAGCCTGGCTTGGAGAATTTTGAGCATTACTTTACTAGCATGTGAGATGAGTGCAATTGTGTGGTAGTTTGAGCATTCTTTGGCATTGCCTTTCTTTGGGATTGGAATGAAAACGGACCTTTTCCAGTCCTGTGCCCATTGCTGAGTTTTCCATATATGCTGGCATATTTAGTGCAGCAATTTCACAGCATCATCTTTCAGGATTTGAATTAGCTCAACTGGAATTCTATCACCTCCACTTGCTTTGTTCGTAGTGATTCTTCCTAGGGCCCACTTGACTTCGCATTCCAGGATGTCTGACTCTAGGTGAGTGATCATACCATCATGGATATCTGGATTATTAATATCCTTTTTGTACAGTTCTTCTGTGTATTCTTGCCACTTTTTATTAATATCTTCTGCTTCTGTTAGGTTCCTACCATTTATGTCCCTTATTGAGCCCATCTTTGCATGAAATGTTCCCTTGGTATCTCTAATTTTCTTGAAGAGATCTATTGTCTTTCCCATTCTATTATTTTCCTCTATTCCTTTGCACTGAGTAAGTCTCTCTTATCTCTCCTATCTATTCTTTGGAAACTCTGCTTTCCAATGGATATATTTTTCCTTTTCTCCTTTTCCTTAGCTTCTATTCTTTTCTCAGCTATTTGTAAGGCCTCCTCAGACAACCATTTTGCCTTTTGCATTTCTTTTTCTTGGGGATGGCTTTGATCACTGTCTCCTGTACAATGTCACAAACCTCTGTCCATAGATCATCAGACACTCTGTCTATCAGATCTAGTCCCTTGAGTCTATTTCGCACTTCCATTCTATAATTGTAAGGGATTTGATTTAGGTCATACCTGAATGGTCTAGTGGTTTTCCCAACATTCTTCAATTTAAATCTGAATTGGCACTAAGGAGTTCATGATCTGAATCACAATCAGCTCCTGGTCTTTTTTTGCTGACTGTATTGAGCTTCTCCATCTTTGGCTGCAGAAAATATAATCAATCTGATTTCAATATTGATCATCCAATAAGTGGTCATTTCTAAATGCTGCTGATTATAAGCTGAAGCCTGGTAAACAGCCACTAGATTTAGCAATGTGAAGGGCAATGAAGAACTTGATAAAAACATCTTCAGAAAAACTGTGTTGGGGGCAAATCTGGATTGAAGTAGATCAAGAGAGAATTATTAACTCATATATATGGAATCTAGAAAGATCATACCAACAGTCCTTTGTGCAGGTCAGCAAAGAAGACACAGACATAAATAACAAACTTTTGGACCCAGTGTGAAAAGAAGAGGGTGGGATGATTTGAGAGAATAGCATTGAAACATATACATTACCATATGTAAAATAGATGGCAGGTGGGAGTTTGATGTATGACACAGGGAACCCCAAACTGGAGCTCTGTGACAACCAAGAAGGATGGGGTGCCAAAGTAGGTGAGAAGGGGGCTCAGAAGGGAGGGGTCACAGGTATGCCTATGGCTGATTCATGTTCATGTATGGCAGAGGCCATCACAAAATTGTAAAGTAATTATCCTCCAATTAAAGTAAATAAATAAATTTTAAAAGAGAGAGAAGGCAAGAAAGAAACCCAGCATTTCAAAAAAAGATAACTCTTTAAGGAATTGTACTGTGAAGGGATTTATGTATTTGCAGTGCCTATAAGTGACATCAAGATTTGTCTGATTGCTTAAAAAATTAAAAATATGACATGCCATATTGATAACATTTGAGAAAAAGGCATAATAAATGATACAAAGACAAAAAGGGACAAGTACTTGATCAATGGCCATATGCAGGCTAGAAGAAATAAGAGCCAGTGTGTAAGAAGAAAGAATGGCTTTCATTTGACTACAGATGATTGACGGCTCATGTATTATGGCATAGAGCTGGGATTAGAGAGAGAGGTGTCAAGAATGACAGTGCTGACTTATGTAACAGAATAAATCTAGTTGGGCTACCTTAGTGATTCCTATGGTAAAGAATCCACCTATAATACAGGAGACCTGAGGTTGACCCTGGGTGGGTAAGATCTCCTGGAGAAGCTTGGAGAATTCTATGGACAGAGGAGCCTGGTGGGCTAGAATACATGGGGTCACAAAGAGTCAGACACGACTGAGTGACTAAGCACACTTGCATGAATCCTTTACCAAAACCGAAATATGAGTTTATTATGAAATGGATTGTGTTTGATCTGCCTCAGAGATATTGAAGTGAAGTTATGCACTAGTTAATTGGATCAGTTCAGTTCAGTCTCTCAGTCGTGTCCAAATCTTTTCTACCCATGGACTGCAGCATGCCAGGATTCCCTGTCCAGCACCACCTCCTGGAGATTGCTCAAACTCTTGTCCACATCAAGTCCATTATGCCATCCAAGCATCTCATTCTCGGTCATCCCCTTCTCCTCTTGCCCTCAATCTTTCCCAGCATCAGTGTCTTTTTAAATGAGTCAGCTCTTTGTATCAGGTGGCCAAAGTATTGGAGTTTCAGCTTCAACATCAGTCCTTCCAATGAACACCCAGGACTGATCTCCTTTAGGATGGACTGGTTGGGTCTCCTTGCAGTCCAAGGGACTCTCAAGAGTCTTCTCCAAACCACAGTTCAAAAGCATCAATTCTTTGGCATTCAGCTTTGTTTATAGTCCAACTCTCACATCCATACATGACTACTGGAAAAACCATAGCCTTGACTAGAAGGACCTTTGTTGGCAAAGTAATGTCTCTGGTTTTTAATATGCTGTCTAAGTTGGTCAGAGACTTTCTTCCAAGGAGCAAATGTCTTTTAATTTCATGGGTGCAGTCACCTTCTGGAGTGATTTTGAAACCCAAGAAAATAAAGTATCTCTCAGTTTCCATTGTTTCCCCATCTATTTGCCATGAAGTGATGACACTGGATGCCATGATCTTAGTCTTCTGAATGGTGAGTTTTAAGTCACCTTTTTCACTCTCCTCTTTCACTTTCATCAAGAGGCTCTTTAGTCCTTCACTTTCTGCCATAAGGGTGGTGTCATCTGCATATCTGAGGTTATTGATATTTCTCCTGGCAATCTTGATTCCAGCTTGTGCTTCTTCCAGCCCAGCATTTCTCATGATGTACTCTGCATAGAAGTTAAATAAGCAGGGTGACAATATACAGCCTTGACATACTCCTTTCCGGATTTGGAACCAGTCTGTTGTTCCATGTCTAGTTCTCACTGTTGCTTCTTGACCTTCATACTAGTTTCACAGGAGGCAGGTCAAGTCTGGTATTCCCATCTCTTGAAGAATTTTTCACAGTTTATGTGATCCACATAGTCAAAGGCTTTGGTATAGTCAATGAAACAGAAGTAGATATCTTTCTGGAATTCTCTTGCTTTTTCAATAATCCAACAGATGTTGTCAATTTGATCTCTGGTTTTTCTACCTTTTCTAAATCCAGCTTGAATATTTGGAAGTTTTAGGTTCCCATACTGTTAAAGCCTGGCTTGGAGAATTTTGAGCATTACTTTCGTAGTGTGTGAGATGACTTTAGTAGTTTGAACACTCCTTGGCATTGATTTTCTTTGGGATTGGAATGAAAACTGACCTTATCCAGTCCGGTGCCCACTGCTGAGTTTGCCAAATTTGCTGGCAAATTGATTGTAGCACTTTCACAGCATCACCTTTTAAATAGCTCTGCTGGAATTCCATCACCTCCACTAGTTTTGTTCATAGTGATGTTTCCTAAAGCCCACTTGAGCTCACACTCCAGGATGTCTGGTTCTAGGTGAGTGATCACACCATTCTGGTTATCTGGGTTATTAAGATCTTTTTTGTATAGTTCTTCTGTGTATTCTTGACATTTCTTGGTTACGTAAGAATATATGCAATATATGTAAATATAAGTAAATATGATCTAGAGTTATACATGCATTATTTAATCTGTGAATTGTCTGTCATTAATCATAAAATAGTGACTGGCAGGCGTTGGAGAAGGAAATGGCAAGCCACTCCAGTATTCTTGCCTGGAGAATCCCAGGGACGGGGAAGCCTGGTGGGCTGCCGTCTATGGGGTCGCATAGAGTCGGACACGACTGAAGTGACTTAGCAGTAGCAGCAGCAGCAATCTCAGGATACAAGATGAAAAGTGATAGAGGGCTTACATATAAGCCATGTTATATTCAGGCTGTATACGTATCTTTTGAAAAGTTCCAACAGTGTAAATAATTCATTACATGATTTTATTTTAATCAGCCAGTTTTAAAGTTATTTTATTTATTATTATTATATCTTCTTTAATTTCACTAGTAGCATTCCTTCATTGATTTTATATAGCTAAGAAAAAAATGTTCTGAAAATCATGTTAGTAAATGTCTCTCTGTTTATGTTATCTTTACCATAACTCAAATGAATTGCTTTAAGTAATCTATTTTCAAAAAGAAGGTGCTGTCAATGTATAGACAATCCTTAACTCACTCCCTAGGTTTTTCTACTATATTTATTGTCTTGTATACATATTGAAAATTTTTATTTTTTTTACAAACTTTATCTTTCATTTGTCCCCACCAAATATAATATATTATATTTGACCACTTTTCATCCTCTTCATGGAGAAGGCAATGGCACCCCACTCCAGTACTCTTGCCTGGAAAATCCTATGGAGGGAGGAACCTGGTGGGCTGCAATCCATGGGGTCGCCAAGAGTAGGATACGACTGGGCGACTTCACTTTCACTTTTCACTTTCATGCATTGGAGAAGGAAATGGCAATCCACTCCAGTGTTCTTGCCTGGAGAATCCCAGGGACGGGGGAGCCTGGTGGGCTGCCGTCTATGGGGTCACACTGAGTCGGACATGACTGAAGTAACTTAGCAGCAGCAGCAGCATCCTCTTCAACCATTATCATACAGTTATACTAAATCACTCCAATTGTGCTTCTTGAAAAAAAAAAAAATTAACCTTCTTATGTTGGTTTTTGAAATAGAATTTCTCAGTACAAACGTGAGTGGTTTCTTTCTTCATAGAAACCAAATATTGGCTAAAATGGAGGAGAAAAAGGTTTTTTGATAATAATGTCCTTTAATATTTCTGAATGTGTAATTTCCTACAAATTTTAAAGCCTTTGAAAAGTTATAGAATAGTTTTTACTAAGGAAAATAAAGTCCACAAGAATTTATATCAGACGTCGTTTGGTTGCAATATATCGCAATGCGTTTAGCTTTAGCTATAAGTCTGTTAAGCTTATATTTCAAACATATTAGCTTGAAATTCTATTCCATCTTTGAAAAAACAAGATAATAAACATAGTGTCTGAAATTGTTCTTTGATACAAGACGTTATATCCAGAGGAAACAGTACATGTGGGATGCTTCTCCCTCACTTTGATATATATATTGAATAAAAGCATTTTTGAAAACATTTTGAAAGATATTACAGGATAAATGAGAAAACTCCATAAACACTATAAAACAAGAATAGGGCCAGATCAGTGATGTCTACTGGCCTATATCTATCTGTAGGTATAGATAAAAATAAATCTTCCTTTCTGCGGTATACCTTTGTTCTGAACATAACATGTGGAGGTTAAGGCAATTTAAAGATTTTAGTAAGACCTAAAATATATTTCTAGACATACATTTTCATACATGTATAGTTAATTAATTTTTTAGGCCACAGTTTTTAACAAATGTTTCTTAGTTTATATAATATATATGCACTGAAATATTTCAGTAAATTTTTTTTTGTAACTGTTTTTACAGAGATGATCTGCATGAGAAAGATTTAGAGACTAGAATAATCACTACCTAAGATTCAGTATTTTGGAGGCCCTTTTTCTAAGAGTTTTTATAACACTACATAAAACGTCAAAATCTAAATTAGGTTTGGGTTAATTCTTGTGGCAAAATATTAACTTCAAAGCTATTTTAAAAAGAGAGAGAAAATATTGTTTGTGAAGTTGGTCATTTAAGTAATCTTGTTATCACTTCTGTAAGAGTCACAGTTTTGGATTATATTCTTATGAAAGGGAAAACATTAGAATAATACTTTTTGATGTGTGAGGCCTTGGATAAAGGAGCATTGCAATGTTAGGATAATCTCAGCTAAGGCCCATAAGAATGCTGTAATAAACGTGCTTGGTTTCCTTTTGGAAGCAAAGAAGAAGTATCTGTGACAGGTAGGTAATTATCCATAACTCTTTACTTCCTATTTATGTTATAATTATGTGATGCTACAATGCCTACTGCTAGTTACATGGGCTTGGCCATGTAGACTAAATGAATATGGTTGTATAATTCTAGCTGAAACTTTAAAATATAAGTAAAATTTTTTTTTAGCTCTCTCAAGCTTGCCAGGTGAAAAGCATGCCTCAGGGAGCCATTGTTCCTTCTGCTTGAGATTCAGAATGAAGACACGTGGATAACAGAGACTTATAAGAGACACCAACATATTGAATAACGTAGAAGAAATGAATAAATTTCCAGTTACCTATAACCTACCAAGACCAACTCATGAAGAAATGAAAAATCTGAACACACTAATAATTGATAAGGAGATTGAATCAGAATATTTTCTAAGTAAAATCTTGGCTCTACTCTTCAGCACCTCCTTAACCAAAGTTTCTCAAACTTCATTTAGAGTAGGAATTAGATTTCTAGATGTTATTGCCTGTTTATTAATATTATGATATTGAGTGCTTCCCTTAAAGTATTTCATATTTTATTTGGTTTTAATGAGAATGTTTAATGATGTTAACTATATTTTATTAAAATTTAAATAATGTTTATTTTATCTTTAAGAGACTTAAACCATAATATAAAGTCTATAACAAATGGTTCTATTCCTTAGCATAATGGACCTTGCCATAAACACAAGAAAATCAGGCTAACTATATTTGTAAGTATGAAAAAGAACACTTCAAATATTTGTTTTTTTTTTTTTGACTTAAAGAAACCCAATTTTATAGTCTCAAATGTTTCTATAGAAACCTATTCTACTTACCCAGAGGCAATTCTTTTTGTTCTAAAATTTCTTGAACTATGCAATAACAGTGTTAATTGCTTAGTCATATCCAACTCTTTGTAACTATAGCCCGCCAGGCTCCTTTGTCCTTGGATTTCTCCCAGCAAGAATACTGGAGTGGGTAGCCATTCCCTTCTCCAGAGGGTCTTCCTGATCCAGGGATCAAACCTGGATCTCCCACATTGCAGGCAGATTCTTTACCATCTGAACCACCAGGGAAGCCATGCAATAGTGTTAACAGTTAAATTAGAACATCTTTCAAAATAATCTTAAATTTATAAAAATATTTTATGAGTTTTGTATTTGCAGTTTTTATTTTGATAAGTGAAAACTCTAACTTATTCAATATTAGCACATGTGTCTATGGATCTAAAGAAATTATAAAAATATATTATCAACTTTTATTTTCATTAAGGTAGTCAAGCCTTGAGGCAATGGATTATAGAAAATTTTACAAATTTAACATTATATCTCTCTCAATAATATATATCCATCATATCAAGGGAAAATTTTAAAGAGATTGGATATAATGCTTGACATTCTAACTCTTTCTTGACATAACTGCCTTAATGGCAGCAAAAAGAGGTGTATTTTCACAATATCTTATAAAATGACTTAAATAATAACACTGTTTATTACTTACACAGCAAGCATTCTGGAGACAGGGATGTTCAAATTAATTACTTTATCTAAGAACAAGCAAGAGTTGACTCATTGGAAAAGACTGATGCTCGGAGGGATTGGGGGCAGGAGGAGAAGGGGATGACAGAGAATGAGATGGCTGGATGGCATCACTGACTCAATGGACGTGAGTCTGGGTGAACTCCGGGAGTTGGTGATGGACAGGGAGGCCTGGTATTCTGCGATTCACGGGGTCGCAAAGAGTCGGACACAACTGAGAGACTGAGCTGAACAAAACTGAAGAGCAATAATTCTGGAAGTCCCAGAGAGAATCCCATGCATGCATTTATATGGCCTTGGCATGCATTCGTTAATTATATTAGACTTTAAACTAATTTCTTTTTATCTCTAGGTCTGGAGGAGGGACTTAATTTTCTTAAGGACATTACCATACCTTATCTTGGAAATTCAGGACCTATTACTAAAGAAGAAAATACAGCATGTCTTTGGATTGAACACTGAGCAGTGTCTGAAGCTTGAGATTATTTTGGAGGCCTAAACCTAAATATTTTTTTTTAATTCTTGTTTTTTTTTTTAATTTTGTAAATGAAGATTATTAACTGCTTGCTGTGGTTTAAAATAAAATTACTGCTTAATAAATCCAAATGATCTCACTTATTCCCTATTCTGGTACATAATTTACAAAAATATTTTAAGCCAATATATATATTTTAAGCTAGTATATATATATATATATATATATATATACACACACACACACGTATGTATATAATATTTATGCTAATAAAAATAAATTTTAAAGCACTTTATTAAGATTTTCTCTCTTACAGTTGAAGTGGATGGTTGATTAATCTGGATGGAGATCTGATTAGTACTTCATTAAGAATAAATGGATTTTTTCCCCTGAGGAGATTCTGACCCTGCCCAAGACAGGGTCCTCAACTGTGATGTCAACCTCACTCCAGATTGGCTGCCAGTAAAACACACATTACACATAACTGGCGATGCAGAAGAATTGTATAATCTTGAGCTTAATACAGCTAAAGATCTAACAAAATCTTGCCTGAGAAACATTTGGACAGTTGCATGAAAGATGGACAACATTACACATTCAGAGACATGGATTCTCTAAAAATCTACCTCTATATGTAGCCAGGCTGGCAGAAAGTACTTTTATTGAACTTTGTGTTTTGTTGTGGTCTGTAAAACATTACTGAGAAATGTTAAAACAAACAAACAAACAAAAAGTCCAGTGAAACACATCTCTGAGTTTATCTCAAGGATGTTGTTGAGGACACTGCTTACTACATTACAAAGCCTTTGGGAATCTTCGGGGATATTTTTCTGGTTTAATACAAGGAATACTTCTTTTCATCCTTTTAAATGCTTTACCTAAATTTGCCTGAAGCTTGAAATTTACTTTTATTTTATAAACACACAACTTATTTTTTTTAAGGTTTTTGTTGTTTAGATCTTCCATCCCAAACTGGAAACAATATTTCAGTTGTGCTTGTGGGAACATTGTGTGTGTGTGTGTGTGAAAGTCATTCAGTTGTGCCCGACTCTTTGTGACTCCATGAACTCTAGCCTACCAGGCTCCTCTGTCCATGGGGATTCTCCAGGCCAGAATACTCTAGTGGGTAGCCCGTTCACTTCTCCAGGGGATCGTCCCAACCTAAGGATCGAACCCAGGTCTCCCACATTGCAGGTTTCTTTACTGTCTGAGCCACCAGGGAAGCCCTGTGGGAATATTAATGCATGTTAAATGAATTAAACATTTGCACGGGCACTGCCAGGCATCTAAGTGGCACCAGAAGTCCTGAAGTCACTTGGAAAGGATTATAGAGAATGGAATAGAGTCCTGAGGAGGGACATGATCCTGAAGGGGCAGGATGTGGCACTGGTGGTCCCCTGGCTCCTGGTGGAACAGTGCCCCATGGAATAGGTGTTGCTGCTTCTGGTGCTTGGGAGGAGTAGAATTCGAGTATGGCCCTGGAGATGGATGTGGCATATTAGGGGTAGGATACTGCCCTCCCATTCTCAGTGCCCACAGTCCAGAATACATGGTTCCCCATGGACCTAAAGGATCAGCCACATTTGGATCTGTGTGTGCACCATATTGTCGTTGGCAGTTCTTGAAAAGACACAAGTCCATGTAGGTTATGGCCCTGTTAACCCAGGGCCTGGCACAGTTAGAGCTGGATAAGGACCCCCAGGTTGGGGTGTGATGGCCCAGAAGGAGGAAGGGGTGCCATGGATCTAGGAGGTGGCCTCGTGGGAGGCACAGAGGAAGACATTCTGTTGGTGTGGGTCCCAAATGCAGAGTGGAGGGTGTTACACTTGGTGGAGTCCAGACACAGAGAAAGTGGAGTACTTGGGTTATTCCAAGGGTTGGAACACAGCCTGCCTTGAGGAGGTTGGCCAGGTTTTGTATTACTCACAGCAGAGGTTTTGGCAGGGCAGGTTCAGGTAGTGCATCTGCCAAGGAAAATTCATGAGACATTTTCCCGGCAGGATCTGAACCTGCAGCATGATCTAAAAGCAACGGCTCCCAGGGAACTGGGTGCTGAAGAGCTGTTGCAGAGGTGCCTGTGGTAGAGGGGTGATGGGGTTGGGGGATTCCTGGGGCGGGTAGGTAACAGCACCAGTAGCATCAGCGGCAGGCAGCTCCTCCTTTAAACAAGTGTAAGTAAATGAATAGACTTAATTTTATTCCTATTATAAGAATCCTACTTTATTTTTTGAATAACAATGATGTTGATCTCTTTATTTATTTTTTTAATATAAATTTATTTATTTTAATTGGAGGCTAATTACTTTACAATATTGTATTGATTTTGCTATACATCATCATGAATCTGCCATGGGTGTTTTGCATGAATAAAACTGCTAATGTTGATGTGACAATGTTGGTGAGTTTTTCTCACTTATAGACTATGTCACTGCTGTATACTACATTTTCTTGATCTCAAACACTATTGTATAGCTAATATTGGAATTGTCATTGTCAAAGCAAGGTTACACTTTTAAAAATCAACTGCAGTGTCTATAAGTTTCAGAGAACATAATGGTGTTTGGTATAAACATTTTAATTTCATGGCTGAGCAAAATAAGATTTATTACTCTTAAAGTCATATTTTATGGAGAAATGATTACATTTCAGAAAACAATTCTATAATCCCAGGGAAACATAATTATAGACATTGTTTTAAAATTGTCATATTGCCACCTACTTTACTTTCTAGAAATTAATAGACAAGCTCTATAACTGTGCCTGAAGGATACAGAGAGTTAAACAATGCACTAAAGTTGGCTCTGGTGGATAAATATTAGGTTTTTCACAAATGAATGATACATGTCAAATAGAAAAACAAAACTTGTAGACAAAAATAAAACTTTGAAATTGCATTTGTAAGATGATTAAGTAGTGCTAGCACTGAAGTGTGTAGATGAAGTTTTTTAAATCTATTTTGGTGATTACTGAGTTTTTATTGTAACTTCTTGATGGGTAGTTGCTATTTAATGTTTGCAGTAAATAAAATAAAAGTCATTTTTGATAGTTTGCAGCAAAATAAAATAAATTACTTTATTTTATTAACATCTTGGCCAGAAACAATTTCTTTATCTTCAAACTACAATCAGCTCCTAAATATGCATGTATTTGTGGATACATATATACACATATGATGCTTATCATTTCTTTAGTATATATTTAATTTGAAATATATTTCCTTAGGTAATGCTGCTGCTGCTGCTAAGTCGCTTCAGTCGTGTCCGACTCTGTGTGACCCCATAGACGGCAGCCCACCAGGCTCCTCTGTCCATGGGATTCTCCAGGCAAGAACACTGGAGTGGGTTGCCATTTCCTCCTCCAATGCATGAAAATGAAAAGTCAAAGTGAAGTCGCTCAGTCGTGTCCGACTCTTTGTGACCCCGTGGACTGCAGCATACCAGGCTCCTCTGTCTATGGGATTTTCCAGGCAAGAGTACTGGAGTGGGGTGCCATTGCCTTCTCCACCATAGGTAATACTTATCATTTTAAATGATATATGTTACCTACCTAAATTACTTCGAACTCTAGGTTAGACGTTACAGTTGTTCAGTCACTAAGTCATGTCTGACTATTTGCAACCCCATGGACTACAGTATGCCAGACTTCCCTGTCCTTCACCAACTCCCAGAGTTTAATCAAGCTCATGTCCATTGAGTCAACAATGCTAATCAACCAACTCATCCTGTCCTCCCCTTCTCCTGCCTTCAATCGTTCCCAGCATCAGAGTCTTTTCCAATGACTCAACTCTTCATATCAGGTGGCCAAAGTGTTGGAGTTTCAGCTTTAGCAACAGTCCTTCCAATGAATATTCAGAGATAATTTCCTTTAGGATTGACTGGCTTGATCTCTTTGCAGTCCAAAGCACTCTTAAGAGTCTTCTCCAGCCCCACAATCTGAAAGCATCACTTCTTCAGTGCAAAGCCGTCTCTATGGTCCAATTCTCACAACTGTTCCTGTGAAAGTAAAAGACACTTTCTCCTTGCAGGAAAGCTTTGACAAAATTAGACAGCATTTTAAAAAACAGAGACATCACTTTGCCAGCAAAGGTCTGTAGAGTCAAAGCTATGGTTTTTCCAGTAGTCATGTACAGATGTGAGAGATGTTGCAGACATAAAATTAATTGGAATATACAGGCCACCAATAACCAGTAAATTAAATAGAAGAGAGAAGCATGAATAAGTGGCCAGAATGGATGTTATGAAGGATGGTTCATGTGATAAATACAAGGTTCTGTGTGAGTAAAAGCATCAGGTTTTTTGGATGTCTTCCAGATGAAAAAGGGTATGTAAAAGTAAAATGTAGTACAGGTTTGTTATATCTAAGAATGTGGAAGATGTCTTTTACAGCTTGAACATTAACTTTGAATAAGGGTGTGGTCAGACCAAGTGAAGTGAAAATAGCTCAGTCATGTCCTACTCTTTGTGACCCCGTGGACTATACAGTTCATGGAATTCTCCAAGCCAGAATACTGGAGTGGGTAGCCTTTCCCTTCCCCAGGGGATCTTCCCAGCCCAGGGATTAGACTCAGGTCTCCCACACTGCAGGCGGATTCTTTACCAGATTAGCCATAAGGGAAGCCCAAGAATACTGGAGTGGGTAGCCTCTCCCTTCTCCAGTGGAGTGGTAAAACCAAACACAGATGTAAAAGGAATTATGCTCTAGGATACTGGTGATTCTGTTATTAAGTTTACACAACACTGAGAGAAATGAGGAATCACAACTGCATTTTAGAAGACCACAAGAGCTGCAGTGTAAAACATGAATGGATGGACACAAAACAGAGAAAGGGAAAACTGTTTAAGAATATGTGCTAATAATCCAAGAAATAAACTATAGTTTGTTATATATCACTGGCTTACAATTCACCATTCAAAAAAGTGAAGATCATGGCTTCTGGTTCCATCACTTCATGGCAAATAGATGGGAGAAAACTGGAAACAGTGGCGGATTTAATTTTACTGGGCTTCAAAATCGCTGTGGATGGTGATTGCAACCACAAAATTAAAAGGCTTCTTGGAAGAAAAGCTACGACAAACCTAAACAGAGTATTAAAAAGTAGAGACATCACTTTGCTGACAAAGGCCTCTATAGTTGAATCTATGGTTTTTCCAGTAATCATATATAGATGTTAGAATTCTGAGGAATGAAAAATTGATGCTTTCAAATTGTGGTTCTGGAGAAGTCTCTTGAGAGTCCCTTGGACAGCACTGACCGAGATCAAACCAGTCAATCCTAAGGGAAATCAGCCCTGAGTATTCACTGGAAGGACTGATGCTGAAGCTCAAGCTCCAATAGTTTGTCCACCTGATGCAAAGAGTGAACTTATTGGAGAAGACCCAGATGCTGGGAAAAATTGAGGGCAAGAGGAAAAGGGGGCAACAGAGGATGAGATGGTTGGATGCCATCACTGAATCAATGGAGATGAGTTTGAGCAAACCCTGGGGGATAGTGAAGGACAGGGAAGCCTAGCATGCTTCAGTTCATGGCGTTGCAAAGAATCATGCATGATTTAGTAACTGACCAACAGAAGCGATACTGGCCATGAGGAAGGGAAAAAGTAGATGGGCTTGGGAGCTATTTAGGGGGTAAAATTATTTTAAAAAATTAAAATTAATTGAATATGCAGTGAAGTGAAGTGTTAGTCATTCTGTCATGTCCGACTCTTTGTGACCCCATGGACTGTAGCCCTCCAGGCTTCTCTGTCCATGGGATTCTTCAGCAAGAATACTGGATTCGGTTACCATTCCTTTCTCCAAGGGAAAATACAGTGGCTGAGGGAAATATATGAATAAAATATGTCTTTTAATTACTGATTTAATCATATAAATGAATGGAAGATCATTCAATGAAATAAGAAACACAGAAGCACATAACAATCTTGCCGAAGATAGGATTAGGGGTTCAGTTTGGGGCCTGCTGAGTTAAAGAGAATTGAATATAGTTAGGCATAAATTATACCAAATGATTTCATTTATTTGCAGACACTGAGAACTGATATCAGTTGTGAAATATAGGATAGATAAAAGGAAGATAGTAAAAACAGCTGTAAATCAAAAATAAATTCTGCAGATCTGCTATACATCACAGTGTCTATGTTACAGTTAATACTGTGTTGTTTTTGTTCAGTTGCTCAGTCATGTCTGACTCTTTGTGACCCCATGGACTGCAGCATGCCAGGCCTCCTTGTCCCTCATCATCACCAATAGTTTGCCCAAGTTCATGTTCATTGTATCATTGATGTTGTCCAGCCATCTCATGCTTTGATGCCCTATTTTCCTTCTGCCCTTGATCTTCCCCAGCATCAGGGACTTTTCCAATGAATCGTCTGTTCTCATTAGATGACCAAAATACTGGAGCTTTAGCTTCAGCATCAGTCGTTCCAGTGAATATTCAGGGTTGCTCTCCGTTAAGATCAACTGGTTTGATCTCTTTGTTGTCCAAGGGACTTTCAGGAGTCTTCTCCAGTACACAGTTCAAAGGCATCAATTCTTTGGTGTTTCACCTTCGTTATGGTCCAGCTCTCACAACCATACATGACCACTGGGAAGACCATAGCCTTTACTATACAGACCATAAGTCTATTATGGATTATAGTCCATGAGTCTATTATTATTAGAAGCAAAATTTAAATGGCTTATCCTTTGTATTTTACTCAAGGCTTTCAATGAAATTAACAAATATAATTATTTGTACTCATTACATTTCTTTGATTTCTTATTTTGTGATGTTTAATACATGTGCTATTATAATGAAAGATCATCAAATGTATTAGAATACTGAAAATTCAAGTTGATTTATTTTAGGCCATGAAAACTCGGGCAGAAATTGCAACCACTATTATTATGAAGTACAGACATTGATCTGGGATAGTACAGGGAGTTAAAATCATTATCACAGTGCTAACAGACTAACAGTGATAAGGAAATAAGTTGTAGTGGAAGTTTTATTAAAAATAGATTGTGCCTTTGCATTTTAGTAGCAGGCTTATGTTAATAAAGTTGTTTTAGTTAGAAAACTTAAAAAGAAATTATTCAAAGAGTAATAAAATCAGTAGCGGCCAAGGTTATTCTTGGCTGAAAAATGTTTATATCTTAAAATTTAAGTTTTTAGTTTAAAAGTTACATATAGAGGGATAGATGGAGATACACATATCAACAGCAATATGATTATAGATATAGATATAGGAAGCTACATTAAAACAAGTAATTTATAACAGTCTCTAGATTTAGAAAATGAATTGATGATAGAATGTGCAATTGATTTCCTTAAAACAAAAAGTGTAAGCAAATACAATATATGATTACAGCCTTCTCATGGTGAAGGGGCTTGTGTAATTCAATGAAGTTATGAGCCATGCCATGCTTGGCCACCCAAGATAGATGTGTCATAGTGAAAAGTTCTGACTAAACTGGGTCCACTGGTGGAGGAAATGGCAAACCATTCCAGTATTCTTGCTGCAAGAATACCATGAACAGTATGAAAAGGCAAAAGATATGACAGAAGAGCCTGGTGTGCTACAGTCCATGGGGTTGCAGAGACTTGGACATGATTTAGTGACTGAACAAGTACAACCTATTCAAGGAGTGAGATTTGCTCTCTGTTACATTACTTCTGCTTTTAACTATCCCAAGACTGTTTACTGCACAAATATTATGGGCAAGGTAACATTTTTTGTTGTTGCCCTTGTACAGCTTTTGAAAGATTGAAGAATAAAATGTAAGTAAGACAGAGGCAATGAAATTCAGCTAACTATACCAGCACAAGCAGCTGGAAATAAGAAAAGCAATACTAAAGGCAGGAAGAATCAGTGATTGATATCCTTGTTGGAAAGATGGATGTGATCAGGCTGAGAGATTCCGTCTAAAATTGAATTTCCTGCTACTCAAGCAGCTTAATTTCATTTATTTTTTTAAACAATATGACCTTGCAGAAGGTGTTTCAAAATATTATTCTATCTTTTTAAGTTTATAATTAAAATATGAAGGATTGTTTTCCTTGCTTAATTTTGTGTTGTTTTTCTTTGTGCTCTGAGTTGGAAGGAGATAAGCTTTATGTTCCTCACTTAGTGTCAATATATCCAGTATATGTCTTGGATTGAAAACACAACAAACATGCCTCTCTCTTTGAAGTTTCCATTTGTCTCTCTTTCCCATATTTTCAAGACAGGTATCTCCTGAGAAGACTAAGTGACATAATAGGAGATCAGCAGGAAACGTAAGCTCCATGTTCTGTGTTAATGCATCAAATGTGCCAGCATTAAGATGAGGAATGACTTCCTGGTATGATGATTAGAATGTGTTTTCAGAAAGAAAGCAGCCCTGTGTGAATTACATTTCTTGCTTAGAGACCAAATGCAGAAATTAAATTGTATTGTTAATGTACTTTCCACAGAGACATAAAAATCTGCTTTCTGTTTTCATAGCATAATATTATAGGCTGTTAATGAATTCTTCTTTGCTTATCTTTTCCAATCCTGTGGGATGTCTTAAGTTGAAAATTACATACTGATTAGTGAAGGAAGCTGAGTTAAGTACTAAGGAGTGCTTTCAGAATCTATATAATTAAATGATCACAGACCAAGAGTTAAGCACTAGAGGGAATATTTACACTATTTTTTGGTGACGACACAAAATCTGTTATACAGAAGATAAAGAAAACATGAAGCAACATTTGATTTCTACAGTTATTCACTTGAGACTGGTTATATAAATAGATACTCTTGGGCACCCCTATAAAAGTTAAAACATAGGAATCGATCTTTGAGAGACTTCCAAAATTGTATTTGTTCATTAAATGTGTTCATTGAGTGCCAAACACATTTGATGTAGATTATAGCAAGATACGGCCATTACTTTCAAAGATACTAAGTATTGTGGGGCAGGAGAGTAGGTTAATAATAAAATGAACAAAATTAAGCAAGGCTTAACTGACAGTTTTTATATAAGAGCATTAAGAGGAGAAAGGTATGACTTTAAGTGAAAAGAAGAAAATATATGAGAAATGTATGCTTTTTAGAAAAGGTATTTTTTTTTTTTTTTTTTTTTTTTTTTTTTGTACTGTGCATCTGCCAGAAGAGTACGCAATTTACTGAAATTAAGACTTGGGGAAAAAGCAAATTTTGACAGTTGGAACAAAAAATTCTTTTGTGGTATGCTTAATTGCACACATCTACTAAATATCAAAGGTGAACCCCTGACCCAAAGACAATCAATCAACAGATTGATCATGATCAATGATCTATTCTACCAAGAGGTTAGTCTTCCTAACTGAGCTGACCTATCTAGAAAAATGAAAACGTGAGTGTTAGTCACTTAGTCATGTCTGAGTCTTTATTTATTGTACTTACTTCAATTTATTGTACTTCAAAATTGTTTATTCTCTAAAGCACTCCAAATGCACTCATGTCCCCTGCACCATGAAATACACTAAAAAACAGGATAGATGATTCAAAAAGGCATACTCAGAAATGGTGTCATTTCATGTAAATGTGCTTTGACTAAACAAGTAAAATGCCTATTTTTGGAATTTTTAGAGGTTATTTAATTGAATGTTTCTTTTATAATTGAAATGACTCATAAAACTCAAGGTATAAGCTTAATGTCTATTAAGAATCATATGCATTTTCTGGTCCTGTGTTGACTATAATTAATGTGTCTTCATAACTTGGACTATAAAAATATGAAGTAGTTGAGGCTCAAAATCTATGATTCTCTGCACTTCCTTTCACAGATTGTATAACACCCCTTGAAGTTTCAGAGGTGAAGTGGGTGGAATGTGATCACTTTTGTAGCTACAATTTCACATTGGGAGACTGCTTTTTTCTTTTTTTTTACTTCCTCAATTAAATTGAGAAATTACAAAGCAGCAAAATGTTGCAGCTAATCCACTGGGAGAAAAATTATATGCATATAAAATAAAATATACTGCCTTTTTCATGAACAGTGTGTGAGCTATTTGAAAATTTTATGCTATTAGCACTTTCAATATGTCATTAACCTAGAAAATAAGAGGGAATAATGAAAGTCATTAAAAGCAGTTGAGTGGCCTGCTGTAGCCTGGCCAATAAGAGAATAAAGAATGAGAAACAGAACACGACATTCTATTACATTACAATCTGGCAGGACTTTGTGTACAATGTGTGTGTGTGTGTGTGTGTGTGTATATATATATATATATATATATATAAATTTTTCTGCCTCCATACTATGCTTTTTATGTATATAGGACAAAAGAAGGTTTTTAAACAGAATTGCCAAGTTCTAGACATAAAAAATGTCAGCTAAATCTAAAATGAAGGTCATTATTCTAAATTTGAAGCACTGAGAACATCACACTCTGTGTATCTTCCTAAAACCTATTCTGTCACAGCCTTCTAAACTACTGTGTTCAGGCACATTTTGAGTTTAGAAGAACAATCCTGAACAAAGATGATGAGGAAAAAAAAATTGTATACAATGGCTACTTTTGCTCTGACTCCAAAATTTATGTACTTGTCATTGTGTTATGAGACAAAAGACATTTTATTTCTTTTGGGTACCACCCACAAAAGCCAAACTTCTTTTCCTTGACTATAGATTCACCTTAGCTATGACCACACCTAGAAACTCTCAGAATCATCTGATTTTAAGCTAGCTTTGATATAAACTAGTTATAATTTTGTACTATTCCTTAGAACTTACCAGCTTTTTGTGGGTATTAAATTGATGGCATACTCAAGATTCCCACTGAATTCCTAAGCAATTTAGGACAAACGCATGGATTATGTTCTTTTCGGTTTGGTAAACTTTGGTTCTGTTTCTCTAAAGAACTCTAGTTGTTGTTTACTTGCTCCTCATGTTCATCTCGGAGAAGGCACTGGCACCCCACTCCAGTACTCTTGCCTGGAAAATCCCATGGACGGAGGAGCCTGGTAGGCTGCAGTCCATGGGGCCGCTGAGGCTCGGACACGACTGAGCGACTTCACTTTCACTTTTCACTTTCATGCATTGGAGAAGGAAATGGCAACCCACTCCAGTGTTCTTGCCTGGAGAATCCCAGGGACGGGGGAGCCTGGTGGGCTGCTGTCTAAGGGGTCGCACAGAGTCGGACATGACTGAAGTGACTCAGCAGCAGCAGCATGTTCATCTTGTGGCAACCCCATGGACTGCAGCATCCCAGGCATCCCTGTCCTTCACCATCTCCAGCAGCTTGCTCAAACTCATGTCCATTGAGTCAGTGATGCCATTCAAACATCTCATCCTCTGTCATCTCCTTCTTCTCCTGCCTTCAATCTTTCCAACTCTAATATAAGAGTTAAAATAGACATATGGAGAAAATTACAAGACAAAGGCAAAGGCAATGGAAGTAAACAGAAGTAAGACTTTAAAAATAGTAATAATAATACTGTTATTTATTTCTTTATTTACTTTTTGCTGTGTTGAGTCTTTGTTGCTGTGTAAGCTTTTCTCTAATTGCCATGAGTGGAGGCTCCTCTCTAGCTGTGGTGTATGGGCTTCTAATCGCAGCAGATTTCCTTGTGAGGCACAGGCTCTTGGGAATGCGGGTTTCAGTAGCTGCAGCACATGGACTCTAGAGCACAGACTCAATAGTTGTGGTGCATGGGTTTATTTTTCCTGTGTGGCGTGTGGGATCTTCTTGGGCCAGGGATTGAGCCCATGTTTCTTGCATTGGTAGGCAGATTCATTATCACTGAGCCACCAGGGAAGCCCAGGGGTAAGATCTTAAAGTGTGATGATTCAAGAACAGAAATGGGATTGTTTAGAAAGGAACACTGTATATACTGGGCTTCCTAGGTGGCACTGGTTGTAAAAAACCTGTCAGCCAATGCATGAAACATAAGGGACATGGGTCTGATCCTTGGGTTAGGAAGGTAACCTGGAGGAGGTCCTAACAACCAACTCCAGTATTCTTGCTTGGAGAATCCCATGGAGAGAGGAGCCTGGCAGGTTTTGCTCCATAGGATCTCAGAGAGTCAGGCCAGGAATGAAGTGACTTAGTATGTACCCGCTATACTGTAATAACTTGTTATCAGGTACAAGAGGTCATGGGAAAATAGTGTTAGAGTTGAGACCTAAGCTGATCTATACAAAATTTTCTTCCTTAACAAGGCAGCTGTTTTGACAACTTTCTAACAATAGACATTGACTCTATACTAGATATCCTCCAGTCCTTATTTTCAAAATGGGAAATGTTAGGAAATTAAATATATGCATGTTCTCAGTCACTCAGTTGTGTCAGATTCTTTGTGGCCCCATGGATTGTAATCTTGCCAGTTTCCTCTGTCCATGGGATTCTACAGGCAAGAATACTAGAGTGAATTGCCATTCCTTCCTCCATATATATGCATATATACACATATACCTTACGTAACAATTGTTTATTCTGATACTATTTGAAATAGTGATGCTTGAAAGTTTGGGGTTTTCTTGTTATTTTGTTAAAATAATTTTACTTATAAGGCAAGTTAAATAATTTTGAGAAATGAAATTCTACCATCATAGTTTCAAATAAAACAGCTCTCAATTTACTTAATAAAAAAGGTTTTGGCAGACAATATCATAGGAAAAATTTTGAACAACATGCTATTTTCTGAAAAACTCAAAAAATGTGTGTGTGCATGTATGTGTACACACAAATGCTGAATAAAAGTTATATTCATGTCAGGCCATTACATAATTGTAATTATAGGAGAATAAGTTTATCATGAAAGATCCCTGATTTTAGTATTGAATCTTCATATTTCTCCAGGAAAATTCAATCACCTGATTCTACCACTTTTCCTTTACATCCTTCTTCACTGCTCACTACCCATTAGCAACTATCAGCTTCTTTCTTTGGCGAATCAATGCACATATTTAAAATTAAATTTTATATGCCAATTTATTTATTTTAAACTTTGTGTTTATTACTTATATAAAATCTAGTGTTTAAACAATACATTTCATTATCTTTGAAAATCATTTGGGCATCTTGTCTTGGAATAGAAGATATGCTTATTTTTTCCCCATTAAACTTATGGCTCTCCACCTAGTTTCACTTATTGGCAGTTTACATGATTAATTTAAGTCCTTAAGAGAAAATAGAAGATACAGAATCTGGCTTTTTTCTTTATTTCTTTTCTCTTACAGAAATAACATAAAAATCTGTACTACATGTATCAATAAAGATTCTCCAGAGAAATAGAAGGAATAGGATAGATATGATAATAAATATCATTGTTATTATATAAAGTAATAAATCTCTTTAGATACAGAGATTTATTATAAGAACTTGGCTCACAAGATTTTGAAAGCTGGCAAGTTCCAAGGTCTATAGGATGAGTCAGAAGCTGGAGACATTTTCAATGGTGAAAAACTGAAAGTATTCCCCCTAAGATCAGGAACAAGACAAGGGTGTCCACTTTCACCACTATTATTCAACAGCAATCAGAAAAAGAAAAAGAAATAAAGGGAATCCTGATCAGAAAAGAAGTAAAGCTCTCACTGCTTGTTGATGACATGATACTGTACATAGAGAACCCTAAAGATAGTATTAGAAAGTTGCTAGAGCTAATCAGTGAATTTAGCAAAGTTGCAGGATAGAAAATCAATACACAGCAATCACTTGCATTTCTATACACTAACAATGAAAAATAAGAAAGAGAAATTAATTAATCAATCCCATTCACCATTGCAACAAAAATAATTAAATACCTAAGAATAAACTTACCTAAGGAGACAAAATAATCGTACACAGAAAATTATAAGAGACTAATGAAAGAAGCCAAAGGTGACATAAATAGATGGAGAAATATTCCATGTTCCTGGGTAGGAAGAATCAATATTGTGAAAATGACTATACTACCAAATGCAATCTATAGATTCATGTGATTCCTATCAAATTACCAATGGCATTTTTCACAGAACTAGAACAAAAATATCACAAGCCATATGGAAACACAAAAGAGCCTGAATAACAAAAGCAGTCTTGAGAAAGAAAAATGGATCAGGAGGAATCAACCTTCAAACTTCAGATTATACTACAAAGCTACAGTCATCAAGACAGTATGACACTGGCACAAAAACAGAAATATAGACCAATGGAGCAAGATTGAAAGCCCAGAAATAAACCCATGCACCTATGGGTACCTTATTTTTGACAAAGGAGGCAAGAATATGCAATCGGGCAAAGACAGTCTCTTTAATAAATCGTGCTGGGAAAATTGGACAACTGCATGTAAAAGAATGGAATTAGATCACTTCCTAATACCATACCCAAAGATAAACTGAAAATGGATTAAAGTCCTAAACTATAAAATTCTTAGAGGAAAACATAGGCAGAATACTCAATGACATAAATCAAAACAATATCCTCTATGACCCACCTCCTAGAGTAATGGAAATAAAAGCAAAAGTAAACAAGTGGGACCTGATTAAGCTTAAAAGCTTTTGCACAGCAGAAGAAACTGTAAGCAAGGTGAAAAGACAACCCTCAGAATGGGAGAAAATAATAGAAATGAAAAAACTGACAAAGGATTATTTTCCAAAATATGCAAGCAGCTCACAATTCAATGCCAGAAAAACAAACAACCCAATAACAAAATAAGAAAAAAGACCTAAACAGACATTTCTACAAAGAAGACATACAGATGGCTAACAAACACATGAAAAGATGCTCAACATCTCTTGTTATTAGAGAAATGCAAATCAAAACCACAATGAGCTATCACCTCACACCGGTCAGAACGGCCATCATCAAAAAGCCTGCAAATGATAAATGCAGGAAAGGGTGTGGAGAAAAAGGAACATTCTTGCACTTTGGTGGGAACATAAATTGATACAGCCACTATGGAAGACTGTATGGAGATTCCTTAAAACACTAGGAAGAAAATCACCATATGACCCAGCAATCCCACTCCTAGGCATATACCCTGAGAAAATCAAAATTGAAAAAGACACATGTATCCCAATGCTCATTGCAGCACTATTTACAACAGCTAGAACATGGAAGTAACCTAGATGTCCATCGACAGATGAATGGATAAAGTTGTGGTCATATACACAATGGGATTTCACTCAGCTATAAAAAGGAATGCATTTGAGTCAGTTCTGATGAGGTGGATGAACCTAGAACCTATTATAGAGAGTGAAGTGAGTCAGAAAGAGAAAGATAAATATTGTATTTTAACCTATATATATGGAATCTAGAAAAATAGTACTGAAGAATTTATTTACAGGGACGCAGTGGAGACACAGACATAGAGAATACACTTATGGATATGAGGAGAGGGGAGGAGAGAGTGAGATGTATGGAAAGAGTAACATGGAAATTTACATTATGATATGTAAAATAAATAGCTAATGGGAATTTGCTGTATGGCTCAGGAAACACAAACAGGGGCTCTGTATCGATCTAGAACAGTGGGGTGGGGCAGAAGATGGTTTAAACAGGAGGGGGTATATGAATAGATGGGCTCGATAAAGGACAGAAATGGTATGGATCCAACAGAAGAAGAAGATATTAAGAAGAGGTGGCATTAATACACAGAGGAACTGTACAAAAAAGGTCTTCATGACCCAGATAATCACGATGGTGTGATCACTCACCTAGAGCCAGACATCCTGGAATATGAAGTCAAGTGGGCCTTAGAAAGCATCACTATGAACAAAGCTAGTGGAGGTGATGGAATTCCAGTTGAGCTATTCCAAATCCTGAAAGATGATGCTGTGAAAGTGCTGCATTCAATATGCCAGCAAATTTGGAAAACTCAGCAGTGGCCACAGGACTGGAAAAGGTCAGTTTTCATTCCAATCCCAAAGAAAGGCATGCCAAAGAATGCTCAAACTACTGCATGATTGTACTCATCTCACATGCTAGTAAAGTAATGCTCAAAATTCTCCAAGCCAGGCTTCAAAATACATGAACCGTGAACTTCCAGTTGTTCAAGCTGGTTTTAGAAAAGGCAAAGGAACCAGAGATCAAATTGCCACCATATGCTGGATCATTAAAAAAGCAAGAGAGTTCCAGAAAAACATCTATTTCTGCTTTATTGACTATGCCAAAGCCTTTGACTGTGTGGATCACAATAAACTGTGGAAAATTCTGAAAGAGGTGGGAATAGCAGACCACCTGACCTGCCTCTTGAGAAATCTGTATGCAGGTCAGGAGGCAATAGTTAGAACTGGACGTGGAACAACAGACTGGTTTCAAATAGGAAAAGGAGTACCTTAAGGCTGTATATTGTCACCCTGCATTTTTAACTTATATGCAGAGTACATCATGAGAAACACTGGGCTGGAAGAAACACAAGCTGGAATCAAGATTGCCAGGAGAAATATCAATAACCTCAGATATGCAGATGACACCACCCTTATGGCAGAAAGTGAAGAGGAACTAAAAAGCCTCTTGATGAAAGTGAAAGTAGAGAGTGGAAAAGTTGGCTTAAAGCTCAACATTCAGAAAATGAAGATCATGGCATCTGGTCCCATCACTTCATGGGAAATAGATGGGGAAATAGTGGAAACAGTGTCAGACTTTATTTTTTGGGTTCCAAAATCACTGCAGATGGTGCCTGCAGCCATGAAATTAAAGACGCTTACTCCTTGGAAGGAAAGTTATAACCAACCTAGATAGCATATTCAAAAGCAGAGACATCACTTTGCCAACAAAAGTCCCTCTAGTCAAGGCTATGGTTTTTCCAGTGGTCATGTATGGCTGTGAGAGTTGGACTGTGAAGAAGGCTGAGCGCTGAAGAATTGATGCTTTTGAATTGTGGTGTTGGAGAAGACTCTTGAGAGTACCTTGGACTGCAAGGAGATCTAACCAGTCCATTCTGAAGGAGATCAGCCCTGGGATTTCTCTGGAAATAATGATGCTAAAACTGAAACTCCAGTACTTTGGCCACCTCATGCGAAGAGTTGACTCATTGGAAAAGACTCTGATGCTGGGAGGGATTAGGGGCAAGAGGAGAAGGGGACGACATAGGATGAGATGGCTGGATGGCATCACTGACTCGATGGACGTGAGTCTGGGTGAACTCTGGGAGTTGGTGATGGACAGGGAGACCTGGCATGCTGTGATTCATGGGGTCGCAAAGAGTCGGACACGACTGAGCAACTGAACTGAACTGATGGCTGATTCATTTTGAGTTTTGACAGAAAACAACAAAATTCTGTAAATCAATTATACTTCAAAAATAAAAAGTAAAAAAAAAATTATAGAATGGAAAGCAAAGAAATATTTATGATATAAATTTAAGAATATCATCAGAATGCAGATGGTATTTGAAGATGTAGGTGAAACTAAGATAGATTAATATCGGCAACAGTAGACACAGAGGAGAGTTAGAAAGGATGAAGACCCATGTCTTTCTCACCCATTTTAATTGCAACCTTTTCTTTTCATGTGTAATTTAGGTACTTATCTGCATTATGTACACTATGATGTATAACATGCATCAGTTACATAAACTCATCAAATATATATATTAATAGATGAATAGAAAATGTGTCATTACAAATGGAGTACAACTTAAAAATAACATCAATATATGTGTGGCCAGGAACTTCAGAAAAAGAAACCACCAGAAGTTTCCTAATGTGCCAAGGAATCAGAGTTGAAAGGAGGACAGAAATGGCCTTTTCCAATTTGTTGAAATTTGGAAAAGAAATGTTGGAATGCCTCAAGTTAGTTATTATTAATATTTAGTGAAATGTGATTAGGGCACTAGCTTGGATCTTTTGACTCCTAGGCCAATATTTCTTCTATTCCACTGAGCATAGAATAGATATCTGAAGATATAAAAGTTATTTTAAAGCCAGAAATAATTTTGGTAATTAAAGTAGGAATAATTAATAATTAATTTGAATTTTGATAGCCAAACGCAATTTTTATTTTATGAATATATATTTTTCACATATTTTCTTCATTAAAACATACTTCTGAGACTCCAATTGTGAAACAACTGTGAAGATTTTTCTGAAGTATTTTAATGCTCACAATAAGAAGTTTTGTGGGTTGACTACATTCTATCCTGTGTACAAGATACTTTTTTTTTAATATCCTCTACTTTAAATTTAACATTAAAATTGCTTTCTGAATTCTATTTTACATGCTAAAGAAATATAGAATTAGTGTCTTAAAAACTATGACTTCTGCATGGATGTGGATGAAAAATAAATGGACATGTTTCATATGAAAGTAACTGATATACCAAATACTATAAATAGAAAATAAAGTGCACAGAAGCTCAGAATAATTGATTTATGTGGATTTTCAGCTAAATAACAAGATAATGTGACAACATCACACATAAGTCATTGCTAACACATTTAAACATTCCAGTTTTCCACCACTGAATATATAAGTTGTGATTAAATAAACAGGCAACATAAAACTTCTTAATGCCAACATCTGTACAATGTTAAAACTACTTTAGATGTGAATTTTTGAAGTTGTGCAGAGCCATATTGAAAGAAATATGTTGTAAGCCATAGCATGACTTTTTATCTGGTCTTTGATCCTTCTTACTGTGGGGGAAACTGGGTTTTGTTCTGATGGGCAGGGCCATGCTCAGTAAATCTTTAATCCAATTTTCTGTTGATGGTCAGGGCTGTGTTCCCTCCCTGTTGTTGACCTGAGACCAAATTATAGTGGAGGTAATGAAGATAATGGCATCATCCAGGGTAGTAGATTATTTTCCTGTGGAATAATGACACAAATATATGTTTTGTTTTATTTCATGTTGCTGGCTTTATTTGTCATGGGTTTTCTATCACTAAACTACAGAATTGGTCAAAAGTAAGAAAAAAAATTCAAAAATACTAGCATCTCATTCAATTTTGGTCTTAACAGTTTCTCTGAAGAATTTATCTAGGCCTCTTGACACATACACCTCACAAAAAAAAAGATAATGATTACCTAATGCTATCTGCAGTGATTTCCTCTTATTGTAGAAGTTATTTGACAACTACATTTTAAATATGTGAAAATAGACTTCAAAAAGGATATGGGAATTTTCACATAATATAGTGAATCCTTAGTGAATTTCCATACTGAAGATATTAATTCTATATTCTTTGATGAGCTAATATTTTTGCCATCCATGGCGTTGCAGAGTTGGACAGAACTGAGTGACTGAATTGAACTGAACATATATATATAATAAACATATTTTAATATTAAACATATTATAATATATATATATAATATATATAATAAACATATTTTAAGTTTTGAGAGATAATTTGCATAATTCTGTGTGGGAAATATATTTAGGACACCTGTTTGTTCAATATGGCTGTAACATAAATATCTTCATGAAAACAGAATTATAAGCAATTATGTAATAGCAACTTAGAACTCTAAAACAGGGGGCGGTCCTAAGATGGTGGAGGAATAGGATGAGGAGACCACTTTCTCCCCCACAAATTCATCAAAAGAACATTCGAACGCTGAGTAAATTCCACAAAACAACCTCTGAATGCCGGCAGAGGACATCAGGCACCCAGAAAAGCAGCCCATTGTCTTCGAAAGGAGGTAGGAAAAAATATAAAACATAAAAAGAGAGACAAAAGAGGTAGGGATGTAGCTCCATACTGAGAAGGGAGTCTTAAAAAAGAGAGAAGTTTCCAAAAAACAGGAAACACTCTCACTGCTGAGTCTGTGGCGAGCCTTGGAACCATGGAGGGCAATATAACTGGGAGGAAAAATAAATAAATAATTAAACCCCACAGATTACCTGCCCAACAGTAAGTCCCCCAGAGGAGAAGCAGTGCAGACGCCTGCATCTGCCACTAGCAAGCGGGGGCTGAGCAAGGAGGTGCGGGCTGGATTGCTTAGAGTAAGGACCGGGCCTGAATGCCCTGAAGGAAATATGAGGGAACTAACTTGGGCTAGCAAACCAGACTGTGGGATAGCTACCACGTGAAAAGCCCTAACCTAAGACACCACCAGGCCCGCTCACAGAACAAAGGACTGAGTAAAGCTAGCCAGCTGAAGACGGGCCCATCCCCCTCCAATGACAGGCAGGCGAGGGCAGCCAGAACCAGAAGGCAGCAATCGAGGCCCCAGAGAGGCATTATTTACCAAACTGCAAGCAGGCTTCATTGCTAACTAAGACTTCTTGGGATTCTTGATGGTTAACATCTACCTGAGAAGGTGTGCCAGTTGTACACTCAGAAAACCGATCGGCAGGGATGGGGGAGGTGATAAATCACAGCGACCATGCTCGCCAAACACCTGGTCACCTGAGCTGCTAGAACCTGGGAAGGGCACAAAACGCAGGCCCAACCAATTCTGCACCTCAGAAGACTACCCGAGTACCTGAACCTTAGTGGCTTAGACCTGGGAAGTGCATACAACCCAGGGCCAGCCTCAGACAGTTCCTGGCAGAGGAACCTAGAGTCTAAGCAGTGTAGACAGGGAAAGCACACATTCCCTGAGCGGGGGCAAACCCATTGTGGCCGAGACACTGCGAGCACTCGCCAGTGTTATTTGTTTGCAGGGTCCCTCCCTCCCCACAGCATGACTGAACAAGTGAGCCTAAAAAAGTGTCCACCACCACCCCCTTGTGTCAGGGTGGAAATTAGACACTGAAGAAACCAGCAAACAGAAGCAGCTAAAACAGAGAGAACCTCCTTGGAAGTGACAGGTGCAATAGATTAAAACCCTGTAATTAGTACTGACTACATAGGAAGGGGCCTATAGATCTTGAGAAATATAAGCCGGATCAAAGAACTATCCAAAAATGAACTGACCCCACACTGCCCACAACACCACCAGAGAAAGTCCTCGATATATTTTTACTACTTCTACTATCATTCTTTTTTTTTAATTTTCTTTTTATTTATAAGTCCTCTATTACTCTTTTAATTTTCATTTTTATAACCTACTATTATGTTGCAAAAAAAAAAGAGACCCTATATTTTAAAGCAAACTTCATATATATATATATATATTTAAAGTTTTTGTGACTTTTTTCTTTAATATTGTATTTTTTTTTTAATTCTAGATTTTTAGTCTTTGCTTTTTGGTATTTGTTATCAATTTTGTACCTTTAAGAACCCAATCTTCAGTACCCATTTTTACTTGGGGGCAAGATTACTGGCTTGAATGCTCTCTCCCGCTTTGGACTCTCCTTTTTCTCCACCAGGTTGCCCTTATCTCCTCCCTCCTCCTTCTCTTCTCTACCCAATTCTGTGAATCTCTTTGTCTGTTCCGGACAATGGACAACACTTGGGTAACTGATCACTGGCTGGATCTGTCTCTCTCCTTTTGATTCCCCCTTTATCCTCCTGGCCATCCCTGTCTCCTTCCTCCCTCTTCTCTTCTCTGTATAACTCCGTGAACATCTCTGAGTGGTCCAGACTGTGGAGTGCACATAAGGAAGTGATTACTGGCTAGCTTGCTCTCTCCTCTTTTGATTCCACCTCATTTCATGGAACTGGAGGAATCAACCTGCCTGACTTCAGGCTCTACTACAAAGCCACAGTTATCAAGACAGTATGGTACTGGCACAAAGACAGAAATATAGATCAATGGAACAAAATAGAAAGCCCAGAGATAAATCCAAACACCTATGGACACCTTATCTTTGACAAAGGAGGCAAGAATATACAATTGATTAAAGACAGTCTCTTTAACAAGTGGTGCTGGGAAAACTGGTCAACCACTTGTAAAAGAATGAAACTAGAACACTTTCTAACACCATACACAAAAATAAACTCAAAATGGATTAAAGATCTAAATGTAAGACCAGAAACTATAAAACTCCTAGAGGAGAACATAAGCAAAACACTCTCAGACATAAATCACAGCAGGATCCTTTATAACCCACCTCCTAGAATATTGGAAATAAAAGCAAAAGTGAACAAGTTGGACCTAATTAAAATTAAAAGCTTCTGCACAACAAAGAAAACTATAAGCAAGGTAAAGAGACAACCTTCAAAATGGGAGAAAATAATAGCAAATGAAGAAACTGACAAAGAATTAATCTCAAAAATATACAAGCAACTCCTGCAGCTCAATTCCAGAAAAATAAACGACCCAATCAAAAAATGGGCCAAAGACCTAAACAGACATTTCTACAAAGAAGACATAAAGATTGCTAACAAACACATGAAAAGATGCTCAACATCACTCATTATCAGAGAAATGCAAATCAAAATCACAATGAGGTAGCATTTCAGGCCAATCAGAATGGCTGCTATCCAAAAGTCTACAGGCAATGAATGCTGGAGAGGGTGTGGAGAAAAGGGAGCCCTTTTACACTTTTGGTGGGAATGCAAACTAGTACAGCCACTATGGAGAACAGTGTGGAGAGTCTTTAAAAAACTGGAAATAGAACTTCCATACGACCCAGAAATCCCACTGCTGGGCATACACACTGAGGAAACCAGAAGGGAAAGAGACAAGTGTACCCAATGTTCATTGCAGCCCTGTTTATAATAGCCAGGACATGGAAGCATCCTAGATGTCTATCAGCAGACCAATGGATAAGAAAGCAGGGGTACATATACACAATGGAGTATTACTTAGCCATTAAAGAATACATTTGAATCAGTTCTAATGAGGTGGGTGAAACTGGAGCCTATTATACAGAGTGAAGTAAGCCAGAAAGAAAAACACCAGTACAGTATACTAACACATATATATGGAATTTAGAAAGATGGTAATGATAACCCTGTATATGAGACAGCAAAAGAGACACAGATGTATAGAACAGTCTTTTGGACTCTGTGGGAGAGGGCGAGGGTCAGATGATTTGGGAGAACGTCATCGAAACATATATAATATCATATATGAAATGAATCGCCAATCCAGGTTTGATACATGATACAGGAAGCTTGGGGCTGGTGCACTGGGATGATCCAGAGGGATGGTATGGGGAGGGAGGTGGGAGAGGGGTTCAGGGTGGGGAACACGTGTACACCCATGGTAGATTCATGTTGATATATGGCAAAACTAATACAATATTGTAAAGTAATTAGCTTCCAATTAAAATAAATACATTTATATTAAAATGAGAAAAAAGAACTCTAAAACATTAAAAGGAGCATTGTTCTATTCATATATATATGGTTTTATATGTAAATACACATGAATACTTATCATAAATATGAATATATATTCATTTTTAACTCAGGCTTTTTCCACAGAAGATGCTCTTGAGCATAACTGATAGTTGGTAAGTTTTCTCACTTCACTTCCACGGTGTTTGTTAAAATGTCATTTCAGTGTCCAGCTTGAGAGTTCCATCTGGAATTCAGCTTGCTTTTCAGAACTCCTTTGGAATGTAGTACTGCTATTTATTTGAAACTTGCTAATGTCCTCATAGAATCAATGCAAAAAAAAAAATGCTGTGTTTGTGATTTTTGAATCAGAAAACTGCTGGCACTAAAAAATGATGAACAAATCCTTGCATTCTTGCAAACTCCTAACAGCACTGAACTATTTACACTAAATCATTTTGAGTCAAATTTACTTTCCTTAGATTTGATCTCTTTCCTGAACGATGTGGTTTGTCAAAAAAAAAAAAAAAAATGCAGGTGCACTTTTAAAGAATGGAAAGTAAATGTGACTTTTTTTTTTTAAATGACCATAACAACTTTAAGATGACTCAATACATAAAAGTAGCAAACAGATTTGCATGCTAGAGTTAGCTTCACTGTTGCAATCTTTTGATTTCTACATTGAAATTCTGATACCACTGAAATTAGTCTCTATTATGATTTTTTTGCATCTGGGATGTTCAACTTTGGGCATTAAATAGAAGGCAATGTGAAGTTGTATACTTAGTATAAGCAGACACATCTCAAATCTAAGATGAAAAAAAAATATTGACTTAAAATAATCTGAAGGGACTTCTCTATTACATACATGCATGTTCATGTGTGTAAAGATAACCTTAAACACCACTTTATCATTGCTGTGATACCATTACCTTATATTCTGACTAGTCACAGAACAGCAGCCAAGTGGAAATGACAGTGACTGACAATTATAGAAAGAATAAAATGGCTTCCAAAGTGCAGAGACCTGCAGACTTCAATCAACTGAACTACAAACCCATTAAATAACTTAATTTTGTGTATCCAACTGTGAGGTAAATTTACCACTAAGTCAACATGAACTGTAGATAATAAATGCATTCTTCAATACAATTCACCTCCTAGTACATGTATTTCTCAGGTTGAATGATCTGTCTAACCATCTGACACTCTTTATGGGCAAAAACTGATAACGACTCATAGATCTTAAAAGAAAACAAAGGCTAACTAATATGAATGACTAATATCATCCATCACTCATTAAAAAAAAGGTAAATTTCAAATAAAAAAAGTTAATCACCACATTAAAATGCAGGTATATCTTGTTTTATTGCACTTTGCTTTATTGTGCTTTACAGATATCACATTTTTTACAAATCAAATGTTTCTGGCAAAGCTACATAGAGCAAGACTATTTTTCCAACAGATTTTACTCACTTGTGTCTCTGTGTCACATTTTGTTAATTCTCACAATACTTCAGACATTTTCATTATGATGCTATCTGTTATGGTATCTGTGATCAGTAACTACGGTAGAATGCAAACTTAACTTTCACATGTACTGGGAACCACCAAAAATTCTGTGACTCAAATTTATTGTGTTATATTTATTGTGGTGGTCTGGAAAGAAATCTACAATCTCTGACGTGTGCATTTATTCTCATCAATCAAGTATTAACAAGATATGTTGAATCATTTAGGATCAAAGTCTTAAACTTGGCTAGGTCAGCAAAGAGAAAGAGATGGTCAATAACTTTAAACCAGGCTAGTCCTATTTCTATGTGTCTTGGAGACTGGGGCATAAAAGAAATGTTGAATTTGCTAAAAGATACTTTCTTAAATATATTATACTATAATATATACTATAGTTGATACTATAGTACAATACATTGAACTATATATATAATGTAATACTAAACTCTAACATACACTATACTTTGTACTAATAGCCTCCAGTTATTTTATTTTCTTTTTTAAAGCATTACATATAACATGAATTTGTCAATTATAGAACAAGTTTAAATGTTAATAGTTCATAGCAGAAAGAAAATCATTCATTTACTCATCCATTTATTCTTTGAAAAATATTCATTGAGACATCACTGTGTGCCAGGAATTTGTAGGAGAGCCATGGTTGAAAGAACTCATATGAATACCTCATACGATATTAAGAAATTTATAATTTTAATTTAAAATGACAATGAAAACTCAGAATATAAAAGTTATACACAGGAAATTTAAACTTTAAGAGTTTATTTTTCACTGGCATATATAACTCAAGTGGAAATAATATAGTCAGATGAAAATCCTGCTTAATTTTCATCAGTAATTCTTCATCAATAATTTTATATGATGAATGAGTCTTATTCATGTGTTATTTGTTTTTCCAATATGACTGTTCTGGAATTTCAGCAATTATCATCAATTTTTATCTCAAAATACTGTAAAAATATAATTTAGTTTAGCTTACTTTGGCATTGTAACTGTTGACTGTGAAGCAAAATAAGCAGACTGCAGCTAATGCATACATCTTCTATGCTACAAAGAAGCACATATGATGATTAATTATTAGAAAAACCTTTTACAATAAAAAAAAGCTATAACCAAATAGATAATGGAAATTGGTCAGCATAAAGTTTGGGGAAGAATCCAAAATAAGCCTACAGCAGCAGCAGCATAATCCCTTTATTTGCTTAATTGGAGGACAAATAAGAGGATGTAAATGCCACAGTATAAATATCTAGTTAATTACACTAAATGATTAAGCTGGAACCACTGAAGAAAAAATATAGCAAGACCACGAAACAAGTAGACAGTACTTGCTTTCAAATGCTGTATGTTCTCAGTTGCTCAGTTGTGTTGTATTCTTTATGACCCCATGGTCTGTAGCCCACCAGGCTCCTCTGTCCATGGGATTTTTCAGAGCAGTGGACTGCCATTTTGTTCTCCAGGGGATCTTCCCGGGATCCTGGGATTCAGACATGGAATCGAACCCATGTCTCTTATATCTCCCACATTGGCAGGGGCATTCCTTACCACTGAGCCATCTGGGAATCCTTGCTTTCAAATAATTTGTTTAAATATATTTTCTATAAATTTATAAAGTATTTTTGTACATATATATGCACATATATGTATATATACTAACATAGTATGTGTATGCATTTGATAATGACATTTATGTTACGTTTATGAAATTTTTTTCTGCTGGTCCTTTTAAAATATGTTTTTCCTACCTATCTGATATGTCTTCCTAGAGCTTGGTTGAAAACAGCATGTACACTTGCCATTTATATATACAATTTGGGAAGTTATGGAACTAAATCTATGATTTAGTGTATTCTGTATGTAAAAAACTAGTGTACGTTATTGGTCACTTTATTTATTCAGTTAATTAATACACACAAACAAGACTTTTGTACTGAATTTGCTTCACACATACTTATATGTAAATAATTGAATGTTAAACAATATAACATGTTACAATTAAAAATATAAATAAAATAATTTAAAAAATTGTACTGAGTTGCTGGTTATCTTTTGTTGTTATGTATATCCCCAATAATTGCATACAAAAAGGACTATATAGTGAAAGATTTTACATTAAAATGGGATCCTTATTTTGGGTGAGGTTAAGCACCTCTAAAATAGCATAGTTATTTCTCAATATTAAGCTATCAGGAAAGACAAAGAATTAATTAAAATATAGCCTTAGGAAAGAACATTAGGAAGTTACTTTGCCCCAGAATTGTACATCCTAAGGAATGATTTCAGTTGCTCTTTTACACTTTAACATTCATGGTGGTAGTTAGGTTACTAAGTCATGTCCGACTTTTGCAACCCCACGGACTGTAGATAGCCAGGCTCCTCTGTCTATGGGATTTCCCAGGCAAGAATACTGGAGTGGGATGCCATTTTCCTCTCCAAGGTATCTTTCCAACCCAAGGATCAAAGGAGCACCTCCTGCATTGCAGATGGTCTCCTGTTTGCACGTGAATTGTTTACCGCTGAGCCACCAGGGATGCTTTGACCTTCATATTCATTAACATATTACTCATCTAATTAGATAATAGATAAATACTGAGAGATTAGCACTTTCAACCAGTATCATATATTTTCTAGTCCATGAAGAACATATTCATGAACTATATAATACCTTCATTATATTAAATGACATAGCGCTTCTTCATTTCAGTGAGCTTTGGTATTTTTCTGCCATTCTAGATTGTTTGCTGGATTATAATTTAAGCTTACAATTTTTCCATAATTCATGATGATACAGATATATCTCCTCAGATTTCAAGCCACATACATAGCACCTGTGAAGGCATGAGTTGCCTTGTTTTTGTGTCAAAGCTGACCAACATTTTCTTGCCCATGTTTCTGGGTTTTATGTTAGATTATGGAACGTTCTCATGTACTTAAACTCCGAAGTACTTTATGCATTGCCAATTTGTCTCAAGGTTTGGAATTTTCACACATAAGATTTTTAAGTTTTATTTATATATTTTTTCACTATGTGCAGTAATGACAGGAAAGCAAGTCATCCTGTAAATATAATACTTTAAAGTGTTTATTCATAATTTTTGTCTTCGAAAGGAAAAATAGGATTAAAGTAGGGCAAACTTTTAAAAATTTGATTGAATTTTGCTTTAATATGAATAATATATTCAGTTCAGTTCAGTTCAGTTGCTCAGTTGTGTCTGACTCTTTGAGACCTCATGGACTGCAGCATGCCAGACTTCCCTGTCCATCACCAACTCCCAGAACTTGCTCAAACTCATGTCCATTGAGTTGGTGATGCCATCCAACCATATAATCCTCTGTCATCCCATTCTCCTCTTGTCTTTAATCTTTCCCAGCATCAGGGTATTTTCTAATGAGTCAGTTTTGGGATTGACTAGTTTGATCTCCTTGCAGTCCAAGGGATTCTCAAGAGTCTTCTCCAGCACCACAGTTCAAAAGCATCAATTCTTTGGTGCTCAGCTTTCTTCATGGTCCAACTTTCACATCCATACATGAATACTGGAAAAACCATAGCTTTGACTAGATGGAACTTTGTGGCAAAGTACTGTCTCTGCATTTTAATATGCTAGAAATAATTTACCAGCCAACAAAGACTGTGAAGAGTAAATATTGATGCCCACAATTGATAAACCATTTCTAATTA
Source organism: Bubalus kerabau (assembly GCF_029407905.1). Lineage (NCBI taxonomy): Eukaryota > Metazoa > Chordata > Mammalia > Artiodactyla > Bovidae > Bubalus > Bubalus kerabau. The sequence continues at coordinate 46,890,359 of NC_073641.1, forward strand.
AGAAAAATTTGTCTTTAAATGAATATACTCTGCAAATTTATGAGTTGGTAAAAAATAAATTAATATAATACCCTCCTTCTTCTTCTGTAACAACATTGAGACAGGGTTAAACAAGTCTCCTCAGCCTTTAACTGAATCCAAAAATCAGTATTTGCCCATTGGGAAACACAGGTCTCCATTGGTAGATCATCTTACTGAGGTTTCTACTCCTTGGAATTTTAGTCCACATGGTTTGAAAATGTACTTGAATGCATGCATGGTAAGCCACTTGTCACATCAGACTCTTTGTGACCTTATGGACAATAGCCCTCCAGACTCCTCTGTCCATGGGGATTCTCCAGGCAAGAATACTGAAGTGGGTTGCCATGCCCTCCTCCAGGGAAGCTTCCCAACCCAGGGGTAAAACCCAAGTCTCTTATATTTTCTGCATTGGCAGGTAGGCTCTTTACCACTGGTGCAACCTGGGATGACCATATAACTTTAATGGATTGGTTTAAAAGTATATTAGACACAAAGAGAAGTACTGTAAAATGAAAGACAAGTTAATGGAAAATATACTTACTGAAGCAAAGAAACAAACTAATGGAAAGTATATAAATAGTAAAAGACATGTGGAATAAAGCAGAAAGGATCCCTATGTACAGTTTAAGTTCAATTTGGAGAAGAGGGGAAAAAAATGCAGGCAGTTCAGTTCAGCTCAGTTGCTCAGTTGTGTCCAACTTTTTGCGACCCCATCAACCACAGCATGCCAGGCCTCCCTGTCCGTTACCAACTACCGGAGTCCAACTAAACCCATGTCCATTGAGTCAGTGATGCCATCCAACCATCTCATCCTCTGTCGTCCCCTTCTCCTTCTGCCCTCAATCTTTCCCAGCATCAGGGTCTTTTCCAATGAGTCAGCTTTTCGCATCAGGTGGCAAAAGGATTGGAGCTTCATCTTCAACATCAGTCCTACCAATGAATACCCAGGATTGATCTCCTTTAGGATGGACTGGTTGGATCTCCTTGCTGTCCAAGGGACTTTCAAGAGTCTTCTCCAACATGATAGTTCAAAAGCATCAATTCATTGGCACTCAGCTTTCTTTATAGTCCAACTCTCACTTCCATACATGACCACTGGAAAAACCAGTGCCTTGACTAGATGGACCTTTGTTGACAAAATAATGTCTCTGCTTTTCAATATGCTGTCTAGGTTGGTCATAACTTTCCTTCCAAGGAGTAAGACTCTTTTAATTTCTTGGCTATAATCACCATCTGCAGTTACTTTGGAGCCCCCCAAAATAAAGTCAGCCACTGTTTCCACTATTTCCTCATCTATTCCCATGAAGTGATGGGACTGGATGCCAAGATCCTAGTTTTCTCAATGTTGAACTTTAAGCCAACTTTTTCACTCTCCTCTTTCACTTTCATCAAGAGGCTCTTTAGTTCTTCTTCGCTTTCTGCCATAAGGGTGGTATCATCTGCATATCTGAAGTTACTGGTATTTCTCCTGGCAATCTTGATTCCAGCTTGTGCTTCCTCCAGCCCCGTGTTGCTCATGATGTACTCTGCATATAAGTTAACTAAGCAGGGTGACAATATACAGCCTTGAGGTACTCCTTTTCCTATTTGGAACCAGTCTGTTGTTGTTCTTTGTCCAGTTCTAACTGTTGCTTCCTGACCTGTATACAGGTTTCTCAAGAGGCAGGTCACGTGGTCTGGTATTCCCATCTCTTAAAGAATTTCCCACAGTTTATTATGATCCACATAGTCAAAGGCTTTGGCATAGTCAATAAAGCATAAATAGATGTTTTTCTGGAACTCTCTTGCTTTTTTGATGATCCAGCAGATGTTGGCAATTTGATCTCTGGTTCCTCTGCCTTTTCTAAAACCAGCTTGAACATCTGGAAATTCACGGTTCACGTATTGTTGAAGCCTGAATTGGAGAATTTTGAGGATTACTTACTAGGTGTGAGATTAGTGCAATTGTGTGGTAGTTTAAGCCTTCTTTGGCATTGCCTTTCTTTGGGATTGGAATGAAAATTAACCTTTTCCAGTCCTGTGGCCACTGCTGAGTTTTCCAAATTTGCTGGCATATTGAGTGCAGCACTTTCACAGCATCATCTTTCAGGATTTGAAATAGCTCAACTGGAATTCCATCACCTCCACTAGCTTTGTTCATAGTGATGCTTCCTAATGCCAACCTGACTTCACATTCCAGGATGTCTGGCTCTAGGTCAGTGATCACACCATCATGATTGTCTGTGTCATGAAGATCTTTTTTGTACAGTTCTTCTGTGTATTCTTGCCACCTCTTCTTAATATCTTCTGCTTCTGTTAGGTCCATACAATTTCTGTCCTTTATTGAGCCCATCTTTGCATGAAATGTTCCCTTGGTATCTTTAATTTTCTTGAAGAGATCTCTAATTTTCCCCATTCTATTGTTTTCCTCTATTTCTTTTCATTAATTGCTGAGGAAGGCTTTCTTATTTCTCCTTGGTATTCTTTGGAACTCTGCATTCAAATGGTGTATCTTTCCTTTTCTCCTTTGCTTTTTGCTTCCCTTCTTTTCACAGCTATTTCTAAGGCCTCCTCAGACAGCCATTTTGCTTTTTTGCATTTCTTTTCCATGGTGATGGTCTTGATCCCTGTCTCCTGTACAAGGTCATGAACCTCCATCCATAGTTCATCAGCCAGTCTATCAGATCTAGTCCCTTAAATCTATTTCCCACTTCCACTGTATAGTCATGAGGAATTTGATTTAGGTCATACCTGAATGGTCTAGTGGTTTTCTCCACTTTCTTCAATTTAGTCTGAATTTGGTAATAAGGACTTCATGATCTGAGCCACAGTCAGCTCCCAGTCTTGTTTTTGCTGACTGTATAGAGCTTCTCCATCTTTGGCTGCAAAGAATATAATCAGTCTGATTTCGAATTCGACAGTATGGTGATGTCCATGTGTAGAGTCTTCCCTTGTGTTGCTGGAAGAGGGTGTTTGCTATGATCAATGCGTTCTCTTGGCAGAACTCCTTTAGCCTTTGCCCTGCTTCATTCTGTACTTCAAGGCCAAATTTGCTGTTACTTCAGGTGTTTCTTGACTTCTAACTTATGCATTCCAGTCCCCTATAATGAAAGGACATCTTTTTGGGGTGTTAGTTCTAGAAGGTCTTGTAGGTCTTCATAGAACTGTTCAACTTCAGCTTCTTCAGCGTTACTGGTAGGGGCATAGACTTGAATTACCATGACATTGAATGATTTGCCTTGGAAACAAACAGAGATCATTCTGTCGTTTTGGTGATTGCATCCAAGTACTGCATTTCAGACTCTTTGGTTGACTGTAATGGCTACTCCATTTCTTCTAAGGTATTCTTTCCCACAGAAGTAGATATAATGGTCATTTGAGTTAAATTCACGCACTCCAGTCCATCTTAGTTTGCTGATTCCTAGAATGTCAATGTTCAGTATTTTAACAGACAAGAGAAACTTTCAAGTGATTCTTTCTGAATACTATTCATTTTGCTGCTTAGTTTCTTAATTAAAGAAAACACAAATAATGTATAGTACATTTTAAAATAGCAACGATGAGTCATTTATACTACTTTTGTTTTCCTGCTGTTAAGTCGCTTCAGTCGTGTCTGACCCTGCACGACCCCATAGACGGCAGCCCACCAGGCTCCCCTGTTCCTGGGATTCTCCAGGCAAGAACATTGGAGTGGGTTGCCATTTCCTTCTCCAATGCATGCAAGTGAAAAGTGAAAGTGAAGTCACTCAGTCATGTCCGACTCTTAGCGACCCCGTGGACTGCAGCCCACCAGGCTCCTCCATCCATGGGATTTTCCAGGCAAGAGTACTGGAGTGGGGTGCCATTGCCTTCTCCTTTGTTTGCCTACTAAGTAGCACATAATCTCCTCTCTCAATTGTTCTAAGCCAAATGTTCACAGCACCTAAATGGAATTAGGTGAGTTTAAAACTTTAGGATCCATGAAAGTGAGATTTGCTCAGTCATGTATGACTCTTTGCGACCCCGTGGATATACAGTCCATGGAATTCTCCAGGCCAGAATACTGGAGTGAGTAGCCGTTCCCTTCTCCATAGGATGTTCCTCACCCAGGGATCCAACCCAGGTCTCCCACATTGCAGGTGGATCTTTACCAGCTGAGCTCTCAGGGAAGCCCATTATAAAAGGGAAGGGTTAATGAATTCAATGGAACAAAAAGAACAGAATTTTCAATACAAAATGACTGGCTATTAATAATAAATTACTACTGTTATAGTAGATGTAAACTGAAGTACATAAGTATCAATAATTACACAAAATATGTTAGAATAAATATTCAAATAAAAGACGAAAATGATCAGGTGGCTAAAATACAAAGCCCTTATATTTTCTTTACACAAAAGACATATGGAAAAAAAAATTGAAAGGATGGAAAAAGACTTCACTGTCCAAACTTCGCAACCCAAAACAGAGTTGCTGTAAATAGAGTGATATTTGACGTAATAATTTTTAATGCTAAAAAAATCACACCGTGTTAACCGAGACAGTATGTCTTCAGCTCAGTAGAAACACTTCACAATTGTAAATATAGATACATACAACAGCGTGCCTTCAAATGGTTTTAATTGACAGAGTTATAGAGAAATCCAGTCTTCAGGAAACACCCTTTAAAATAACATCTGGCAACGAATGCATCAAAATAGAAGCTAGAAACATTGCTATGTGAATGAAAAAATGATATATCATATAAATACTTGTCAAATGTATTTAACATTACTTAAAAATAAGTTTACTGATTTATGGGCATATATTTGTATTAGCTAATACTGTATTACTAATCCCAATAGACTGGTGAATTGAACAATAGGAATTTATTTTTCACAGTCTGAAGTTAGGAAGAACAAGATATCAGTTGACTTATGAGAACTGCCTTCATGACTTGTTCATGGCTACATTTTTGCTGGTTCCTCTTATGGTGTAGAGAAAGAGGAAGCAAACTCTGGTGTCTTTTATAAGGGCACTAATCTTGTCATGAGGGGTGTATCTTCACAATCTCATCTAAACCCAAGGTGCCATTCCAAATACCATACCTTGGGCCTAGGGCTTCAACATATGAGTCTGGAGGGTAGACAACCATCAAAAAATATTAAAATAGAGGAAACTCTAAAAATTAATGAAATAGGCTTCTATTGCATGAGGCTAGAAAAAGCACAGTAAGTCAAGGTCAAATCATAGAAGGAAGTGAATAAAGAGCAAAAAATTGGTAAAGAGTAAAATCAACAAAGGGCAAAAAACATTAAAGGGCAAAAATCAATAAAATTGGAAAATAGTACAATAAAGAATATGTTAAATATAAATTTAGTTTACTTTAAAGTTGATAATGCAAGACAGACTGATGAGGAAGAAAAAACAGAAAATTATTTATATAAGCATGTAAAAGAAACCATGACTAATAGTTATAATGTTAACAAGAAAAGTTATTATGCAAAATTTTACACTGATAAACTTGGCACCATAAATGAAATGGCTGAACAGATTCCTAGAAAAATATAATTTGACAGTGATATAAAAAAGAAAAAAAGAACTTTATATTCCAAAACCTATTAAATAAATGTTTTTTGATGAAAATTTCTGGCTTAAAAGGATTCATTGTTTTAAACTTGTAGATGTTCTAAGCATTATTCTATGCATTTTTTAATGAGGACAAATATCAGTTTGGCCTCCAGACTCAAATGGCTAAGTCAGTTCAGTCGTGTCCATCTCTGTGCAACCCCATAGATGGCAGCCCATGAGGTTCCCCCATCCCTGGGATTCTCCAGGCAAGAACACTGCAGTGGGTTGCCATTTCCTTCTCTAATGCATGAAAGTGAAAAGTGAGAGTGAAGTCGCTTAGTCGTGTCCAACTTAGCGACCCCATGGACTGCAGCCTACCAGGCTCTTCTGCCCATGGGATTTTCCAGGCAAGAGTACTGGAGTGGGGTGCCATTGCTTTCTCCAAGAGAGACTGAAAAGAGACAAAAGGGGATTAAGAAGAGACAGATCACTCCAATTTACTATGTAGCGGTTTCAACTAGCAAGGATACTTACACAGGAAGTTTTTCTTGGGCAGCCATAAGATCAGTCGTTCTCTGCACCCACCCACTAGAATCTTATATATTTTTATTGAGACCTAAACCAGGTTCAGTCACATATAGTCCATATGGTCTCAACGACACATTACTTTCTTAAGGCTACTTCCTTAAAATGGCTTTAACTTTGGCTATGTTGGGTGACCTTACATTAAAAGAACAAGGATAGGGGTGGGGAGCTTCTGGATAGATCAAGCTCAAAAGTCAACAGATTGTCACATCCTCTCCACAACCTCCTCCAATAGAAAAAAATCTTTTTTCTATATTCTGTATTTCAGGAAACACAAAAATGAAAAGCATTATATTTCAGTCTGTGAAGTGATCAAAACCTTTATATCAAAACCTAAAAACTATGTTTAAGAATGAAACATTAAAAAAACATATTTAATAAAGAAGGAAGAAAAATCTTAAACAAAATATTAATAACTGTCAAATATATAAATTGAACTGTTCCAGGAGTGAAAAGGAGATTTAACATTTAAAAATAAAAATTTGCCAGGCTCTGCTTAGAATGCAGACATGTAGACTCTGGAAGCATCAGTATCATCATTTCTACTCTTAACACAAAAGAAAATTCTGCAATTTTCAACAGCATGGATCAAATTGGAGGGATTATGTTAAGTGAAATAATTCTGATATTAAAGAAATATATACTGACTCACTGGAAAAGACCCTGATGCTGGGAAAGATTGAAGGCAGGAGGAGAAGGGGATGACAGAGGATAAGATGGTTGGATGGCATCACTGACTCGATGGACATGAATTTGAGCAAGCTCCAGGAGTTGGTGATGGACAGGGAAGCCTGTTATGCTGCAGTCCATGGGGTCACAAAGAGTCACACATGACTGAGTGACTGAACTAAACTGAACAGTATGATTCTCACTTCTATGTGGAATCTAAAAAAGTTAAATTCATGGAGCTAGAGAGTAGAACAATTGTTACCAGGGGCCAAGGGATGGAAAAATGGGACATATTAGTCAAAGTGCACGAACATTGAATTATAAGATGGGTGAGTTCTAGACATAATATAAAACATGGTGATTAGAGTTAATAATACTGTATTGTATATTTTAAATTTGCTAAGAAATGATATCTTAATTGTTCTCACTATATAAAATGCAACTATGTGAGGTGATAGCCTGATTGTGGCAATCATTTCAAATATATAAAATCATATATAAAATAATCATGTTATATACTTTAAGCATATACAGTTTTGCCAATTATATACCAATAAAGTTGGTAAAAATAAACCAAATCAAATTTAAAAATAGATAATATCTAAAATAACAAACTACCTTGAACTCATGAGACTTAAAAGCCTAGGTCACAAGGCAACCAGAAAATGAGAAATCTAAGGAAAATAGGTGCCTATAAGGAAATGCAGAATTCAAACTCTTGCCTACATGGAGCAATTATTGGTTTACTATTACTTGTAAGAAAGATTTTATCTTAGAAATTGCAAAAAGCTGACTGAATGAACATCAGGATATGGAACTCCTTAGAAGTATAAACACAAGAAAAAATGGCTACTAGACATCATATTAAAAAGCAGAGATATTACTTTGCCAACAAAGGTCTGTCTAGTCAAAGCTATGGTTTTTCCAGCAGTCATGTATGGATGTGAGAGTTGGACTGTGAAGAAAGCTTAGAGCTGAAGAATTGATGCTTTTGAACTGTGGTGTTGGAGAAGACTCTTGAGAGTCCCTTGGACTGGAAGGAGATCCAATGAGTCCATCCTAAAGGAGATCAGTCCTGGGTGTTCATTGGAGTGACTGGTGTTGAAGCTGAGACTTCAATACTTTGGCTACCTGATGGGAAGAACTGACTCATTTGAAAAGACCCTGATGCTGGGAAAGATTGAGGGCAGGAGAAGAAGGGGACAACAGAGGATGAGATGGTTGGATGGCATCACCGACTCAATGGACATGAGTTTGAGTAAACTTTGGGAGTTGATGATGGACAGGGAGGCCTGGTGTGCTGCAGTCCATGGGGTCGCAAAGAGTCGGACACAACTGAGCAACTGAAGAACTGAACAAGGACTACTATCCTTTTCTCTCATCAGGTATTCATGAGAATGACTGGAAGCAGGATCAGAGAGAACGCACTTTGTGGAGCAGGTTTAGAGAAAGGAAACACCCATCTCTGCAAGAAAGACATTTGGTGATTCCCAATTCTCCCCCATGGCCTGTCTGGAAAACAATGTGTGTGTATATTCAGTCATGGCTGGCTATTTGTGACCCCATGGACTGTAGCCAACCAAGTGTCTCTACCCATAGAATTTTCCAGGCAAGAATACTGTAGTGGGTTGCCATTTCCTACTCCAGAGGATCTTCACAACCCAGGGATTAAGCGATGACAACTAAAACATCTAATCCAGAGACTAAGCAGCTACTTCTGTAGCCTCACGAAGGCAGCTGAGCTTCTTCCCCAACTAAGGCAGTTCAGCCTCATGTGTGTGTTAGAGTTAACAGATTCACCAAAGAACACACATTTTTTTCACCTAATTTTACAGAGTCCTTTTCCTTCCTAATAAATCCCGTGACATTCCCTTGACAGTTTTACAGAAGCCATGAAGTTAACTGATTATTAACTCCACCATCCCTGCAGATACCAAAGTTAAATATATTTTTAAGGCCATCAGCAATATTTTGAGCTGAAACCTTAAATCTCAGAGCTTATTCTGAGAGTTACTCAGAGGCACTGGAAACAGTCAGCCTTCCTCACTGCCACCACTACACAGTATCATAATACAGAGTATCATATCACTTAGTCTCCTAAATTCTAGTAGTATTCCTCATGGTCTACTTTGAGTAGACTGAAATATGGCCAATATACAGTCATATATGGCACGTGGGCAGTGTCTGTTACTTTGCTTCAGATCATAAAAGTTTTGGCAGTTCATATTGAGCAAGACCTGGACATTGCTGAATGTCAATAAATGCAATTTGCCAGTACGAGCCAAAAATTGCCATATGATGATAATGATGACATAGATGCAAGAGGCTACTGAATATCAAAGGGAATTAATTATGCAGAGGTAGGCTCAAATGTTCAGTCTTTTAAAATATATTTTAATCTGTTTTAAGGGAAAACCATTCAGTAAGGTATTTCAAAGTAAAATTGGAATTTTGAAAGTAAGTCCCTTAAGTAGGAAAAACATGATTAAAGTATTTAATTGCATCCTTGTAGTCAGTCACAAAGAAAAGGAACTTGAGTTAAAATCTAGAAATGACCCAATTCAGAGTCCAGGGACAATATTACCAATTTTCTCCCTTTCTTCACTCTGATTTAATAATATGTGCATAAGCATCCATTAAAAACAAACTTCATAAGTCTGCAGCTGCACAAGTCTGAACACACACAATCTTGTCTAATCTTGGAAGTTAAGCAGGGTTGTATCTGGTTAGTTCTTGGGTAGGAGATTACTTGGAAATATTGCATTCTGTAAGCTCTTACAAAAAAAAAAGAAAGAAAAAGAGATCAGAAATATTATTTGATTGTTTGCTACAGTGAACAGGCTAGACAGAAACAGTGACTTCCTCCATTTTCTACATTATAAGTCTCCATTAATTCTGTAAGATTAAGTACTAAAGTTTCTCTGTACTTAAAGTGGCTCATTTTCTTATTTCATTGGCTCCAAAAACACTTATCCTTTTTACTTCCTGTTATTAACTGTTTATGAATTTTCATTACATATCTTCTCCTCCAGTATAGTATATACAAGGCAAAATAATTTCAGATGAAAACAGCTTCTCAAAAACTTACCTTTCTTTATAAATATAACTTTGAGAAAATATGTATAATAAAAATAAATAAATCAGGTGTGAATTTATAAAAATATATGTGTGTATGTGTGTGTGTGTGTGCTTCCTTAGCAAAATGATTAGGAAAGTTATTAAATAGTGGATTTTTTTTAAGCAACTATCACTAAATTAACCCAATTGAATATATTATTCCAAAAATTAAAAAAAAAACTATAAAATAGAATTAGGCAAAACTAAAACATACATGCATCTATATTTAACTCTGTATACATTCCCTCTTGTTGTTGTTCAGTCTCTCAGTCATGTCTGACTCTTGGCAACCCCATGGACTGCAACACACCAGGCTTCCTTGTCCTTCACCTTCTCCTAGAGCTTGTTGAAACCCATGCCCATTAAGTCAGTGATGCCATCCAACCATTTTGTCCTCTGTTGTCACCTTCTCCTCCTGCCTTCAATCTTTCCAGCATCACGGTCTTTTCTAATGAGTCAGGTTTTGCATCAGGTGGCCAAAGTATTGGAGCTTTAGCTTCAGGATAAGTCCTTCCAATCAGAAGATCCTTAATTGTGTATTAATTGCATGTATACAATATATTTTAGCTACATATAGATATATAGGTAGGTACACACACACACATTATGAAGACACAAATACGGTTTATGTGTAGTTGGATTGTCCTCTCTCTGATTAAAATTATTTCTTTTTTTCTTAAGTGGATAATGTCTGTAATCAATTATTGCTAACTATAATATTGCTTGAGGACTTCTAGAAAGTTAAGTGTTTTTATTAATTAATGGTTTTGTTGGGAATTATAAGTGTATACTTATATAGAGTATAAGTATTTCCTTACATGAGTCTTGGCCATTTTTATCCTTTATGACTTTTTACTTTACTACTCTTTCAAATTTTGATTTTGTACAAATGGATATTTAAAAACAGCCTTATATATCAGACTTCCCTTGTGGCTCAGCTGGTGAAGAATCTGCCTGCAATGAGGGAGACTTGGGTTCAGTCTCTGGGTTGGGAAGATCCCCTGGAGAAGGGAAAGGCTACTCACCCCAATAATCTGGTCTGGAGAAATCTGTGGACTGTGTATAGTCCATGGGGTCGCAAAGAGTCGGACATGACTGAGCAACTTTCACTTTATTTTCATACACATTTAAAATGAAAGAATGGGAAATTTTGACAGTTGGTATAAACCACTGAGACATCATTTAAATAACCACGAACTCCTGGCTCTTTATTAAGTAGTGATTCCTGCCAATATGATTTTTCCATATTGATTCAATACAGCAGTCATTTCCATAAAGCCTATATTTCAGAACTTCTGATGGACTTGGAAGATCATAGAGAGTTATATTATATTTACTATATAGATTATATTTCATTATTTTGTATAAGTGATTTTAAATAGTTATGTAATTTTTACAGAACATAATTACATTATAAACATATGTAGTCAAAATCACAAATCCTTATGAATTATTCAATAATAGAAACTGGTTAATATTTTTGAACACCAAAAAAGAATTTCCCTGTGGGTACTTAAATCAAAAACGAGGAAATGCATTTCCTTCAAACTTCCTGAATTATTTCATTTTAGGTTAAGAACCAGCATGATGAAGTTTATCCCCAAAGGTACTCAGTGGAAAAGCTATAAGCCATGGAAAATGGGGCTTAAATTCAAAGTGCCATCTCAGAAACCATAATAAAAATAGATTTTCAGTCTGCCCCAAACACAAACAGTAATGCCATAAAATATGAAATATTGGGAGTATGGTATTGCTATCTTTAATTTTTATAGTGGAGTTTTTTTCAAATCTTCCCCTATGCTAGAAAATAACCTTATATCCTATGAAAGTCATCCACATCTTTTAGAAGACCTAGAAACATGGATGGAGTCTCAAAATGTGTTAATGAACATATGTGGTGATTTTGAAGGCTCAAATACATTGCTGCAAATTATATTACCAAAAAATTTAAATGATAAATAATTAAATATTATCATTTCCATGTAGTTCTCATCTGCAGGCCACACTCCTGTATGTAGCCAAATCAAATTGTCTGCTAATCAATCCCTTATGAAAACCATCCCCCTTGGCTCATTGTTTCCTTAAAAACTATTTTTAAAACATACATAATGGTGCTGTATGATTTTTCCATTAACAAATAACAATAAACAGCCATATTGTATATTCTTCAAAGCAATATTGCAGAGTTTAAAAGGTTTCACTCTATGATAATCACATGTCAAGAGTAACAGCAACTCTAACACTATTTATTGCAACAAAGTTTCTAATACTGGAGAAGGGAATGGCAAACCACTTCAGCATTGTTGTCTTGAGAAACACACGAATAGTATGCATAGGCAAAAAGATATGACCATGAAAGATAAACTCCCCAGGTTCAGTTTAGTTCAGTCACTCAGTTGTGTTCAACTCTTTGTGACCCCATGAATAACAGCACGCCAGGCCTCTCTGCCCATCACCAACTCCTGGAGTTCACTCAAACTCACATCCATCGAGTTGGTGATGCCATCCAGCCATCTCATCCTCTGTTGTCCCCTTCTCCTCCTACCCTTAATCTGCCCAGCATCAGAGTCTTTTCCAATGAGTTAACTCTTTGCATGAGGTGGCCAAAGTACTGGAGTTTCAGCTTTAGCATCATTCCTTCCAAAGAATACCCAGGACTGATCTCCTTCAGAATGGACTGGTTAGATCTCCTTGCAGTCCAAGGGACTCTTAAGAGTCTTCTCCAACACCACAGTCCAGAAGCATCAATTCTTCGGCGCTCAGCTTTCTTCACAGTCCAACTCTCACATCCATACATGACCACTGGAAAAACCAGTGCCTTGACTAGATGGACCTTTGTTGGCAAAGTAATGTCTCTGCTTTTGAATATGCTATCTAGGTTGGTCATAACTTTTTTTCAAAGGAGGAAACGTCTTTTAATTTCATGGCTGCAGTCATCATCTGAAGTGATTTTGGAGCCCAAAAAAATAAAGTCTGACACTGTTTCCACTGTTTCCCCATCTAGTTCCCATGAAGTGATGGGACCAGATTTGGTTTTCTGAATGTTGAACTTTAAGCCAACTTTTTGACTCTACTCTTTCACTTTCATCAAGAGGCTTTTTAGTTCCTCTTCACTTTCTGCCATAAGGGTGGTGTCATCTGCATATCTGAGGTTATTGATATTTCTGTCGGCAATCTTGATTCCAGCTTGTGCTTCCTCCAGCCCAGTGTTGCTCATGATGTACTCTGCATATAAGTTAACTAAGCAGGGTGACAATATACAGCCTTGAGGTACTCCTTTTCCTATTTGGAACCAGTCTGTTGTTGTTCTTTGTCCAGTTCTAACTGTTGCTTCCTGACCTGTATACAGGTTTCTCAAGAGGCAGGTCACGTGGTCTGGTATTCCCATCTCTTGAAGAATTTTCCACAGTTTGTTGTGATCCACACAGTCAAAGGCTTTGGCATAGTCATTAAAGCAGAAATAGATGTTTTTCTGAAACTCTCTTGCTTTTTCGATGATGCAGCGGATGTTGACAATTTGATCTCTGGTTCCTCTGCCTTTTCTAAAACCAGCTTGAACATCTGGAAGTTCACAGTTCATGTACTGCTGAAGCCTGGCTTGGAGAATTTTGAGCATTACTTTACTAGCATGTGAGATGAGTGCAAATGTGCGGTAGTTTGAGCATTCTTTGACATTGCCTTTCTTTGGGATTGAAATGAAAACGGACCTTTTCCAGTCCTGTGGCCACTGCTGAGTTTTCCAAATTTGTTGGCATATTGAGTGCAGCACTTTCACTCCCCAGGTTGGCAGGTACCTAATATGCTACTGGAGAAGAGTGGAGAAATACCTTCCAGAAATAATGAAGAGAGGGAGCCAAAGAAAAAAAAAAAAAAAAAAAAAAAAAAAACCACACACACACACACACAAAGAACACTCAGTTGTGAATGTGACTGGTGATGGAACTAAAGTTTAATGCTGTAAAGAATAATATTGCATAGGAACTTGGAATGTTAGATCCATGAATCAAGGTAAATCGGGAGAGGTCAAACAGGAGATGGTAAGAGTGAACATAAACATTTTAGGAATCAGTGACTGATTGGAATGGACCAGAATGGGCAAATTTAATTCAGATGATCATTATGTCTACTACTGTGGGCAAGAATCCCTTAGAAGAAATGGAGTAGCCCTCATAGTCAACAAAAGACTCCAAAATGCAGTGCTAGGTTGCAATCTCAAAAAAGACAGAATAATCTCTTTTCTTTTCCAAAGAAAACCATTAAATATCAGAGTAATCCAAGTCTACACCCCAACCACTAATGCCAAAGAAGCTGAAGTTGAATGGTTCTGTGAAGACCTACAAGACCTTTTATAACTAACACCAATAAAAGAAGCCTTTTTCATCATAGGGGACTGTAATGTGAGAAGTTAAGGAATTCTAGGAAGTTACCTAGAGTAACAGGCAAATTTGGCTTTAGAGAACAAAATAAATCAGGGCAAAGGCTAAAAGAGTTTTGCCAAGAGAACAAACTGGTCATGGTAAACACCCTCTTCCAACAAGACAAGAGAAGACTTTACACATGAAAATCACCAGATGGTCAATACTGAAATCAGATTGATTGTATTCTTTGCAGCATAAGATGGAGAAGCTCTATAGTCAGCAAAAACAAGACTGGGAGCTGACTGTGCCTCAGATCATGAACTCCTTATTGCCAAATTCAGACTTGAAGAAAATAGGGAAAACCACTAGACCCTTGTGCTGCTGCTGCTAAGTCGCTTCAGTTGTGTCTGACTCTGTGCGACCCCATAGACGGAAGCCCACCAGGCTCCCCTGTCCCTGGGATTCTCCAGGCAAGAACACTGGAGTGGGTTGCCATTTCCTTTTCCAATGCATGAAAGTGAGAAGTGAAAGGGAAGTCACTCAGTCGTGTCTGACTCTTAGTGACCCTATGGACTACAGCCTACCAGGCTCCTCCATCCATGGGATTTTCCAGGCAAGAGTACTGGAGTGGGGTGCCATAGACTCTTCAGATATGACCTAAATTAAATCCCTTATGATTAAACAGTGGAAGTGACAAATAGACTCAAGGGATTTGATCTGATGGCTAGAGTGCCTATAGAACTATATAGACAGGTGTTTGTAACATCGTGCAGGAGGCAGTGATCAAAATCATCCCCAAGAAGAAGAAATGCAAAAAGGCAAAATGGTGGTCTGAGGAAGACTTACAAATAGCTGAGCAAAGAAGAGAGGCAAAAGACAAAGGAGAAAAGGAAAGATATATCCATCTGAATGTAGAGTTTCAGTGAATAGTAAGGAGAGATAAGAAAACCTTCCTAAGAGATTATTGGAAAGAAATAGAGGAAAACAATAGAATGGAAAAGACTAGAGATCTCTTCAAAAAAATTAGAGATACCAAGGGAACATTTTATGCAAAGATAGGCACAATAAAGGACAGAAATGGTATGGACTTAACAGAAGCAGTAGATATTAAGAAGAGGTGGCAAGAATTCACAGAAGAACAATACAAAAAGAAAAAAAAAAAAAAAAAGGACATGGGACAATGGACTGGTTCCAGATTGGGAAAGGAGTATTCAAAGCCGATTATTGTCACCTTGCTTATTTAAGTTATATGCAGAGTACATCATGCAAAATGCTGGACTGGATGAAGCACAAGCTAGAATCAAGAGTGTCAGGAGAAATATCAATAACTTCAGATACCCAGATGACACCACCCTTATGGCAGAAAGTGAAGAGGAACTAAAAAGCCTCTTGGTGAAAGTGAAAGAGGAGAGTGAAAGAGTTGTCTAAAAACTCAACATTCAAAAAATGAAGATCATGGCATCTAGTCCCATCACTTCATGGCAAACAGAAGGGGAAAAATTGGAAACAGTGACAGACTTTGTTTTCTTGGGCTCCAAAATCACCTCAAATGGTGACAGAAGCCATGAAATTAAAAGATACTTGCTTCTTGGAAGAAAAACTATGACCAACCTAGACAGCATATTGAAAAGCAGAGACATTACTTTGCTGACAAAAGTCTGTTTAGTCAAAGCTATGATTTTTCCAGTAGTCATGTATTGATGTGAGAGTTGGAATATAAAGAAAACTGAGCACAACAGAATTGATGTTTTTGAACTGTGGTGTTGAAGAAGATTCTTGAGAGTACCTTGGACTGCAAGAAGATCAAACCAACCAATCCTAAAGGAAATCAGTCCTGAATATTCATTGCAAGGACTGATGTTGAAGCTGAAGTTCCAATACTTTGGTCACCTAATCTGAAGAACTGACTCATTGGAAAAGACCCTGATGCTGGAAAGGATTGAGGACAGGAGGCGAAGGTGACAACAGAGGATGAGATGGTTGGATGGCATCCCCAACACAATGGACATGAGTTTGAGCAAGCTCCAGGAGTTGGTGATGGACAGGGAGTCCTGCCATGCTGTAGTCCATGGGTTCACAAAGAGTCAGACATGACTTACTGAACTGAACTGAAGTTTGTAAAAAATTTTTCTTAAGTTTCATTATATAAAATAGGCCAAGATAAAGGATGAGAGACTTTAAATCACCCAGACAGCCAATTTCAATATGTCCAACATGAAGGTAAGTTAATATATGAGCTCTTACAAATACCTCAGGTGTTTAAATCTAGCAGAGTAGCTCAGTGGTAAAGAATTTGCCTGCCAATGCAGGAGATGCAGGAGACATGAACTTTATCCCTGTGTCAGGAAGATTCTTTGGAGGAGGAAATGGCAACCCACTCCAGTTCTTGCTTGGAAAATTCCATTGGCAGGGGAGCTTGGTGGGGTACAGACATAGGATCATAAAGAGTTGAACACGACTGAGTATGCACACACACAGGGATTATAAATGCTATAAATGGAAAATATATGTCAATAGATAAAATTAACATAAAGTTGTACCCTAGTTTTGGATTGGAATCCAAGAGTTCAAGCTGCAAAATACGTTTTAAAGAATGAGTAAAAATTTACCTATCTGTACCTTATTTGCTGATTTGATTCCTGGGTGGAGAAGATCCCTTGGAGGAGGGCATGGCCACCCACTCCAATATTCATGCCTGGAGAATCCCATGGACGTAGAAGCCTGGTGGGCTACAGTCCATAGGGTTGCACAGAGTCAGTTGCGATCTAGTATGCATGCACTGAGAAGGATTAGCCAACAGGAGTAAGTAAGGCATAGTGGCAAAGTTAAGAATTTTTATTTAACCCTGATAGCAATTGGATTCAATTATAAGTGTTTAAAACAGAGAAAGTAACTAGATAATTTGTTTTGTGAAGATCACTTTGTCTTTACCGTGGAACAGACAGGCTTGAATAGAACCAGAGTTAATTCGAAAAAACTACTGATGTATTGATGGGAGGTGCTTAATAAGTTTAATGACCAAGGCAACAGTGGAAATGTAGATTAGGATGGCATGTAGGAATAAATTAATTAAGATTTAGTCACGCTTCACTTCAGCCATAATTTAGATATAAATGTTGAAAAAAAAAACAATGTTTTTAAGAGGACAGATTTCAGAAAAAGGGCAGTCTAGAGATAAAATTTGGGAATGATTTGTATTTCATTGAAGTTGGAAGTTACACAGTGAATTTGATAGCATAAGGAGAATGAGTGGAGTGGAAAGATAGGGCAGTAAAGGGGACCCTGGCAGAAGAAAAAGGGGGTGAGAAAGAGGAGTTAGCTCTAAATTTCAGCTTCTATGTGTGTTCCTTTCATTAAAGGAACTACGTGAATGCTCAGTTGCTGTGTTCACTTCTGTGATGGTATGGACGCTAGAACACCAGGCTCCTCTCTCCTTGGGATTCTCCAGGCAAGAATACTAAAACAGGTTGCCATTTCCTTCTCCAGAGCATCTTCCTGACCCAGGGATTGAGGCGTTGCCTCCTGCATGAGCGGGTGGATTCTTTAGCACTGAGCCACCAGGAAAACCCTTAAAGAAAATGAGACCCGATTAAAGGCATATATTCTCAAACTGCAATATAAAACAAAAAACAACTATACTGTTTACAAATGACAGAGATAAGTGTGTGAGAGAGAGCATAGATAACCATAAAAGGAAAGATACATTACACATGAGGGAAAAAGAAGAAAGACGTGTCAATATTGATGTAAGTTCGATAATATAAAAGGGGAAAAATAATTATGTTAGAAGAGATGGGGACATTTAAATGTACAAAAGGGATATAAAAACCATAACTATTTATTAGGAATAAAACAATATCAATATTTAGTAAAAGAGTAGAACTTAAATGCTTTTAAACATACATTATACATATTATATATTGTGTAATAATTAACTAGATGGGTGGGATCCTATCAAAATGTTTATGTATCCAATATTATTTACATGTAAACTTAAAGCATCTTATGATTTTATTTGCTTACTATACATCATTAAAGCTGAAAAAGACATTAGAACCTTTATAATAGAAGTAAACATGCTAATGGCTTCTATCTTCAAGTTTTGACAAGTATATTACAATACAGTCTTGTGTCTTTAGTAATTTCTATATGAAAATATGAAATTTATTTTCAGATGTTAATTTCTGAGAAAATTTTCTATTGCTAGCAAAACTTTCCATGTGTAGGCTCTCTGTTCACTATAATTTGATTTTCCACCTGGTAATAAATCAGCAAAAATGAAAGCAGAACATAAGGAAAAAATATCAAATATATGAAACACAAAAGGAAAACATAAGTTAAAAGATCAAAGACAGTAAAATAGGAGAGTAGAGTATATAAAAATAATTTCCATAATGAAGAAGAGAGATTAACAAATAATTGTTAGGTTATAATTAATAGCTTTTTTTACATATTGTTTCAACTATTAAGATATATGCATCATTATAAAGTGGAAACATAAAGCATGAGGATCATAGATTAAGCAATGTGTTTCTTTCATCTTTGTCATCATTATAGAAATATATTCTTTTTTAAAATTTTTACTTCTATGATTATTTATGAAAGGAATAAATTTTCATGTATTTATTGATTATTTATTACATGAATTATACGTCTTGTATTTTGTTCATTTTAATCTTCATAATTAATCTGAAATACTGTTATTAAATTATTCATAATTTGTTTAAAATTATTTTCTGATTTTGGTATTTTGATAGCATTTGTAATACAGAAGCTATAAAATGTGTTCATTTATAAATCTTCAATTAAATGCACATACATTTTAAAACATTCTTATGTTAAGATAATATGTTCACCCACATTTTCTAACATTTTTCTTTTGCTCTCTAAAGTTAATATTTCAAATTTGATGTGGCTATATAACAACTCACTGAAAAGTCCAACATTTCTTTATTCAACACAATATGTTCCTTTTGTTTTACTCAAATTACTGGTCAATCTGCTAATTTGAAAGGAAGAAGATACCCTTTAAAATTGTAAGTTTATAAGAATATTTAAGCTCGTTAATTTTTGTCTATGCTATTTTCATATATTTGTCTTACAGTAGAATTTAAGAAAATCTCTGCTTATAGAGATTATGAAGGAAGATAAAATATTTTAAAATTTCATTGCAAAAATTAAAAAAGTTGATAGCAGTTGTTTTTCATAATCAATTGTGTAATCACAGTAAACATCTGTAGTATAATCTCTATATAGAAATTAAAATCATTATACTGATATTGATCTCTACTAGTTCCAATAATGGTTCTTTATTTTTGTTATGATTTTCTCAGCTTTTGAACTGTTTCCTCTAAATAATGGTAAAGCTTTGTGCAAAGTATGTAACAATCTATTTTCTAGGTGCTCCCTCCTAAGGGATTTAATTTGAGAAAGGGATTTAATTTGAACTTCACAGCAAATTCTGAGATCTGTAGGAAATAAATTGGTTTAGATACAAAGAAATTAATTGAATCTGTCTTCTCTGTAAGTTCCAGGGACTATAGTCTAGTTTCATTCAGTTCAGTTCAGTGGCTTAGTCGTGTTCAAACTCTTTGTGACCCCATGGACTGCAGCACGCCAGGCTTCCCTGTCCATCACCAACTCCTGGAGCTTACTCAAACTCTATGATGCCATCCAACTATCTCATCCTCTGTCGTCCCCTTCTCCTCCCACCTTTAATCTTTCCCAGGGGACTGGAACGCAAAAGTAGGAAGTAAAGAAATACCTAGAGTAACAGGCAAACTTGGCCTTGGAGTACAGAATGAAGCAGGGCAAAGGCTAATAGAGTTTTGTCAAGAGAACAAACTGGTCATAGCAAACACCTTTTTCCAACAAGCTGCATTATGAACATCTGTAATTTTAGTCATTGTATACAATAAATTAAACTTTCTGGATTAACATTGCCTCAACCATGTCTTTTGCTCTGGCTGCATGGAAAGGAAACTCAGTAGGAACAAACTCAGATGTTTTTCTTCCTTATTTCTATGTGTGCCTGCTCAGTCACCGGAGAAGAAAATGGTAACCCACTGCAATATTCTTGCATAGAAAATCTCATGGAGAGAGGAACCTGGTGAGCTGCTGTCCCTAGGGTTGCACAGAATCAGACACGACTGAAGCAACTTAGCAACGGCAGCAGCAGCAGCATGCTCAGTCACTCAGTTATCTCCAGCTCTTTGTGACCCATGGACTGCAGCCTACCAGATTCCAGATTTCCTCTGTTCATGGGATTCTCCAGGCCAGAATACTGGAGTGGGTTGTCATTTTCTACTCTGGGAGATCTTTCCAACCCAAGGATCAAATCGCATCTCTGTTTGTCTCCTGCACTGGATTCTTTACCACTGAGCCACCTGGGAAGACTCCTTATTTCTATATATAGCCATTTACTTAGATTAAAAAAAAAATCCTTATCTTGATTGTCTGCTTAAATTGATATCATTTTATGGCAGTTTGGGGCTTCTCTGGTGGCTCAGATGGTAAATAATCCTCTTCCAATGCAGGAATCCAAGATCCAAGTTCGATCCCTGAGTCAGAAAGATCCTCTGGAGAAGGGAACGGCAACCCACTTCAGTATTCTTGCCTGGAGAATTCATGGACAGAAGAACCTTGTGGGCTTCAGTCCACGTTGTCACAAAGAGTCAGACACGGCTGAATGCCTACACAACAACAACACAACAATGGCTACTTAGGGCAGTTTTAGGTTCGCGGCAAAATTTAGAAGTATAGAGATTTCCCATAAGCTCCCTACCCCCACACACAGTGCAAAGTCTCCCTCACTATTAACACCTCACACTAGAGTGGTAAATTTACCACAACTGACAAACTGACATTGACTTATCACTCAACATCCTTTGTTTACATTGCAGTTTATTTTGGCATTGTAAATGCTATGGATTTTGACAAATATATAATGATACGTATTCATCATTGTGGTATCATACAGAATAGTTTTATTGTCCTAATAAATGCTTTGTGCACAAACTATTCATTTTTTCTTCCCCCACAGTCCCTGGTAAGCATTAAACTTTCACTGTCTCCATAGTTTTACCTTTCCCAGAATGTCATATAGTTGAAATAATGCATAAAGTATTCTTTCCAGACTGACTTCTCCGAGTTAGAATTATGCGTTCAAGTTTTCCCCATGTCTTTTACTTTTTATTTATTTATTTTTTTAATTTATTGGGGTATAGTTGCTTCACAGTGTTGTGCTAGTTTCTGCTGTGTAATGAAGTGAATCACCACGTATTTCCCTTCCATCTAGGTCACCACAGGGTGCAGAGTCCCTTGTGCTATACAGGAGGGTCTCACTAGACCTATTTCATACATACCAGTGTGTATATGTCAATCTCAATGTCTCAGTTCATCCCACCCTCCCTCCCCCTCCCTGGTGTCCATACATTTGTTTTCTACATCTGTGTTTCTATTCTGCTTTGCAAGTAGATTCAGCTGTACCACTTCTCTAGATTCCACCTATATGCATCAATATATGATATTTGTTTTTTCTCTTTCTGACTTACTTCACTCTATGTGATAGTCTCTAGGTCAATCTGAATCTCTACAAATGGCCCAATTTTGTTCCCTTTTAATTTCATGATAGTACATTTCTTTTTAGTGTCAAATAGTATTCCATACTCTAGATGTACCACAGTTAATCTATCCATTCACCTACTGAAGACATATTTGGGTCTAAGTTTTGGCAATTAAGGATAAAGCCACTATCATCATACAGGTTTTTGTATGAACACAAGTTTTCAACTCATTGGAGTAAATATTAGTATCAAGAAGTGTAATGGCCAGATTATATGGTAAGAATATGTTTAGTTTTGTAAGAAACTGCCAACTTGTTTGCCAAAGTGTCTATACCATCTTGCATTTCCACAGAAGCAATGAGAGTTCCTGTTGCTATCCATCTCTCTCAACATTATTCTGGAATATCCAGGTTTGTTCAGTTCAGTTCAGTTCAGTTGCTCAGTTGTGTCCGATTCTTTGCAACCCCATGAACTGCAGCATGCCAGGCCTCCCTGTCCATCACCAACTCCTGGAGTTCACTCAAACTCACATCCATCAAGTCAGTGATGCCATCCAGCCATCTCATCCTCTGTTGTCCCCTTCTCCTCCTGCCCCCAATTCCTCCCAGCATCAGAGTCTTTCTCAATGAGTCAACTCTTCTCATGAGGTGGCCAAAGTACTGGAGCTTCTGCTTTAGCATCATTCCTTCCAAAGAACACCCAGGGCTGATCTCCTTCAGAATGGACTGGTTGGATCTGCTTGCAGTCCAAGGGGTTTGCTCCAGACAATCACAAAAATTCTTTTAAAAATTATTGGAGCATGGTGGCTTTACAATGTCGTGGCAGTTTCTACTGTACTGTAAAGTGAATCAGTTATATGTGTACATATATCCCCTCTTTATAATTTTCTTCCCATTTACATCACCAGAGAACATTGAGTTCCTCATACTATACAGTATGCTCTCATTAGTTAGTTATTTTGTACATGGTATCAATAGTGTATTAATATATATGTTAATTTCGATCTCCCAATTCATCCCACCCCTCCATCCCACCTTGATATCCATATGTTTGTTCTCTACATCTGTGTTTCTATTACTGCTTTTAAAATAAAATCGTCTATACCATTTTTTTCAGACTCTATGTATATGAGATAATATACAATATTTGTTTTTCTCTTTCTGACTTACTTCACTCCATAAGACAGTCTCTAGTTCCATCCATGTCTCTATGAATTCCATTCTTTTTACAGCTGAGTAATATTCCATTGTGTATGTGTACCACATTTTCTTTATCCATTCTCTGTTGATGGACATGTAGGTTGTTTCCATGTCCTGTCAATTATATAATTAATGGTGCTGTAATGAACATTGAGGTGTCTGTGCTTGTTTGAATTATGGTTTTCTCAGGATATATGCCCAGTAGTGGGTCACATGGTAGTTCTAGTTTCAGCTTTTTTAATGAAACACTATACTGTAATCATAAGAGTTCTCATAAGAGGAAAACAAGAGGATCAGTAGTGAAGAAAAATGTCCTGATGAATGGAGACACAACCTGAGGAATGGAGGCAGCTGATAGAGCTAAACAAGGCACAGAACAGATTCTCCTGCAGAGCTTCCAGAAAAAACATGGCTCTGCGGACACCTTGGTTTTATCCCTGGTAAACCTATTTCAGACTTCTGACTACTAGACTGTAAGACAGCCCATTTGCTCTGTCTTAAGACCCTTCATTTGTGGTAATTTCTTGCAACAGCAGTAGGAAAGCAATACACTAGTGTTTTTCACAGTCAGGTGAGATCTGTGATTGGTATGAGTCCACTTTAGAGTGTGAAAGTGAAATCGCTCATTCGTGTCTGACTTGTTGTGACCCCATGGACTGTAGCCTACCATGCTCCTCTGTCTATGGGGTTTTCTAGGCAAGAATACTGGAGTGGGTTGTCATTTCCTTCTCCAGGATATCTTCCAGACCCAGGGATTGAACCTGATCCTCCCACATTGTAGGCAGATGCTTTATTGTCTAAGCCAACAGGGAAGTAGTCCTCTGTTTATCAGTCATTGTGCTTCCACAAAATGTCATAGAGATTACTCACCAAAAAGAATTATTTGGTATCTTATGAAATCTCTAAATTTTGTAACTTTTAATATATTTAATATACAAAATCAAGTATAGTCTGCACATGAATGCCCATGTGTTTGTGTGTTTATCTTCGTTTTGAAAAATAGCATGCCTCACTATGGTGGGGACATGATTCAAGTAATTTTATCACTATTTCTTATTTCCAGTGTGACTTTCTCTATTTTCACAGTTACTAATTGTCTTCTTTTTATGTTAACTTACATTTCTTAGGTTACCATTTTGAGAGCAGATACTGTTTTCTGTTCTCAACCTAATATATAATGGTCAAAGATTTAAAAGTAAAAAGACACAAAAATTTCCATATTTCTAAAATAGATTAAGTTAACTACATATGTAGTATTGTGTATAAAGAGTAAATTAATTTCTCTATTTATTACATTTTCACATCAAAATCAGTCTAAAACTCCCTTTTGGAGACAGACTTTACAATTTGGCATGCTTTGATATGTAGCTATTCAAATTATTTTTATATTCAAATCCTCCATAATGTGTGATTTGTTACTTATAAAATTATACTTATTTAAGTAAAAATAGATGCTGGACATTTTAAATCTAAATAAATGGTTTTCAAAGCTATTATATAATAGAGAGTTGGTAGGAAAACTTGAAGCCTATATAATTTGGAATTTATCCTGTAGTGAACTTTATTGGGCCACAAAGTAGCAACCTTAGGTTTATATACAAATTGTAGCTCCTGGTTGTATTTAGATACTAATTACACAATCCTAACACTCTTACTTTATTTAAATCAGCTAAAATTGTTTCAAAATTTAAAATTTATGAAATATTTGCATTTTTTAGAGAGATGTGCATCCTTCTCAGGCCTTGAGAAAAAAGAGTAAATCCTGTTTTTACTTTACTCCATGTCTGAATGTCTGAGGCAATTTTGCTTCAATGCCACTTTGAAAGTAAGAGGTCTTTTCATTCCCCTCCATCAGCTGAAAGCAATGAACCATCACAATTCTCTGCCCATTCTATTAATAGATTTGCAACTGAAGCAAAAGAACTTCAAGGCCATTTTTAGATCATGGAGAATTTTACAACAGTATCACCAGCAAAAGCCCATAAGAAAATAGCACACAGAGCAAAACATACTTTTTGATGTGATAGAAAATTCTATGTGCTTATCAAACTCTTTATACTGATATAGCATTTTTTCCCAAGCTAAAAGCACAATGCATAAATTCTCTTTTACTGATATTTTTAAATTAAGAAAATCTTTAAAATGTGAATATTAAGAGAACAAGTGAACACTTTAATAATTCAGGAACATGCAATTTGAAATGAATATAAATTTCCTTTGGATTTGTATCCCAAAGATGTATTGATACCATAATTTATTACTGTCAAAATATAAACTTAATGGTAGAGCATAATGATTGTAAACTATATCATTTAGTTTGTTTTCATTTAATTTCTCAAATATACATTAAAACAAATCAACCAGTCTTTGCGAAACTTTAGCTTAATATAAATATGGAAAATATCTAAATACTGCATCTTGAGTTGGCTTTGCAAAGATTCCAGAAGTAAGTTAGCCACACACTGTACATGACTAAAGAAGGAATGTGCTTGTGCCTAGTTGCTCAATCATGTCTGACTCTTTGTGACCCCATTAACTGGAGCCCACCAGGCTCCTCTGTCCATGGTGATTCTCCAGACAATACTGGAGTGGGTTGCCATGCCCTTCTTCAGGGGATCTTCCAATCCAGGGATCAAACTCAGGTCTCCTGCATTGCAGGCAGATTCTTTACCATCTGAGCCATCAGGGAAGCAAACAAGGAAGTCAAATAGAGAAGAAATAGTGATCAAGTGATAAATTATGTTGCTCCATATGAACTAAAGTATTTACAAGTTGATTTTTCTCTCCTATTGAGAAAAGTAGAGAAAGGCTCTACTTTGTCTCTAGCCAAACTTTAGATTTCATTGGGATGGGATTAAATCTGATCCACACTTATGTGTTCTCTGTAAAGGACTAAATCTAAATCTAAGGGCCATAAGTCCAGGCTATCCAACAGAGTGTTTTGAAAGGTTTTTTTTTTTTTTTCTTCATAATATTCAGGTTTGGCGATTGAGTAGATCTATGAGATCATTCCTAGCTTCAATATCTTTTGTTCAGATGTGATTCTAATATAAAAGTGTAATTGAAGCCCATTGAACTAAACTAATCATCAGTCTTTTCATGGTGAATGGTTCTGTATGCACTCTTCTAAATCAATCAATGGGATGAGATGTACTGTTCAGTATGCAAATGTTGATACAGGAGTAAGATCAGTGTGGATATCAGAACATTATCTGGTAAGTCTGGGGACACAAATGATCTTCCTCTTGAAAGTTTGGTATATAAATATGGTCCATGAAATTGCTTCAGTAACTCAGAAGGCTAAGCTAGCACAATGAGTGATGAAAGCCCAAGAGAATCATAGAAATTTTACTTTAGTCTTGATTATGCATCAGTTGCATATCCAACCTTAATCATTTGCATTTAAGCCAATAACCATAATTTGTCATTTTTTTTATTGAATTTGAGCTAAATATTCTCTTGCATAAAATTTAAATTCCCTGACCGATATAAAAATAAAAGCTTTTTAAGTCTTGCCTTGCCATTTAATATTGCTTTAAATTATTTTTTGGTCTTAAGCACTATCCTCATTCTTGATCTTAAACTTTATCATATTACTTCAAAAGGTCTGCTATATTTAATCTAGTCAGAAAAGAAAACTTTGCGAATATAGTAAGAAAAAAAAATAGCACTTTGTTGTAGTGTGACAATATCTAACCAGGAACACTGGAAAATCCCCTCGACATGTTTTTCAAAATACAGGTCCTTATTTTTGGATACAGTATACTAAAATTTCACTGAGAATACAAATTAGAGCTTTCATTTGTTAAAATTATAATTTATTTCCTGTGATAACTGTGTTTTGCTGAAGATCATTTACCTTGAAATTAAAGTACAAAATGTCTAAGATAAAATGAGATAATCACCATGCATTGTGAATTGCAGTATATGGCAAAATCACCAGCTTCAAACATTCATATGAGCAAAATAGAAATAACATAATTCAGAAACTAAACATTTTTTGAAGTATAAAACAGCAAAACAAAATTAAGAAAAGCATAACAAAATTACTTTTAAAAGGGAAACAAAAATTAAAGATTCAAATGTAGGAAACAGCATTAAAATAAGTATCCCACTAAATGAAACCAGTCCATCCTAAAGGAGATCAGTCCTAGGTGTTCATTGGAAGGACTGATGTTGAAGCTGAAATTCCAATACTTTGGCCACCTGATGCGAAGACCTGACTTATTTGAAAAGACCCTGATGCTGGGAGGGATTGGGGGCAGGAGGAGAAGGGGACGACAGAGGATGAGATGGCTGGATTGCATCACTGACACAATGGACATGGGTTTGGGTAAACTCTGGGAGTTGGTGGTGGACAGGGAGGCCTCGCTGTGGTTCATGGGGTCACAAAGAGTCGGACATGACTGGGTGAATGAACTGAACTGAACTGAACTGAACTAAATGAAAATTTTAAATGCTTAGTTAATCACAAAAACATGAACACCATTTTTAATACTTTTGGCAGAAATGGTGCTCCAGAAAAGTACCAAAGTAATGTTTTAGAAATTTCTGAGAATATGAATAACATTTTGTTAATATTTTTATTTTAATATGTGTGTTATATCTACAAAAACAAAATGAAATAAAATATTGTGAGATAAAATGTCAACAGTATGTTTACACTTACCATTTCATTTTTTCTAAAATAAAACACATATGTTGACTTGAATGTACCCTGTACCACTTTTTTTTAAAATTAAACACACAGGCACAATATTATAGAAGAAATGAAGATGTTTAGTGGTACAGACCACTACAATAAGAAAAAAAAAAAAAAAACTAATAGAATTAAACATTTTATAGGAATTAACTGTCATTCAATCTATAACTTCCAGGGAATAAAATATTAAAACCACAATAAAGAAATTTTTGTGTCATTAGCTCTGGACATTTTAAGCCCCATGAAAATAAACTGATACGGTGTGTAAGCATTATAATATTAATAGAAGGTAACATATCCATAGGATAACTCCTAAGACACAACACTAATAAAGTGGAGCCATAAATCCTATGAACCATGGCTATTCCAATCAAAAGGGTAACAACCAGGGTCTAACATGTCATGAGGTTGTAAAGGAGCTCAGCAGTCCTATGAACCATATCCCTTTGTTTTATGGGGAACATGTATCAATACTTGCTTTATGGGATTTATGAGCATATAAATAGAAAGACATTAAAGTAATACAGAATAACTGCAACAACAGTGACATCTTTAATATTAAGTTATCCAGAAATCTCCTCTAATCTACTTATACAAAATAATATATATTTTATTATTACAAAATACAGTAATAGATAATAATACATATAATTCTTAACTCTTGGGAATATTAGCTAAACACAATTCTTTATGCCTGCTGTACATATATCACAATAGTTTATTTCCTCAACACTGTTGAGAGGAAATATATATTGTAAAATAAGCAGTTAATAGTTTTAACTCTAATTTTTCATACCTGTTGGAAGTTATATCACAGAAATATCAGTTATTTAAAAAATGTATGCATAACCTTTAAATTTTGGAATAAACATTTATAATCAGTATATTATTGAATATGTTGATGCTTTTATATAATCTGACTGATTTAATTATTATCATTTGATTTATATTAACTACCATTGAAAAATTAATCTGATATGAGGAAATCCTTTTTTCCCATATGTAAAATGATCAAGTTGAAAAAAAATTGATTTTATTTTATAAATAAAGTACTTTTTTTTTCAAGTTTTCTGCAGCCAGTCTGTATATTTATTCCAAAAATTCTGTGTAAATTTGTAAGTATAATTATAATAGATTTTAATTATAATAATTACAGTTTTTTTGCTCAAGCTTGCCTAAGTCAGTTTCTGTTACATGCAGCTAAATGAATCCTGACAAATACAGTATGATACTATATTATCTTAAAGTTCCTCCCAGTACTTTTATTCTTAAAAGTTGTAGATGAAGATCTCCTCCAAGATTATTAATATTAGATTGCTATCAGTGTTTTATCCTGTTAAGAATTTAGACACAGTAAGAAAAGAAAGTGGAAGAGAAGTATTATCTCAAGCATTACCTTTCTGGGGAAGCATTTCCAATTCACCCTGAGTTAGGTGCCCTCATTGTGAATTTCCATGGCACAGGGTTGCCAGATAAAATGCAGGAGACATCAATATTGCATGGGACATACCTATACTAAAAATTATGTATTATTTATCTGAAGTTCAAATTTAACTGGGCATCCTGCATTTTACCTGGCAGCCCTAGATCCATGCAGAGGGGTCCAGAATCAGGAGGTGTGCATGAGAAATTACCAGAAATTAGGTGTTGCAGCAGCAGGTGTTGCTGGAACATAAACCTTGTAGAGTTGAAATCATTTTGGTTGTAGTGAGAGCCAAAGGTGTAAAGGAGGACAGAGGCCAAGTCATTCTTGTTCAGTCACTAAATTGTGTCCAGTTCTTTATGACCCCATGGACTACAGCATGCCAGGCTCCTCTGTCCTCCATTAACTCCTGGAGTTTGCTCAAATTCATGTCCATTGAGTCAGTGATGCTGTCTAACCATCTCATCCTCTGCTGCCCCCTTCTTCTTTTGCCTTCAGTCTTTCCCAGCATCAAGGTCTTTTCCAGTGAGGTCGATAGATTAAAAATTAACTAAATAGTGAGTTTCAGTCAGTATATGAGGTAAACTGTAATATGATACAAACATGAGTTTTTCCTGACATTGACCAGCTGTGCTCAAGATTTAAATATTTACCTTATTAATTACAAGTGTAAAACCTTCTTTTGGTCATAATCTACTTTGAAAAATGTTTACACTTTTGCCTATTGAAGGCAACAATTATATCAAACATTGCAAGATCAGTCACCCCATTAAAATATATTTTGCGTCTATGAATGAATCACATATTTAACTACTAATTTTTTTTTAATTTTTAAAAAGTAAACAGTATCTTTAAAATGTCAGTCCCTGATTAAGTTCATTTTGTAGTTGTTGTTCAGTCGTGAAGTTGAGTCCCACTCTTTTTGACCCTGTAGACTGGAGCATACAAGGCTCCCCTGTCCTTCACTATCTCTTGGAGAGTGCTCAGATTCATGACCATTCAACTGGTAATGCTATCTAACCATTTTATCCTCTGGTGCCCTCTTATCCGTTTGCCTTCAATCTTTCCCAGAATCATGGACTTTTCCAACGAGTCGGCTCTTTGCATCAGGTGGACAAAGTATTGGAGCTTCAGCAACAGTCTTTCCAGTGAATAGTCAGGGTTTATTTCATTTAGAACTGATAGGCTTGATCTCCTTATAGTTCAAGGGACTCTCAAGAGTCTTCTCCAGCACCACTACTGGAAAAATTATAACTTTGGCTTTATGAACCTTTTCCGGCAAATTTCATTATACTTGACATGTAAAGAATGCACAACAACTAGGTTAATATAGCACAGGAAGTGCATCTAGATAGACCAGGAGGTTTGGTGGCCCTGAGGTGGGTGTTGGCAAATTCAAACAATAGAAATAAAAGCTAAATCCTAGGGAAACTGTGGGAGAGAATGAAGCTGAAAGGGAGCTGTGACCATTCCAAGCCATGTTAAAAGGTTCGTATTATAAATATGGTCTCCTTTAATGTTCTTTCACTGTTATTCATTCATGAAAAAATTGCACAGAATATAAAATTTGATGTGTTGAAAAATTATTTATATAATTTCCATGCAGCAGAAGAACAAAAGAACATCTACAAGTGAATGACATATCAATAATATGAGATTTAACAGAACTCGTGACAACATACAATAAATCATATTTACAGTAAAACATGAAAAATCACGCATGTGAAATAAGACATTTAACTTAAAAATAAATTATGAAAAACAAAATAAATCCAAGTAAGTAAAAAATAAAATGTAAAATGAAAGGAGAAGCAAACAACTGTTATCAATTAAGACCTGTTACATTGAAAAAGATGAGTAATAGAGAAATGCTATTAAGCAATGTCATCAAGGAAAGGAAAAAATAATGTGCAACTTTGAATGCAAAAATAAGAGGTGCATGGGTAAAGCTGGATTATTTTTTTCATTGAAATATGGTAACTTCTACTTCTGCTTAATTGATTATGCTAAACCTTTGACTGTGTGGATCACAACAAATTGTGGGAAATTTTTAAAGAGTTGGGAATACCAGACCACGTTACATGCCTCCTGAGATATCTGTATACAAGTCAAGAAGCAAAAGTTAGAACCAGACATGGAACAAGAGACTGGTTCCAAATCAGAAAAGGAGTATGTCAAGGCTGTATATTATCACCCTGCTTATTTAGCTTATATGCAGAGTATATCATGTGCCTATGATGCATGGACCTAACAGAAGCAGATGATATTAAGAAATGGTGGCAAGAATACACAGCAGAACTATAAAGAAAAGATTTTCATGACACAGATATCTATGATGGTGTGATCATTTGCCTAGAGCCAGACATCCTAGAATGTAAAGTCAAGTGGGCCTTAGGAAGCATCACTGCAAACAAAATAAGCAGAGGTGATGGAACTCCAGTTGAGCTATTTCAAATCCTAAAAGATGATGCTGTGAAGGCATTGCACTCAATATGCTAGGAAATTTGGAAAATGCAGCAGTGGCCACAGGCCTGTAAAAGTTCTGTTTTCATTCCAATCCCAAAGAAAGGCAATGACTAAGAATGTTCAAACTACCACACAATTGCACTCATCTCACAGGCTAGTAAAGTAATGCTCAAAATTCTCCAAGCCAGGCTTCAGCAGTATGTGAACTATTAACTTCCATATGTTCAAGCTGGATTTAGAAAAGGTAGAGGAAACAGAGATCAAATTGCCAACATCTGTTGGATTATCAAAAAAGAAAGAGAGTTCCAGAAAAACATTTATTTCTGCTTTATTGACTACACCAAAACTTTTGACTGTGTGGATCATAACAAACTATGGAAAATTCTTAAAGAGATGGGAATACCAGACCTCCTTAACTGCCTCCTAAGAAATCTGTATACAGGTCAAGAAGCAGGAGTTAGAACTGGACATGGAACGAGGACTGGTTCCAAATCCAGATAGGACTACATCAAGGCTGTATATTGTCACCCTGCTTATTTAACTTATATGCAGAGTCAGTTCAGTTCAGTCGCCCAGTCCTGTCCGAGTCTTTGCGACCCCTATGAATTGCAGCATGCCAGGCCTCCCTGTCCATCACCAACTCCTGGAGTTTACTCAAACTCATGTCCATTGAGTCAGTGATGCCATCTAGCCATCTCATCCTCTGTTGTCCTCTTTTCCTCCTGCCCCCAATCCCTCCCAACATCAGAGTCTTTTCCAATGAGTCAACTCTTCGCATGAGGTGGCCAAAGTATTGGAGTTTCAGCTTTAGCATCAGTCCTTCCAAAGAACACCCAAGACTGAACTCCATTAGAATGGACTGGTTGGATCTCCTTGTTGTCCTCTCAAGAGTCTTCAACACCACAGTTCAAAAGCATCAATTCTTCTCCAAGGGACTCTCAAGAGTCTTCTCCAACACCACAGTTCAAAAGTGTTAATTCTTCGTTGCTCAGCTTTCTTCACAGTCCAACTCTCACATCCATACATGCCCACTGGAAAAACCATAACCTTGACTAGACGGACCTTTGTTGGCAAAGTAGTGTCTCTGCTTTTGAATATGCTATCTAGGTTGGTCATAACTTTCCTTCCAAGGAGTAAGCATCTTTTAATTTAATGCCATGGCACAACGGCATGATGTATATGCAGAGTACGTCATGCCAGGCTGGATGAAACACAGGCTGGAATCAAGGATAGGCTGGAATCAAGATTGCCAGGAAAAATATCAATAACCTCGGACATGCAGATGATACCACCCTTATGACAGAAAGTGAAGAGGAACTGAAGAGCCTCTTGATGATGGTGAAAGAGGAGACTGAAAAATCTGGTTTAAAACTCAACATTCAAAAAATGAAGATCATGGCATCTGGTCCCATCACTTCATGGCAAATAGATGGTTTAACAATGGAAATAGTTAGAGACTTTATTTTCTTGGGCTCCAAAGTCACTGCAGCCATGAAATTAAAAGATGCTTGCTCTTTGGATGAAAAGCTATGACCAACCTAGACAGCATATTAAAAAGCAGAGACATTACGTTACTGACAAAGGTCCATCTAGTCAAAGCTATGGTTTTTCCAGTCGTCATATATGGATGCTAAATCTGAACCATAAAGAAAGCTGAGTGCTGAAGAATTGATGCTTTTGAACTATGGGGTTGGAGAAGACTCTTGAGAATCCCTTGGACTGCAGGAAGATCAATCCAGTCAATTCTAAAGGAAATCAGTCCTGAATATTCATTGGAAGGACTGATGCTGAAACTCCAATACTTTGGCCACCTTGATGTGGCTAACTCATTGTTAAAGACCCTGACAATGAGTAAGATTGAAGGCAGGAGAAGGGGACAACAGAGGATGAGATGTATGGATGCCATCAGTGATTTAATGGACATGAGTTTGAGCAAACTCTGGGAGTTGGTGATGGACAGGGAGGCCTGGTGTGCTGCAGTCCATGGGGTCACAAAGATTTGGGCATAGCTGAGCGACTGAACTGAACTGAACATCTTCATCCCAATAAATGTAAAAACAATATTGTACATGCATACTGTATAAAAATATGTGAATGGCCTAGTAAAAAAGCAATTATATTTTTATTTTTCCTAATGTGTTAAAATTTGAAGGGCATTACTAATATTTTAGGCATCTATTAATGTAAGACAAGTATCTAAAATAAAATACAATACTTTATACTTGGCTATTTATTCAAATCATTGTTGTTCAAGGAAAGTTTTAAGCTTTTTGTCGACAACTTTGAGTTGCCAGGATTCTGGTAGATCTTATAAGAGAATAATTTAAATAAAGGTAATTTTAATAGATACATAAGAAAATTTGGTTATATAAATTACTTATTAGATTATTAATTTATTGTTAGAACTACTATTCATGATTATATACCAAACATTTGCTTTTATATGGGAAAATGTGAACATTACCCTTTCTCAAAAAAAAAAAAATTAAAGAATTAAACTATCAGCTTTTAAAATCATCAAATAAAATGGGAAACAGTGATCTTTACCTCATCCCTATAGGCCTGGAGGACATAAAATTTAGC
The DNA here is from genome assembly GCF_029407905.1 of Bubalus kerabau. Classification (NCBI taxonomy): domain Eukaryota; kingdom Metazoa; phylum Chordata; class Mammalia; order Artiodactyla; family Bovidae; genus Bubalus; species Bubalus kerabau. The sequence goes on from NC_073641.1 coordinate 46,924,555, forward strand.
ATAGTCCTTATGAAAGATAAAAGTCTTGGTTTAGAGTACCTTGCCATTTAGGTTATCTAAATGTATTATCAATAGTGATAGTGGCATAAACAGTGAGGTACCAATGGTATAGTATATTACACATTGTTAAAATCAGAAAAATTTAATTAATATTTGCATTCATTTGCTAGAAATGCCGTAGCAAAGTACTACAGTGGCTTAAAAATCTCACACTTCTAGAGGCTAGAAGCTCAGATCAACGTATTTAGCAGAGTTGGTTTCTACTGAGACTTCTCTCCTTAGCTTATAAATAGTCCTTTTCTTGCTCTATTTTCTTGTGGTCTTTCCTCTATATGTGGCTGGGTCCAAATTTTCTTTTTATAAGGGCTCACCTGAAATATACCATTTTAACTTGATTACCCTTTTCAAGTGTCCATTTCTTTTTTTTTTATTTTATTTTTAAACTTTACATAATTGTATTAGTTTTGCCAAATATCAAAATGAATCCACCACAGGTATACATGTGTTCCCCATCATGAACCCTCCTCCCTCCTCCCTCCCCATTCCATCCCTCTGGGTCGTCCCAGTGCACCAGCCCCAAGAATCCAGTATCGTGCATCGAACCTGGACTGGCAACTGGTTTCATACGGAAGATTTGGGAGAATGGCATTGAAACATGTAAAATATCAAGTGTCCATTTCTAAATGCAGTCACATTCTGAGGTACAGAGTGTTAGGACTTCAACAGAGGTAGTTTGGTGAGTTACAACTCATACAGTGACAATATTTTAACATGAAGTAATTGCTATCAAAATTGTGCATGGGAAAAATCAACTAAGTAAAACTGCACAGACTTATACTGAATATATCAAACTCATTTTGAGTGATAACAGAAGGCATTTAGTGACTATGTTAACATTAAAATTTTATGGCAAGTATGTATTTTATGCATAATTAAAATTATAACAAATTATAAATATAGCTTCTGAAAGTATTAAAAAGGAAAATGCACTAAATAAATTAAAAGAATTATGATATAAATACAAGCAGAAATAAACTGCAAACTCTAGTATATACTACTAGCATAAATATAGGTTGTTCAAGAGCAAATTATTAAGAATTAAAATTGGTGGGACTTCCCTGGTAGTCCACTGGCTAAGACTCTGCACTCCCAATGCAGGAGGCTCAGGTTCAATCCCTGGTCAGGGAACTAGATCCCACACACTGTAACTGTTTGCATGCTGCAATGAAGAGTTCATGTGACAAATAAAGATCCTACATGCTCTAATGAAGGTTGAAGATCCCATGTGCCACAACCAAGACCTGGAACATCCAAATAAATGAATGAATACATAAATAAATATATATATTTTTAGTTTTCTTTTTAAATTTAATTTTATTTTTTAACTTTACAATATTGTATTGGTTTTGCCATATATCAACATGAATCCGCCACAGGTATACATGTGTTCCCCATCCTGAATCCTGCTCCCTCCTCCCTCCTTGTACCATCCCTCTGGGTCGTCCCAATTTTTAAACAAATAAAATTGGTTACACTATTAAATATAAACAGAACTATCAAATGGCCTATAACTATGAATATGTGAAGATGAATTTACTTTATAGACAAGTAGGTGCCAGGAAAGTCCATTTTTAAGTAACAAATTAAATTCCTTTTATAGTTCTTCTCCATTGAAAATAGAAATAAGTTCAATATCCTTGGTGCGATAGACTTATTAAAGGCCCCAAAGACATCAGTGACCCAACCTTGATACCTGTAAATATATTAATTGACATGGCATGAATTTTTGCAGATGTGAATAGATTAAGGATTTTGAGATAGGGAGCTTATTTTGAATTTGCTGAATGGACCCCAAATAATCCAGAGTCTTTCTAAGAGGGATTACCCAGGGTCAAGGTGATTAAGAAACAAAGAGAAAAGCTGATGTAATGACAGAAACACAGACAAAATTGAAGATGCTACACTGCCACTGTCTTTCAGTGTGTATGAAGGAGTCACAAACCGTGAAACCAGGGCAACCTCTGAAAGTCGAAGGCTTCCCTGGTGACTCAGATGGTAAACAATCTGCCTGTAAAGTGGGAGACCTTGGTTTGATCCCTGGGTTTTATGATTCCATGGAAAAGGGAATGACAACCCCCTCCAGTGTACTTGCCTAGAAAATTCCATGGACAGAGAAAGCTGGTGGGTTACAGTCCTACAGTCTATGGGATCACAAACAGTCAGACGTGACTGAACGACTAACACTTTTCTGGGAGTTGGTCAGGTTGAGGAAACAGGTTGTTCCCCAAACCCTCCAAAATGAACTAATTCTGCTAACAGCTTTGTTTTGGACAGTGAGACTGATTTTGTATTTCTGACTTCCAGCACTATAATTTAGTAAATTTGTGCTGTTTTAAGATGCTAGGTCTGTAGCAATGTGTTACAGCTACAAGAGTAAATTATTGCACCTGGGAATTGGAAAAAACTTTCTCAAGGCCACATGGAAATGTGGGAGCCCTATTCTGAGCTTAGAGACATCAGGGAAAGTCTTTTTTCTTGTCAGTCGTGGAATGATCTGAGTCCCTTTCTCAAAATATGAAAGACAAAGGTTCTCTCGCCCATCATTCCTTGATTGAACAGAAAAATCCTTGAAATGATTGTCTTTTAATACTCAGAGTTGAACTACCCTAGATAAACTGCAAGCCATTCTTTCCTAGGTTATGCTTCTGAGCTTGAGTGTGGTTACAAAACCTGGCTCTGTGCTCAGCTCTGGATCGTGACAAACACTCAGTCTCTGGGTATTTTGTGTATTACCTTATTCCCCTCATTATCAGTACAATTCTCCAGTCTGTCTCCTCTAAGATACATAGTCTACTTATGAATTAATGAATATGAACAATCCCAGCACAATCTCTTATTGGCTTGGGCAAGAACATTAAAGCAAAAAATAATAATAGTTTGAGTTAGCCTAAAGGAACAACTAAGACATACTCTTAATCCCAGAGATTCTGTTTTTGTTGTTGTTGTTGTTGTTGTTGTTGTTTGTTTGTTTGTTTTTCACCATTCTTATGGCACTAGGGAAGCTTTCTTCCTTTCTCTTCTGCCTAGATACACACCGTTATTTTACAATATGATTGAAGTTTATGTGTATCAGTAATTATGAGCCTGAGAATGGATGAGCCTTAGCTCATTTATTATCAAGCAAAGGCAGATTTTATTTCCTTACTCTCCAAAATCACTGTAGACAGTGACTGCAGTCTTGAAATGAAAAGACACCTGCTCCTTAGAAGAAAAGCTATGACAAACCTAGACAGCCTATTAAAAAGCAGATATATCACTTTGCTTACAAAGGTCCATATAGTCAAAGTTATTGTTTTTCCAGTAGTCATGTATGGATATGAGAGTGGACCATAAAGAAAGATGAGAATTGATGCTTTTGAACTTGTGGTGTTGGAGAAGACTCTTGAGAGTCCCTTGGACTACAAAGAAACCAAACTAGTCAATCCTAAAGGAAATCAATCCTGAATATTCATTGGAAGGACTGATGCTGAAACTCCAATACTTTGGCCACCTAATGAGAAGAGCTGACTCATTTCAAAAGACCCTGATGCTGGGAAAGACTGAGGGCAGGAGGATAAGGGGACAACAGAAGATGAGATGGTTGGATAGCATCTCTGATTCAATGGGCATGAGTTTAAGCAAACTCCAAAAGATAGTTTAAGGACAGGGAGGCCTGGCATGCTTCAGTCCATGGAGTTTCAAAGAGTTGGACATGACTGTGCTACTGAACAACTCAAAAGGAAGATGGCCTTGACTTAATAGGCTTTGTCTATTTAATTCCTAAGTTATTTAAGTAAAATATAAATTAGTATGTTTCAAGACTTCAGCCTTACTTAGAGCATTCCATGGAAACAAATATGAGAAACAAATAGGAAGAATATAACAGCTAGATATCTTCTCATCCTGAATTCTTCACTCTTCATATTTGCATGTTAAAGAGTCATGACCTGAACAATACCTGACATCAATAGCATCAGGAAAGTTTTAAATAAAATAAATTGTCTTAGGTTTCAAACTGCTGCAGCTCCCTGCTATTGTGATCTTATTTAGTTGTTGCCCCAGGATCCTAAAAGAATACATATCTTGAGTGGATTGAGATGGATAGTGAATCATTGAAGATTAATATTATAAGTATCTAAGATTTATAGTTTTTGGATTTTTCAAGTTTAAATCATGTAACCAAGCACAATATAGGCATAACATTTCAATAATATTTAAGAAATTGAATTTATTGTATTGCAGTTGTTGCTTCATTGATAAAACATTTCAGTATATGCTTTAAGTAATAATTTGAAAATTTCTAATAAATCAATCTCAAATATATCATTTGTGAAATTTTGTATTTGAATTTTTCATCAAAGTGGCATTTTTAATGAGATGGATATTGGACTGAACAACTGATTTCATTGTTAATCTTTCACTTTGGCATCCCATTCTATTTATTTCAATTATGTTACTTCATGGATATTATTAATTCTTCATATGATATATTAGCTTATGCATTTTTAACAAGACAAATTGTGCTGTAAAAAGAACAGTAATATAATGAAATTTCTTTAACCTAAGAGCAGAAATTTTGACATAAATATATATTTTTCAAAGAAAATTAAAAATATTTTATTTTAATTGGTCATTCTTAACACAATATGTTTACTAGTTTTTAAGATAGTAAAACATAACTTAAGGATTGCCCAATGTAATTAAATAAAACAGTACAATATTGACGGAATGCAGTTTTATTTCATGGTGACATGATATTTAGCAACAACTGAGAAAAATAAGAAGCAAACTATTTATAAAGTTATAAGCATTTAAATGAGACAGTATGAAAGATAAAATAATTGCATTTGCCCATATGAATGTCTTTTGTGACTTGTAGAAATTTTCTTTTCACTCAATGATTTTACTTTTTGAGCATGGAAAATATCATTACAAGATGAATCAATTCTAATGAAATGAAAATATTTCCAGTAAAGTAGCTTGATTATTTCAAATATGATATATATTTGTTTGTCTACTTAATGAAGTCATCCATTTCTGCCATCTTTGCTATTATTCAACATTGTCTTATTAAGACAAATGGATTAAGAGAATAAAAATAAATATGAGATCATACATACAAAAAGACAATATATAAGCTTTATTTTTTTTATACAGGCCATTATTACTTATGCAAGAAAAAACACAAGAAATTGTAATAAATTCATTAAAATTACAAAGCAAGGGTTATATTACATACCTATTAAATAGATGTAATATCCATACATCTATTACATATCCATTAAAACTGCAAAGCTTGCCATTATAGTAAAAGGAGAAAATGATCAGTTCTTCACATCTCTATGTGTCTTTTACAATGTGACTTCACAGCTCCTCCTATGTGTAGCTTGAGTTTATTTATTTGACTCTTTGGTGATGACTTTGTCAGATAAACCAGATTTGACCAATGACTTGAGAGTAAATGTGATACATACAGAGACTTTAAAAGCATTTGCACATTTGAGTAGTTCTCTCTTTCTGTTCAGGGATTTTCATGTAACTCTTGGTAAAGAAGCCACCTGCCAGTGCAGGAGAAGTGGATTTGATCTCTGGGTCAGGAAGATCCTCTGGAGAAGGAAACAGCAACACACTCCAGTATTCTTGGCTGGAAAATACCATGGACAGAAGAGCCTGGTAGGCTACAGCCCATGGGGCTGCAAAAGTCAGACACAGCTGAATGACTAAACAACAACTCTTTCTGTTATTGGACAAACCTGGACAGCTAGGAGGGGTACATAGCCAAACTAGCTCCATCACCCCAACACATATCAAACCAACAAACAGAAATATAAGTAAGGTCATCCTAAAAAATCAGCCCCATCAACTGAACTTTAAGGCCAGACAAGTTGAACTATACCACCATTGTTTGCCATTGGTGTTCTGGTTTTTGGGCATTTTAAGTAGGGTGGTAGTGATAGCTTCCCAGCTGACAATAGTGGTAAAGAACCCACCTGCCAATGCAGCAGACATAAGAGATGTAGGTTCGATCCCGGGGCTGGAAGATTCCCTGGAGAAGGAAATGGCAACCCACTCCAGTATTCTTGTCTGGAGAAGCCCATGGACTGAAGAGCATGGCAGGCTACAGTCCACAGGGTCACAGTTAGACACAGTGAAACGACTTAGAACACACAGTAATATGTCATTAATCTGCATTTCCCTAATCATATGTGATGTGGAACATGGGTTCATATAAATTTTTGTCACTTGTATGTCTTTTTGATGAAATGTCTTGTCGATACATTTCTTTTGACTATTCCACAATTTGATGTTTGCATTATTTAGCTCAAAATATATTTAGCCTCTTTCTCAAAATTGTGTATTTGGCTTATGTTACTTAGAAGTGTGTTGTTTAATATCCAATTATTTAGGAATTTTCCAATTTTCCTTCTGTTATTCATTTGTAGCTTAATTTCATTGTGATCTGGAAACTTATGTAATTCCCATATTTTTTAAATTCATTAAGGTATATTTTGTGATCTCCTTGGTGTATCTTCTATGTGAGCCTGAGAAAATGTGACCAAAGAGTGACAAATTTTGATTCACTGGAGTTTACCCTCTTAACTGAAGCAGAAAAAAATACACAATAAGTATACTCCACTAAAATAATTTACTACTATTCTCAGATGCAAATTTTTGATGGTCAAATGAAAGGGTAGTTCAGTCAGATATATAAATCTCCATTTCCTTGATTCCCAGAAATCCTACTGCAAGGTTGATTTAAAGATGTATATAGGAGTCTGCCATCAATAGTTAGAGGATGTCCATGTGGTAAAATACCATTGCCACCAAAGATTTTCACATTCCAACTTCACAACTTGTAAATAGATTACCCAGTGTGACAAAGGCTTTGTAGATATGATGAAATTAAGATCTTGAAATGTGGAGATTATTCTTGATTATTGGGTGAACTCAGTAAAATAAGGAACAGAGTCAGGAGAGTCACCATTTGGGAAGGACATGGTATGACAATAGCAGAGGTCAAAGAGTCTGAGACAGATTTAAAGAGTCTAGCAAGGCTGCTGGACTTGAAGATGGAAAAAAGTTTGAATGAATCAGAGAATTCAGGCAACATCTAGAAGATGGAGAAGGAAAAGAAATGGATTCTTACCCAAAGCATCCAGCCTCTCCAACAAATTGATACTAGCTCAGTAATACGGTTTTTATACTTTTGACTTCCAAAACTGTGTGATGTTATGATGCACAAAAGTCATAGAAATAGTATTTCAAGGAAATTGCACATAAAATAAGTAACTAACTTGAAATCAATGATGAAAAAGGATAAATAAATATGCTTTTGGAAATCTGAAGGCAGTCTGCTGAATAATGCATGGATCAAAGGAGAATTCAACATTGATATGTAAAATAATTAAAACAGTATACAGTGGAAATAAGTTGGAGGAAATACACACTCTTACATTATATATTGACAAAATAAGAAAGCTTGAAATATATTGAACTGTCTTCAAATTCAGAACTCAGAGAAATATAAAAATTTTTAGATAAAATTAAGTAGAGGAAATGCTGAAGAAAAACTACATGAAAAACTAATGAAACAAGAAAGAAAAATACAGTAGTAAGGGATTTGTTTCCAGATCAGCAAGAAGCTCTGTGAAAACGATTGGCAGGTAGTTAGAAGGCAAGTGAGAAAGAAAGAATAAAATGTACATAAAATTTATTTTTTCCACTTAAGCATTATTTGTCCTGTGCTATTGTCTCTTCTCTTTTTCCTTTATCTAGTTCATATGTATGGTCCTCAAATTAGGAAGATTAAAGTGGCAACCCACTCCAGTGTTCTTGCCTGGAGAATCCCATGGACAGAGGAGCCTGGTAGGCTATATCTATAGGGTCGCACAAGTTGGATGTGATTGAAGCAACTTAGTATGCATAATATAAACCAGATGATTGTGCAACAACTCTTTTTTCTAAGTTAAAATAATATATATTAGACATTATAAAACTTATGATAAATAAGAACCAAATATCTGCTTTAATATTTACTTTCTTTAAAGCTTACTGCTTTGTTTTGTATATGATATAGGAGTAAAATAAAACTTCTAAATACAAAATTTAATGTAATTCTATAAAGTATTGCTTTCACTACAGTTGTGATTATTTATGCATTTTTATACTTCAACATTTTTTTTAATTTTATTTTATTTTTAAGCTTTACAATATTGTATTAGTTTTGCCAAACATCGAAATGAATCTACCACAGGTATACCCGTGCTCCCCATCCTGAACCCTCCTCCCTCCTCCCTCCTATACTTCAACATTTTTTTCTAATTTTGAAATATATTTGCCCATCAGAATAATTTATCTCCTTGCTTTGTAAAAATTAAACATATTCCTTACAGTCATGCCAACATCTCTAGGAATGCAGTGAAATATACAGTTAGAATAATTCATTTCTCATTTTCTTGAAGTAAATTGGTTTGTTGATATTTCAAATTTTCATTTACATCATATTCAAAAATGTTGAAAATCACAAACTACTCTTTAAGAAACTTTAACCAGAAAAGTCATTTTTAAATTAAAATCTTATTTACTAAAAAATAAATTCTTTCATAATTCTCAAGAAATTACACATGATTTCTGAATATATCCATATCAAAATTAACTCTGCAATTTGTTCATATCATTATATGAGGGAAATAAAATAGGACATTTACCTAAAAGCAGAGAGAAAGGGAGAAAGAAGGAAAGAGAAACAGACTGGGAGAGAAAGCAGTGAGATGTCTCTTTCCTCATCTCAGTTGACTCCACATCAACATTTCCCAAACATTTTTGAAACCCATATACCTAACCTTTTTCTTTCTTGCTCATTAAGAAAATGGTAAGATTTCTATTTTTCTCTTCCATCACTTATAAAAGATGATTAATAAAGTTTCCTGGCTTATATTATTCACTTTTAGTAATTTAACTCATTCTAAGATAAACTGCTCAGAGTGCAACTATACAATCTCTATTTTTTCAGCCCTATTTATCTTTCAACAGACAATTGACTAGCAATTTTAAATGGACTGTGGATTTGTCATCCACCAATAACCACCATCCATTCATTTTAAATAACCGAAGCATCTCTTTGGTCTGAATTGCGTTTCTTCTACAGAGATGGGATTTTTCAACATACTAGATAGATTGCTCAAGTTGTATCAAAGAGAAGCAATTCTTCTGTGACAAACTGAGATCCATAACAGAGTTAAGACTCACACTACCTGCCTCTAATCCAATAAGAAGAGGTGGGCTTATCCTTCATGAATGGGAACAAAGAAAATAACTGACCCATGAAATGAGAAATGTAACTGAATAACTTCTGGATGTGAAAGGAGAAAATCTGTTGACCGAGTATCACACAACTTTGAGGCACATAATAATAAAGTTCAGTGAAGATGGTGGGACATCCAAAATTCCTGACTTGGTCAGAAAAGTGTAGTATAATTTTATTTAAAGGTAATATAATTAAAATATCACCAAGCTTCTGAAATAAATAACATCTTTACTAATTTTTAAAAATTTTCATACACACATGTATCTATTAACTTTCTCTCTATATAATATATCTGAGCAAATGTATATGGCTGTGTAGCATTATGAATATGAAAAAAATCATCAGGCTGTGTTTTAAAACTCTAAATTTGCAGTTATACTTGTCTGAATTAAAATAATATCTCTAAATATATCACTTATACTGTAAAGATATCTGATGGCTTCTAAGTAGCCAGATATACCTTATAAAATTTGTTTAATCTTCAGAAAAGTTTTATGCAGTAGAAACCATTTTATCCACATTTTACAGCTGAGGAAACTGAGGAAAAATGGTTGAAATATCTGTACACGCGTCACTGAGCTGGTAAACTATGGAAAGTATTTTCAAACCCTGGAAATCTGAATTCACATCACAAGGATTTAACTATTGTGATGTATCACTTTAGTTTGACTATATCAATTATTGAGTTAAAATGAAAAGCAAAATATTTTTTAATCTACATTTTTATTGATGAAAAAATCCAGTCTATAGGATATTCCTAGAAAAAATATATTACACCAGCAAATTCTCGGTAATTGTTAAGGTAAAACAAAACAAAATAAATGATAGGATAAATAACAATTAAATATAAAAAAATAAATCCTATTTCAATACCTTTGATGATTGTTGAAGTCATGAATCCAAGTAACATTACAATTAGTTTCTGGACAGCTCTTAAATTTAGAATGCCAATGCTTACTTTGAAATAAGTCTGGCTCCTATAATCAGGGATTCCCTGGTCACTCAATAGTAAAGATTCTGCCTGCCAATGCAGGAGACAGAGGAGACATGGGTTACATCTCTAGGTTGAGATGAACCCTGGAAGAGGACATGGCAACCCACTCCAGTATTCTTGCCTGGGAAATCCCATGGGCAAAGAAGCTTAGTGGGCTACAGTACATGGGGTCGTAAAGAGCTGGATGCTACTAAGCATGTACTGAGCTGAGTATAATTCTATCTAATTTTTTTAAATTTTATTTTATTTTTAAGCTTTACAATATTGTATTGGTTTTGCCAAATATCGAAATGAATCTGCCACAGGTATACATGTGTTCCCCATCCTGAACCCTCCTCCCTCCTCCCTCCCCATACCATCCATCTTCATTTCCAATCTGAGTTTGTGTAGATGCCTCGTTTTACTCTTAGGAGTATTATAAAATATTTTTACAATATACATTTACTTTAAAAGTATCTTTCATCAAAAGATACTAATTTTATGCATGTAATCATGTATCAATATAACTATCAAATCTGATTGCATCTTGTATGTATATAATTATATCATATATTGAAAATTTCACATTAAGAAATAGATATTTCTGGGAGCAAGAAATCCCAAGTACTGTTGTAGTTCTTAGCCTATCCTCAAAATAACCACCATTTCATTCCTGACACCATAGATTAATTTTGCTTTAAGTTAATTTGTAAACTCTATGTTTCTTTGTGTCTCTGTGTATACACATAATGATACGAATAGGTATTTTATGTCTAATTTCAACAGCTAAATATTATTTTATGCATCAGCTATGCTGTTTAGTTGACATTACAAATTTTTCATTGCTATGTAGTATTCTGTTTTATAAACACTCCATCATTCTTTACCATTTTGATGTTTGTGGGCATTTGAGTTGTTTCTGAATTATGGGTAATAAGAAAGATTCTGTGAACATTTTTGTCATTTGTTTTACTGAACATATGAAGACATGGTTTAAACTATTTCTCTTGATGTATATGTATATATGTGTGTGTGTATATATATATATACACACACACATATATATGTGTTTAATTTCTGATTTGCAATGCTGTGTATGTTCAGCTAATAGTAAGTACTGAAATAAAGATTTCTGCACTGGTTATAAAAATGTATACTCTGAATAGCAGAGTACTAGAGGTATAGCTCTCCAGCATTCTTGGCTAGAAAATCCCATGGACGGAGGAGCCTGGTAGGCTGCAGTCCATGGGGTCGCTAAGAGTCAGACATGACTGAACAACTTCACTTTCACTTTTCACTTTCATGCATTGGAGAAGGAATGGCAACACACTCCAGTGTTCTTGCCTGGAGAATCCCAGGGACGGTGGAGCCTGATTGGCTGCTGTCTATTGGGTCGCACAGAGTTGGACACGACTGAAGCGACTTAGCAGCAGCAGCAGAGGTATAGCTATCATTCATTCTCACCAGCACTTAATATTATTGTCTTACTTTTATTAATGGAGCAGTTACCACATTGATAGCTTATCCCTCTCAAAAAACTAATGAAGTTGAGTTCCTTTTCGTGTGTCTATTGATCATTCTGAAAGACCCTTCTCGAAACTATCATTTTAAGACTTTTGAAAAAAATTTCATTTTCTGTATTTTGCTACTTGATTTGTAAAATTCTTTGTATATCGTACAACAATGTTTTATCAAATTGTATGTGTAGTCATCTTTTTATGGTGTCATTTAATGCAAAGCAATTCTGTTCTTTTTATTGTATGTGTTTTCTCTAGACAGAGAAGCCTGGGGGTCTACAGTCTGTGGGATCACAAGGGTCTGACACTATTTAGCAACTAAGGAGAATCCTGGTGGCTCAGACATAAGGCGTTTGTCAGCAATGCAGGACACCTGGGTTCCATCCCTGGGTCAGGAAAATCTCTCCCTCTCTACCTCTTTTGGGCTTCCCTCGGAGTTCGGATGGCAAAGAATCTGCCTGCAATGCGGGAGACCTGAGTTCCATCCCTCGGTCAGGAAGATTCCCCTGGAGGAGGGCATGGCAACCCATTGCAGTATTTTTGCCTGGAGAATCCCCATGGACAGAGGAGCCTGGCGGGCTATAATCTGTGGGGTTATAAAGAGTCTGAAAAAACTGAGCAACTAAGAACAGCGACTAAAACCACCACCACACCAAGCTGTGGTGATTTGATATACACAAACATAACATTATGAATTTTTCTACACAACCAATTTTAATTAGCATGTAATCACCTTACACATTTTTGACTGTTGATTTTGTGCTATGAACACTTAGAATCTACCCTCTTAGCAAATTCCAAGTATACAGCATAGTAATGTTACCTATAGTCACCATTATATACATTATATAATGCAAACTTCTTCATTTTGCATATTGACACATTTGCATCCTATTAAAAATATTTGCTTATGTCACTTTAATTTACTAAGGGCAATATTCATGTTCTCATGCAACTGCAAAATATTATTATACTCTGTAGGACTTTAATAATAGAAAGCAATTTGTCATTGATAAAAATGTTCACTAAAAAACATTCATTCATTCAAAATGAATCCTTTCCCACTTACTAATTCCCATTTTTGAGGTAGGCAGTATAACACACACTATCTTTAAAAAGTCTGAATGATTTCTCTGGTTGTTCAGTGGTTAAGACTCTGATTGCACTGCAGGGGCATGGGTTCCATCCTTAGAGAAAAAATGAAATTCCATATGCTATGAGACACTGCCAAAACAAAGTTTAAAAAATGTTTATTTTTCTTTTTGGATATAGTATTTCAAATTAGGTAACTTTAAGTTTTATTAATATTAATTAATATTTAGTGAGAAACTATATTTATTTTTCAAAAAGTGTCCATAAATATTATCCAATTTTGATAGTGTGTGAATCACCTGTGCTGATTAAGAGCAACTATCCTTGAATAATATTTCTTATAAAGATGTAGAAAAATCAGACTGAGTAATTAAGGCATGTTGTTAGTTACTGCCTTCCTGTTTATGGCCACTCTCCTGCTAGTATTATTTTATATTTTTACATTTATATTTTTAGCATGCATAATTTTTGAAGGGTGATAAATAATCAGAGATACAGAATAGCACTTAATTAACACTTTTACATTTTAACATTTCAACTTTGTAGGTTTCTTGCAATTGAAAGTCACTGTCACTTCTCAATCAGTTCAGTTCAGTTCAGTTGCTCAGTTGTGTCCGACTCTTTGTGACCCCATGAATCGCAGCACGCCAGGCCTCCCTGTCCATCACCAACTCCCGGAGTTCACTGAGACTCACGTCCATCGAGTCAGTGATGCCATCCAGCCATCTCATCCTCTGTTGTCCCCTTCTCCTCCTGCCCCCACTCCCTCCCAGCATCAGAGTCTTTTCCAATGAGTCAACACTTCGCATGAGGTGGCCAGGTTACTGGAGTTTCAGCTTTAGCATCAGTCCTTCCAAAGAAATCCCAGGGCTGATCTCCTTCAAAATAGACTAGTTGGATCTCCTTGCAGTTCAAGGGACTCTCAAGAGTCTTCTCCAACACCACAGTTCAAAAGCATCAATTCTTCAGCACTCAGCCTTCTACAGAGTCCAACTCTCACCTCCATACATGACCACAGGAAAAACCATAGCCTCGACTAGACAGACCTTTGTTGACAAAGTACTGTCTCTGCTTTTCAATATGCTATCTAGGTTGGACATAACTTTCCTTTCAAGGAGTAAGCTTCTTTTAATTTCATGGCTGCAGTCACCATCTGCAGTGATTTTGGAGTCCCAAAAAATAAAGTCTGACACTGTTTCCACTATTTCCCCATCTGTTTCCCATGAAGTGATGGGACCAGACGCCATAATCGTTATTTTCTGAATGTTGAGCTTTAAGCCAACTTTTTCACTCTCCACTTTCACTTTCATCAAGAGGCTTTTTAGTTCCTCTTCACTTTCTGCCATAAGGGTGGTGTCATCTGCATATCTGAGGTAATTGATATTTATCCCAGCAATCTTGATTCCAGCTTGTGTTTCTTCTAGTCCAGTGTTTCTCATGATATACTCTGCATATAAGTTAAATAAGCAGGGTGACAATATACAACCTTGACATACTCCTTTTCCTATTGGTACCAGTCTGTAGTTCCATGTCCAGTTCTAACTGTTGCTTCCTGACCTGCATACAGATTTCTCAAGAGGCAGGTCGGGTGGTCTGGTACTCCCATCTCTTTCAGAATTTTCCACAGTTTATTGTGATCCACACAGTCAAAGGCTTTGGCATAGTCAGTAAAGCAGAAATAGATGTTTTTTCTGGAACTCTCTTGCTTTTTCGATGATCCAGCGGATGTTGGCAATTTGATCTCTGGTTCCTTTGCCTTTTCTAAAACCAGCTTGAACATCAGGAAGTTCACGGTTCACATATTGCTGAAGCCTGGCTCAGAGAATTTTGAGCATTACTTTACTAGCGTGTGAGATGAGTGCAATTGTGCAGTAGTTTGAGCATTCTTTGTCATTGCCTTTCTTTGGGATTGGAATGAAACTGACCTTTTCCAGTGCTGTGGCCACTGCTGAGTTTTCCAAATTTGCTGGCATATTGAGTGCAGCGCTTTCACAGCATCATCTTTCAGGATTTGGGATAGCTCAACTGGAATTCCATCACCTCCACTAGCTTTGTTCATAGTGATGCTTTCTAAGGCCCACTTGACTTCACATTCCAGGATGTCTGGCTCTAGGTCAGTGATCACACCATCATGATTATCTGGGTCGTGAGGATCTTTTTTGTACAGTTCTGTGTATTCTTGCCACCTCTTCTTGATATCTTCTGATTCTGTTAGGTCCATAGCATTTCTGTCTTTTATTGAGCCCATCTTTGGATCAAAGGTTCCTTTGGTATCTCTAATTTTCTT
Source organism: Bubalus kerabau (assembly GCF_029407905.1). NCBI lineage: Eukaryota > Metazoa > Chordata > Mammalia > Artiodactyla > Bovidae > Bubalus > Bubalus kerabau. The sequence continues at coordinate 46,939,770 of NC_073641.1, forward strand.
GAAGAGATCTCTAGTCTTTCCCATTCTGTTGTTTTCCTCTATTTCTTTGCATTCATCGCTGAAGAAGGCTTTCTTATCTCTTCTTCCTGTTCTTTGGAATTCTGCATTCAGATGCTTATATCTTCCCTTTTCTCCTTTGCTTTTCACTTCTCTTCTTTTCACAGCCTTTTTTAAGGCTTCCCCAGACAGCCATTTTGCTTTTTTTGCATTTCTTTTCCATGGGGATGATCTTGATCCATGTCTCCTGTACAATGTCACAAACCTCATTCCGAAGTTCATCAGGCACTCTATCTATCAGATCTAGACCCTTAAATCTATTTCTCACTTCCACTGTATAATCATAAGGGATTTGATTTAGGTCATACCTGAATGGTCTAGTGGGTTTCCCTACTTTCTTCAATTTAAGTCTGAATTTGGCAATAAGAAGTTCATAATCTGAGCCACAGTCAGCTCCTGATCTTTTTTTTTGTTGTTGTTGACTGTATAGAGCTTCTCCATCTTTGGCTGCAAATAATATAATCAATCTGATTTCGGTGTTGACCATCTAGTGATGTCCATTGTAGAGTCTTCTCTTGTGTTGTTGGAAGAGGGTGTTTGCTATGACCAATGCATTTTCTTGGCAAAACTCTATTAGTCTTTGCCCTGCTTCATTCTGTATTCCAAGGCCAAATTTGCCTGTTCCTCCAGGTGTTTCTTGACTTCCTACTTTTGCATTCCAGTCCTCTATAATGAAAAGGACATCTTTTTTGGGTGTTAGTTCTAGAAGGTCTTGTAGGTATTCATAGAACCGTTCAACTTCAGCTTCTTCAGCGTTACTGGTTGGGACATAGATTTGGATTACTGTGATATTGAATGCTTTGCTTTGGAAATGAACAGAGATCATTCTGTTGAAGAGATACCCCACTCCCAAGATAAGAGAAACCCAAGTAAGACGGTAGGGCATCAGAGGCAGACACACTGAAACCATACTCACAGAAAATAGTCAGTCTAACCACACTAGGACCACAGTCTTGTCTAACTCAATGAAACTAAGCCATGCCCGTGGGGCAACCCAAGATGGGTGGGTCATGGTGGACAGATCTGACAGAAAGTTGTCCATGGGAGAAGGGAATGGCAAACCACTTCAATATTCTTGCCTTGAGACCCCATGAACAGTATGAAAAGGCAAAATGATAGGATACTGAAAGAGGAACTCCCCAGGTCAGTAGGTGCCTGGTATGCTATTGGAGATCAGTGGAGAAATAACTCCAGAAAGAATGAAAGGATGGAGCCAAAGCAAAAACAATACCCAGCTGTGGATGTGACTGGTGATAGAAGCAAGGTCCGATGCTGTAAAGAGCAATATTGAATAGGAACCTGGAATGTCAGGTCCATGAATCAAGGCAAATTGGAAGTGGTCAAAGAAGAGATGGCAAGAGTGAATGTCGACATTTTAGGAATCAGAGAACTAAAATGGACTGGAATGGGTGAATTTAACTCAGATGACCATTATATCTACTACTGCGGGCAGGAATCCCTCAGAAGAAATGGAGGAGCCATCATGGTCAACAAAAGAGTCTGAAATGCAGTACTTGGATGCAATCACTTCTCAATAGTAACTGTCATTAAACCCTTTGTTATACATTAGTTTAAAATGAATGATTAAAATGGAAAATAATAAATATGCTCTAATGTTTTTCAAATAAATATTATTCTATTTTGTTGAGGTATCACTTTATGATGAATAATTATGAGATATAACAAAGAAAAGTGAAAGAAGGGAGTAACTATATTCATATTGCAGGGTTATGTAACATTTTCAAATATTAAAAATGAGCAAGGGTACTCATTTTAGTAGAGCAAACCTTGACAATCAGGGAAGCAGAATGCAAGATTTAAGGGACTATTGACAATTTTTACCTAATTTTAAAGGCATACTAATTTTTTAAATATAAATAATGACACCCTGTCATTAAATACAAGTATTTGTTATAAACCACTGGGCAAAATAAGATTCTATGGCTGAAAATGTGCAAAGGTATGGGAAGGGGAAAGGTTAGGAATTTTAACAGAACACATTATAAAATTTTTCTCTACAAAACTTATAATATGACCCTTTCAACTTCCAAGTTAGATAGAGTACTCTATAAATGAAACAAATGTTAAGGAAATAAACAGTAGTGGTTTCTATATGGTGCATTCTGATAATTTGCTTTCTGATAAAACCTAGAATACTCATTTTTTTTTTAATAGACAATGTGAATTGATCTCTATGAAGTATTTTGTGCAAGAGAGTCAATAGTAAGATAAACTGAAGCCATCCCTGCCCTAAGGAAACTCAGAGTAGTGAGAAATCTGCTGCTGCTGCTAAGTCGCTTCAGCCATGTCTGACTCTGTGTGAATCCATAGACGGAAGCCCACCCGTCCCTGGGGTTCTCCAGGCAAGAACACTGGAGTGGGTTGCCATTTCCTTCTCCAAAGCATGAAAGTGAAAAGTGAAAGTGAAGTCGCTCAGTCGTGTCCAACTCTTAGCGACCTTATGGACTGTAGCCCACCAGGCTCCTCCATCCATGGGATTTTCCAGGCAACAGTACTGGAGTGGGGTGCCGTTGCCTTCTCCAAGTGAGAAATCTAGTAAACAATAAAATGAACCTGCAATTAAATGTAGATTTGCATCTATGATAGGTGCTATAATGAAAATATATTCAGGGGTATAAAAGGTATATAAGTGGTTTAGAAGAGGTAGAAGTTTTCTGTTATGGAAATCATAAATTTGTCTTTGGAGAAATTTAATAGATATCAGAGTGTGTTAAAGACAACCTGCCCAGTAAGATCATCTAAGCTGGACATGGACTTTCGAGGTGTCTTAGTTCAATAAGGACTGGCCCAGAAAGAGAATAAAGAAAGGGAATATTCCTAGTAGGTAAAACACTAAACAGTTTTTTTTTTTGTTGTTTGTTTATTTTGTTTTGTTTCTCATTTTTTTTAAATTTTATTTTATTTTTAAACTTTACATAATTGTATTAGTTTTGCCAAATATCAAAATGAATCCGCCACAGGTATACATGTGTTCCCCATCCTGAACCCTCCTCCCTCCCCATTCCATCCCTCTGGGTCGTCCCAGTGCACCAGCCCCAAGCATCCAGTACTGGATGCTTTGTTTTGTTTTTCATTGCTCCCTTTTAAATCAAGGATAAATGGTTTGAATATTGGATAAAACGGTAATATTTTGGCAGTAATTTACAAAAATTTTCAGGATTTACAATAATTTACAGAATAATTGCCTTCTTTACTTTATTACAGGCAATATTCATGCTCCAATGCAACTGTTTATATGATTTTAATAGTAGGAAGAAATAGTCTGGGATTAAATAAAAACATGAAAGTGGGTTTAGGAATTTGAATGTGGATCGTCTTTCAGAAAGTGTCAGGAGTGCATGTTGGTCCCCAAGGTCACTGTGGTGAAGGCAAGGCCATAGTCTTCATGCATCCCTGTTAAGTTATAAGCAAAGGATGCTATTTCTCGCCCTACCCGGGAGGGGTACAGCAGTGCATTTGACCAGTTGCCATATTATTCACATGCTTAAGCAGAACAAAGGAGTATACATTGAGTCTGAAGAAGAAAAAGATATTTCCACACCAGGTGATAAACCCAGGATGAGCTATGAGGGCTTTAGGTCTATGTAAGGAAGTGTTACAATCTAAAGTCCCCTTCTTATGCACCTGAGTAGGGGTAGATAGACTGTGAATATGAGACTGCCTATTCCATCACCCATCTAAATGCTTTCCAAAGTTCCTACTTTGGGAAAGATTCTTTATAATCTGTCCTGTGGATATCAATTGGCTTCTTTTATGACTCAAGGATTTGATCAATAGGCCATGGGACAGTGTGGAAAGAATTGCTGAAAGACTGATTCTATATTACTAAATATCATGTATTTCCCTCCATAAAGTCTGGTCTGACCATGTTAGACCTTTAGAATTGTCTGTTCTGAAGGCCTAACATGGAACCCACTTTAAGATATCACCACCTGAAGGGGTTAATCACTTTCTTTATAGAAGGTTGATGACATTGTGTAGTTTCCTTCATCAAAGCAGGAGATGAAAGGATGAACAATGATCTACTCTTCTGAACAGCATTCTTATTTCCCTGAGTTGCTACTTACAGTCTCACCATCTGTGGTATTTCACACATGAACAAAACTTGGAAGTCATAACAAAAACATAAAGTAGCATGTCAATTCCCATGGGTTCAATGGTTACTATTTTAAGTTATACATCAGAGGCACCTGGATCTATAGAATGGAAAATGGTCTCTTAAAAATCTTGATCAAAAAAAAAAAAAAAAAAAAAACCTTGATCAATGATAGTGTCGCCTGGGGAAAGCACACTTTGAAATTGGTGTGCTATCATAAAGGACATTTTATATATTCTAAATATATTCCATTCTTTTCATCACCAAAATAAACTTAATAATCTACTCAATAATTTTGAGATTTTTTTTCATGAATGTCAGCCCTGCTGATTTAGTATTTTTTTATTTTATTTTATTTTTAAACTTTACATAACTGTATTAGTTTTGCCAAATATCAAAATGAATCCTCCACAGATTTAGTATTTTTTAATACTAAAACTTGGATCTATCAATCAGGTGTACCAGAAATCGCTACTTGCTCTTGCTGTTCTTTATTGTTTATATTTTACTGATAAAATCCTCATGCCAAGGGGAAATGATTCAAAAATAGGACATAAAAATTATTCCTCTCTGCCTCTAGAAACTTCACTATATATACTCCAATAAAAGTAAGTGAAAGGAGTCCATAATAGGAGTCTCTTTTGCATACAAAAGGCATCAAGGTGTCATGATGTCCCTCAGAAAGTTTTGAAAACTCAGTGACATAAAATAATCAAAATATAACTTCATAAAAATCCAAAGTGTTAGTCAAAAATGTTTATATGCTAGTAAATCTAGAAGGCTTATTAATCTAACAATAATTCTTTTATATAAAAACCAATTAGTGGTGTGATAAGTTATAGCCAGATTCACTGTACAGAAATATTGGATAACCCTAATGATATAGCAGTGAATAATGTGGGCAATGGATAGATGAACTACAATCAATGCAGTTCAGTTGCTCAGTTGTGTCCGACTCTGCAACCCCATGGACTGCAGCATGCCAGGTCTCTCTGTCCATCACCAACTCCCACAGTTTACTCAAACTCATGTACATTCAGTCAGTAATGCCATCCAACTATTTCATCCTCTGTCATCCCCTTCTCCTCCCGCCTTCAATCTTTCCCAACATCAGGGTTTTTCAAACGAGTCAGTTCTCATCAGGTGGCCAAAGTATTGAAATTTCAGCTTCAACATCTGTCCTTCCAATGAACATTCAGGACTGATTTCCTTTAGGATGAACTGGTTGTATCCCCTTGCAGTCCAAGGGAATCTCAAGAGTCTTTTCCAATACCACAGTTCAAAAGCATTAATTGTTCAGTGCTCAGCTTTCTTTAAATCCAACTCTCACATCCATACATGACTACCCACTTGTTAATGAAGAATTTACTTCTAATAAGGATGTCGACTGTTTCTGGAGAGTTGTTTGAACATATAAAATAAGAGCCTGAAAAAAAACTAGATTTAATTTATATTTCAAGAGTTTCACATGAATTAGTTTCATCCTTGTACACACACACACACTTGTATCAAGACTGTGAGATAAGACCTACTTCTATTTCAGTTTTATAGATAAAGAAATTAAGATAACGATTGAGTGATTTGTTTGCTCAGTGGAGAACACAGAGCCCAGAATTACATTCCTGTTGACTGACTCCTCATCTCCATGCTACATAACCACATAAAATTAACTATACATTCACTTCTAGAAATCTATCTTACACCAAAATGTATTCTGAATTATCAGTTACATACAAGATGCAGTAACAAAAACCATCCCAAAGAAAAAGAAATGCAAGAAGGTAAAGTGGTTGTCTGAGGAGGCATTAGAAATAGCTGAGGGAAGAGAAGCAAAAAGCAAAGGAGAAAGGGAAAGATGCACCCAACTGAAGGCAGAGTTCCAGAGAAGAGCAAGGAGAGACAAAAGGCCTTCTTAAATAATGCAAAGAAGTAGAGGAAAACAGCAGAATGGGAAAGACTAGAGGTCTCTTCTGGAAGATTGGAAATATCAAGAAAATACTTCATTGAAATATGGGCATGATAAAGAACAGAACTGATAAGGACCTAACAGAAACAGAAGAGGTTAACAAGGTGACAAGAGGTGACAAGAATACTCAGAACTATACAGGAAAAGTTTTAATGAGCCAGAAAACCATGATGCTGTGGTCACACACATAGAGCCAGACATAGTGAAGTGTAAGGTCAAACGGGCCTTAAGAAACATTACTATGTATGAACAAAGCTAGTGGAGGTGATGGAATTCCAGCTGAAGCTATGTTCAGTTCAGTTGCTCAGTCGTGTCCGACTCTTTGTGACCCCGTGAATAACAGCACGCCAGGCCTCCCTGTCCATCACCAACTCCAGGAGTTCACTTAGACTCACGTCCATCAAGTCAGTGATGTCATCCAGCCATCTCATCCTCTGTCGTCCTCTTCTCCTCCTGCCCCCAATCCCTCCCAGGATCAGAGTCTTTTCCAATGAGTCAACTCTTCACATGAGGTGGCCAAAGTACTGGAGTTTCAGCTTTAGCATCATTCCTTCCAAAGAAATCCCAGGCCTGATCTCCTTCAGAATGGACTGGTTGGATCTCCTTGCAGTCCAAGGGACTCTCAAGAGTCTTCTCCAACACCACAGTTCAAAAGCATCAATTCCATGTCCTGGCTATTTGATGCACGATACTGGATGCTTGGGGCTGGTGCACTGGGACGACCCAGAGGGATGGAATGGGGAGGGAGGAGGGAGGAGGGTTCAGGATGGGGAACACATGTATACCTGTGGTGGATTCATTTCGATGTTTGGCAAAACTAATACAATTATGTAAAATTTAAAAATAAAATAAAAATTAAAAAAAAAAAGCATCAATTCTTCAGCGCTCAGCCTTCTTCAAAGTCCAACTCTCACATCTATACAAAACCACTGGAAAAACCATAGCCTTGACTAGACGGACATTTGTGGCAAAGTAATATCTCTGTTTTTTAATATGCTATCTAGGTTGGTCATAACTTTCCTTCCAAGGAGTAAGCATCTTTTAATTTCATGGCTGCAGTCACAATCTGCAGTGATTCTGGAGCCCCAAAAAATAAAGTCTGACACTGTTTCCACTGTTTCCCCATCTAGTTCCCATGAAGTGATGGGACCGGATGCCATAATCTTCGTTTTCTGAATGTTGAGTTTTAAGCCAATTTTTTCACTCTCCTCTTTCACTTTCATCAAGAGGCTTTTTAGTTCCTCTTCACTTTCTGCCATAAGGGTGGTGTCATCTGCATATATGAGGTGATTGATATTTCTGCTGGCAATCTTGATTCCAGCTTGTGTTTCTTCCAGTCCAGCGTTTCTCATGATGTACTCTGTATATAAGTTAAATATGAAGGGTGACAATATACAGCCTTGACGTACTCCTTTTCCTATTTGGGCCCAGTCTGTAGTTCCATGTCCAGTTCTAACTGTTGCTTCCTGACCTGCATACACATTTCTCAAGAGGCAGGTCAGGTGGTCTGGTACTCCCATCTCTTTCAGAATTTTCCACAGTTTATTGTGATCCACACAGTCAAAAGCTTTGGCATAGTCAATAAAGTAGAAATAGATGTTTTTCTGGAACTCTTTTGCTTTTTCGATGATCCAGCGGATGTTGGCAATTTAATCTCTGATTCATCTGCCTTTGCTAAAACCAGCTTGAACAAAGGAAGTTCATGATTCACGTACTGCAGAAGCCTGGCTTGGAGAATTTTGAGCATTACTTTACTAGTCTGTGAGATGAGTGCAATTGTGCAGTAGATTGAGCGTTTTTTGGCATTGCCTTTCTTTGGGATTGGAATGAAACTGATCTTTACCAGTCCTGTGGTCAATGTTGAGTATTCCAAATTTGCTGGCATATAGAGTTCAGCACTTTCACAGCATCATATTTCAGGATTTGAAATAGCTCAACTGGAATTCCATCACCTCCACTAGCTTTTTTCATAGTGATGCTTTCTAAGGCCCACTTGACTTCACATTCCAGGATATCTGGCTGTAGTTCATGATCACACCATTGTGATTATCTGGGTCATGAAGATCTTTTTTGTACAGTTCTTCTGTATATTCTTGTCACCTCTTCTTGGTATATTCTGCTTCTGTTAGGTCCATACCATTTATGTCCTTTATCGAGTGCATCTTTGCATGAAATATTCCCTTGGTATCTCTAATTTTCTTAAAGAGATCTCTAGTCTTTCCCATTCTGTTGTTTTCCTCTATTTCTTTGGCATTGATTGCTGAGGAAGGCTTTCTTATCTCGTCTTGCTATTCTTTGGAACTCTGCATTCGGATGCTTATATCTTTCCTTTTCTCCTTTGCTTTTCACTTCTCTTCTTTTCACAGCTATTTGTAAGGCCTCCCCAGACAGCCATTTTGCTTTTTTGCATTTTTTTTCCCATGGGGATGGTCTTGATCCCTGTCTCCTGTACAATGTCACGAACCTCATTCCATAGTTCATCAGGCACTCTATCTATCAGATCTAGGCCCTTAAATCTATTTCTCACTTCCACTGTATATTCATAAGGGATTTGATTTAGGTCATACCTGAATGGTCTAGTGGTTTTCCCTACTTTCTTCAATTTAAGTCTGCATTTGGTAATAAGGAGTTCATGATCTGAGCCACAGTCAGCTCCTGGTCTTGCTTTTGCTGACTGTATAGAGTTTCTCCATCTTTGGCTGCAAAGAATATAATCAATCTGATTTTGGTGTTGACCATCTGGTGATGTCCATGTATAGAGTCTTCTCTTGTGTTGCTGGAAGAGGGTGTTTGCTATGGCCAGTGCATTTTCTTGGCAAAACTCTATTAGTCTTTGCCCTGCTTCATTCTGTATTCCAAGGCCAAATTTGCCTGTTACTCCAGGTGTTTCTTGACTTTCTACTTTTGCATTCCAGTCCTCTATAATGAAAAGGACATCTTTTTTGGTTTTAGTTCTAAAAGGTCTTGTAGATCTTCATAGAACCGTTCAACTTCAGCTTCTTCAGCATTACTGGTTGGGGCATAGACTTGAATTACTTTGATTTGAATGGTTTGCCTTGGAAAAGAACAGAGATCATGCTGTCATTTTTGAGATTGCATCCAAGTACTGCATTTTGGACTCTTTTGTTGACCATGATGGCTCCTCCATTTCTTCTAAGGGATTCCTGCCAGCAGTAGTAGATATAATGGTCATCTGAGTTAAATTTACCCATTCCAGTCCATTTGAGTTCGCTGATTCCTAAAATGTCGACATTCACTCTTGCCATCTCTTCTTTGACCACTTCCAATTTGCCTTGATTCATGGACCTGACATTCCAGGTTCCTATTCAATATTGCTCTTTACAGCATCAGACCTTGCTTCTATCACCAGTCACATCCACAGCTGGGTATTGTTTTTGCTTTGGCTCCATCCCTTCATTCTTTTTGGAGTTATTTCTCCACTGATCTCCAATAGCATATCAGGCACCTACTGACCTGGGGAGTTCCTCTTTCAGTATCCTATCATTTTGTGTTTTCATACTCTTCATGGGGTTCTCAGGGCAAGAATATTGTAGTGGTTTGCCATTCCCTTCTCCAGTGGACCACATTCTGTCATATCTCTCCACCATGACCCGCCCATCTTGTGTTGCCCCATGGGGATGGCTTTGTTTCATTGAGTTAGAGAAGGCTGTGGTCCTAGTGTGATTAGATTGCCTAGTTTTCTGTGATTATGATTTCAGTGTGTCTGCCCTCTGATGCCTTCTTGCAACACCTACCATCTTACTTGGGTTTCTCTTACCTTGGGCATGGGGGTATGTCTTCACAGCTGCTCCAGCAAAGCACAGCCGCTGCTCCTTACCTTGGACGTGTTATCTCCTCACTGCCGCCCTTTCTGACCTTCAACGTGGGATAGCTCCTCTAGGCCCTCCTGAGCCCACACAGCCACGTTTCCTTGGATGTGGAGTTGGTCCTCCTGGCTGCCGCCCCTGGCCTCAGGCGTGGGGTTGCTCCTCCCAGCCACCGTCCCTGACTTTGACTTGGGTAGCTCTTCTCCTCCGTTCCTGCGCCGTTGCAGCCTGGCACTCTCGGCTGCTGCCCCAGACCTCGGACGTGGGGTAACTCGTCTTGGCCGCCACCCTTCGGGCATGGAATCTTCCCTGTTTCTGCCCCTGACCTCGGACATGGGGTAGCTCTTCTCGGCTACGGTTAGTGCGCCGGTCACAGCCGCCCGCTGAATCTACATCAAATCTTAAAAGATGATGCTGTTAAAGTGCTGCACTCAATATATCAGCAAATTTAGAAAGCTCAGCAGTGTTCATGGGACAGGAAAAGTTCAGTTTTCATTGAAATCACAAAAGGAGCAATGCCAAAGAATGCTCAAACTACTGTATAATTGTGCTCATTTCATATGGTAGTAAGGTTATTCTTAAAATCCTTTAAGCTAGACCTCAGCAGTCATGTGAACTGACAAATTCCAGATGTACAAGCTGGATTTAGAAAAGGCAGAGGAAACAGAGATCAAATTGCCAGAACCCACTGGATCACAGAGAAAGCAAGGGAATTCCAGAAAAACATCTATATCTGCTTCATTGACTAAAATAAAGCCTTTGACTCTGTGGATCACAACAAACTGTGGACAATTCTTTAAGTGATGGGAATATCAGACTGCCTTACCTTTCTCCTGAGAATGCTATGTACGAAGAGGTCAAGAAGCAACAGTTAGAACGAGACATGGATCAACTGACTATTTCAAATTTGGAAAGGAGTACAAGACTGTGTACTGTCAGCTTGCTTATTCAACTTCTATGCAGAGTACATCATGCAAAATGCTGGGCTGCAATCAAGATTTCCAGGAGAAATATCGACAACCTCATATATGTAGATGCTGCTACTGCTGCTGCTAAGTCACTTCAGTCGTGTCCGACTCTGTGTGACCCCATAGATGGCAGCCCACCAGGCTCCTCCGTTCCTGGGATTCTCCAGGCAAGAACACTGGAATGGGTTGCCATTTCCTTCTCCAATGCATGAAAGTGAAAAGTGAAAGTGAATTCCCTCAGTTGTGTCTGACCCTCAGCGACCCCATGGACTGTAGCCTACCAGGCTCCTCCATCCATGGGATTTTCCAGGCAAGAATACTGTAGTGGGGTGCCATTACCACTCTAATAGCAGAATTTGAAGAGGAACTAAGAGCTTCTTGATGAGGGTGAAAGAGGAGAGTGAGAAAGCTGACTTAAAACTCAACATTCAAAGAACTGAGGCCATGACATCCAGTCCCATCCCTTCATGGCAAATAGATGGGGAAAAAGTGGAAACAGTGACATATTTTATTTTCTTGTGCTCCAAAATCACTGTGGATGGTGATTGCAGCCATGAAATTAAAAGACGCTTGCTCCTTGGAAGGAAAGCTATGACAAACCTAGACAGCATATTAAAAAGCAGAAATGTCACTTGGCTGACAAAGTCCATATAACCAAAACTATGTTTTTTCCAGTAGTCATGTACAGATGTAAGAGTTGGACCATAAACAAGGCTAAGTGCTGAAGAATTGATGCTTTCAAACTGTGGTGCTGGAAAAGACTCTTGAGGGTCCCTTTATTAGCAGTCAATTCTCAAGGAAATCAACCCTGAATATGCATTGTAAGAACTGCTGCTGAAGTTGAAGCTCCAATACTTTGGCCATCTGATGCGGAGGGCTGACTCATTCGAAAAGAACCTGATGCTGGGAAAGATTGAAGGCAAAAGGAAAAAGGGGTGGTAGAGGATCAGATGGTTAGATAGCATCACTGCCTCAGTGGACTTGAATTTGAGTAAACTGTAGGAGACAGTGCAGGACAGAGGAGTCTGGCTTGTGTCAGTCCATGGAGTTGCAAAGAGTCAGACATGACCTCGTGACTGAACAACAGCATTGGGATACAGTTATGACTTATATTCACAAAAATTCCATATAGTAAAATGAACAGGCAAAAGAAAAACTTTTGAATTAATTATGACTGCTGCTGAATGAGTGGATTATGGTGGATCTTATTCTTTACACATTTGTGCACTTCTTGTGTCTTCTTCAATAAATATGTGTTATAAAGAACACAGCAAATGTAAAAATGGTTTTATGCAGTCCTTTATGGCTTAGTACAGTCTAGCTAAAATATTAATTACTTTCAATGGCTGCACAGTGGAAAACAGCAACATTTGAAACCTTCTATTATTTTCATTAAGCAGCTTTGTAACACCAAGAACAAAATGTCACATGTAAATAGGTTCTTAACAAAAGCTAGTGAAGGGATAATTTTCCCACAACAGATAACTGTGGCCAGCTGTACACTAAGCAATGATTTTCACAAAGAACTACATTGCAAAAGCTACATTTGTTTGTAGATGGAATGGTTACAAATATAATGTCCTATTTGATTTTGACTGTCATAAACCAATTAACCATAAACTGAAAACATTGTTCTCTTAAAGCAATTTTTTTTTGTATTATGACAGTAATTTAAATCTTTATCAAATAAAAAAATGTTTTTCTTCTCATGGTTTAATTTCCTGATAGTCTTATTATTGTGCATGCAGAAACATAGAACTTACAAACACATTATGTTTTTTGTAATTTTCAAGATGTACAACTTCATGAATAAAATACACTTGAGGGTAACTTAAAAAGATTCATTGAAATAAAATTTGATTTGTTCAAATTTGGATTCATAATATTCATCAAATTTCAGTCAGATAATTCTATTCAGCATGTGTATTATTAATATCTAAAGATTCTTCTATTCTGGGAAACACACCGTCAGAAATTCGACTGAAAATTGCATCACTATACTTAGTAATAAATCTGCCTTAATTTTAATTGAGTTCTAAATATTTTATATATTGTGTTAAAATATACAGGTAATTATTGTAAAATAAGATATATAGCTTTCAAATTACAATGATGAAAATTTCCCAAATGATAATTAAACTGTAAACAAAACTCAACCTGCTCATTCTTTGGCTTGGAAAGTAAACAGAGCATTCTGAAACTACCCTCCGCCTTGAAAGATTCAGAGTTTTCTGATTAAATAATCTTGTATGAGTCATTAGAATACCTTTATGTTTTTATATTTACATTCTTTGATTCTATGCTTCATTTTATGTCTTTCTAGAAATTTTTCAAGGTTCCTCACAGTCAAGGGTCTTTGTCCACAGCCTCACTTTCATGGGAAGATATATTTCATTGTTTGAATCCTCCCTATCATGTGGTGGTTTAGTTGCTGAGTCATGCCGACTCTTTTGTGACCCCAAGGACTGTAGATTCCAGGTTCCTCTGTCCATGGAATTTTCCAGGCAACAATACTGGAGTGAGTTGCCATTTCCTAATCCAGGGGATCTTCCTGACCCAGGATCAAACCTGTGTCTCCTGCATTGGCAGGCAGGTTCTTATGGCGGAACCACCAGCGAAGTCCTCTATCATGCCAGTCATCAAAGCCGTAGCTGACGCTCTTCCAGATTCCTCATGAAAGCATATTTTGACCTTTGGAAAAAAAAAAAAAAACTGACAAATTTCTTGATGATGGTATTTGAAAATAGTCTTTTTCTTACATTCTTGAACTACTGGGTAGAATTCAATGTCCATCTTTAGCCATCTCCATGGGGGTGGGGTAGGAGGGGAATCAGTATTTCAGTCTTGTTTATTTTTTAATTTCTTGTAATTCAGTCATTCATTCAACCAAATGGGTATTAAGCACCTTCTATGTGTCAGGTAGAATTCTAGGTATTAAAGGGAAAGCAGAATCCAAACTGTACAAACCTTCTGCTTCAATTACTTATTTGGAAACTACATATTTTAAAATTGTCTCTTCATTTTTATATATGTTTTTAAATATAATGAACTCTTTATAGTTAATAGTAAAAAATAAATTTTAGCTTATATATCCTTGTGAATCTTTTCTTTTCAATTATATATTCAAAGTGCATATAAAAGGCCTGGAAAGAAATATGTCACTATACCAACTGTAATAATATGATGTTATTAAATTATATATGTGTTGCTATTGGATTGGACAAGCCAATATTTTATTAAGAATTGGATTTGACCTTTCATCAAAACTCTGTTTAACATTTAAACATCTGGTAAAATGCTTTTTTAATGTATTATATAAGGTATTAATATTAAACTATACTTTTATTGTTTTGCCCTAAACCACTCTCAGTACTACTGATTGGCCAACACTTTGACCAACTGAATATTCATTACAAGCCTACTTTGCTTTTTGCATCATTCTATAGCCTATAATTTCAAGGAATTTTTACAGAAAAATCCTCTCAAAATATTCCAATTTGAAAGGATGAATTATTTAGGTATTGCTGCATTAACAAACTGTCTTAAATGTGAGTAGCTCATACCAATAACTTCTAACACACACACACAGAAGTCGCTCAGTCGTGTCTGACTCTTTGCAACCCCATGGATTGTAGCCCACCAGGCTCCTCGGTCCATGGGATTTTCCAGGCATGAATACTGGAGTGGATTGCCGTTTCCTTCTCCAAACTTCTAACAATTGCTAACAAGTCTACATGAGTTCTCTTCTAAGCTTGGAGTTAACTCTGGGTCAGGTTAATAATTCTGCTTATCTGGTAGGGGTTGTCTACTGGAAAGCTGACTGGTCTAGAATGATCCCCATTCAGACTGCTAGAATCCCCTCCACACATTCTCAAACAGAAAACTTACCAGTTTACCTATAGTTTGAGTGGAATATAATAGTCATAACATTCTAAACTGAGGTTTGGGCAAGTTTGTTATACAACAATATCTATATGACTCAGAAATTGTTCAAGTGTGGGGTGCTGCCATATTGAAAGGTAGATGTTGCATTGATCATGAACTTTAGTGGACAGAGGCTAAACAAATGGAAAGTCTGTCACTAGTGAAGGCTGCAACTGAAATGATAGAGATAAAATTGGACAATGGTAAATGGTGACTGCAGCCACTAAATTAAAAGACACTTGCTCCTTGGTAGAAAAGCTATAACAAATTTAGACAGTGTATTAAAAAGCAGAGGCATCACTTTTTGACAGAGATCCATAAAGTCAAATCTATAGTTTTTCCAGTAGTCATGTACAGATGTGAGAGTTGGACCATAAAGAGGGCTGAGACCTGAAGAATTGTTGCTTTTGAACTGTGCTGTATACAAACAAAGCGATTGGTAAAACTATTACCAGGAAAATTGAAAAATGGATATAATACATGATGAAAATTTCAGTTTGACTAGCAAATATCCAGGTAGAATACAATAACTGCAAGAAAGAGAGGAGCTAAGAGAGTGGTTTTGTTTTATATTTATAATATGAAAGAAATGTAAAGAGCCCAGGTCTTCTTAGGTTAGAAAATAATTTTTCATTTGCAGACTCTCAATTCTACCTTAAGGGCAGAAGAGATTCCTTAATATTTAATTAGAGAAGCCTTCACTATAATACCTTATGTATGTAGTGATAGGATCTCTGTGGGTAATTCTTATGGAAATTAATGTGATGAGTTCAGATTTCCATTTTTTAACTACAAAAATTAAGATAAGATTTCTGGATGAGAAAATTTTGAAGTCTCCTCAAACACATAAAGCATAATTATGAGAAGTGACTGCAAAGATGTCTTGGTTTTTCATTTCAACTTCACCTCTTCTTAAGCTAAAATCATTCATTAATGCATATACCCTTTGAATAGATATTTGTTAGAATATGCTGGAATAAAATGGTCAGGATAGAAAAACATGACATCATTCAGCAGAGTGCATTCTAAAATGGGGAGACAATCATGTTATAAATCCTAAAATAGAAAAGTGAATAAGGTGTAGCTATGTTTCTGATAGGGAAACTGTGACAGACTTTATTTTCTTGGGCTTAAACATCACTTTAGACAGTGACTACTGCCATGAAATCAAGACTCTTGCTCCTTGGAAGAAAAGTAATGACAAACAGTCACAGAGTATTAAAAAGCAGAGACATTATTTTGCCAACAAAAGTCTGTATACTCAGAGGTATGGTTTTTCCAGTAGTCATGTTTGACTGTGAGAACTGGACAATAAAAAAGTCTGAGTGCTGAAGACTTGATGCCTTCTAACTATGGTGCTAGAGAGTCCCTTGGATGGCAAGGAGATCAAACCAGACAATCCTAAAGAAAATCAAACCTGAATATTTTTTGGAAGGGCCGACTCTAAAACTGAAGCTCTGATACTTTGGCCACCTGATGCAAAGGGCTGACTCATTGGAAAAGACACTGATGCTGGGAAAGATTGAAGGCAGGAGGAGAAGGGAACAACAGAAGATGAGATGGTTGTATGGTTTCACCAACTCAATGGACATGAGTTTGACCAAGCTCCAGGTGTTGGTGATAGACAAGGAAGCCTGGTGGGCTGCAGTCCATGAGTTCACAAAGAGTCAGACACAACTGAGCAACTGAACAACAACATCAAGTTTCTGAGTGATAGAACAGAGTTAAGTGTGTGGTTTAAACACATTACAATAGTTAATACTCCCCAAAAGCCAAAGGCAACCTAGAATATTGTGTGAATTTTATTTAAAATTTTTACTTAATGTTGCCTTGTAATTGACATACAGGTTAACTTTACCATACATAGAATGTTTTAACTCTAAGAATATCAAGATTTTTCTTTAAGTAATAACAATGCAGAAAACTACTCAGAAAATAATTTAACTTTGGAAATAAAATTTCTTATGACATGTTATCTATGTTCAATATTGTATATGTAATAGTAAGCAGAAAGCAAAAGTGAGAGCATAATAAAAATATAATGATAAAATGCCTTGATTATTATGTGCTAATCACAGTTTTTAATGTTTATATCTGTAAAGTGGTGGTCTCCCAATAGATACATTAATTAGTTACTATTCTACAATTTTATAGATAAGAAAACTGAATAAAAGAGAAGAAAATATAATAAGTAGAGCTTGAATCTAAATGTAGTAAGATTCTTGTCTTCCCTGAAGATATAAAGATAAATATTTTTTTATTGGTCAACTCAGTGTACTTTCCTATATAGAATAAAAATCCACTAAAGGTTACTATTTTTCTTTTTTTAAAAACAAAATTCTCTTTTGACTAGTCATCAGTTTCTTAGGACTTTCCTTCTACTTTGTCAACTTTGTTATATCAGTCAATTCTTTATTACTTTATTGTTGTTGTTTTTTTATATTTTACTTCTTTTTGCTATACTTTTTTTTTTTTTTTTTAATCATGCTTTTTGCTCATCTTTCCTCCTTTCAGGGCTTCCCTGGTAGCTCAGATGGTAAAGCGTCTGCCTGCAACGTGGGAGACCTGGGTTCGATCCCCGGGTCAGGAAGATCCCCTGGAGAAGGGAATGGCAGCCCACTCCAGTACTCTTGCCTGGAAAATTCCATGGATGGAGGAGCTTGGTAGGCTACAGTCCATGGGATCGCAAAGAGTTGGAGACGACGGAACAACTTCACTGGTTCACCTCCTTTCAAAGTCTTTTCATTTTTTTATTTTTATTTTTATTTTTTGCTAATTCAATGTCTAGATTATCACTGGCTTTATGTATGTTAATTATGTATCAGTCACTTTTATGTGATTTTAAGAATATTGTATAAATTATGATTCAACATTGCTGAAAATATATCATAAAGGTTTTCCTAAAAAGTGTTTTGATTTCTTTTTTCTGATAGATAAATTCGGTTCAGTTAAATTCAGTCACTCAGTCCTGTCCGACTCTGCGATCGCATGGACTGCAGCATGCCAGGGTTCCCTGTCCATCACCAACTCCAGGAGCTTGCTCAAACTTACGTCCATCAAGTCAGTGATGCCATTCAACGGTCTAATCCTCTGCTGTCCCCTCCTCCTCCTGTCTTCAATCTTTCCCAGAATCAGGGTCTTTTCCAGTGAGTCAGTTCTTCACATCAGGTGGCCAAAATATTGGAGCTTCAGCTTCAGCATCAGTCCACCAATGAATATTCAGAACTGATTTCCTTTAGAATTGACTGGTTTGATCTCCTTGTAGTCCAAAGGACTCTCAAGAGTCTTCTCCAACACCACAGTTCAAGTTACTGGGAATTCTCATAAATCTTCCCAATGCCTGTTTATGGTTTTTATAAATGATAAACTCTTTTTTATTTTATAAAAAATAAATGGTAATTTATTTTTAGTTAAATATTATTATTTCTCTTAATTTTCTGACTTGTGTAAGAATATTTGAATTTTCTTTAATAAGTTGCTTTCCTTATAATAATTTTTTTAATTTTATTTTATTTTTAAACTTTACATAACTGTATTAGTTTTGCCAAATATCAAAATGAATCCGCCACAGGTATACATGTGTTCCCCATCCTGAACCCTCCTCCCTCCTCCCTCCCCATTCCATCCTTCTGGGCCGTCCCAGTGCACCAGCCCCAAGCATCCAGTATCGTGCATCGAACCTGGACTGGCAACTTGTTTCATACATGATATTTTACATGTTTCAATGCCATTCTCCCAAATCTTCCCACCCTCTCCCTCTCTCACAGAGTCCATAAGACTGTTCTACACATCAGTGTCTCTTTTGCTGTCTCGTACACAGGGTTATTGTTACCATCTTTCTAAATTCCATATATATGCGTTAGTATACTGTATTGGTGTTTTTCTTTCTGGCTTACTTCACTCTGTATAATAGGCTCCAGTTTCATCCACCTCATTAGAACTGATTCAAATGTATTCTTTTTAATGGCTGAATAATACTCCATTGTGTATATGTACCACTGCTTTCTTATCCATTCATCTGCTGATGGACATCTAGGTTGCTTCCATGTCCTGGCTATTATAAACAGTGCTGCGATGAACATTGGGGTACCCTTGTCTCTTTCCCTTCTGGTTTCCTCAGTGTGTATGCCAAGCAGTGGGATTGCTGGATCATATGGCAGTTCTATTTCCAGTTTTTTAAGGAATCTCCACACTGTTCTCCATAGTGGCTGTACTAGTTTGCATTCCCACCAACAGTGTAAGAGGGTTCCCTTTTCTCCACACCCTCTCCAGCATTTATTACTTGTAGCCTAATTAACCTTAAAAGCTCCTTATAATAATTTTAAGTTGCATAGAAAATGTGTTTTGAATGCTATTCTTATTTGGTTTTAACTTGAAATATATTATTCACATTTAGAGCACAATAAGCAGAAAAATAATAAATATTAGAAAAAAAAATTTTCTCATAAAACAGGATCGGTCACATACAATAGCCAGTTTTTCCATTTTTTTTGTGTGTGTGTGTGTGTGTATGTGTGTGTGTTTTACTTTGTTTTTGTCCAGTTAACCTTATGTTCCAATACTCTAGACTTAATTTTTCTGTTACTGATAATTTGAGAGGTTTCTTAGACTTTGATTTTTTTCTTCTTCTTGAATGAAATGTAAGTACACATTTCTAGCATATCTTATATATGTATGCTCTCTCTCTAGCTAAAAGTAAATATTAATAAACATTTTAGGATTAATTATTATATATAATATTCTGAAATTATCCTATTCTATAAATAGTTTTTATTAATTTCATATTCCTTTTTGTGTTTGTTTATATTTATTAACCATGATATATTAATGATTGCTATTGCTTAGTCACTTCAGTTGTGTCCGACTCTGCGCGACCCCATAAACGGCAGCCCAGAAGGCTCCCCCGTCCCTGGCAAGAACACTGGAGTGGGCTGCCATTTCCTCCAATGCATGAAAGCGAAAGGTGAAAGTGAAGTCGCTCAGTCATGTCCGCTTAGCGACCCCTGGACTGCAGCCTATCAGGCTCCTGCATCCATGGGATTTTCCAGGCAAGAGTACTGAGTGGGGTGCCATTGCCTTCTCCCTATTAATGATTAGGTTATATCATTTTTATGCTTCTTTTTCAAATTTATCATTAGTATCTATATTTTGGAGAAGGCAATGGCACCCCACTCAGTACTCTTGCCTGGAAAATCCAGTCACTGGGTTGTGAAGATCCCTTGGAGGAGGAAATGGCAACCCACTCCAGTATTCTTGCCTGGAGAATTCCATGAACAGAGGAGCCTGGCAGGCTACAGACCATGGGGTTGCAAAGACCTCTGAGAGATTAACACGCACACACACAATGCACTGGCATCAGACAATCTGAAATATTTAATCTTTAAAAAACTTTAATGTATTTCATTGACAGCTGAAAAATATATTTTCTCATTTTTTTACATTGTTCTCAGTACGTATCATATTTCATGTATCTTTCTCATTTTATTAGTCCTGTCTTTATACATTTCTATAAAATTTATAAACATTTTATAAGTATTTTATAGGTTTATTTTCACTTTTCCCAAAGCAAAATGTATATTGAAATGTATATTGAAAATATATTAATCAGCACTCCATTTTCTATTAGTAAATTTATATTTTATAAAAATTGAATTATAAATGTTTTAATTCTTAATTATTTCTATCTTAAAAAGGATAAACCTGAATAGAAAGAAAATAGTACAATATTTACCACTAAAGGGGACAATAAGAAAAATAATGTCCAGATGAAAATAAAAATGGATCATTATATCACCAAATTATTTAAAGCACTATTCATTCTAATCAGTAATAGTTGAAGACAAAATAAGATATGTTGTGTATGTTATTACCATGGTATTGGATCCTCTAAAATGTGAGACTTAAATTTAAAAGTAGCCAAATTAGAAATTAACCTTAGACATTATACTGTTAATGTAAAACTTAGCTTCCATGAAAACCTTCTAGAATGTCTACAACACAGATTGTTTCAAGCAAAATGAGGGTTGTTCTGTGGATATATAGATATGTTATTAAAATTAGGTCAGGTTTTAATAAAAATTAGTATCAAATTATTGAAATGCTAAAACTATCATTTTAAAAATTTTAGTTGAAATTGTAATATCATTAAATTAATGCATAATTATTTACAGGTATCTGTTTTGTATTTGTCAAGTTTCAATGAGTATGAAATTTAAAGATATCAATTTGGGTATAATATGAATACATTAACAATTTTCCCTTATAAATTAAAAAGATAATAATGTAGAAAAATTTTACTGATCATGTTAATTTGGTACATCAGTTGAAATTTTAAGGATAAATAAGGTACTTAAAATGTAAAATGAGATAAAACATGTAAATATGAAAAGAATGCATGCAATGCTTGCATAGTATAGAATATTTATATACAGTGAGAACCAGTGAGTAAAAAAAAGATAAGTTATTTATAGTACTATAAAGCTATAATGGGTTCAAAATATAATGAAAAGTAATATTGTAATCAGTTACTGTGGAATTAAATGTCAGTGAAAACCATTAGATTGTAGCTTAATTTACCTAGGTGATAATTCAAAACACAAATTACCAATTTGCATATTAAACCTATATAAATAATGTGGTAGTTATTGCTCTGAAAAATCTTATTTTACTATTGGATAGACTTAATACTAAATTACCTACTTATTATTACTGTACAAAACTAATCTTCTACAGCACAATATACTCAAATCTATGATTAGTATTAAGTAGAATTTGAAAGCCGAAAGTTACTTTTAAAGTCATTCTTGAGCACATTTTGCAAATAAGGAATATAAGATGCACAAAACATGCATGATTTTAACACCTGCCATCACGTATTTATTTACCATGAAAAACTAATTTGTATTTTTGTTTTTATATGGAATAAAGACAAAAATACACTCACTGATGTAGGTGATGATACATCAGATACACTGATGATCTTCATTGAGATTCCTCCCAGGCTTGCGTTTTACACCTCTTGGCCTTGATTTCCTCTCAATTTCTTTTTCAAGAAGAGAAAACAATGGAAAGCAAGCAAAGGCTATACTAACCATGAAAAGCTATGCAAATGATATCATATCCAGTTGTTTGAACCCAGAAGTAAACTAAAAGAAGAAAATCAAAAAAAAAAAAAAAGAAAAATTCAAATGACTAGTAAATATAAAAAATGTTTAGTCAATAGGAATGGGAATTTCAAATATAAAAAATATTAATGTATGTAATAATTAACAGTTATTAATATATTTCCATATATTACAAATACATACATAAATATGTATCAACCTTTAATAATTCAAAAGTAGTAGAGTTTTAAAAGAAACAAAACCTTAGCAAACAGACACATCATATATTATTATAAACATTTTAGAAATGTTTAAAAATGCCTCTTGAAATTAAACGTTATCGTAATGTATCATAATGTTTCACTTTTGAAATTCTTTATTGTATATATATTAACATATTAAAATAATGAGCTTCTAAAAACTTTATACATTTGTATTAATTTGCTAGGGCTGCCATAACAAAGTACCACCAACTGAGTGACTTAAACAACTTCTATTTATTTTCTCAAAATTTTGCAGCTAGATGTCAGGGATCAAAGGGTCAGCAGTGTTGATTTCTTGAATTGTTTGTTCCTTTTTTGTTCCTTGACTTGTAGATAGCCATCTTTCCCCTGTGTCTTTGCACTGTCTTGCCTGTCCACATATCTGTGCCCTAATCTTTTGTTACAAAGTTACCAGTCATATTGTGTTAGGACCTACCGCTTTTAATGTAATACATCTTTAAGGAACCACCTCCATATACTTTTCAATTCTGAGTTACTGTGGTTTCGGACTTCAATGTAATGCATTTTTCTAGGACACATTTCAGCCCGTAGCAATGTGAAGGCTTATTATGCTGTTACTTTCAGTACATAACACATTGAAATATTATAAATTGCCATCAGGAGAGAAATAGTTGGGTAAAACTATAACATGCATACTAGAAAATGGGCATCCCTGGTGAATCAGATAGTAAAGAATTTGCCTTCAATGCAGGATACCCAGGTTCAATCCCTGGGTCCAGAAGATCCTCTAGAGAAGAGAATGGCTACAGAATCCAGTATTCTTCCATGGAGAATCCCATGGACAATGGTGCCGAGAGGGATGTAATCTTATTGATGTTGTTCAGTTGCTCAGTCATGTCTGACTCTTTGCCACCCCATGGACTGCCCATGGAATTCTCCAGGCTAGAATACTGAAGTGGGTAGCCTTTCCCTTCTCCAGGGGATCTTCCCAACCCAGGGATTGAACCCAGGTCTCCCGCATTGTGGGTGGATTCTTTACCAGCTGAGCCACAAGGGAAGCCCAAGAATATTGGAGTGGATAGCCTATTCCTTCTCCAGCAGATCTTTCCAACCCAGGAATTGAACCGGGGTCTCCTGCATTGCAGACAGATTCTTTACCAACAGAGCTATGAGGGAAGCCCTTGAGTCTGAGCAAGACTCAATAGTAAAGATAGTAAAGGACAAGGAAGCCTGGTATGCTGTAGTCCATGGGGTCACAAAGAGTCAGACAGGACTTAGTGACTGAATAAGAAAACAAATGTTCCATATGTAGATATGTAGATGAAACTATTCTAATGGTAGAATGCAAAGAAGAACTAAAAGAGGTTTTTGATGAAGGTGAAAGAGGAGAGTGAAAAAGCTGGCTTAAAACTCAATATTCAAAAAACTAAAATCATGGTATCCTATCCAAACAGTTCATAGCAAATAGATGAGGAAAAAGGGAAACAGTGGCATATTTTATTTTCTTTGCCTCCCAAATCACTATAGATAGTGACTGTAGCCATGAAATTAAGATACTTGATCCTTGGAAGAAAAAACTATGACAAAAATAGACAGGGTATTAAAAAGCAGAGACATCACTTTGCTATCAATGGTCCATATAGTCAAAGCTATTGTTTGTCCAGTAGTCCTGTATGGATGTGAGAGTTGGGCCATAAAGAAGACCAAGTGTTGAATAATTGATATCTTTCAATTCTGGTGCTGGAGAAAACTCTTGAGAGTCCTTTGGACTACAAAGAGGTCAAACCAGTCAATCCTAAAGGAAATCAACCCTGAGTATTCATTGGAAGAACTGATGATGAAGCTGAAACTCCAATAATTTTGGCCACCTGATGGGAAGAGTCAACTCATTGGAAAAGACGCTGATGCTGGGAAAGATGGTAGGCAGAAGTAGAAAGGGTGTTGGAGAGGATTAGATGACTAGATAGCATCACTTACTCAATGGACATGAGTTTGAGCAAACTCTGGGAGACAGTGAAGGACAGGGAAGCCCAGTGTGCTGCAGTCCATGGGGTCGCAAAGCACTGGATGTGACTTAGCAACTGAACAACAGCAAAGCTCCATCAATAAGAAAAGGAAATTATTTTTTTTTTTAATTAATTCATTTACCTTACTTTCTTCAATATCTAAATGTGCCAGTGGACAAGTCAGACATTAAAACAAGACTATTATCTTGACTATATAAAATATTTTTATTTTAATCATGGCAATAAAGTAAAAAAGTTCTTTCCCATTCCTTAGAAAACTATCACTTAAGGTTACAAAAGTTACATCTAAATCTCAAATTAAGTACGAAAGGTTTATCATGTTTTTTGATGATTATTTCTTTTTATATTAGCTTTATAAGCAAATTTGCAAGTTTTTCTACTAAATATTCTAAACAAATGCACCTTTGCAATGAGAAAAGATGATAGTGGACATCAAAGTTCTCAAGAAATTGTATATGAAAAGAAAATTTTTAAAGTACAAAACAGCTATAACTATTAAAATCAGCTCATATGTTAAATTAAAATTTAGAAATCAAATAATTGAGAGTTTCTTTATTTTTCTCATTATTTTGGGAATGTGGTTATGTATAATTCATAGTACATATAGTTAAATTAATGATTCACTTTAATATCTAAAAATGAAGCTCTCTTTGTCAAAAGAAAATTTTTAATTCTATTTTAGGTATATTTCCCAATGTATATTGTCTCTGACATGATTGATTGATCAATTGATTAGCTGTAATTATTCACCAACTAAGGGTAGGGGCAAATTTCTCCTAGTTTGTATGAAAATGTTCCATTTCCTTTCTATAGCTTGTCAGACTATGAGTGTTCAAATGTTAATACAGATATCACACTTCTAAAGCCTTTAATCATAATATCAACCAAAGCTTTATAAAAACAAGTCTGAGGTTTGACGTTGAGTAACTTTACACTGTAGAAGAACTTTTGAAAATAAGTACTGATTTTCTTTTTTTAATTTGTCAACACAAAAGAATGCACTTTTGACTGTTGTTTGCCTATTTACTAAGGTCATCTACCAAACCAAACAAAAATTGGAATTAAGTTTTAATAGAGTTACTTTTGAAACAAATTAAATTCAAATTGCACAGCAAAACGACAGTTCAGTTCAGTCGCTCAGTCGTGTCTGACTCTTTGCAACCCCATGAATTGCAGCACGCCAGGCCTCCCTGTCCATCACCAACTCCCAGAATTCACTCAGACTCATGTCCATCGAGTCAGTGATGCCATCCAGCCATCTCATCCTCTGTCGTTCCCTTCTCCTCCTGCCCCCAATCCCTCCCAGCATCAGAGTCTTTTAATAGAGTTGCTTTTGAAACAAATTAAATTCAAATTGCACAGCAAAACAACGGTAGTTCTGAACTATTAGAAAATGTAATTTAAAAAAGATAGATGGCAGCATAGAGTACATTTTTAAAAAGAAAATGTTCATTAAGTAATAAGAATTGCTGGTTTCCTTCATTTCAAGGAACAGTATTTTCTCCTTTATTCAAATTTGAAGAATTTAAGGGAATATAATAAATCATATTATATATAATACTTTCTGTGTATTTGGAAGATGAAGAAGAAAGCATCTAACACATACTTCCTAAATAGTTGTACCACTTTGTATATATCCCAAAGTATAAAATACTTTGGAATTTTTAATGCCATAATTTTTATGAAACTATACTAGGAAACTTCCAGCCAAACCTAATACTTTAAATGTAAAGCTAAAAAACTATACCCAAAGAGATAGTGCAATTTTTATAACCTGAATATCTAAATTTCTGTCTTATTCATAGTCTTGACAGTAACTTACTTTCTATGTTTGAATTGGTAATATATTTCTACAAAATCCCTGCTACATGAAAAAATAATCTGAAATAAAATGAAGAAACATAGAGACTTTTCACTAAATAAATACATAGAGAGTTGTTTACCTTAAGTTACATGTAATAGCCTTATTATGAAAATTGTGTTCCAGATACATTATTTAATAATTGAGAAAGACAAGGAGAAAAGGAATTACGAAAGCAGAAGGAAACAAGAAAAAAATTAAGATTGGTAAAACGTATTTGGTAAAGTCATTTTTAACTCAATGAAAAGTAAAAAATCAGTTTGAGCAATTGATGGAAAGCCTATTTAGGGTGCCATAAGTATAACTGATCTTCAGTTCTATCCATATACTAAAAGTTGATTCTCAGGAGATGACAAAATCACTAGACATAAAAACTGAAAATCTACCTATGAATATTATTTCCCTCAACATACTTCTTTCTACTTAATGTAGAATCTTTTATCCTCCTTGAACTCAGCTATAAAATCAGTGGATTCAAGCTTAAAATCTTTACTTGGAAAATAGGAGAACTTTTCTGAGTAATCTATTAGGAAAAAAAAATTAAATTCTGAAAGTTAAGTACCTTCAATAAAACATCACATCTATTTACCCAGTGGAATATCCACCAGTCAATAAATAGGGCTCACACAACTGGAGGTTACATAGGACAGTGATCTTCAGGTGACTGAAGAAAGCCTCTGTTGTCAGAGCAAGGGACAGTGTCAATAAGAACAAAGAGGACTGGGAAAAACCCAGTAAATGCCTGGAGAAAACAATCTAAATCAAGACAAAATAAAACAAAAAATGGAGTACTGGTATCATCTTAGATAAGCTGTTTATAAGTAAGAGGAAAATGAAATCCTAACTTAAAAAAATTATAGTAGAATCTTTAGAAAACAATAATGATAATAAAATTACTTTGAAATTAGAAATAGAAATTTAAACAATAAAAAAAGATAGTTGAGAATATTTTCCAGAATGTAGACACAAATATGGAAGTAGGACTGAATTATAGTTTTGCCAGAGATTCGTAAACAGGACATTAAAATACTTAGAAACAGACATTTGAAAATTTGATATATTAATAACTATAGCATTCCAAATGTGTGGGTAAAATTTAGACAATTCCATACATGAGAGATTTTCTATGCATATAAAAAGACAAAACTGGTCCAGAACAACCTGCATTAAAATTATAAATAAAAAATTTTAAAAATCTGTTTTTGAAAAATATGTACAATAATTATATGTCAGTATACTTTTATAATACTAGGCTTGATGATTTATTTTTAAAAAACAATTTGAGAATATTATAAAAATATTTAATAAACTTGTTCTTAAGGCTTTATTTGAAAAGATTAAAAATGTACACACACATACCAAAACCAAGTAAGTAATTATAAGATTAAAACTTGAAATATCTGCATGTGAAAAAAAAAGAACTTATTTCTTATGGGATTTTAAAATGCAATAGTTGAAAAAGTTAAAGAATTTTGTAACACATATTTGACATACTTAATGTGGAAACTTTTATTTTATAATCCAAAGGAATATGAATTTGACCACTATTTAAAAATCACTATTTAATAGACTGACAACTATTTAATAAAGCTATGAAGGCTTCCCTGACAGCTCAGTTGGTAAAGAATCCGCCTGTAATGCAGGAGACCCTTGTTGATTGCCGGTCGGAAAATCGGCTGGAGAAGGGATAGCCTACCTACTCCAGTATTCTTGGGCTTCCCTTGTGGCTCAGCTGGTAAAGAATCCGCCTGCAATGCGGGAGACCTGGATTAGATCCCTGGGTTGGGAAGATTCCTCGGAGAAGGGCCAGACTGTATAGTCCATGGAATTGCAAAGAGTCAGACACAACTGAGAGACTTCCACTATTTACTAAATCAACATAGCAATGTCTAGTAAAGTCGAAGATATGTATATTCTCTTTGTTCCATAGCTCAGTCGTGTCTCTTTCTTTGTGAGCCCATGAATTGTAGCTTCTGTCCATGGGACTCTCCAGGCAAGAATAGTGGAGTAGGTTGCCATTTCTTCCTCCAGGGGATTTTCCTGACCCAGGAATCAAACCCACATCTTCTGCATCTCCTGCTATGCAGGAAAGTTCTTTACTGCTGAGCCATTGGGGAAAATATGAATATTCTGCTGCTGCTGCTGCTAAGTTGCTTCAGTCGTGTCCCACTCTGTGCGACCCCAGAGACGGCAGCCCACCAGGCTCTGCCGTCCCTGGGATCCTCCAGGCAAGAATACTGGAGTGGGTTGCCATTTCCTTCTCCAATGAATATTCTAGGGCACATCAATTCCAACTCTTGTCTTTGGAGTCAAAGACATTCTTGCACATGTTTATAAGAAGATAGGTCAAAAATGTTGAAATCACCATTATTATTTGTTAAAGTAGCTATTTGGAAATAATGTATAAAACCATCATGGGATAATAAATAAACCAATTTTACATAATTACATAATATAATTTAATATATCAAAAGTTAATTAAATATATCAAAAATTAATTAGAGGGATACATAGGAAGAGATGGTTGGATGGCATCATGACTTAATGGACATGAGTTTGAGTAAACTCTGGGAAATCATGAAGGACATGGAAGCCTGGCATGCTGTAATGCATGGGGTCTCAAAGAGTTGGGTATGACTGATGGCCTGAACAATGAATACATTTCAACAAGGATAAATATTTCAAGTATAATATTGATCAAAGTTAAGATGTTATTGAGGATACCAGCATAGACTCAATCACCTACTGATTCATATATGCATTCCTTAGTCATCGTGGTTGTTTTATTCCTTTAGCTATCATGAGAATAGCCAGGAAAAAAAGGCTGTGATCCATAGGATGGGTCATGGTGCATTCCTAATTACTGAGAATATCCATTGCCCCAGATTTTCATTGTTTCCATTCCCTTGTAATCCAAATGTCTTCCCACTCAGTGTCTATTCTAAGAAGTTCATCCTTGTTGACCAATTTTCCAATATCATTATTTCTAAGTGCCTGACCATCTTCAGGATATTTCAGATCCTGGAAGATGATTCTGTGAAAGTGCGGCACTCAATATGCAAGCAAATTTGGAAAATGCAGCAGTGGCCACAGACTGAAAAAAGGTCAGTTTTCATTCCAATACCAAAGAAAGGCAATGCCAAAGAATGCTCAAACTACCACACAATTGCACTCATCTCACACGCTAGTAAAGTAATGCTCAAAATTCTCCAAGCCAGGCTTCAGCAGTACGTGAACCATGAACTTCCAGATGTTCAAGCTGGTTTTAGAAAAGGCAGAGGAACCAGAGATCAAATTGCCAACATCCACTGGATCATGGAAAAAGCAAGAGAGTTCCAGAAAAACATCTATTTCTGCTTTATTGACTATGCCAAAGCCTTTGACTGTGTGGATCACAATAAACTGCAGAAAATTCTGAAAGAGATGGGAATACCAGACCACCTGACCTGCCTCTTGAGAAACCTGTAAACAGGTCAGGATGCAACAGTTAGAACTGGACATGGAACAACAGACTGGTTCCAAGTAGGAAAAGGAATACATCAAGGCTGTATATTGTCACCCTGCTTATTTAACTTATATGCAGAGTACATCATGAGAAACGCTGGGCTGGAAGAAGCACAAGGTGGAATCAAGATTGCTGGGAGAAATATCAATCACCTCAGATATGCAGATGATACCACGCTTATGGTAGAAAGTGAAGAGGAACTAAAAAGCATCTTGATGAAAGTGAAAGAGGAGAGTGAAAAAGTTGGCTTAAAGCTTAACATTCAGAAAACAAAGATCATGGCATCTGGTTCAATCACTTCATGGGAAATAGATGGGGAAAAGGTGGAAACAGTATCAGACTTTATTTTGGGGGGCTCCAAAATCACTGCAAATGGTGACTGAGGCCATGTAATGAAAAGACTGTTACTCCTTGGAAGGAAAGGTATGACCAACCTAGATAGCATATTCAAAAGCAGAGACATTACTTTGCCAACAAAGGTCCATCTAGTCAAGACTATGGTTTTTCCAGTGGTCATGTATGGATGTGAGAGTTGGACTGTGAAGAAGGCTGAACACTGAAGAATTGATGCTTTTGAACTGTGGTGTTGGAGAAGACTCTTGAGAGTCCCTTGAACAGCAAGGAGATCCAACCAGTCCATTCTAAAGGAGGTCAGTCCTGGGTGTTTTTTGGAAGGACTGATGCTAAAGCTGAAACTCCAATACTTTGGCCACCTCTTACGAAGAGTTGACTCATTGGAAAAGACCCTGATGCTGGGGGGGATTGAGGGCAGCAGGAGAAGGGGACGACAGAGGATAAGATGGTTGGATGGCATCATTGACTCGATGGATGTGAGTTTGAGTGAACTCTGGGAGTTGGTGATGGACAGGGAGGCCTGGTGTGCTGCAATTCATGGGATGGTAAAGAGTCGGACACAACTGAGTGACTGAACTGAACTGAACTGACCATCTTACAGCTGGTTCTAGCATACTGTGGAGGTTTTTAATGTTAACCTTGGCTGCATTTCTTCCTCCCATGTTTACTAGAGATCTTAGAATATTAAGACAGAGTTAGTAAATTAATAGCTTGTTTAGTTAGAAGTTTAGGAAGCTTACTAGTGGTTTTTGGTCATTTTTTTTCTCATTTTATTTATTGATTTATTTGTTTTTGACTGCCCTGAGTCTTTGTTGCTGCACATGGGTTTTCTCTAGTTGCAGCGAGCAGGGGAGCTATTGCTTGTTTTGATGCATGGGATTCTCATTGCAGTGATGTCTCTTGTGGTACAGATCATGGCTCTAGAGCATAGGCTCACCAGTTGTAATGCATGGGTTTAGGTACTCTGGAGCATGTGGGGTCTTCCTGGACCAAGGATCAAACACGTGTCCTATGCATTGGCAGGTGGGTTCTTAACCACTGTTCCACCAAGGAAGTCCACTATTGGACCTACTTGATCCCAATCACCAGTATAACACCACAAATGTTTAGTGGAATACCACCCTAAATGAGCAAAAAATAAAGACTCCAAAAAAACCAAAACAATACACCTATCATGGCAATTGGCTCCTCCTTTTGTTCAAAGTTCTACTCAAATCTGTTAGTCTCATAATTACATGTAAATAGATTAGAGAAGCTTGCCTGGATACATCATATGTTATTTTCTAGTCTAAATGTAACCATGAAACCTTGTACCTTTTTCATTGGTGAAGCAAAATGGACCACCATGGCTTGTTTGCTTTGAAAGAGATATCCTGTTGTGCCTTAGACCAGTTCTTGGAAATTTTCCCAGGTTTAACTCTCACATGTCATCATGTAGTTATATTCATATAGGATGCTTACTACCAATATTTAATTAGCATAACGCCATCAAGGTGGTTCCAGATGTGATGTGATGGCTCCTGAGATTTGAATATGTTGGCTTTTTACCCAGGTTGTATTATACATAACACAGTATATTGATTTAGTCCTGGAACAAGACTAAATCAGTTGTTTAACATTGTTTAGTAAATGTAACCCATTTCATATTTTTCTTACTAATGGGAATGAAAAGGTAGCACATGCTGCCATTCAGGTGTCAAGGGTTATGTTGATTTCCTTAAATAAAGATATCGTATCTGGAATCGTAGCTTGATTGCCATCAACACCCAATTTAGTCCAACCATCTAGTATTACTATGCATTACTCTGTTGGTTTGTGTGCTGGACAGTCAAGCAAGTTATATTGAAGATGTATTTGTCAGTACACCTGCAACTTCCAGGTTCTTGATGATAGAAATAATAACTAATCCTCAGGGATGGAGAAGTTCTTTTGATTTACTATCTTTGCAGGAGTATGCAGTTCCAGGGGCTTCTGAATAGCTCTTTCTTCCATAATACACTTTACTCCATGAATAATGAAATCAAAATAGAATTTCAGTTTGTATTTTTGGATTTATAAAATATATAGTTTTTCATCATTTCTACTGAACATATTATGAAATTTGCTTGGACAAAATCTTTATATTACCTATTACCTGACTCTATAAACCCTTATTTGGTAAATCAGTGTGACAGGGAGTCTCTAGGAGGCTGTGCAAATTGAGAAACAGCTAGAGGGATGGAATGGGGAGGGAGGAGGGAGGAGGGTTCGGGATGGGGAACACATGTATACCTGTGGCGGATTCATTTTGATATTTGGCAAAACTAATACAATTATATAAAGTTTAAAAATAAAATAAAATTGAAGAACAAAACAAAACAAAAAAAGAAACAGCATCTGTTTTCTCTGAAAATTCTGGGTAGTACTCATTTCCTAGGGCTCTGTCTTACACACACACACACACACACACACACACACACACAAATGCACACACCAATTTCCACCCCATGATATATCTGCAAGGCTCACTTGACAATGTTTGGGAGAGAGTTCACTCTTTAAACCAATGGCCATGTTGTAGGATTCTCTTTAAATATTTTGCTTCCCCTAAGTCAAAGTCTTCCACTTACATAACCAACATAAGGGAACTAGTAAGATGCTAAGCCACCTCACAGTTTTTCAAAGTTCAGAGTTATGTTTTATTTAGATTTCCCTCTAGCTCAAATGGTAATCTGCCTGCAATGCAGGAGACCTGGGTTCCATCTCTGGGTCAGGAAGATCCTTCGGAGAAGGGAATGGCAATCCACTCCAGTATTCTTGCCTGGAGAAGCCCAAAGACAGAGGAGCCTGATGAGCCACAGTTGTGTGGTCACAAAGTAGTCAGTACTACTACTAGTATGTTTTATTTGGTGGGAATTTTTAGGACTTTAAGTCTGAGAGAGTATCTTAGGTAACCCTGAGATATCTGCTCTGAGGAGGTGATGGGAGGAGCCAGGCTATATAGAAGCTTTTCAACAAAGGGAAGATAGTTTGAACATCAAAAGATTATTGTTAGTTAAAGAAGATTAGATATGCCAAGTTCCCCAGTGGTTCATTGGTAAAGAATCCACTTGCAATGCAGGAGATTTCCAGGAGATGTGGATTTGATCCCTAGTCCAGGAAGATCCTCTGAAGTAGCAAATGGCAACCCATACCAGTATTCTTGCCTGGGAAATCTCATGGACAGAGGAGGATGGTGGGCTGCAGTCCATGGGATCTCAAAAGAGTCAGATGTGACTGAGTGACTAAACAACAACAATAAGAAATTTAGTGCTTTTCTACATAGAGGAAGATGCAAGAGTCTGGGCTTAGTGAAATCATTCTTTTCATATGTACCTCATCTATCTGAGGCCAGTGCTTTTCATATCCTGAGCTTTGTTGGGGTTCAGCATAGGGAGTGGCTGCAGCCTGATGGCTACTAGATTGCAGATATTATTCTCCTTTCTGAGTACCCTTAGAGCTCATCAGCTCACATTTAGGGCTGTAATCACTGATGACAATGACATCCTTGTTTATTGATATGGCAAAAAGTAATCCATTTCTCAGGTTTCTATCAGTCCAAGACTTTTTTTTTTTTCCCTCCCTGTATGTATCAACTAGCACCCTAATAGACTGTTGATCTCTGCCAACTACAGGGGGCTCTGGTTATCTCTCACCATTATAAGTTTTCAGCTTTCCTTTGTCTCTGATGGAGCACTGATATCTGGCCTCTGAAATCCCATTTTTCTCTATGAGATCAGTGAACTCGATTCTATCCAGTACTTCTTGCTTTCATTTCTGGTACACAAATGATTTTTGTAGAGTCTTCTAATGATACTGATCCTCCACTTACACTTCTCCAAATTGTAAATGTTTTACTGAAAGTAGCATATTCCAGCCCCTCTCTGGGTGGTACTGCACATGAGGTAGAGGTCAAAATCAGGGTGAAGGACTGAGTTGAAATATTAACATTTTTATTTCTTACCATGTTTGAATTTTCAGCATATGAATCTCTCTGGGTCTTCAATTCATAAAATTCCATTGGTAATAGTAGAGAGAAAACCAGTTTATTTATTTTTGTACTCTCAATTAAAATGCAAATATTTTTGAAATATGGTACACCATGTTCCTGAAAATGTGATTCTGTGACTATTTGCATCAAAATTATCTAGAGGCACTTATATTGAACTGGAGGGTCCTGGGCTTCACACATGGACAATTGAATCAAATTCCCTAGAGGACATTTGTGGTGATATACATTTAAAAAAAATTTTAGATGATACTTCTGCATATCAAAATGTGAGATGTCATCATATGGAGAAAGTTAGCATTCATAGTAAGAATTCAGAATTGTATTAATTGTCCAAATCAGAATTCTCATGTTGCATTAGGAGAAATTAGGTTTAAGAAATCACTGCAGATGGTGACTGCAGCCATGAAATTAAAAGATGCTTACTCCTTGGAAGGAAAGTAATGACCAACCTAGATAGCATATTCAAAAGCATAGACATTACTTTGCCAACAAGGGTCCGTCTAGTCAAGGCTATGGTTTTTCCTGTGGTCATGTATGGATGTGAGAGTTGGGCTATGAAGAAGGCTGAGCGCCAAAGAATTGATGCTTTTGAACTGTGGTGTTGGAGAAGACTCTTGAGAGTCCCTTGGACCGCAAGGAGATCCAACCAGTCCATTGTGAAGATCAGCCCTTGGATTTCTTTGGAAGGAATGATGCTAAAGCTGAAACTCCAGTACTTTGGCCACCTCATGCGAAGAGTTGACTCATTGGAAAAGACTCTGATGCTGGGAGGGATTGGGGGCAGGAGGAAAAGAGGACGACAGAGGATGAGATGGCTGGATGGCATCACTGACTCTATGGACGTGAGTCTGAGTGAACTCTGGGAGTTGGTGATGGACAGGGAGGCCTGGCGTGCTGCGATTCATGGGGTCACAAAGAGTTGGACACAACTGAGCAACTGAACTGAACTGAAGAGCCAAAAGGAGGAGGTTTCAGGATGGGGAACGCGTGTATCCCTGTGGCGGATTCATGTTGATATATGGCAAAATCAACACAATATTGTAAAGTTAAAAAATAAAATAAAATTTAAAAAAGAAAAAAAAAAGGTGTCATGTTTCCGAATAATATTTCCCTCTTCTTTGGGTCATGAAATAAATTTGAGATCTTTATACTATTAATCCACATTATGTTTTTACCTCTCATCACATATCTTTTCTTTTCACCTCTAAATAGCATAGTGGTTGGAAGACACTTGCCAAGCTCTTTCTCAAGATGGGAGTTGAATTTCTTAAAATAGTATTGACAGCTAATTTAAAGTGAGACTTGACCTAAAATGACAGAATTATGGAGTAGGTGAGATATTAGTGGTAGAATCAGGAATCAAAGTTGAGATTGAGTGAGGTTCTGAGATTTGGCCAGGTCCAGCAGTGTCGTGCACACATCTTCAGTACTCATCACTTCTGTTCAAGCCAAGTGCTTCCTATTACAAATACCAGCCTGTCTGCCTGAGGACTCTCATCAGAAGTGGTAGGAATTTAATGCCCGTTCCAGCAGCTCTCAACCAATGATGCATGGAGTTGAGGGATAAGTAGATAGCTTCCTCACACCATAAACGGAGCATCACTGAGGCACATTGTATATGGTCTCTCAAAGGTCCAATGTAAGTGGATCTCCAGTAGTCCACAGTGGTTACCTGCTTTAATCTAGCATATATCCACCAACTTTCTTTCCCTGGCTTACTACCTACCTCCCTTAAGTGTATTTCTTGAATGATTAAATTGAAAAATATCATAAACATTTGTATATTCAAATGGTTTCCACATAAATTAGGGTTTAATATTAATGCTTATGATATTTTTACAGGTGTGTAATGTATTAACAATATTTATTGTCAATACCCAAGGAAAGGTTAATTATATTTGGGGAAGGATTTATAATTGCTTTTGCACTTTGATCTCATCATTGTTTCAGTTATTTATTTAAACACAGTTTTTAGAAAATTTTACCACCTGAAAAAATATTTTTCCACAGCTGGCTCTATTTATGTGGTAATCTTATTTCCCTTACGTGTTATAATAGTTTTCACCTCATTCAAATTTGTCATTAATTTGATCATGAAATAAAATAACTTCTTTCCCATAAGCTGTGAAACACCACCATGAATTACACTGCACTTAGAATGTGTACCTTTTACTATCTGCTGATATTTTGCATGATCACTTTGAACCAATTTTACCATTTATATATAGATCTTTTAAATCAAGCAATCATTGAAAAGTTATTACAATACTTTACATTTCAATTAACTTCTCAAGCCTGTAAAGTGTGAGTTAAGAAATAAAGTGTGTTTTTGTTAGATTTTGAGTCATATACAACAGTACATTTTGAATGTATTCTATTCAGGTTAACAAAGGGCAGAAAATATATGAAAAAATTACTTCTCGCCTTTTTACAAAATTAATAAATGTAATTACAATGAAATCTTTTAAGCATTATATCATTTTAGTTTTGGAAGAAGTGATCTTAATTTTCTAAAATAAGGATTGTTTTTGGTAGTAAAGGTTAAGTCTTAAGTTGGTAAGATATATGTATTAGCTATCAGTTGATACAAAGTTCTCCCCAAATTGCAAATACATTGTTGAGAACAATAAAAGTTCACTACCTAACAGATTTTGAGGCTTAGGAATCCAAGTGTAGCTTATGACTGTCTTTCTGGGTCAGAATTGTCATGAGGTTGCAGGCAAGGCTTCTGCTGAGGCTTCATCATCTGAACACTTCTTGACTCACTTGTCTGTCAGTTGATACTGGCTGGTGGTCATTGACTCAGTTTCCCACCATTCGTTTTCCTTCCACAAGTGTTCTGAGGACCTGCCAGTTGTTTTCCTTAAAAGTGAGCACTATGGTTTCATTGACATTTCCCTAGTATCCGCTGATGCTGAGTATCTTTCTGTATGTCGTTTGTACAATATATTTTTTTGGAAGAAATGTCTATTCATCTTTTGGTTATACAACAGTTTGCCCATTTACCTATTGAAGAGCACCTTTGGCTGCTTAAGAGTTTTGGCATTTATGAACGAAATTTCTATAAACCATGTGCAAGTTTTGTGTTGTTCTTTTGAGTGACCAAGTCACGTCTGACTCATATTAACCCCATGAAATGCAGCACACCGAGCTTCCCTGTCCTTCACTATCTCCAAGTGTTTGCTCAAATTCATGTCCATTGAGTTGGTGTTGCCATATAACCATCTCCTCCTTCCAATGAGTCAGCCCTTAGCATCAGGTGGCCAAAATGTTGGAGCTTCAGCTTCAGCATCAGTACTTCCAATAAACATTCAGAGTTGATTTCCTTTAGGATTGACTGGTTTGATCTCTTTGCTGTCCAAGAGACTCTCCAGCACCACAATTTGAAAGCACAAATCTTTTGGGGTTCTGCCTTCTTTGTGGTCCAACTCTCACATCCAAATATGACTACTGGAAAAACCATAGATTTGACTATACTGACATTTGTCGGTGAAGTAATGTCTCTGCTTTTAAATACACTGTCTAGGTTTGTCATAGCTTTTCCACCAAGGAGCAAGGGTCTTTTAATTTTGTGGCTGTAGTCACTGTCCACAGTGATTTTGGAGCCCAAGAAAATAAAATTTGTCACCATTTCCAATTTTCTCTGTTTATTTGCTGTGAAGTGATGAGATCAGATGCCATGATTTCACTTTTTTGAATCCTGATTTTAAAGCCAGCTTTTTCACTCTCTTCTTTCACACTTATCAAGAGGGCCTTTAATTTGTCTTTGCTTTTTGCCATTAGTGTGGTATCATCTGCATATCTGTGGTTGTTGATATTTTTCCCAACAATCTTGATTCCAGCTTGTGATTCATCCATTCCAGCATTTCGCATGATGTACTCTGCATATAAGTTAAATAAGCAGGATGACAATATACAGGCTTGATGGTGTGGACATCAGTTTTCAACACAGCGGAGTAAGTACCAAGGAATCTGATTGTAGGATCATATGGTAAGAGTATATTCAGCTTTCTAAGAAACTTTTAGAGTGTCTTTGCAAAAACGCTGTGCCATTTTGCATTTCTACCAGCAATGAATAAGAGTTCTTATTGCTCTATCGCTGTTAGCATCTGGTGTTTTCAGTGTTTGGAACTTAGCCATCCTGATAGGTGTGTAGGAGTATTTTATTAATGTTTTAACTTTCATTTCCCTGATGACATATTATGTGAGCTACATTTTCATATGTTTATTTGCCATCTGCATTTCCTTGGTGAGGTTTTTGACCTATGCTTTATTCAATTTTTTTTTCTTATTATTGAATTTTAAGAATTTGTTACATATTTCGGATAACAGTGTTTATCAGATTTGTCTTTTGAAAATGTTTTCAACAAGTATTTACTTTGTCTTCTCATTCTCTTGAGATTCTATTTTACAAATAGAATTTTTAAATTTTTAATTAAATGCAGTTAATTATTATACATAATATTATTATATTATATAATATAATAGTAATATATAATATATTAATTAATTAATATAATATATAACAATTATATATATTACATATAATTATTATATATATAATTATTCAATTATAATTATTCTTATATATAAGAATATTTATATATAATTATTATATATATAATTATTCAATAATTGAATAATTATATATATAATTATATAATATAATTATATATAATAATATTATATTATATATAATAATTGAATAATTATTATTGAATAATTAACTGCATTTAATTAAAATTTAAAAAATTCTATTTGTAAAATATAATCTCAAGAGAATGAGAAGACAATTATTCAAAGTATGGCACAATTGCACTCATTTCACATGCTAGCAAGGTCACGCTCAAAGTCCTTCAGGATAGGCCTCAACAATATGTGAAAAATAACTTCCAAATGTGCAAACTGGATTTAGAATAGGTAGAGGAACCAGAGGTCAAATTTCCAACACCCATTGGATCATAGAAAAAACACGAAAATTCCAGGAAAACATCAACTTTTGCTTCATTGACTTTGCTAAAGCCTTTGACTGTATGGATCACAGCAAACTGTGGTAAATTCTTCAAGAGATGAGAATATCTGACTACATTACCTGCTTCCTAAGAAACCTGTATGCGGGAAAAGAAGCAACAGTTAGAACTGGACATGGAAAAACAGACTGGTTCCAAATTGGGAAAGGAGTACACAAAGGCTATATATTGTCACCCTGCTTATTTAACTTATATGAAGAGTACCTCATGTAAAATGCTGGGCTGGATGAAGCACAAGCTGGAATCAAGATTGCCAGAGAAATATCAGTAACCTCAAATATCCAGAAGACACCTCCCTTATGGCAGAAAGTGAAGAGGAACTAAAGAGCCTCTTGATGAAGGTGAAAGTGGAGCGTGAAAAAGCTGGCTTAAAACTCAGTATTCAAAAAAGTAAGATCATGGCATCTGGTCCCGTCACTTCATGGCAAATAGATGTGGAAACAATGAAAACAATGACATACTATTTTCCTGGGCTCCATAATCTCTGCAGATGGTGACTGCAGTCATAAAGTTAAAAGAAGCTTGCTCCTTGGAAGAAAAGCTATGACAAATCTAAACAGTAGCATTAAGAAGCAGAAACATTACTTTGACAACAACGGTCTGTATAGTCAAAGCTATGGTTTTTCCAGTAGCCATATATGGATGTGAGAGCTGGACAATAAAAAAGACTGAGGACTAAAGAATTGATGCCTTCAAACTGTGGTGCTGGAGAAGACTCCTGAGAGTCCCTTAGGCAACAAAGAGATCAAACCAGTCAATCCTAAAGGAAATTAACCCTGAATATTCATTGGAAGGATTGATGCTGAAGCTGAAGCTCTGATACTTTGACCACCTGTTGCAAAGAGTCAACTCATTGGAAAAAAAACCTGATTCTGGGAGAGATTGAAGGCAGGAGGAGAAGGGGAGGACAAAAGCTGCGATGGTTGGATGTCATCACCAACTCAATAGACCTGAATTTGAGCAAACTCTGAGAAATAGTGAAGAACAGGGTAACCTGGCATGCTGCAGTCCAAAGGTCGCAAAGAGTTGGACACAACTGGACAAGTGAATAGCAAGAGCAATATCAATGATTTCTTCCACAGATCACACTTTTAACATTGTATCCAAAAAGCTATTGTATGAATGCTCATCTAGGTTTTATCCTGTTATTTTCTAGTAATTTTATAATTTTGAATTTTACATTTAGCTCAATGATCTCTTTGAGTTATTGTATATGAAGGGATAATGTTTGTATCTAGAGTCTTTTTTTTTTTTTTGCATGTGGATATCACAGTTGTGTTTGCACTATTTGTTGAAAAGACTATCTTTGCTCAATTGATTGCCCTTGTTTATGTATGTCTATTTCTGCGCTCTCTATAATGTTCCACCAATCTGTTTGTCTGCTCTTTTGCCAATACCACACTGCCTTGATTAATACAGCTTTATTTTAAAGCTTGAAGTTGGATAGTGTCAGTACTCCAACTTTGTACTTTAATTATTTGTTGTCTATTCTGAGTCTTTTGCCTCTTAATATAAATTTTAGAATGAATTTGTCAATATCCACAAAATAACTTGCTGCAATTTTGACTGGGATTTCATTGAGTCTATAGATCAGTCTGCAAAGAACTGACATCTTGACAATATTGAGTTTTTCTGTCTCTAACATGTGGTATCTCTCCATTTATTCAGTTCCTTAATTTTGTTCATCACAGTTTCATAGTTTTCTTCATATACATCTTACATATTATTAGATTAATTCCTAATCATTTCACCTTGGGTGGCACTGGGTATCTTGTTTTTAATTTCAAATTCCATATTTATTTCATGTATTTAGAAAAACAAATGATTTTTATACATATATCTTGAACCTTGCTATAAACACTTATTAGATTCAAGAGTTTTTGTCAATTCAGATGTTCTACATTTAAAAATCATGTCATTTGTAAACAAAGCATTCCTATATTTAGCCAGGCTTGTATTGAGTCCAGGAAGGAAGGTAAGGTGATTGTTCTATGCCTTCTCAAATCTTTCTGAGCAACTGTCTTGCCCTGGTTTTCTCCTCTTATACTCACATTTTTAAAAAATATTTTAATGTCTTAAATAAATTATTCTCAGCTTTTTCTCCCAGGTATAGACAGTCTATGGTATATTTCAATTGTAACCTCTTGCTACAGAAGTTTGAAGGTTGCTATCTTGCAGAGTTTTTGAGCATTGACCACTTCTTTTATGACCTGATTTCTGATTTAGAAGAAATAGATATTAGCAGCTTAGATCACTGCCACAAATAGGGCCTACGTATGTTAGAACAGACAGACAAAGTAACTTTCAAATGATGTCTTTTCTGTGTTCTCCAGAACTGTGGTTCAGAGTCCCACTCTGGGAGTGTAATCTTCCCTCTTCAAGAGTGTTGCCATATTCAGGAAAAAGAGGGAAAGGGAATGTCAAAATTACACAAAACTTATTCCAAACTTTGAATTTGCCTTTTTCTTGATTCACAACACAGATAATCATGAAGGTGTGTGTGACCACTCCCACTTACCCTCACCTAGAGCTGGATATCCTGGAATGTGAAGTCAGGTGAGCCTTAGGAAGCATCACTACGAACAAAGCTAGTGGAGGCAATGGAATTCCAGTTAAGCTATTTCAAATTCTAAAAGATGATGCTGTGAAAGTGCTGCACTCAATATGCCAGCAAATTTGGAAAACTCAGCAGTGGCCACAGAACTGGAAAAGGACAGTTTTAATTTCAATCCTAAAGAAAGATAATGCCAAAGAATGCTCAAACTCCTGCACAATTGTACTCATCTCACATGCTAGTAAAGTAATGCTTAAAATTCTCCAAGCCAGGCTTTAGCAATATGTGAACCATGAACTTTGAGATGTTTATGCTGGTTTTAGAAAAGGCAGAGGAACCAGAGTTCAAATTGTCAACATCCACTGGATCATCGAAAAAGCAAGAGAGTTCCAGAAAAACATCTATTTCTGCTTTATTGACTATGCCAAAGCCATTGACTGTGTGGATCACAATAAACTGTGGAAAATTCTGAAAGAGATGGGAATACCAGACCACCTGACCTGCCTCTTGAGAAACCTGTATACAGGTCAGGAAGCAACAGTTAGAACTGGACATGGAACAACAGACTGGTTCCCAATAGGAAAAGGCTGTATATTTTCACCCTGCTTATTGAATGTATATGCAGAGTACATTATGAGAAATGCTGGTCTGGAGGAAGCACAAGCTGGAATCAAGATTGCCATGAGAAATATCAATAACCTCAGATATGCAGATGATACCACCCTTATGGCAGAAAGTGAGGAAGAACTAAAGAGCCTCTTGAGGAAAGTGAAAGAAGAGAGTGAAAAAGTTGGCTTAAAGCTCAACATTCAGAAAACTAAGATCATGACATCCAGTCTCATCACTTCATGGTAAATAGATGGGGAAACAGTGGAAACAGTGGCTGACTTTATTTTTCTGGGCTCCAAAATCACTGCAGATGGGGATTGCATCCATAAAATTAAAAGATGCTTGCTCCTTGCAAGGAAAGTTATGACCAACCTAGATAGCATATTAAAAAGCAGAGACATTACTTTGCCAACAAAGGTCCATCTAGTCAAGGCTATGGTTTTTCCAGTAGTCATGTATGGATGTGAGAGTTGGGCTATAAAAAAAGCTGAGTGCAGAAGAATTGATGCTTTTGAACTGTGGTGTTGGAGAAGACTCTTGAGAGTCCCTTGGATAGCAAGGAGATCCAACCAGTCTATGCTAATGGAGATCAGTCTTGGGTGTTCATAGGAGGGACTGATGTTGAAGCTGAAACTCCAATCCTTTGGCCACCTGATGCAGAGAGCTGACTCATTTGAAAAGACCCTGATGCTGGGAAAGATTGAAGGCAGGAGGAGAAGGGAACTACAGAGGATGAGATGGTTGGATGGTATCAATGACACAATGGACATGGATTGGTGATGGACGGGGAGGCCTGGCGTAATGCGGTTCATGGGGTCGCAAAGGGTTGGAACAACTGAATGACTGAACTGAACTGAACTTGATTCCTTTGGTTGCTATAAACCTTTGACTCTCTTTCAGACTTCTGACACAGTTGATTCTGACAGTGTTTGTATATTTCAGTGTTTCTGTCAGAGATTAAGAGTTTGGAGATGCCTACTGCACTATTTTTCTAGAGTCACTTATACTATTGTGTTTGCTGTATGCTTCTGGGTGCACAAACAATCTTGGTACAGTATTAAAAGAGACGGAAAATGGTGTTAATATCAGGAGGCAGGGAGATTGTGGACCAATGTGAAAGCTGTCTATCACAAGCCTAACTGTCATTTCTTTGAGAGAGAGAGAGAGAAATAACATTAGTTAAGTCCACCAGAAGTGTCTGCAATTTTATTTTCATTCTGGGTTTCAAAATCTTAGCTTATAAAGTTAGAAACAATTCACTTAGTTCAAGTGTGTGAACAAGTGGAAACATGCACATACACTGCTCCATGTAATAAATTATATAAAAATTATTTAATTAAGCAATATATGAAAATGACCTCATCATTCATCATCTCAGGAAGAAATAAGAGACATTAAAAGCATTGACTGAAGACAGCCATTGAAGTAAGTCTTATCAAAGTTTGAATGAGGTAGGCAAACAAATGACTAAACACCAGGTTAACAGTAGTAGCAGAAGTCCAATGCCACACCAAAGTTTGAGATGAATAAGGAGGAAATTTTGTAACCAGAAATGAAAATTCCACAGTCATGAGTGGAAGTAACATGATAGGAACTATAGCTTTTGGGAAAGAATGCAATCACTGCCAAACCACAGTATCATAAGTAAATAACAACACAATAGTTCCTTCAACTCATTGCTCTCCAGTGTTCTGATCTCCAAGCTGCACCTACTACTAGCCAATGCTAAGCTAAAGCCAGAGTGAAATTGAGCCAGATTGATATAATCCATAAAGTTCAGCTTTTCATGACATGGATCAAGGTGGAAGAGAACAGAGGATATGTCTGAGAGTGTAAACAGAATATTCAGCATAATTTAAGTTGACTTCCCTACATACAATACAGCAAAATGTAATTTTACTAAGATATTGAAAAACAAGTAAAGGAGTAGAATAAGTAGAAAGAAGCCCAGTGAGGGCTAAATGTGAAAAGAAATATGGCTTAAATACCTGTTAGCCTAAAGTTAGTCCATTTATTTCCCTCTTCCAGCCAACGTGAAGATCAAATTTCTTCAGTTAAATGAAAGAGAATCATAAAAGAATAGAAAACTTACTGAAATCTAGCACTACTATTGCCAGTATAGTAAGCAAAGAGACATGCCTAGTGCTGGTCCACATACACACAAAACCCGCAATTTATTGAACACTGTGACCTTACAGAAAATACAGGAAAACTTTAATAAAAATCACACCATATAGCATCACATAATGACCGCTGCCAAGGTATTTGCCAAAGGTGTTTCAATAAAACCATTCTAAGCAAGCTGAAATTAAGTACTTTATATTTGCAACCTCAGCTATTCTGATGTGAGCCAGGGATAGATTATGTAGAATGGATAAACTGCACACTCCAAAGGTTATATCTGAAAGGCTGTCTTTTCAGCCAAGCACCAAGGTATTGCCGCTTATAATTCCTGATAGGTACTTGGAGTGCAGCTAAACTACCTTGCAGGTCACATTAAAGGCCATGTGATATTTCTTG
Organism: Bubalus kerabau; assembly: GCF_029407905.1. Classification (NCBI taxonomy): domain Eukaryota; kingdom Metazoa; phylum Chordata; class Mammalia; order Artiodactyla; family Bovidae; genus Bubalus; species Bubalus kerabau. Next base: position 46,984,446 of record NC_073641.1, read on the forward strand.
TAACTCTCTAGCCACCTATGTTCCCTTTCATTCTTCTTCATAAACCCTCTTCCTTTGCCTCAGCTCTCAAAATTTAAAGTAGTCCTGGGATTTCATGCTGCCCATTTCTCTTTTCAACATATGTGTGCCATATACGAACAATATAATCCATTTTCATATTTTCAGTTTTTTATGCTTTGATGATTCCCAAATGTTTACCTCATGTTCTCATTTTCCTCTTGAGCTCCAGACCCCAAACTCATTTACTGACTGGACACCTGCCTTTGTACCTCTCAGGGTTATTTTAAACTCCACACAGCTCTACCATTCTGCAGAAGTCTGGTTCTGTGGTTTGCCCACACATAATCAATCTCTAAACTTGTGTCATTATTTTAAAACTTACTAAAGTTATAGTTTTATACTGAACAGAATTCATATAGTACACCCTCACTGTTTTACTGTGAAATCATAATCATTGATTACAAGACACCATGTAAAACATAGGTCTACTTTGGCTTCTCACAGAAACAGTGGCTACTAGTCTAATTAGGTTTGTTTTTGTGTGGTTTCATTTTGATTTTCTTTTGTTTTTAAAATTGGTTTGAGAAGTTATAAGACTTCTGATGATCCTATAGTCTGGTGCAGATTTGTTTTCTCCTCTTTCCCAAATAAGTTCTTTCTGCACTTTCTTCTAATCTCTAATCAAAAAGAAGTTTCTATTTTCTACCAGGCTTTTATACTGAGGGCAACTATCTTGACTTAAACCAGCTCTGTGAAGGTTGAAGTTTTGCCAGGTATTAAGAACTGGTTTTACTTATACCCACGCCCTAATCAGAGTCATCCACCTCTTGACTTAATCTCCTTTCCAGGCCCCACATTTTGGAAAGGACATTCTGAGCACACTAATTTGAATTGTAGAGACTATGGAAATAACGGGCTTCCTTGGTGGCTCAGAAAGTAACGAATCTGCCTGCAATGTGGGAGACCCAGGTTCAATCCCTGTGTCGGGAAGATCCCCTGCAGATACCCACTCCAGTATTCTTGCCTGGAGAATTCCATGAACAGAGGAGCCTGGTGGGCTCTAGTCCATGGGGTCTAAAATAGTCACATGCAACTAATACACACACACACACGAAAATAAACAATTCTTCCCTTGGTGTCAAAACCAAGTTATGTTTCTGCATCCTTTCCTCTTATCTCCTTAATTGAGGCCAATTTTTCTTAACCTTGGATATTCATTAACATCTCTTGAGCCTTTTGTTACTCACATGCAGGCCGATGAGAAGGGCTAATATATACAGCTGGGGACAACTGTTTCCTGGAAATATATTTGACCTCTTCTCTTAGATATTTCTAATATTTGCTCAAAAAATCACTTTCACACTGAGGACTAACCACTTCACCACATTCAGTTCAATTCCTCAGTCATGTCTGACTCTTTACAACCACATGGACTGCAGCATGCCAGGCTTCCCTGTCCATCACCAACTACTGGAGCTTGTTCAAACTCATGTCCATTGAGTCAGTGATGCCATCCAACCATCTCATCCTCTGTCATCCCTTCTCCTCCTGCCTTCAATCTTTCCCAGTGTCAGGGACTTTTCCAATGAGTCAGTTTTTCACATCAGGAGGCCAAAGTATTAAAGTTTTGTCATCAGCATCAGTTCTTCCAGTGGATATTCAGGACTGATTTCCTTCAGAATTGACTGGTTGGATCTCCTTGCAATCCAAGGGACTCTCAAGAGTCTTCTGCAACACCACAGTTCAAAAGCATCAATTCTTCGGTGTTCAGTTTTCTTCACAGTCCAACTCTCACATCCATACGTGACTACTGGAAAAAATATACCTTTGACTAGATGGACCTTTGTCAGCAAAGTAATGTCTCTGCTTTTTTATGTGCTGTTTAGGTTGGTCAGAGCTTTTCTTCCTAGGAGCAAGCGTCTTGTAATTTCATGGTTGCAGTCACCATCTGCAGTGATTTTGGAGCCTTCAAAAATAATTTCTCTCACTCTTTCCACTCTTTCCTCATCTATTTGCTATTAAGTGATGGGACCAGATGCCATATTAGTTTTCTGTTCATTTTTAAACCAACTTTTTCACTATTCTCTTTCACTTTCATCAAAAGGCTCTTTAGTTCTTCTTCTCTTTCTGCCATAATGGTGGTGTCATCTGTATATCTAAGATTATCAATATTTCTCCTTACAACCTTGATTCCAACTTGTGCTTCTTCCAGCTTGTGCTTCATCCAGCCCAGCATTTTGCATGATGTACCCTTTATATAAATTAAATAAGCAGGGTGACAGTATACAGCTTTGACATACTCCTTTCCTGATTTGGAACCTGTCTGTTGTTCCATGTCTGGTTCTGTTACTTCTTGAGCTGCATACAAATTTCTCAGGAGGCAGGTAAGGTGGTCTGGTAGAAGAATTGTCCATCTCTTGAAGAATTGTCCACAGGTTGTTTGGATCCACAGTCAAAGGCTTTGGCATAGTCAATAAAGCAGAAATAGATGTTTTTCTGGAACTCTCTTGCTTTTTCGATAATCCAACAGATATTGGCTATTTGACCTCTGGTTCCTCTGCCTTTTCTAAATCCAGCTTGAACATCTGGAAATTCATGGTTCACATACTGTTGAAGACTGGCGTGGAGAATTTTGAGCATTACTTTGCTAGTGTGTGCGAGTAAAATATCACATACTCTAACAGCTCTGGGCCACCACTCTATCCCTCTTTCTAAATCATTTCCAAAAGCATTTGTTACCACTTGACAATATTTGTTTTTGCACACTCTTTCTTTCTCATATTATGTACAATCTATGAGATAGAAATTTGGATGTTTTTCCTTCATTGTCTGTTACCAGTGTTAAAGTAGTGCTTGGCAAATAGACTCACTAAATATTAATGAAAAAAGTGAATGATCACACACGAGTCTCAGTGTGTAACTTGACTGGTAGTATCTAAGGCTCATGGGAATTTCTGGATGCTAGACTCTGGCTCATTGAACTGGATCTCTGTAACTTCTGTCATCTTCCTTTGGAATGTTCTTTTGCTAGTTTTAAGGGGAAAATCTATCTTCATTCCACTTCTTAAATCATAATATCTATACCTAAGAATATTCCTTCCCCTCTTAAGTTTTCTTTAGAACTTGAACATTTAGAACTTAATAACCAGAAGTTTTTGCAGTCTATTTTTTTTACTCTGTATATATATATATATATATATATACCAAGCAAATCAAAGCTATCCTGCTGAAAGGAAGAAAAAGAGAGGAAATAACACAGTCATAAAAATGTATACAAATAATTTCAAAATATCACCCAGCCACACATATGTGTAATGATGGATTCACATAGATTATTCCAGATACTGATATAAAATATTAAAACATATTCAGTACCAGACTCTGATTCCTCTTAATAGATCACTAGCATGTATATTTTAAATTGCAATTTATAGTGTAAAAGTCGTTAACATCATTTTAAAACCTATTTAGAAATATTCCTCATAAAGCAGAAGATAATATTAACAGCAGGGAATGGTTGTTATTGACAATTTGATAAGGTAATACATGCAAGGAGACCTTGTCTTTTAGTACACAGGTAGTTAAGGATCACAAAATACTATTAAGATTGGTGCAACAATAAATTATTATTTTATTATTTGGCAGAAATTCCAAGATACAAACAGAAGTGACCCTGTGTCACAGAAAGAGTGTGCTCACTGGACAATATATGGAAAGCTAGGAAAATTGTCTTCTCCATGTGTCACATTGTCCACACAGAACTGCCATTTCACAAATTTACTGAAGCAATTATGCTCTGAAATCTGGATCTATATAAATTCAGGCATCTCATATGGTTAATGATATTTGGGAAGTGTATTGAGCAATTGACAGTTGGGCAAAAGGGGGAAGCATAATAGTAAGTCACTATTAATTTTATCAACTTCTGGAAATCTACTTCCAATATATTTTATATGTCGTCCAAACTTTTGATAAGCTTCATTATACATTTATTCATTCATTTAATGAGTTTATACAGTCATGAACAATGGACTTATTAGATGTTTACACAAATTATTCCATTTTAATGCCATGACAACTTGTTGTTGTTTGTTGTTGTTGTTCAGCCACTAAGTAGTGACTGACTTTTGCAACCCCATGGACTATAGCCCACCAGGGTCCTCTGCCCATGGGATTTCCCAGGTACGAAAACTGGAGTGCATTGCCATGTCCTTCTTCAGGGGGTCTTCCTGACTCAGAAATTGAACCCACGTCTCCTGCATTGGTAGGCAGATTCTTCACCACTGAACCACCAGGGAAGCAAGCCATGACAACTAGTAGGAAGAAAATCTTCTAATAAAAAATTAGGACATTTATCAGTAAATTCAATAAGGTAGACTAAATAAGATATTTCAGCTCATTCTTTTACTGTTTGCTTTCTGATAGAGAACTTATACAAAATCTTGAATATAAAAAGCACATCATCAACATATTATATTTATTACCATGAAGCTATAAATAATCATAATACTTTACTATCTTACACATTTTACAAATAATATATTATGATAATATATAATAGTGTATTATAAGAGAAAATATTAAAGAGTTAAACACATAACATATATTCAAGGAGAATTTTTTTTCAGTCATTAAGAGGCAGAGGTTAAGATGCCTAATCCATTTAAATTTTTTTTTAATTTTATTTTATTTTTAAACTTTACAAAATTGTATTAGTTTTGCCAAACATCAAAATGAATCTGCCACAGGTTATTATAATAATGTTATATAATTTTAATCTAGAAGACTATGTTCATTGCATCCAAGATAAAACTTGTTTAATCTGATTTTGGAAAGATGGTTAATTCGAGGTATGAGGAAAGGAATTGGAAGTAAACATAATTTGCATAACTATTTCAAACTCAGATTTTAAATTTATCACATTAATTGTGATATAGTCCTATGGACTACTACAAAGGTTCTAAATGAGAATATGTGCAAAAATTCCAGAAGAGATTTTGAAAAGGCAAATTTTCATACTTCATCCCCAGATGTACTAATGTACTAAGCCCAAGACTGAATCATTTAGAAGGCATAGAGATGTTTGACAGACGCCTGATATGTGTGAATATACCTAGCAAGGTAGAAAAAAATAGTAAAAGAACAATATAATGAAATATATCTAAATTCTAGAACACAGAAGTAACCACAAAAATATTGGAAAATATTATTCAGATCTGTACACACACATATATATACACAAATATTTATGCAATTACACATGTAAATAGATCTAAATGTTTATAGATGGGTGCATAGATATGTAGATTAATATACTTTGTAAACGTAAAAGTTAAATAATGTTATGGATATTACTCTATTTAAATATTACATCAGTAATACTATTTTTAAATAGAAATGAAATAAGACAATGCTAAAGGAAATTTTGAACTTCAGATATACATATGTGTATATACATGAACATATACGAATGTCACATATATATCTACATATCTATGTCAAATGCTAGTAAAAAATGCCAAAAATATAGAATTATGTGGTTGGAATCTGCCTTTTTAACTGGCACTTCTTATAATTTTGAGATATATAATGTTTGTAGGGGCTGTGTAGCCCATCTGAAAGCAGAGAACCTATATTAATATCCTTGTGAAACAATCCCACACCCTAAACAAATATAATAAATTTAATGCTATAGTTTGATTTTAGTTCTAAATTCCAATAGCAATTAGGTGAAAAGGTAGAAATGTCCAATTATAAAATAAACAAGTTCTGGGGATCTAATGCACTGCATGTTGAGTATAGTGTATTATGTACATGAAAATTGCTCAGAGGGTAGATTTCAAATGTTCTCACCAAAAAAAAAAAGGGGGTAATTATGTGATGTTATGAAGGCATTAAGTTTATGTATATGTGAAATAAAAGTCCTTTATTAGATATTTTTGCAAATATTTTCTCCCATTCTGTGGTTTGTCATCTAATTCTCGTAGAAGCATCATTCACAGAAATTTTCATTTTAGTAAAGTGCAGCTTATCACTTATTGCTTTCAAACATTACTCCTTTGGAATTTTATCTAAAAGTCAATGTTAATTTCAGGTCATCTAGAGTTTCTTGTATACCATTTTCTAGGAGTTCTATACTTTTGTATTTTACTATTAGGATTGTGATTCATTTTGAGTTCACTTGTGTATAAGTTCTGGGTCTAGACTGACATTTTTTTCTACATGTCAATATGATTTTTCCAGAACTATTTCTTGAAAAGACTGTTTACACTATTATATTCTTTTTCTCTTTTTCAAAGATCAGTTGACTATATTAGATCTACTTTTGAGCTCTTCATTCTGTTTCATAGTTCTATTTATGTATTCTTCACCAATACCATACTATTTTAATCACTGTAGGTATATGGTAAGTCTTGAAGTCAGATACTATCAATACTCTATCTTTATTCATGTTCTGCAATATTGAATTGGCTATTCTTGATCTTTTACCTTTTCATATAAAATTAAAAACTAGTCAATATCCACAAAATAAATTTCTGGGATTTTAATGGAGATTATACTGAATTTTTATATTAAGACACATCTACTTTTTAAAGTAGATTTATGAAGATTTCTTCTTTATATTTATGTAACATTATTATATTTTTTTCTATTTTGCAAAGCAATGATTTTCTCTTGGGATTATTGATATTTTGCATACATGCATAGAAGAGAAAATTAAAGTTATCATAACTTATGGCCATACTATAACCAATGTTGACTTAAATTTGCACACATACTTATTATACTTTTGTGATCATATAATTTATACTCTATATGTGAATACAAGTAATTTTTTAGTATACAATAACATGATGATTTTATATATTGATAACTACATTTTACTTTAAATTATATTATCAAATTAATTGAAAAATACATATAACTCTTCTTTAATCTAATAAATCCTGCTTATTACTGTCAAGTAAATACTATTAGATTTACATAGGAACTTATGAGTGCCTTTAAATAATCTTTTTATGACTCAGGATTTTATTTGATAAATGATTTTTTTGTCCATCCAAAATATATCAATGATTGAAGCATGTTTATTTTTTTCTGATTCTTTTCAGTTTTTATTAAAATATACTATATAATGGTCTTATTTCTTGTTGACATATTTTCAAGTTGCTATGGCTACTTTATGGCCAACCTAGATAGCATATTCAAAAGCAGAGACATTACCTTGCCAAAAAAGGTCTGTCTAGTCAAGGCTATGGTTTTTCCAGTGGGCATGTATGGATGTGAGAGTTGGACTGTGGAGAAAGCTGAGCACCGAAGAATTGATGCTTTTGAACTGTTGTGTTAGAGAAGACTCTTGAGAGTCCCTTGGACTGCAAGGAGATCCAACCAGTCCATTCTGAAGGAGATCAGTCTTGGGTGTTCTTTGGAAGGACTGATGCTTAAGCTGAAACTCCAGTACTTTGGCCACCTCATGCGAAGAGTTGACTCATTGGAAAAGACTCTGATGCTGGGAGGGATTGGGGGCAGGAGGAGAAGGGGACGACAGAGGATGAAATGGCTGGATGGCATCACCGACTCGATGGACGTGAGTTTGAGTGATCTCCGGGAGTTGGTGATGGACAGGGAGGCCTGGCGTGCTGCAATTCATGGGGTTGCAAAGATTCGGACATGACTGAGCGACTGAACTGAACTGAACTGATGGCTACTTTACTAATTTACAGTCATAATTTTGATTTAATATGAATTGAAATAATTTCCTTTTTTTAATGAATTAGTTTTTGTGATTAAAACCAAAGTGACACTAAGCTATTGAAGGAAATTTATATTTTAGAAATTAGTCTTAATTCATTTTAATATTATTGTGTACTTTGTCAAAGGCTGTATTTGAACATATCTTGCCTGCTTTTGTTGCTTGTTGCAACTTCTATACATTTTGTATAAGATAAAATATATTAAAGTAGTCTTTTGAAATGGCATTCAGCTTTATAAATTTAATTCCTATGAAACAAATCAGGCTATTTTCAAGAGAGTCAGCATAAGAGGTAATCACAACTAAGTGATTTTTGAAAATGAAGGAAGAAGTTATTTGATTTGTACATCATGGCTTTTCTATTGCTAATATATTAGACAGCACAATTTTGAAATAAAAACTAATAAGCAAAATAAATTATGTAGCTGTGCTAAGTAAAATTATAAAGTACCTCAAAGCATATTTAATCTTTGGAAAAGACTAAAGGAATTTTTACATTCCTCAAAGCAAGTGATTTTAATGTGCTTAATTTCTACCTTAGTATACTTTATCACATTCTTTGCTGATAGATTTTCCATCATTTTATATTCTTAAAACATGTTTTTATAAATAAAAATAAGAAAAATATGTTATTTTACTTATGCTGAGTAAAAGATAGCAACAGTGAAAATCCAAATCACTCTGGTCAAATTTTCAAGTTATTTAAATAATCTAAATGCAAACATCAGAATGCAAAGTCCAGATTCAACCATAACATTCCATTACTTTCATATTTTCTTTTTTCTCTTAATTTTTTAAATGAAAAAGAAAAACAACACTTTACTTCTCCAAGCCTGTTATATCCTCATCCCACAGTTTCATGAATTTGGAAATTGCTGAAAAGAGGAATTAGAAGTATTTTTCCTAACACTGCTAAATTTTTTGTGTTAAATTGAGCACAGGCACACAATTTAAAGATTTATGTAACATAAGGCAAATTATAGGGCTTCCCTCATAGTTCAGTTGGTAAAGAACCCACCTGCAATGCTGGAGACCTCAGTTTGACTCCTGGGTCAGGAAAATCCACTGTAGAAGGAATAGGCTACCCACTCCAGTATTCTTGGGTTTCATTTGTGGTTCAGCTGGTAAAGAATCCATCTGCAATGCGGGCACCTGGGTTCTATCCCTGGGTTGAGAAGATCCCCTGGAGAAGGTAAATGGCACCCAGTCCAGTATTCTGGCCTGGAGAATTCCATGGACTATATAGTCCATGGGGTTGCAAAGAGTTGGACATGACTGAGAGACTTTCATGGCAAATTATAGTGTCAATTTTCTTTCTTCACCTCCACCAATATCTAGCAGGGGAAAAAAAAAAAAAATATATATATATATATATAGCATTTCCTAACTTTTCTCAAGATTATTGAAACTTGAGCAATATGAAGGGGAAGGAAATGAAGCAAAAAGGGCCATACTTAGCCATACTATATGTGAGTGTCTCCTTCTTATTGTAACTAAACTACTAACATTCAAGAATGAGAGTCTAAGAAATAATGAGCATAGTTTTTATACTATTATTTATATTATCAGAAACCACAGAAAAACCAATGCCTACCTCCTTTAATTTCTGAATGTCACCAGATTGGGAGCTGCCATTTGTCAACATGTAAACTTACTATTTTTAAAGTCAAAGGAGATCCAACCAGTCCATTCTAAAGGAAATCAGTCCTGAATATTCATTGGAGGGACTGATGCTGAAGCTGAAACTCCAATACTTTGGCCACCTGATGTGAAGAAATGACTCATTTGAAAAAACCCTGATGCTGGGAAAGATTGAAGGTGGGAGGAGAAGGGGATGACAGAGGATGAGATGGTTGGATGGCATCACTGACTCCGTGGACATGAGTTTGAGTAAAGTCCGGGAGTTGGTGATGGACAGGGAAGCCTGGCATGCTCCAGTCCATGGGGTCCCAGTGTTGGACATGACTGAGTGACTGAACTGAGTTGAATCCTTACTTAGGGCTTCACAGGTAGTGCTAATGGTAAAGAACCTGTCTGCCAATGCAGGACAAGTAAGAAATGTGGATTCTATCCCTGGATCTGGAAGATCCCTTGGAGGAGGGCATGGTAACCCACCAGTATTCTTGCCTGGAGAATTCAATGAACAGAGCAGCATGGTAGGCTACGGTCCATGAGGATGCAAACAGTCGGACATGACTGAAGTGACTTAGCACACACAAATGCACGCATTCTACTGTAGCTAGCTCACACTGCTCAACTGGAATGAATAGAAAGATGAAGTAAAAGTCAATTGTAGATAAGAAGATCAAATAAATATCTATGAAAAAAGATGTGTGCAACAGACAATTCATCCTGAAAACATATCTTGTACCTTTCACAGGACCAACCAAAAATTCCATGTCATAACCTTTCCTCAGTGGTTTTCAGTTAGGTTTCCTAAAATCAGTGCAATTTCATGAGCACATTATGTGACCTCCTCAATTTAATCAGAAAAAAATGCAATAAATTTCTCACATTTCTTAAAAACATGTATAAGACAGTCATTTTTTCCATTTCATTGAACAAATATATATTAATAACTAGTTATGTGTTAGTCACTGTGCTCTATCCTGTTATTACAGTAGACATCATGAAAGCATCTTTCCTGCCTACCATGCCTGCACAGATTTCAGAGTCTACTGGGGAAGAGAAATATTAGGAAAATATTTAATCAAAGAAATCATCCTAGTTATATTAAATGCACTAAATACAATACTAGATAAAGTGGATTGTCTGAAGACTCAAGAAAAACTGACACTGAGAGTGAGATACAAAGCTCAAATAAAATGTGAAAGAATGAACCATAATAAAGATAACTATGAATTTATATAAAAACACAAACTGTTTTCTGGATATTAACCCTTTTCAGCTTATGTTATAATCAGATTACATTTAAGAAATAGAAAGCTATATTAGTTGTTCCCATAAGTGCCATTCAGAACTACTCCCTTTTATCCAGACCCCCTGCGAAAGATGGCAAATTGATCTTCAGTTCAGGAAGGCAGCCCTTCAAAAGGTGTAGATTCCTGATTGAGGAACTTTTAAACTGTCTTTAGTATAATACAGTGAAGTGTGAAAATATTAGTTGTTCAGTCCTGCCCACCTTTTTGGGAACCCATGGACTGTAGCCCACCAGGCTCTTCTGTCCATGGGGTTTTCCAGGAAAGAATACTACAGTGGGTAGCCATTCCCTTCTCCAAGGGATCTTCCTGACTCAGGGATTGAAGCCAAGTCTTCTGCATTGCTTGCAGATTCTTTACTGTCTGAGCCACCAGGGAAGCTCATAATACAGATGACTTAAGATTAAAATTAAGGAAGCCAACTGAAGAAGAAAAAGCCTATTTTAAACCTTGGAGGAAAAATAAGTTGTGCAAATAATTCTTTCACCTAGTCAACATTTAAACATATTCCTAACACAAAAAGCAGCAATAATGACAAAAACAAAAAGGTTGTTAGACTTTAACAATTCAATTTAAGCATCTACTCTCTACACAGAGTGTAACTGAGATTTTTTTTTTAACTCAATAAGATTACATCATTTAATGGTATGGTTCATGGGTTAAGAGCATGGATTTTTCTAATCAGACATATTTCTTGTCTTTGTTCCAAAGCAGTGTGACCCTGAGCAAGTTACTTTAATCAAAATGATCTTTGTCAGTGAATTGAGAAAAAATATTAGATCTTACAACTGAAATAAGCCCTGTAAGAAAAGGAACCCTCTTACACTGTTGGTGGGAATGCAAACTAGTACAGCCACTATGGAGAACAGTGTGGAGATTCCTTAAAAAACCGGAAATAGAACTGCCTTATGATCAAGCAATCCCACTGCTGGGCATACACACTGAGGAAACCAGAAGGGAAAGAGACACGTGTACCCCAATGTTCATCGCAGCACTGTTTATAATAGCCAGGACATGGAAGCAACCTAGATGTCCATCAGCAGATGAATGGATAAGAAAGCAGTGGTACATATACACAATGGAGTATTACTCAGCCATTAAAAAGAAAACATTTGAATCAGTTCTAATGAGGTGGATGAAACTGGAGCCTATTATACAGAGTGAAGTAAGCCAGAAAGAAAAACACCAATACAGTATACTAACGCATATATATGGAATTTAGAAAGATGGTAACAATAACCCTGTGTACGAGACAGCAAAAGAGACACTGATGTATAGAACAGTCTTATGGACTCTGAGAGAGAGGGAGAGGGTGGGAAGATTTGGGAGAATGGCATTGAAACATGTAAAATATCATGTATGAAATGAGTTGCCAGTCCAGGTTCGATGCACAATACTGGATGCTTGGGGCTGGTGCACTGGGACGACCCAGAGGGATGGAATGGGGAGGGAGGAGGGAGGAGGGTTCAGGATGGGGAACACATGTATACCTGTGGCGGATTCATTTTGATATTTGGCAAAACTAATACAATTATGTAAAGTTTAAAAATAAAATAAAATTTAAAAAAAAAGAACTAAACCTAAGTCATTTAGTATGATGCATAGCACAATGTTCAATATATGCGAAATAAGAAAATGCATGTTGCTTAAGTAAATATCACCTAAAGTACTATACACAATTTAGCTGATGGCATTAATGTAGTTTGGGTTTCCCAGTCAGTGCTAGAGGTAAAGAACCTGCCTGCCAATGTAGAAGAGGTTAAGAGACAAGAGTTCAATCTCTGGGTCTGAAGGACACCCTGGAGGGGGAAATGGCAACCTATGCCTGTATTCTTGCCTGGGAAATCCCATGGATGGAGGAACCTGGCAGGCTACAATCATTGGGGTGGCAAAGAGTTGGACTTGACTGAGCGACTGAACACAAAGCACATTAATATAGTTTAATTTACCATTCCTCTGTTGTTAGATATTTCAGATATTTGCTTTCATGGTAGATTTTAAAATATACTTAATAAATATCAAAGCTATATTTATGGATGTTTACTAAGAGCAGTTTAGGAACTATCGTATATGGAATTCTTAGGCTTCTCACACATATTGAAAATTTATCAGCAAACAACATGATTGCAGCTCACCCTGCCATTAGCAACGTCAAGTAGTATTCACCTCACTATTCCTTTCATAACCCTGCATATTCATGTTCTTTCTGTGTCTAATTTAAGTTTTCCAGTGTGATGGATAAACACGATACCCCATTATTTTAATTAAAATTGTTTTGAACAGTAATAAAGTTGAACATTTCACCAAAAGTAATGTTTGAAAGTTGATGCAACATTTACATAATAGCATGTTGTTATTATGCCCTATATAGATGGTTTTCAAAAGATGGTGTTCTGATGCTGTATTGCTTGATTGCCACCTTTAGAAATTAATTACTTTTTGTTTATACTTCTTCTTCTTAAATTACAATAAATCGTGTCATTCTTGCAAGTTCTTACACAGACTTAATTGCTTCTTTGAAAGGTTTGCCAGATATATCAAGCCAGTTCATTAATGCACAGATGATTCCTTCACATTAAGAAAGACACATTGGAGCACCACAAATGTCAAGTCAGTTATTACGAACGAAAAGCAGAAAATGGCAACCATCAAAAGGTGAGCCCTTATTCAGACGGGACCAAAAATAAAACTGCAGTAACTCCTTTGTGTGATAATGGAGAGATATTAGATTATTTTAAGGTCATGCAAGGAGAATCTTTCATTTGTCAGCTATGTTCCTTTGCAGAGGAATTTTTTTTTCCTTTGTCTCATGATTGTATTCACAAATCAGTCCAAAAGGAACAGTGGATTTTACCCTTATAATCACTTATTTGGATCTCTTTGCCCAAATATTTGAGTCACTGTTATTTCCAAGTACATGTAGATGTGTGTCTTTGCTTTAAGTTATTTAGAATTTAATAGGAAGGATTAAAATGAAAATACCATTATATATTTTTAAAATAGACAAAATGCACTAACAGTAATAATGAAAAAGGACTATGCATAGAGGTTTGGAAATTCAGAATTACTGCTGGCTCTAAATTTCATCTGAGTGGGGTCAGTATATTCATATTTCATTTGACATTAGAAAAAACTCAAACAAAGCATATACATAACAATATAATCATTGACATAGTATATATTTATCTATTCCATCTGGCTTCAAGGGAATAAATAATGAACTAAAATTATACATCAATGATTAAGACATACCTCCTCTTAACAACTTTGAAAAAGATAATTTCCATAATATAACTTTAAAGTTAATATTTCTTCTATATAAAAAGATTTATTTTGAGTGATTATGGTAGAAAAAACTAATAAAAATAGTTGTATATAATTGTGTGCCAAGAGGGATACACAGGAAATAAAAATAGGGGAAAATCCTAAATTCATTAGATTTATATTTTAGTGAGAGAAGAGAGAAAGCAACAGAAATAGTAAACTATCTAGTAATCAAAAGGAGATGCTTCTATAGAGAAGAAATATGAGAAAGGAAGGTAGGAATTATAAATTTGAAGTTAGCACAGTTTTACCTCTAGCTGTATAGGACTATGCTTTATTGACTATGCCAAACCTTTGACTGTGTGGATCACAATAGACTGGAAAATTCTGAAAGAAATGGGAATACCAGACCACCTGACCTGCCTCTTGAGAAATCTCTATGCAGGTCAGGAAGCAACAGTTAGAACTGGACATGGAACAACAGACTGGTTCCAAATAGGAAAAGGAGTATGTCAAGGCTGTATATTGTCACTCTGGTTATTTAACTTTTATGCAGAGTACATCATGAGAAACACTGCACTGGAAGAAGCACAAGCTGGAATCAAGATTGCTGGGAGAAATATCAGCAACCTCAGATATGCAGATGACACCACCCTTATGGCACAAAGTGAAGAGGAACTAAAGAGCCTCTTGAGGAAAGTGAAAGTGGAGAGTGAAAAAGTTGGCTTAAAGCTCAACATTCAGAAAACGAAGATCATGGCATCCGTTCCCATCACTTCATAGGAAATAGATGGGAAACAGTGGAAACAGTGTCAGACTTTATTTTTCTGGGCTCCAAAATCACTGCAGATGGTGACTGCAGCCATGAAATTAAAAGACGCCAGTCCAGGTTCGATGTACGATACTGGATGCTTCGGGCTGGAGCACTGGGACGACCCAGAGGGATGGTATGGGGAGGGAGGAGGGTTCAGGATGGGGAACACATGTATACCTGTGGCGGATTTATTTCAATATTTGGCAAAACTAATACAATATTTTAAAGTTTAAAAATAAAATAAAATTAGCAAAAAACAAAACAAACAAAAAAAAATAAAAGATGCTTACTCCTTGGAAGGAAAGTTATGACCAACCTGGATAGCATATTCAAAAGCATAGACATTATTTTGCCAACAAAGGTCCATCTAGTCAAGGCTATGGTTTTTCCTGTGGTCATGTATGGATGTGAGAGTTGGACTGTGAAGAAGGCTGAGTGTTGAAGAATTGATGCTTTTGAACTGTGGTGTTGGAGAAGACTCTTGAGAGTCCCTTGGACTGCAAGGAGATCCAACCAGTCCATTCTGAAGGAGATCAGCCCTGGGATTTCTTTGGAAGGAATGATGCTGAAGTTGAAACTCCAGTACTTTGGCCACCTCATGCGAAGTGTTGACTCACTGGAAAAGACTCTGATGCTAGGAGGGATTGGGGGCAGGAGGAGAAGGGGATGACAGAGGATGAGATGGCTGGATGGCATCACTCTCTCGATGGACGTGAGTCTGAGTGAACTCCGGGAGTTGGTGATTGACAGGGAGGCCTGGCGTGCTGCAATTCATGGGGTTGCAGAGTCAGGCACCACTGAGGGACTGAACTGAACTGAACTGTATAGGAAGTCCTTCCCAAGGCTGTGATCTCCGAACAAAGCTATGAAATTTCTAGGGAAAAATTATTCCAGATGGAGGGATGAACACTTGCAAAGACATTGTGACCTTAAAATTGTTATATTTCTATGTAAAAAAAGATTACTTTTACTAGGGTAGAATGCATAATTGGTAGAAAAATATATTTGTGCAGATGGGATTACAAAGATTCAGCTAATTATTTGGTAAATAATAGAAGGTACTATATTATTATGCTGCATTTTGTATAATTATGGCACTTATGAACTGCAAAATATATTACCACCTGTAACCACATATCACATACCACATATCATATATCATTCTGGTCCTAGAAGCCACCCTGAGCATCAGTGGTCACTCCCAAACATTATTTTCCTATTTTAGTGCAAAGCAAGATTCATAAACAACTTCTTTAAAAGTTCAGCTTTAAAAATAAATAAAAAACTTAGTCATGCAAAACACTGGGTACTTTAAACAAATATTATCTTCTTTTTTTAAATTTGTGTTTCTCAAGGGTTTCTTAGTAAAATTTGCAGGTAAGAATGTTAATGGGAAGAAAATAATAGGAGTCTAAATTAAACCCATATTTTTGTTGTGGCAAGGAAATATTTTAATATACTCTATTATTCAAAATTTTTTATTCTGATAAACTTTAAAATTATGAAATAGTAAAATTGTATTGATGTGAGAGTTGGACTGTGAAGAAGGCTGAGTGCCGAAGAATTGATGCTTTTGAACTGTGGTGTTGGAGAAGACTCTTGAGAGTCCCTTGGCCTGTAAGGCGATCCAACCAGTCCATTCTGAAGATCAGTCCTGGGATTTCTTTGGAAGGAATGATGCTAAAGCTGAAACTCCAGTACTTTGGCCACCTCATGCGAAGAGTTGACTCATTGGAAAAGACTCTGATGCTGGGAGGGATTGGGGGCAGGAGAAGAAGGGGACGACAGAGGATGAGATGGCTGGATGGCATCACTGACTCTATGGACGTGAGTCTGGGTGAACTCTGGGAGTTGGTGATGGACAGGGAGGCCTGGCGTGCTGCAATTCATGGGGTCGCAAAAAGTCGGACATGACTGAGCGACTGATCTGAAATTTTTTATATTCATTCATAACTATTAAAATCAGAAACAAACCAAGTTTATGAATAATATGTAGGTAATATTAAAAATTTCATAATTAAAATTGTCAATACTCATCCATTATGAAAAATACTTTTTGCTAAAATTAAAAATTCAGAAATGTGGTGAAATAATTTTTCTAGTGAAAGAATCAATTATTTTTATTTATATTAGCATTTTTGTTTTTGAATATAATGAAAAATACTTGTACCATAATTGTTACTGTCATTACTTGACTTTTTAAACATATGTATATCATTTGCATGAATTATGCATTTTATAAAGTACCATTAATAAAGTACAAAGTATTTAATAAAGTACCAAACAGGATGATGAATGTTTGAGGCACTACTTAAACTTTGTCCCAAAGATTATTTATGACTGGCTTCCATAGTAAAAAAAGTGGTTCAAATTCAAATGTACAAACTTGAAATCTGAGCAATGCCTAGATTCTTTGTATGACTTTGTCCCTTTTTATACCATTTAAGTATTTTTGCCTTTGACCTAATAAACTGCTATGTAATGTCTTAAGATGACTTAATTTTCAGAATACTTGTTCCTAAGTTACTATAAAAATGTCCTTTGTGTAGCCACCTCATTTCATTTGATCATTACTGTGCTCAAAGGTCCTCATAAATTTAAAAGCAAACCCACATGTGGGTAGTAAATTCATTTATTTTACCTTGCTAATAAGTCATTTTGGATGATTCAGAATATATTAGCTGATTTTGTTAGATTAGGATTGAAAACCAAACAAAATAATACATTTTTAAGTGCTAATAAACCAAAAAAAAAAAAAAATTCAAGACAGTATGTCACTGGTGGAGTCCTTTAGAAACTTCAAAAGTTCGTAAATCTTTGAAATTCACTGGGTTTGTCCTCTTAGCTATGGGGTTGAATGGTTCTTCCTGCAGACCTGAAATAAAGGGCCCTGGGCTGGAAAGTCTTACACCATCAAGCACATTCCAGTCAAATCATCAAACTGTCAAATTGCCTCTTCTTGTCAATATATCTTCATTGATAAGATAATAACAAAGAAGAAAAAAGTCTACTTTTTAGTACTAACCTTCCAGGTGGTGAAATCATAAGAGAAACAGAATGAAGGTTAAGCCAATGGTACATAAAATAAAACATTGGCCTTTGAACTCCTAGTCCACCATATTTTTTCAAGGAGTAATCTGTAGCATTTACAATACTAAACAGCTTACCATCATGACTAAAAAGTCCGTATCAGACTCCTCTAGTATTGCCCTTGGCTGGCTAAGGCAGCATCATCTGCATAATGAATTCGACACTTTACTAGGCAGCAGTTAGATAAACTTCCCAGTGCACAGGTGGACTACACCAGTCCCAAAAGTTTCATTGAACTTCTAAGAAATATATGAAGCAATTTTCTAGCATCATGTAGAAGAAAGCTGATTTAGCTTTTTTCCAAAGCAAATTTAACAATGCATGCATAAAATACGACTACAAAGGAAACAATTCAAATACTACATCAAACCTAAAAAGTCTCTTGGACTGCAAGCAGATCCAAGCAGTCAATCCTAAAGGAAATCAGTCCTAATTATTCATTGGAAGGACTGATGCTGAAGCTGAAACTCTAATACTTTGGCCACCTGATGAGAAGAACTGATTCACTGGAAAAGACCCTGATGCTGGGAAAGATTGAAGGTAGGAGGAGAAGGGGACAATAGAGGATGAGATGGTTGCATGGCATCATCGACCTAATGGACATGAGTTTAAGTAAGCTCTGGGAGTTGGTGATGGATAGGGAAGCCTGGCATGCTGCAGTCCATGGGGTCTCAAAGAGTTGGACACGACTAAGTGACTGAACTGAACAGATTCAATAAATATTAAGCCCTAAGGAAATTTTCAATAAAAATATTTACTTGCAATGTTATCAATATATTTAAAAGCTGATCTACATTTTATCAGATAATGTAGAACCAGTGGGGTGGTCAGATCTGAACTAAATATTTCAGTACCATTTTGGGAACCTGGTAGAATGGGGTCATTTTGGCCTCTGGTGATTAGCTTTATTGCCTCATGTTATTTGCTCAAGTTACCAAAATTGAAGAAGTGCTGTGAATTTGGATGTAAATTCTAATAACCAATACATAATACATAATCTTCTTCCCCTCTGCCACAACAATCAGCAATGATCTAGACAGTGATCGACCATCTGCATACCCTGCCAGCCTGGGTCCCCTAATGATAAAGACAGAAAGCAGAGTTCCCCTCCAGGCCAACATAAACATGTTAATTTACTCTTCTGAGATTTTGTGATTGCTTGTGTCTTACCCAAGCATGTTCCTAAGGCTACTAATTGATGCAATTAATATTTGTGAAACAATGTATTTAGAGCTAATTTTATTATAAATGATTTTCAAAATTTCCATTTTGTTACTTAAGTTTCCAACTATAAGATGAAGACACTAACTTCAAATCATTTTTATCTTATCAAATAAAATATAAAATAATTGTATATATTTTTATAAGTTGCATATAAAGCTGTAACAGATTTCTCTTTCTTTTGTTATTTATCTTGAAAAATGCAAACTGTTTCTTATTCCATGTGATTGTTCAAATTCTTCTTTGGAAAAGCAGGTAATATAACTGGTATAATATCATTCTATCATAGTAGTTTTGTATGTATTTTGTATGTATTTCATATATACACTTGGTATGTATGAAATATAGGTAAAAATGAACAAGAACTCCATCATTAGTCATTAGTTTTAGAAAATCTTGAGTTTCATGCTTGTAATTAGAAAAAGAAAAATGAAACCCAAAGTTAGTAGAAGGAAGAAAATAGCAAAGTTCTGAGCCAAAATAAATACAATGGAAACAAAAAAAAAAGTTAAAAAAAATCAATGAAATATGCTTTGTATCTTTTACAGCCTCTGTCAGAGGTGTCCCCTAGTGGCCTCTCTGTACCTGCTTGTGTCTCTGGGGTCACTGGTGCCTTGCTGCTCCTGCTTGCTGCCTGTATCACCACTGTCAATCACAATGCTGCTAAATACACAGGGGTTGTGGGATTCTCTGCCATGTTCACGGTCACCTGGGTTGCAGGCTTTGCTACCACTAGGGGAAAGGAGGTTAGGGAACTGTGAGGTTCATGGTTGCTGTTGAACTGCAGACAGGGAGGGCTGAGTCATGGGCACCTTCACACCTGGAGTGATGGGATTATAGGCCTTCTCTGCCTGGTTTCCTGGGGCACTGGCACCCCTGCAGCTGGGGCAGCTGGAATTCTGTACACCGCTTCTTCTGCTGCTACTGGGTTCTCTGGAGCTGCAGGCTCAGCTACCACAGTTGGGGGATCAGAATGGCAGTCACCCTCTCCTCTATTCCTCTGGTTCTGCATCCTGTATGTACTCTAGTATTCTAGTCCATGTACTTCAGACAGAACTTGTGGAACTTTCATGTCCTGGTGTGTTAGGCAGAGGAAAATTTGTGAAGTTATGGATGCTTTATAGTTGTAGACTGAAGGTGAGAGACAAAGGGAGGCCCTCACATGGTCATGATGCTGATGTCACTCCCCAAAATTTCATTTTTAATTTTTTTTTAAAGAAAAAGGTACTGTAATATAAGCTATATTGAGTGTTGTTGTTTAGTCACTAAGTCATGTACGACTCTTTTGCTACACTATAAACAGACTACAGCCCATCAGGCTCCTCTGTCCATGGGAATGCCCAGGCAGGAATACTGGAGTGGGTTGCCATTTCCTTCTCCAAGGGATATTCTCAACTGAGGGATCAAACTCATATCTCCTGCATTGGAAGGTGGATTCTTTACCACTGAGCCATCTGGGAAGCCCATATTGAAAGTGCATAAATGTAAATTAAAAACACATTTAGAATGCAAAACAAATACAATATTGTAAAGTAATTAACCTCTAATTAAAATAAATAAATTTATATTTTTAAAAAACGAACACAATTTCTAAAGATCTAAAGACCTTCATAATCAAGGTCTTCATGTATACAGAATTTACTTGCTGATAAACAGCACCATGATTATGAAACAGGTAAGAACACCATTCTTCATATAGTTCTATGGAAATTACATACACAAGAACACACATTGTTTAGTAATAAGAATAACAGAATATAACAGAATCTGTACATTTTCATTTGTTGTATATGTTGTGCTGTTTAGTCGCTAAGTCATGACTAACTCTTTTGTGACCACGTGGACTGTAGCCCACCAGGATCCTCTGTCCAGGAGTTTCTCAGGCAAAAATATTGAAATGGGTTTGCCACTTCCCTCTCCAGGGAATCTTCCCAACCCAGGGATCAAACCCTCAACTACTGCTTGGCTGGCAGCTTCTTTACCAATGGGAAGCCACATCTTCATTTACTTGAGTGTAAATGAACTGAAAAGTGTGCTTCATAGACTTTCATAGGACTTCATTATTGCCCGATGTGATAAAGAGATTCAACCTCTGCATCTATCTCTAGCTTGAGAGTGTAAACTGTTAGCCAGTAGAAACAGAAGTCGTTACAAGAGTTAAATGTTCTGGGGTTGGGGATGTTTATCCAACTGTCACATTCATATAACAGAATGCATCAAAGCAGCTTGTGGGTATGAATAGCAGCATGCAGAACCTAGAGAATGAGGATGCCTATACTTACAGCATAGTAAGAGCACTTCATGCTGAAGTTATAATTCTAGAATATTGGTCCTCCAAATTCACTCAAAGAATGATGCAAATCACAAATATCTCGAAAAGCAAGCATATGGATTTCTTGGCCCACTCTCATCCTAAAGATACAATTTTTCTGTTGCAAACCGAAGGAATTTAATTTTAACTCATTGAGTTAAACTCAGCAACTCATCGAGTACCTCTTATATATCCAGAAGAACACAACTTCACTGGAATAGAACTCTCATTTTTACATTTAGAAAACTTATTGATACACATAGAAGATTTTCTGGCTTTAGCTCCTCAATAAACTCACCTAAAGCTTTACAAATGAGATGGGGGAAAGGTGACTCTTTGAGACCCCATGGACTATATAGTCCACCAGGCTCTGTTGTCCATGGCATTCTCTAGGAAAGAATACTGGAGTGGGTAACCATTCCCTTCTCTACAGGATCTTCCCAACTCAGGGACTGAACCTGGGTCTCCTGCATCACAGGCAGATTTTTTTTACTGTCTGAGCCACCAGAGAAACCCTTATATAACATACTGAGCTGTAACTTGTTGCAGGAATATTAAACTTGCAGTAAAACTATTTAAATATTTTCTCATCTAGTTGGGAGTTAGTAGTTGAATTTCTAAAAATGCAAAATAACTGTGTCCCTTTATTATTATTATAAAACTATTTATGCATATCAAACCTACAATAAAACCTGGTATTAAAATACAAAATTCTTTATGAAACATGTGTTATGGCAAGTAGGGAACTGAGTCAATTTAGTTAAGGTCATCTCTTAAGTCATAAGAGACCAATGATTCTATGTTGGCTTTGTGTAAGTGATTAATTGTAAGATCCCAGAATCTTAGTAAAATAATTATATAAGAAAGTGATCATTTACTCCTTCATATTACTGCATGTCTTTTGAATAAATGATGAAATGAAAGATAACCACTGTGATCTGAATAAAGCTTTGATGTAGAGGGACTTGTGAGAAATATGCTTCTGATAAAAACATAAGGTCAATGAACCCTGGCCATGAGATGTTATTCATCCATATTTCAATGCAATTCATTGTATTTTAGGATGTTTTATTTTACAGGATAAAAGTAAAAGTCTTGTGAACATTTGCAGTCATTAAGAGGAGTTCACTTGTTATTTTGGTTGAGCTTGTTTGATCTTTGTCCTCTCATTAACCTCTCTTCATATTTACTTACTTGTGTTGCAATGATGGCTTTCTAATTTATTTTTCATTCCCTTTTATCTGGCCACTTGAGTAAAAATTAGGTCAGGGTAGACAGTTAAACTTTTGATGTTGTTGTAATGGGATAGAGTTTGACAGGTGAAAAATCCAAGAGAGGTCTAAATTCTTAGTGTATCTGACTCAAGCAAAATATAAGTCTAGCAAAGAATTCAAACTGGTAACTACATATCTTGGTAATGCATATGCTAAGTTAACACTGAATATGTAAATGCCCTGAAGGAATTAGATCTTCAGTATGTACTTCTTTTGAGTACTAGTCAATTCATTTGGTCCAATTTATAAAGTCAATTTTTTGAGGAAGAAAAATTAAAATTTTAGAGAAACAAAAAATAAACACAGTTTAAAATATACTGAAAGAGTAAAAAACTCTTAAACCATCTTCTAGTGATGATGGGAGTTATGGATTTTGTATATCTGAATAATCGCTATTATTTTTTCTTAATTTTTGACATTTATACAAGATATGTACAGTTATATTTGTCAGTTTTAACTGTAATAAATGATGCTTACTAGTCAATCTGATCACATGGACAACAGCCTTGTCTAACTCAATGAAACTAAGCCATGCCATGTGGGGCCACCCAAGATGGACAGGTCACGGTGGAGAATTCTTAAAGAGATGGGAATACCAGACCACCTGACCTGCCTCTTGAGAAATCTGTATGCAGGTCAGGAAGCAACAGTTAGAACTGGATATGGAACAACAGAATAGTTCCAAATAGAAAAAGGAGTAGGTCAAGGGAGTATATTGTCACTCTACTTATTTAACTTATATGCAGAGTACATCATGAGAAATGCTGGGCTGGAGAAAGCAAAGGGAGGCCTGGCATGCTGCAGTTCATGGGGTCGCAAAGTGTCGGAGACGACTGAGTGACTGAACTGAATTGAACTGAAATGATGCTTACACTTGGTGATTTAATATTAGAACGATTTTCTCTTCACAAATCTATAGGTCACTGGACAATGTTGACAATTAGATTTGGCTTTGAATGACCTTAGTTGAGAGCATTCATGTGTCTATGGTAAACTTGTGTTGTGTGTTTAGTTGTTCAATCGTGTCCGGTTATGGGAGAGTTAAGACTGACTTATCTCCAATAAATTCATTTACATTAGCTATTAGCTAGTGGAATCAAGTGGGTGTGTATTGCATGTCTTAAAAAAAAAATCTAGGAAGATAGCCAAAATTTATACTCATGGCATAGTAGAGTTCTCAGAAACATATCAGAAGTCTGTAAGATTTGATGCCTGGGTTCAGAACTGTGGATTGCCATTTTGACTGCATCATATTGGTCAAACTAAACCACAAGACAAGAGAAGATTCAAGGGCTAGGGAAGTTAAATTTCTTTGATGGAAAGAATAGCAAAGATAAACTTCAAGAAAGTATGGAAAAGGGTGAACAATCATTGTCATACTATATGTATACATATGTCTTGGGCAATTGTACTATTCCAAATCCTGAAAGATGATGCTGTGAAAGTGCTGCACTCAATATGCCAGCAAATTTGGAAAACTCAGCAGTGGCCAGAGGACTGGAAAAGGTCAGTTTTCATTCCAATCCCAAAGAAAGGCAATGCCAAAAAATGCTCAAACTACCGCACAATTGCACTCATCTCACACGCTTGTAAAGTAATGATCAAAATTCTCCAAGCCAGGCTTCAGCAATATGTGAACCGTGAACTTCCTGCTGTTCAAGCTGGTTTTAGAAAAGGCAGAGGAAACAGAGATCAAATTGCCAACATTCGCTGGATCATGGAAAAAGCAAGAGAGTTCCAGAAAAGCATCTATTTCTGCTTTTTTGACTATCCCAAAGCCTTTGACTGGGTGGATCACAATAAACTGTGGAAAATTCTGATAGAGATGGGAATACCAGACCACCTGACCTGCCTCTTGAGAAATTTGTATGCAGGTCAGGAAGCAACAGTTAGAACTGGACATGGAACAACAGACTGGTTCCAAATAGGAAAAGGAGTTCGCCAAGGCTGTATATTGTCACCCTGTTTATTTAACTTATATGCAGAGTACATCATGAGAAACGCTGGACTGGAAGAAACACAAGCTGGAATCAAGATTGCCAGGAGAAATATCAATAACCTCAGATATGCAGATGACATCACCCTTATGGCAGAAAGTGAAGAGGAACTCAAAAGCCTCTTGATGAAAGTGAAAGTGGAGAGTGAAAAAGTTGGCTTAAAACTCAACATCCAGAAAACGAAGATCATGGCATCCGGTCCTATCACTTCATGGAAATAGATGGGAAACAGTGGAAACAGTGTCAGACTTTATTTTGGGGGGCTCCAAAATCACTGCAGATGGTGACTGCAGTCATGAAATTAAAATACGCTTACTTGGAAGGAAAGTTATGCCCAACCTAGATAGCATATTCAAAAGCAGAGACATTACTTTGCCAACAAAGGTTCGTCTAGTCAAGGCTATGGGTTTTCCTGTGGTCATGTATGGATGTGAGAGTTGGACTGTGAAGAAGGCTGAGCACCGAAGAATTGATGCTTTTGAACTGTGGTGTTGGAGAAGACTCTTGAGAGTCCCTTGGACTGCAAGGAGATCCAGCCAGTCCATTCTGAAGGAGATCAGCCCTGGGATTGCTTTGGAAGGACTGATGTTAAAGCTGAAACTCCAGTACTTTGGTGACCTCATGCGAAAAGTTGACTCATTGGAAAAGATTATGGTGCTGGGAGGGATTGGGGGCAAGAGGAAAAGGGGACGACATAGGATGAGATGGCTGGATGGCATCACTGACTCGATGGACGTGAGTCTGAGTGAACTCCGGGAGTTGGTGATGGACAGGGAGGCCTGGCGTGCTACAATTCATGGGGTCGCAAAGAGTCGGACATGACTGAGCGACTGATCTAATCTAATCTAATCTATGTGTATATATCGGAGAAGGCAATGGCAACCCACTCCAGTACTCTTGCTTGGAAAATCCCATGGATGGAGAAACCTGGTAGGCTGCAGTCCATGGGGCCGCGAAGAGCCGGCCATGACTGAAGCAACTTAGCATGTGTATATATCTATATAGATATAGATATATGTATATACATATAAGATATATACATATATATATAACTTCCCTGGTAACTCAGCTGGTAAAGAATCTGCCTACAGTTCAGGAGACCTCAGTTTGATTCAGGGGTCTGGAAAATATGCTGGAGAGGGATAAGCTACTCCCTGCAGTATTCTTGGGCTTCCCTGGTGGCTCAGCTCGTAAAGAATTTGCCTGCAGTGAGGAAGACCTGGGTTCAATCCCTGGGTTGGGAGGATCCCCTGGAGAATGAAAGGCTACTCACTCCAATTACTGGCCTGGAGAATTCTATGGACTATTCAGGCTATAGTGTCGGAAAGAGTCAGACACGACAGCAACTTTCACTTTCATATATATAAACGTGTGTTATATTTCCTTTTAAAGAAGGTGTTAATTGTATAGCATGGGAAGGGAGGAAAAAAGTCTTCTCACTTTTTGTTAATATAAAACTTTGAAATTGGAACTAGAGGCTAACTATGACCATTAATACTGTATTTCCCAATATTTAGAAGCAGATGCTAATGGCCATAATGTCTGAAATTCACAAGAGAAAATAGTAACGGAGATCTAAGGAAAAATTCTATAGTCATAGAAATCATCAGGCTGTGGGGATTTCAGTTCAGTTCAGTCCCTCAGTCATGTCCGACATTTTGTAACCCCATGGACTATAACATGCCAGGCTTCTTTGTTCATCACCAACTCCTGGAGCTTGCTCAAACTCATTTCCATTAAGTCAGTGATGCCATCCAACCATCTCATCCTCTATTGTCCACGTCTCCTCCTACCTTCATTTCTTTCCCGGTATCAGGGTCTTTTCCAATGAGTTATTTCTTTGCATCATGTGGCCAAAGTATTGGAGTTTCAGCTTTAGCATCAGTCCTTCCAATGAATATTCATGACTAATTTCCTTTAGGATGCACTGATTGGATCTCCTTGCAGTCCAAGGGACTCTCAAGAGTCTTCTCCAATACCACAACTCAAAACCATCAATTCTTTGGCACTCAGCTTTCTTTATAGTCCAACTCTCACATCCATATGACTACGGGAAAAACCATAGTTTTGACTAGACAGACTTTTGTCAGCAAAGTAATGTGTCTACTTTATAATATGCTGTCTAGGTTGATCATAGCTTTTCTTCCAAGGAGCCAGTGCATTTTAATTTCATGGCTGCAGTCACAATCTGCAGTGATTTTGGAACCCAAGAAAATAAAGTCTGACACTGTTTCCATGTTTCCCCATGTATTTGCCATAAAGTGATAGGACTGGATGCCATGATCTTTGTTTTTTGAATGTTGAGTTTTCTTTTTTTTTTTTTTTTAGTTTGATGGTATTCTTTTTATTATTTTTTAATATCAATTTATTTATTTTAATTGGAGGTTTAATGTTGAGTTTTAAGCCAGTTTTTTCACTCTCCTCTTTCACTTTCATCAAGAAGATCTTCAGTTCTTCTTTGCTTTCTGCAAAAAGAGTGATGTCATCTACATATCTGAGGTTACTGACATTTTCCCTGTAATCCTGATTGCAGCTTGTGCTTCATCCAGCCTGGCATATCGCATTATGTACTCTGCATATAAGTTAAATAAGTAGGATGACAATATACAGCCCTGATCTACAGCCTGTACAATATGCATCCTTTCACAATTTGTAACCAGTCTGTTGTTCTATGTCTGGTTCTAACTGTTGCTTCTTGACAGCACTCAGATTTCTCAGGAGGTAGGTAAGTTGGTCTTGTATTCCCATCTCTTGAAGAATTTTCCAGTTTGTTGTGATCCACACAGTCAAAGGCTTTGGCATAGTCAATAAAGCAGAAGTAGATGTTTTTCCAAAATTCTCTTGCTTTTTCAATGATCCAGCAGATGTTGGCAATTTGATCTGTCGTTCCTCTGCCTTTTCTAAATCCAGCATGAACATCCGGAATTTCACGGTTCACACACTGTTGAAGTCTGACTTGGAGAATTTTGACCACTACTTTGTTAGCATTTGAGATGACAGTTATTGTGCAGTAGTTTGAGCATTCTTTGGCATTGCCTTTCTGTGGAATTGGAATGAAAACTGACATTTTCCAGTCCTGTGGCCACTACTGTGTTTTCCAAATTTACTGGCATATTGAGTTCAGCACTTTCACAGCATCATCTTTTAGGATTTGACATAACTCAAGTGGAATTCCATCTCCTCAACTAGCTTTGTTCATAGTGATTCTTCCTAAGGCCCAACTGACTTCACACTCCCAGATATCTGGCTCTAGGTGAGTGATCACACCATCAGGCTTGTCTGGATTGAGGATCATTTTTTGTATAATTCCTCTATGTATTCTTGCCACCTCTTCTTAATATCTTCTGCTTATGTTAGGCCCATACCGTTTCTGTCCTTTGTTGTGCCCATCTTTGCATGAAATATTCCCTCGGTATCTCTAATTTTCTTGAAGTGATCTCTAGTCTTTCCCATTCTATGTTTTCCTCTATTTCTTTTCATTGATTACTGAGGAAGGCTTTCTTATTTCTCCTTGCTATTCTTTGGAACTCTGCATTTAAATGGGTATATCTTTCCTTTTCTCCTTTACCTTTAGCTTCTCTTTTTTTTCACAGCTATTTGTAAGAAGTCCTCAGACCACCATTTTGCCTTATTGCTTTTATTTTTGTGAGGGTTTGAGTTTCTATAAATAGCTATAAATTGGGGGATTTGGATTTCTATAAATTCCTCTATTAACCAAGATAGATATTCTTGATCAAGTGGCTATTTTGAAAAAATGGAGGATAATTAAAGGGTAGAAACATTTTGAGAGCAATTGTAATTTGGAAGCTTATGTGGGACGTCTTTAAAGTTTCACTCAGGGTCAGATGTAGGATAGACTCAATACAAAATTGTACCATGCACATGTTTTACATTGTGACTCTGCAACTACTTTCAAGTATTTGAGTCTATTTTCCTATGCCTGTATCCGGATAAACCTTGTGACAATTTCAGTCCAGTAGAATGAGGCAGGAGTTACCTGTGCCAGTTCTACCACTCAGTAGACATTCATGCTTGTCCTCTTTCATGACACCTGTCTTCCCTGGTGAACAATCTAAGCTGGCCTACAGAAGGATGAGAGAGCAACAGGATGAGAGCCAGGTCAGTCCAGGCAACCCAGGTGAGGCCCAAAGCTTGTGAGAGAACCAAGCAAAGATGATCACAGCTGATCATGGAAGCATAAAGAATCCCAGTCAAGCCATAGAAACTGCAAATTCAGTAAGTGATTTTTTAAGGAACTAGATTTTACATGGATTTTATAAGCAAAAATGACTGGCTGTTAGAATTAGGATCATTGACCAATTCTAAATTACCTTCAAAATTATGCTAAGCAAATCATCTTTTTATATTTTATAGGGTCTACAGTTATAAAGTGGAATGATAAAATCTTATGAATATATTAATAAAAATATAGTCTCCTAAGTATATTTTTATACATAGGAATTTTTAAAAAAACAGAGCCTAAAGGAATATTTTTATAAAAGTGATTGCTAATTAACTAACACATTATTTAAATTAATAAATGGCCAACGCATCCATAACTCTGTGTGGAATAAAATAAAAATACACATAATGATTCTCTTTTATGACACACACATAATAGATACGTGAAATAAGATTGTCAGATTAATTTTTTGAAAGGCAGTGTGTCTTCTGAATTCTTAAAGTACTAATTAAGAATAAGAACCTCCATCATTAATTATATTTTAATTTCAGTAAACTTGTGATCATTTCATCACTGGTAAGGGCTTGTGAATAATTCCTTATAAAAATATCTGTCTTTTTATTATAGAGCATGATCTTTTTTATTAAAATAAGCCACCTATATTATAAATGTTTTACAAAATGATGAAAACCAACTTGTGACAGAGATTTAAAATAATGTTTTGATAACTCTAATACAGTGAAAATGTAGCTGCTGGCAAACAGTTTAAATAAGAAATGAGGATACAAAAATTTGAGGGATTGTTGCTGATAAATATATAAATATATATTACCAATAGATATTTAGTCTTGGGGATATATATTTCAAGGAGAAGGTTATTTCTGACCAATTATTACTTCCTCTGATACACTGGGGCTCTTTGCCCTCGTGTAGCTACCTAGCAACTATTTATAGGTAAAAGTCCGTGGAAGGGGAAAGAATGTTGGTAAATCCTAGTTTTAAAGATTGACTTGAGTGTATTAGACACATGACAATGTGTCTGTACTTTTGAATCCTAATCAATCACTGATGTTGCTAGTTCTCTCCAGGATTCCTTCCAACTCATAAATATTTCATATGAATTTTATTCCAATTTTAGCATAGAGGATTTAGGTAATCAAAAGATGTGTCAAATAATATTATAAACAGTTTTTCAAATTCATAAACTCCTTTCAATTTGTGGCCAAAACAACACCAAATCATATGAGTCTGGCTAGGAGCCAAATGCAAACTATTCACAACTCCTTCATCCACATCTCCCCCTTAGCCTTTCTGAGTGACAGTCTCCTCTTTGCATGGAAACTGAAAAAAAAAAAAGCTGCCATATCTGATTTTCCCTTTAGAGATTTTGTCAGTAACAGTGAACCAGACTGTGTCTATAAAAAGCTGAGAAAAAAAATAATGAATGGATTCAACAGAAGAACTCATGTTCAAATGGCTTAGGCAGTGTGGGAAAGATAAGAAAATTTGTAGAATTAATATTTTCATATCTCAAACTTGTTTTAATATTATACATACAGGGTAAACCATAGAACTCCTTTAAGCAAGAGTCACACACTCATATTTCCTTCATGCACTAGTATTGATTTTATTAATAATGTTTTCTTTTTTTTTTTAATTTTATTTTATTTTTAAACTTTACATAACTGTATTAGTTTTGCCAAATATCA